>NC_090700.1:42675584-43300584 GCF_040954835.1 Lepisosteus oculatus | reverse complement strand
TCAGGTAGTCTGGCTCAGACATGCAGTATGATCCTCTAACTGTTCAGTGCTCAGACCAAGGAAAGAGGAGGCCCAGGTGTGATGTTCTGGGTTGGTGTGCCTAGTTGCTGCAGAACTTCTCTCGCAGTGATTGCTGCTAATCTGGCTGCACGGCGCCACATTGATTGACTTGAGACCTGAGACTCACTCACTTCCATTCCGGCGAGTTCACCCTGAAGTGACAACATTCCAGCAGGACAGCACCTGCCCCTCATGCTGCCCCTGTAACAGTGCCCTTTTGTGATTAGAGAATGTTACAGTTACATCGTAGAAGCCAGACGTGAGCCCCTTTGACCATTTGTGGGATGAGTTGGGATGAAATGTGGCGTTTTAGCGCTCATAAACCAATGGACAAGCCTGTGCTTGTCCAGGCTCCATGTGGGGAATGGGACAGAAATCTTTAACCTAGTGCAAAGCTTTCATCACAAATGCACATTGCTTCCAATTATGGTACCAGTCTACTACCCTGTAACTTTTGCAGTAGACAAACTGTTGATCACCCCTGATGGTGACAAAGATTATTGAATCTACAGCACATACTGTATATCATGTCCATACAGCAAAATGTCAAACCATCTGCTACAAAAAATGTTGTTTGTTTATTAAGAATCTAGTGCATTTGCTGCATTTATAAATGAAAATGCTGTTTTGATACTCAGTACATATGGATGTGTAACTTTTTTCTGGAAAAACTTGTATAGTTTTCCCAAATTTAAATTTAAAGTGACATCCATTGCACTGTTTAATCTTCAAAGTCAACATTAATAATTTTGTTATAATATATTCCACCCATTTCAGTCTTCAGGGTCTCAATCATTTCAGTGCTTCACGTGTGCAACAGATAGCCCCTGGAGACTTCATACTGTGTCCTGGGGATCCAGCTGAAGCTCTGGCCTTTGTGAAAGAGCCCCTCACCTTCACCTCCTCGGCAGCGTTCGCTATCTGAATGACTCGGTGGTCCTTGTGTGGTCCGAACAGCTTGTAGAAAGCTCGGATGGGGGTCTGGCAGTCAGTACAGAAGACATCAGGAGGCTCATTCTCACTGCTCTCAGCCGACACCTGCTCCTCCTCCAAGGCCCTGTCTTCTCGGCTCTCCTCAGAGCACTTCCACTCCCTCAGTCTGGCTCCCGCTGACTGCTCGGGACCGCCGCGATGCGTCCCTTCCTCCTCGGCCTCCTCCTCTTTCCACTGCTGCTGTGCACCGGCCCATGTGAGTGGTGGGCTCTTGGCTTCGTCCGACGCAGGAACGCAGGTGTCGAAGCACAACGAGTCGTTTGTCTCCACTGAGAAACGCTGGTCAGCTGTCCGAAAACGTCCCATTTCCTCTTGCGAATCCGGCCTTTTGAAATCAGTGCTGCCGGACTCTGCCACCTCTCTCTTGGTGGGTGCCGGTGGATTTTCTGTGATGAAGACGTAAGGCTCTTGGGTAGGGAGTCCCATGTCCCCCTCCTCCTTGTCGTCCCACACCCCGTACTGCCTGGCCATCTCGGTCACCTCTGCAGTGTACAGGTCATACTCTTCTTCTTCTGTTCTCTGTGGGCTCTCCAGGGGCTCCTGCACAGACTGGCTGTCAGCCATCGTGCTCACAGGCACTTCCTCTACAAAGATGTCCAGCCTTTCTCTGGACTCGTAGAGGTCCATGTTATAAAAACTTATGCCTTCAGGTTCGTCACTTGGGGTATCCTTTAGCACTGGGGTATCCACACAGGCCTTGCTCAGAGTCCCCTCTCCCCCACTGAAAATGTACTGCTTAGTGGCCTCGTCCATTGCTCCAGATGAAGAGGACCAGCTATTGTGTCTTTGGCTTTGCTCGGAAGATGATAGGTTAAGAGCCGTAGTACTCAAAATCCTGAAGAGTATCCTAAATGGAAAATAAGAATAAATAGATGTGTGATATTTGTCTTCCCTGAAGAATGAGGAACGAGGAATACAGACAACTAACTTACACATTAACATTCAGGAACTCACATGAAATGCCTTATGGCGGTCAGTGTCAAATAAAACTCTTTTTAATATTATCATACCGTATATTCCAAATGACTTTTGAAAACAGATAAGACAGTGGAAATACTCAAGGTGAAACTGATGATCACATGAATGTCAGCACATACTGTAGGAAAGGCTGTTGCTAATTTCTAAAACAGTTTCTTTGCCTTTGTAGTGAAACACTGATGAAATTTTAGTCTTTGATTGATGAGGGAGGCAATGCACGAACATGATAGATGTGTACCAATGGGAACAGGAGTATGAGAGTCATACGAGATTTTAACCGCAGATGAATCACCGGATTGCCAGAGAAAACCCATGTCATCCGACAGTTTAGTGTAATTTTTCGTATTGATCAACTGAAGGACTTTTCTCAGTCAGTTTAGCTGAACATCAGATACCGAGTCTGTGATTTCAGGGACCTTGTGCAGGCACGTTAAAGCAACAGGCACCAAAACGAATACTGCGCAGTAGCTTCGTGTATGCTGATAGCAGTATTTGTAGCAGTCAAAGAATGATGCACTATGGCTTATGTAAATTGTTCACAAATAACAAATCATAGAATATTGCATACCCTTTCAATGTGAAAACCGCATTGCTTCTGTATTCTCGAAATAACATTTAAATTGATCTCAACTTGTGCAAGCAACGCATGTTAATTTTAAGATATAAAAATGTAGGAAGAATAGTTCCCAGGGATGCAAGGTCATTTTACCTGTTCAAGTATTTTTCACGGTTTCCCCAGATTTGCCGCAAGAGTTTCAGCAGGCGCTCATGGACGTGGCTGTGCAGTAAATTCAGTCGGGATTTCAGCAGTAAATAGCCCCCGATACAAAAATAGAAGGGCACTGCTCGGTGTCACAGCCCACCCTATCCCTGTGTAAGAGCCAGCTTCTCACATGTCACTGGGGATCGGGTCACCTCTTTACAGATCCGCCGGCCACCCGTGGAAGCAGTCTGAACGTTTCCTCTGAATCTGCGACTGGGCAGTAAAGCTTAACGTTTGCTCTAAAATACTTCGATCTAACGAGTGTGGTTGATGTGAACTCTGATTCTAGAGCTCATTCATGTTAAAACAGAAGTCAGACATTCTAATGCATTTTCATTGAGACTTATATTTACAATTATTTAAAGGCATTCGCCTTGTCCATACGGGGACATGGGTGTGCAGTGGTTAGGAATCCTTATTTACAGAGTGAATCATTAACATAAATCACGTTATTCAAGTGCATATGTAAAATGTATGAAATTATTTAGATTCCAAACCAAACATTTTTTTTTCTCTCAAATCACTTCATTAAAACACGCTACATGTTTTTTCAGCTATAGTTTAACGAATAGACGCTTACCGTATAGACTAACTGTATAGATGTTGTAACGTGGGGAAAACGTGCGGTTGCAAAGATATACTGTAAAAAGCAATTTTTCAACCCAGCTCTTGCAGTGTATAAAATTGAGTCTCGTTGTATCTGTTCCGACAGCGGTTACCAGGAATACACTGACATGCAGTTATGGTTTTAATATTTCATAATTAATTGTTAACTTTTTTTGTTTAGAATGGTGAGGTTTTATTAAGAATGATTTAAAAAAAGATATTATAACCACTGCTTTGAAAACTACGGTATATGGCATCACAAAGATAAGGGAAGATATAAAAATAAAAATACTTATATTTAGACTAAAGGCATTTCTGGTGAGTATATGCAATGCTACTTCGAAAACGCATAAAGCTCAACTTTAAATGAAGCCCTCTCAGATGAAGAGCAAGCTTTCATCCATGCGCCATTTCTGAGCACGTGACGGGTGAGTCAGGTGTTCAAAGATGACAACTGGGCAATGACGTAGTACAAATGGCGGAACGCGTAAACAACAGCGCTAGGTCTCCGGAAAAAGACTTCTCTGGGCCAAATGCAGCGTCTCGATGAGCTGGAAGATCATGGACTACGAACGTTTGGACAGCCTGGACGGCTGGGTAGCCATCAAGAGCAACGTCTTTGAAGAAAACGAGACTTTTAAGCTGGGCTTCATCGTCCAGTGGAATGTAATCGAGTGCAAGTTCGCCGTCACCTGTCACAACCGGACCCTGCAGAGGCAGAGGCGCAGGGAAGAGCAGGCTCCGGCGGACACGCAGACCAGCTGGGCCGGCCTCTTTTCGGTCAGCGATCTTAGAAATGTCCATCGGCAGCTGACGGGGGTCAGCGACGTGCTGGGGGCCTTTTTCCCCGACTTGTCGGCCTTTGAGGTGGGGAATCTATGGGACCTTCTGTTCCTGGGCAGGCCGTCTGGCTTGGAGGAGCCCGACATGGACCTGGACTGGCCCTGCCGCCAGCTGGAGAGATACTTCAGCACCGCCGTCGACATCTGCGGCCGCACGATCGTGCTGGACTGCCTGTTCGCGCAGGACTGCCGGGACGTTGAGGAGTACTTCGAAAACCTCCACGAGTTTAAAAAGAAGAGCATGGAGGACCAGGTGGTCAGGGCGCGAGAGCAGCTTAGAAAGGTGAGTCTCGTCGATGCTTTGTCAGCCTGCTGTGTGTCCCACTTCTGTCTTCCGTCCCCCGAGCTGTCCGTCCCAAGGCAACATCTCTTTTAGCGTTTTGTCTACTGCTGCTGGAATATGACATTTCAAATTGATAATAGAACTAAACAAACTAATATCTAGTGAGGTCTGGGTACAAAAAGTGACAGAGTGAAGAAGATGACAGTCAACAGTCAGTTGGCTGTGGAGCGGTACAGGTTTCCCTCCTGTCTTTCAGAACCTCCCAACACAAAACCAGGCTACAGTTTTTGAAAGCCTTTAAGTGTTTGTGCTTGTCTTGTGATATACAGTACAGTTTGGATCTTTTGACGAAGTTAGCATTGCAGTGACAGAAGCTGGTGCGCTGGTTCATATAGAAACTGAAAGGGAAAACGTGTTGTGCCTGAAGTGATTCAAGAAGCAAACTTTCCCTTTGCACAATCCTTTAGAGTGAATCACATTCCTGCTGCAGTAGGTCTTTGACATTTTCTATTGCAAATGAAGACAATCATCCTCCAAATGTTTTCCTATATGGCACTGCTTTTCATGTCTGGAATAAAGTTGATGTAGTCAGTCTCTCAGATTAGGAAAGACCCTCTGGCTTTTTCATTTTCAGTGCTGCTCTAGGGGTGCTGTATAAATGGCTGACCCTGCGCTCTGACCCCAAGCTTCTCTCCCTGCCTGTTTGTCTCATGGAGAGCAAGCTGGGGTATGCGAAAAGGCAAATTCCTAATGTAAGAAATTGTTTATGGAAATAAAGTGATCTTATCTTATCAATAATCATTTGAAGATTAGATACTGAAGCTTTGGTCTCAGGAAGTCAATATATCCTAGTGACCACTCTCACTACCTCACCTGTTCCTGGTGCTGCTTCATTTAAGCTCATTATTTGACCCATGCAAGATTGCAGGGTGCTTACTTACTTTTGGAAATGTGGTGCTGATAAGACTGTGAAAGTGGTGTACATACCTGTGTATCAAGGGCAGAGAAGAACCATGGGCCTGAAATTGGTTTCAGGGCAGTCTTGTGCCATTCCAGGTGGTAATGTAGCCTGTAAGCCTACAGTTATTCACTCTGCATGTGCCATGTTCCCACCTGCTCCCTTTTTCTTACACTAGTCAAGCAGGGGAGATTGGATTTGCTCTTTCTTGAAAAGTTGAATTCTGGGATCTGTATGATAGAAGGCAAGGATCACCAGCCTTTGTTCTGAAGAGCCTCAGTCCAGTTAGTTTTACTTGGAAAGACCAGAAAGTTTGATCAGATAAATGATCTGTCCAATTAAAAGAATATAGAACTTTGTGGGGCTGATGTGTACGAAGATCATGGGCCCATGTGATCTCTAAATGACCATTTATAAAAATTGCTTCTTAATTGATCACAGCAAAATTATTCTAAGCCTTTTAAATCAGAAAATACTAATTTAAAAAACCTCTATGTACTGGGGTTGGAGAGTTGGTATTAGGAATATAATATTGTAAGTAACATTTGCAGTGTTTCACAAAGAGTGCATAGCATTATATAATTGAATAAGACTTCTCTCTTGATGCAGTGTTGGATATATAAGGAACCTAAACTTGTTTGTGTAACTTGAACAAGAACAGGAATTACTGTTTAAGGCTGGAACTCAACATAGCAGAAGGACATAATTCCTTAATTGCACTGTTCTTGCAGAAATCTGTAGTTACGTCTTTGGTTCCTTGTTATTGCTTTAATTAATTTAGCAATGTTTGTTTATTTATCTGTTTTTACAAATAATAGCCCTTCATAAATGCTCACATGGGCATAAATGAACATTAGTTATGTAGACCAGGGGTCTCCAACCTTTTTACTAGAGAGCCCCATTCCAGTTAATCTTATAGGCCACAATAATCACCCTTTTTAGCAAAACAATGAACACACTTTATTTCAGTTACTTAAGTTACTGTTTAGTTAAGCATATATCAATTGTTCAAATAAGGGAACTGTGGTCCTTTATAGCTCAAGAGTATGCAGATTTTTGTTCCAAATGATCTCTGAAGTACTCAATCTAACAAATCACTTGATTAATTGACCCAGGTCCTGAGATACTGGATCCCCAGGGCCAGAGTTGGTGAAGCCTGATGTAGACTGGCAGATATTCAAGCATCCAGTATTGTAATTGTAAGAAAGCAACCAAAGCCCATGGTGATTAGATTGGTCACAAGATCTACAAGTAGCAGTTAAATGAATCCAGTTATAAAAAAAATAAATATTTTCTTTCAGATACTCCAACAACACAAAGCTGCGGACAAGATGGTTCTCCTGTTAAAGATTTATGAAGAAGAGGATGAGGCTTACAAGGAATTAGTTACCGTGGCAACACAGTTGTATCAGTACCTGCTCCAGCCCTTCCGTGACATGAGGGAGCTGGCTATGTTGTGTAAAATGGAGATAATGGTACGGTCATGCTTAAATCTCGTTAAAGACCAGCAGAATTGTATTAGTGTAGCAGAATTTAAAACCTCGGTGGAGGTTTATGTGCTTAATTATTTGATGTATGTGCTACATAATGTCTCTTTTACCTTAAAAACTGATCTTAACTGTAGCTGCTCCACTAGGTGTCAATGTAAAATAGGATGAATGATAGATTAGAAGAAACCTGTCTTTTCTGAATTATGTATTTATGTGATTGGTATTTACATTATTTGTACTGTAGATCTCAGACCAAAAAAGCTGAATTTAGTAATGGGTTCAAATGTCCACGCTTATCTTCAAGGCCTTGAGATATTAAATTTGTATGTTAATTTATAATCCAACAGAAAAAGATGTGTATTACAAGTGCTTTAAATATTAAAACAGTAGTAGTCCTCTATGTGGAAAGAATGTGAATTAAAGAGAATAAGGCTACTGTAATCTCTTGATGCAATCATGTGCTTCAGTGAATACCAGGTCATCCTGACAGAGAAGACATATCGAGCATACAAGAGAGACTGACATCGCTGTCAGCCTCCAGTTAATGGCGTGTTTCTGTGCCACATAAACACATTGGTGAAAAGAATTAAATCTAAATATTTTACTTAACAGATGTTTTCTGACAGGCCAGTGGAGTTTGAGCTTTGCTTAACTTGAGTTCATTATTAATGCTGTCACATACTTACGCGGAGCAGAGCAGATACTTCATAGTTACTTCTCAGTGTGAGCACTGATTTCACCCAGCACTGTGCTTTTTTGGACAAAAGCGTGCAGTGTATTTGTGGATGAATTGTTGCAAAGTAAAAGAATGGTTTTGATGTCTTACTTTGGGCTTTTGGTTTTCAGAAATCCCTGGAATTCGAGGATTTGGGTCCTAAAAGAATAGAGGCTCTGGAGAAGGAGGCGGAGGAGTGGAGGAAGAGAGCTCAAGATGCTGTGTCTTCCATTCAGGACATCACTGTGAACTACTTTGTAGAAACATCAAAGGCTCTGGCAGGTAGTTTAGTGGGGTTTGTGTCCCTCACTCTGCGTAGAGAGTAGAGCTCTGCGTACATCAGCTTGGTAAAACGTCGATATTGTTCTTATTGCCAAAAGCAATGTAGAGAGTGTAGAAAATCAAATTGTGTCAGATTCCATTTTTTAGCCCTGACAACCTGACAACAGAACTTCTGCGTGGCTAATCTGTTTTAGCTTATGCTGTAAATGTGTGCAGGAGTCACAGATTGTTGGTCCTTTTAACTGTCAAAGCTTTTGTTTCTCGGGTGCAAATTCTACGGGCAACCCACAGACCTTGATGCAGAATGCAGGGCGGTCTGTGACATCGGGTTTTAGAATTCAGAACAAATGAAATTACTGATGCATTCCCTTCTGCCCCCTGGAATGCAGAGCTGGCTGTCTGAAAATTAGCTGCTGGTTGATCACATCTGCTGATCAGTGCAATCAAACTGATTTTCCATAGTGTTCCACGCTCTTGACTGGCAGGGATCAGCCTCTGTTAATCAACCACAGAAGTGGGCGCTAGAAGCTCTGAAAAATAGAATAAAAGTATCAAAATGGAGGATGTGTTCAGAATTATATACAGTATGAGATACAACGTAAACGCATATTAATAGAGTATCAGAAGAAGAGGGCATCTTTATTTATGACCTACCATTTGCAGAGATTAAGATCATCAATCTGTCCCTCCAGTGGGGTGATGTAAAATGTATTCTAAGTCTTAAAGTCTTATCAGAGCTTCCTTCTTGTGATGTGCATTAGGTCTGGCAGAAGTGGATTCCTTGTAGAGAAGTTCGATGTTACAGTGGTTTTCTCTGTGCTCACCTGCAGGAGCATCTTTCTCTGTGTTTGCAGGGATGCTGAAGCAGATGGAGGAGGACAGACAGAGGTTTGGCCCTGCCGCGTGGGCCTCGGCCTCTCCCAGGCTGGAGAAGCTCAAGTTCATGCAGGCCAAAGAGATGCTGCAGCACATGAGAGCAAAGGAAATGTGCTTGAACCGCAAGAAGGAGGACATCAGGAAAAGTGTAAGGAGTCCCATACAGCCAGTGTGCAGATTATTCCCGAACCGTGTGCTTGAATCCAAAGGACAGGGGGCTGGATGGCTGGTGGAGGTGGCTTGCGCAGTCTGAGACACTGCAGAATGAGTCAGACGTTCAAGGGGTTTTTGGTTCAAGTCCCCCTGGTAATGAATTGCCAGGCTTTTTTGAGATGCTCACAAAAAAAAAAGTGTTCTTGGCAAAAAAATCGCCTGCTGTGATGTGTGTCATGTGTTCCAGAATGACTCAGCTGATGCCTGCTAGGGTCAGGCTCAGCTCCTGGGCTGTGTAGCCTGACAGCGGGCATTACAGGGCTGAGATCACATTGTAGGAGCTGGGTATCTCCATCTCCAGATATAATTGGGAGCAGTTTAATAAAAACCCTTGAATTTTTAAAATTTTGGGTTGCTACCACATCCTCCCCTCTACTCTATATAAATGCATTTATATATTTCTTATTTTTAAGATTTCATACTTCTTATTAAATAAGACTGTGTTCATCTGAAATGCTCAGTGGATTTGGGGTGACTGGCAAAAAATGATTTGCATCATATTGACAATCTTAGTATCTCTGTATCTTCTGAGTATTTCACTTTGATGCTTAATGGAGGTATTGTATCACTTCCAGTCAAACCAATTTTCTGTTTTTCAGTGTGCCCTTCCCATTTCTTCTTGTTTAATGCCCTAATTTTAGCAAGAAAGCTATTGACCAGTTTGCACCCACCCACACGCCTACACGTTCTGGGAAACCGCTTGATTTTGTAGGTAGAGCTGACGTATTGCTTCCATTTTTCTCTGTCATTGGAGTTTATTGTTCTTAAGCTGGCGTGCCTGTTTCAATCTGCTGAAAACAGGATTCCAGGTTATATAAACACAGTTGCTTGTTAGGCTGCATTTTGATTCCTACAGAAGTATTGAAGTTAATTAATTCCCAGAATTATTGGAAGAAATATTGGCCATGGTCATTACTAAGCCACTTTTATATGATAAAACAGTTTGTGTGAAGGTTTTTTTTTGTGAGGTAGACTTTTTCCATTTAAGAAAAGAGGCCACTTTTGCTGTTTTTCCTGTTTTAGAAAATATCTAGTTTTGTGTTGTATACTCTTAAGCTGTTGGCTGTTGTTCTTTATGGTGAGTTACAAGAAATGTCTAGAATCTTAAAACAGTGTATGTCAGAAAATCATTCAGAGGGGTGTGAATAGATTAGACTCTTTAGGCAAACAGATTTTGGAGATTGATGTGTATCAGCATCACAGTGATTGGGCAAGTCATTTCATTGCTCTTGCTCTTGTTCAGAATAAGCAGAGGCCAGCTGTTAAACTAAATACCATTAACTGACAAATCTCTAATTACAATGAGCCACACAAAGGATGTAGGAAAGAAATCTCCCGGTTGCACTTTTCGAGAGCGGGTTTCCAGACAGCGGCTGTGTTTCTCTGAGAGGTGTTTGCTCTTGCAGGTGGAAAGCCTTGCTGATCAAAGGGACAGCGTGGAATCCGTCGATGAATTAGAGATGCAGTATTATGAAGCTCAGCTGGAATTATACGACGTGAAGTTTGAAATTCTGAAGAACGAGGAGCTGCTGTTACTAGCTCAGATAGACACAGTACGAAGACAGATTAAAGGTATTAACACTGCAATGTGTATTAAACTGTGTTTATACTGCAGCATCTTATGTAAAGAACTGCAATTGCTGGCTGCAGCCATGCTTTATGATAAGCTTTTCTACCCGCTTAAATTAATTCCTTAATATAGTTCTGTGCGTGCTGGATATCCAGAGTTGGTTGTATTTAATCGGACTAGAGATGCTTTGGGTTTACTGTTCTGAGATAAGAAGGTTGTGTGTGTGCACATTTAAGACATGTGTTCATTTTAAGCAGTGCACTGTGGTGATGGGCTCTGTCAGAAAAGCAAAATGTAATGTACAAACGTTTTTTTATCCAAAAGGACAGATGTCAGTCTAATGCATTTTACAAACCTGCACACTTTTAAAAACTTTGTTACACCTTTATATCTTCTTTGGGTGCCGTGTATTTTTCTGTTGAGTTTTCTATATGTGCAAACTCATCTTATTCACACGATACTCCTAATTGCAGTTTCTGAGACTGCACCATGTATTTGGGGCTTGTGCTGGAACAATGCATTGGCAGTTTGAAATATGAAGCATGTGTGCTGTCTGTCTGGGCCCTCTGTGCTGGCCTGGGCGCAGAGCTGAAGGAGGAGGTGGTGTACTACGACACCTGTGAGAACGAGGAGGAGCTGCACCAGGCAGAGCAGGCCGGGAGGAGCCCGAGGGACGCCAGCTCTCCGGACCTGAGGGACCTGCAGCGCCGGCTGCAGCGCCTGGAGAGCAAGAGAGGCGGCATCTGCTCCAGGAGGGCCTATCTGCGCAACAAGAAGGTACCGAGCGCCCGTGGTCTTTTTGCTAAACACCCACACCAGCCAGTCAAACGTCCTCCTTACCTGGATATTACCAGCGTACCTTTGATTTAGAAGATCTTTATTTTTGTTTTGTTGCTGAACGTGTCATATTATGAATTGGTATTGCAATTGCAATGCTATGATATCTATGTTCCATTCAGATTCTGAGGTGAGGTAATCCTATTTATGGGGATATGAATAATATCACTCATTGTCTTAAGTAAGACTGGAAAAATACAGTCTGGCCTTGTCAATTTATTCGTTTTTAACCATCCTAGGCCCTTTAGAATGTAAGTTTCAGTTAACAATGACCCAATACCGCTGGAGCTCATACCCTGTTGACATCTTCTACTTCCATCATCTTATACTTCATGGTCAGCATATACATCAAGACCAAGTAGGCTACTGTATATGGGATGAATGGTCTTCTCTCAAATCGAACCATTTGATTTTATATTGTAAAAATCTACTTGGAATGTTCATACTATATATTTTATAATCTTTTATTATTAATTCCCTATTATATAGCAGGTTCTTGCTCATACTTGTTTTTAGTATTGTTCAGTTGTGCCAAAAAAAGCTTTGTATGTTTTTTTTTTTGCATCTGTTGGAATATTCTTTACTGTCTTGCCTTTTGGGAATTCTTAAATTGGTCTTTAGCTGTGCCTGTAGCTCAGTCTGCTCTTTATCAGTTTTGAGACTTTTTACATGGCTTATGGAGTCTTCTTGAAATTTTTAGTTTTTTCCTTAACTTAATCTGTATGTTAACAATTTGCACGTCATTGTTTAAAGCATACATTTTAAAAAAATATGTAACATTGTTTATGGAGTCTGTCTTCTGTAATCCATCTGTTTCCAGTTCATTGTTAGCTTTGCATTATTATGGTTTGCTTTTTTAATGTTTTAAACTCTCATTTTAAGGACCTAATATATACATCGCAATATATCATATTATGGTCTCAATTGACTGTGCTCCTTTTACAGCTACTCCCTTAATTATATCCTGGTATTAGAACATTTCCCTCACTGGTGTCTTTAGAATGGTAGACAAGCAATGCTTAACCATTTCAACCTCATAAATATTAGTTGCTGTGTTCCTTATCGCAATATCCCAATTTATGTGTGGAGAGTTGAAGCCACCCATTAATATCACCTTTTCTATATGTTTCCCAGTCTCATCTTCTGGTGAGCTGTTTTCACCCATGCCTGCATCAGGTGATCTATAGCGTACATTTTGAGACCTCAGAATTTCTGTTTCCAATTTAATCCACATGGATTCTAACTTGTACCCTCTTATTTCAGTTCTATATTTTTCAGTTTTTTTTTCTGTATAGTCCCCATCTTCAACTGTTCTTTTCTACCTGTCTCACTGAAGAAATCTGGACCCATTCATTTTAGATTTACCCTCATTATCCTCACTTACCCATGTTTCTTTTACTCTTACAATGTTACGATGTTTGGTATTAATGAAGTGCATTCCTTATTCTAGCATTGCAATATAAGCATTTTAGAGTGGATGAGTTATGTTTTTTTTTGTTATCCATAGTTTGATTTTAAATACCGGTGATGAAACATCTCTGTACACTAAATCTTTTTATTGCTGTAGCAGAGTCAGACTTTACACTGGGCTCTTTACAAAACTCCGAAGGCCTGGAATCTAAGAATAGGGGTATTATCTTCATCTCCAGATCAGTATAGACTCAGCGCTCTGCTTCTGCACTACAGGTGAAAAGGAGTTATTGATCCAGTGTTTACTGGAATTGTGATGCTACCATAACGACGTTTTGCGTCTTTGCAAGATTGCTGTATTTTTAGAGTTATCATCATCTTGTAAAGTGTGTGATCTGCTGTTTTCCTCATGCCAACTTGGTAGAAAACAGGTGCTTGGAAAGAGGAGGTCAGCTGTAACTCCAGGGCTCACTTTCATTGTCAGCTGGTTCTCGTTTGCAGGACCAGTGCATGGAGGCACACGAGCTGAAGCACAAGCAGGCACAGGAGAATGAAACACGGTTCCTGCAGCACCACAGCATTCACTTGGTGAGCAGGGTGATAGCCATCCCCAGATACTGCACTGAAGCCCTGGAACAAAGCCCCAAATGAAGTGATGGTCCTTTGTATTGCAGAAAAGAGAGAAGAAGAGGGAAGAGGATCAGAAGAAGAAGGAATGGGTGGATAAGGAGCGAGAGAGGACACTGACAAGGCTGAAGACCTTCCGAGAGGTGAGCGTTGCTGACCCTAGCCACCGAGCACCTTCTCTGGCTTCCTTAGACTATTTTTCCTACGTTTTAGATTTTCACGATGAAGGCTTATGTGGACCTGAACATTTTAGATTTTTAATGCTATATGAGAAGTGTTCAACCAAAGCATTTAACTGCTAGTACAAACAACTGATCATTGCTATGTTATTAAGATAAGAACCATATTTTTTTAATGTTCCCAGTACACTAGCATTCCAATTAATCAGGAGATAGAATTCAAATATGTTGGTTAAAAATAGTTTAAACTCTCCTTTTTTTCCAGAAAAGACAGGGGCAGTTTGTGTTAAAAACGCATCATCCCCAGGCTGCTGTTCGAAACGCACCTCCGTCAGACCTTTCTCAGCCAATGTCCATCGTCAGCCTAACGCCAGTTGCTGAAGATAATAAAGCTGTGTCCACGAGGAAGTCTGCCCAGCCGTTGAAGAAAAAGAACCAGAGGAAACAGAACGACATCGCAGTTCACATCTTCCTTCCACAGAGATCTGAAGGAGTGGCTCCAGATGAGGCCGCTCCAGTGGCCCCACCCCCAGCCCCGCCCCCTCCAGCCCCTCCTCCTCCTCCCCCTCCCCCTCCCCTGCCTGCCCCACCCTCCACTGACCCAGAACTGCTTGACCAGCCCATGCCACTCCGCTGCGAGAAAGAGGGCACAGCATTTGGCATGAAAAACACCCTGAAGCAGAATATAGGTAACCATTTATTTTTCTTAATGCACAGAATACTGCTACTTTATTTTAATACAGCTGCTCCCTTCCAGTTCAGCCTCACCATTTTAAAGGGGCAAAAGAAAGACTGTTTAAGGCACAGAAAGTAAATGATAAATATGGACACATAGCAGCATGGGGGTTAAATGTAGTAACTGTTCACCAATGAAACGAATCAATTTAAAAAAACTCAGTTATTGGTGGGCAATGTTAAGGCAGCATATCCAGAATTAGTCTGTAAGAAAATTCTTCAGCTATTCAGAATTAGGCTTTTCACATGGCACCATGACCTCACAGTAGGGTTACGCTCTTGGACCAAAAGCTTATAAACCACGAGGGATTAAAAGGGTAAATTTTTACACATTGTAGTTTCCACCTGTGTTGTTGGCCCTGGGAAGATGTCTAGCTTCAGAAATATCTAATGGGCTGTCTGAGTCTAGTTGAAATGTTAATCCATAATTACCTGTTCTTCATAATACATCTGCTATTTTAATATTTGTGGTTACCGGTTAAGGTAATGTGAATGGAAACAATTTCCTACTCGTATAACATACATTTTATTTAATTTGTTCACACAGGTTTGCCTTTGTGTGGTTGAACCCATTGGGAATACCTTTGCATTAAAATAGCTGTGCTTAGATTCCCCCAATTAATTCATTTAATTACACTGTAGCATTTGCATTGAACTTATCTTGCCAAAGGATTTCAAAGGACTACCTACAGGAAGGGACAAACTGCTTCCACCACTGAAGTGACACGCAATAGCCATTCAGTGCCAGCAGCCCCACTGCACAGCAGATCAGGAGGAGGGAGAATCAGTTTCATCAGGGGAATTAAGGGGGAAATTTAGGAAGATCAGACTGGAATTCAGTCTGGACACAGGGGTTCACACCCTGGCTTTTCCAAACAGGAGACTTTAGAATAAAACAAGAAAATAATGTATCTTTATATATCCTCCTATTTTTATAGGTATCCAAACATTTTAGAGTTTGTTTTCTACTGGAGACAGCAATGATGTCCTTGTATTCCATTGTGCTCCCTCTGCTTCAGTAGTGCTGGAACAGTGGAAGGTTCCCATCGCTCTGGGCAGTCTTGGGGTTTGATGATCTCTTCCATGCAGCACAGTGAAGGATCGCTCACAGAAGAATGAGGTCGCGGCTTCAGTGGGCAATGTGAAAGCGTGTGGCGTGATGGCCACGGGTCTCCTGCGATAGCGGAGTCTGTCACCCAGTTTTAAATTCTTCATCTAAGGGACACTTGGCTTCTTTTAAAGAAAGAAAGCTCATTAACCTGCACGCTTTTATTCCCCCCCGCCCGCTGCAGGGTCCATGGACGAAGTGCTGGCCTCCTTGCAGAGAGGGCAAAGCCTCCTGCGGAAGGTGGAGGCGTCTGCCCGCCCCCAGACTAAGGGAGCAGACAACGTCAGAGACAGCATCCTGTCGGCCATCAGGCAGGGGGTGAAGCTGAAGAAAGTGGAGCAGGGGCCCGAGACCGAGGGCAGCAGGGACACGGCTTCCGACCTGGAGCGTAGTATCAAGGCTGCTATGCAGAGAATGAAGAAAGTGTCCTCTGAGTCTGACAGTGAGGAGCAAGGGGATGGACAGTCAGGAGACTGGGACTGCTAGGCCCTTTGCTGCCTCCTCAATGTCATTTCAGGGGGCTCCCAGTATAGGGTCTTGAAAGTCTTAAAAGTACTGAAAGCCATTCATCCTTAATTGGCTTTTTAAAGGGTGTGTTTGCTATCGATATCTTTTAAAGATTGATACTGAATGGGAGGTCTTTTCCTTTCTGATGTCCTGCCTGGTTGCCCTGCTGCCTTCCCAGCTCATAGATCTTAGGTTTAGATTTCATACTGGGGCACCTTCTGTGAAGAATTTGCACGTTCTCCCAGTGTTTGCTTGGGTTTCCTCCATTTGCTCCACTTTCCTCCCACCTTCCAAAGACAAGCCTTTTAGGCATTGGTGTAATTAAATTGCCCCTTCTTGGTTGTGTCTTCCAGTGAATTAATGTCCCATTCAGGACATTATCCTGCTTTGCCCTTCTGTTTCTGGGATGGATGTCCTGACAGTACGATGCAGAAAATAGAGTAAGTCATACTGCACACCCTGATTGCACTTTACTCCTCTTCATGTGGGTGCAGTTAACAAAAGCGGAACGGATCTGCAGGAGTAAAAACCTGATACAGGGGCTGAAGCATGTTAGATTTTCTGCGGCTCGCTCCAGACATTCTTTCGCTGCTGTTCCCACTGGGGGACAGAATCTCTCTTGCAGTTTCCTGTGCGGAACCACATCACATGGTTTGGACTTTATACAAAGGTGTTTACTGTATTCTTGCACGTCAGTCTCTGAAAATATCAGCACATCCAATGAAATGTGGCAGCCAAGTGGTCTTTGGAATGGTGTCCTTGGTCTCAGTTCATTGAGCTTAATGAGGAAGAGGAGTGAGAGCAGTTTATCAAGGTTGAAGAGTCATTTGGATTAATCATCAATCCTGCCTTTGAATTAGTCATCATTTTGTCTTGTGTTATTTGCAGAAAGGACTCTTTACTCAGACACTTTTATGCTGCATCTAATTATTTAAACAGAATTGTAAAAAAAGTTTGTTGATTAACAATATAATTTTATGAAACTTCACTAGAAAGCAAAAAAAAACTTTGCACTGATTATTCATCTTTCTTGTATTAAAATAAGTGGAGTTTCCAGCCTTTTCAGGTTCAGTTTCTTTAGCAGTGTGATGTGTCAGCACTAACCCGAAAAGTGCCTTTAGGATTGTGTTTTTTGAATCATTTTCATCAAGTTTATTACTGTGGATATGTTGGTATTTGTTTTGAATGTGTGCAAATGTAATATTAGTCTCTAGGATGGCTACAGCTGTAGGGCAGACACTCTAAGCCCTGTCATCTGTTCCTGCCGTTCATTGGAAAGGAAGATGAAATACATATGTCTTTCTAGTTATGTCGCTGAACTGTCTCTGCACCCTGAGCAGGTGTTCTCAAGAGCACTGCCATCTAGTGGTTGCAGAAATTACAGAGACGCTTTTCTCTTTTAGAGATATGACCTCAGAAGGGGAGCACATGCTCTTTAAGGATTATATCCTTCATTTTGTTCATCTGTGTTTTCAGTTTCACCAAGGCTGTGCTGTAAACCTATGTGACAATACCAGTTTGGTCAGTTCAGTTATATTCTTCCCTTCATATTTAGAATTTCAGTATGTTAAATGATTCTTCACTCCAAATGTGTAAGGAGTGGATTGTTTCATTTAAAAGGTGTGTCTAAAAGTTTTTTGTATAGAAAAAAGTGGACCTTCTTAATTAAAACATTTAATAGGATTAAGAAAAACAGTATAATGGCGCAGGCTAGTTCTTGCGTCATTTGAACCCGATTCAGTATAATGACTATCTTCTCAGGCAGACAGAGGAAACAGTTGTTATGTTCAAAGATATTAAATATATTTTTAATTTTTGGAGCGCCTATTGTAAAAAGACGTGTTTGGTATTGGAAGTTAAGTTAGTGAGTATTGTAGAAGATGCTGCCAAGATAGTTGCCAAGGGAAGTGGATTAAAAAAAAAAGTATGGAATTCATAGCATAATGTATGAGTTGTCATGAGGATGAGTAAAACGGTCTTTGCCAAATCAAAAGCTGGTGAGATACTGGCAATGCTTGTACAGTACAGCGCAATAAACAAAACTGTGCTCTGATTTGGTGTTTTCAGCATCTTTTCTGCCTCAAATATCTAGATGCTGAACATGAACAAGAAATCATGATGGACATATCTGGGGAATATTTAGATCTTAAGTTTTCCTCTTCCTTCCCTGACCTCTGAACGTGCTGGGGCGTTCCGGAATGTGAGATTCAAGTAGGAGCAAGGCTATTATCTTGTACATCATAGTTGTAGAACAAGAGAATATAATTTCCTGAATGCAAGATAAACTTGACCCAAGAATTGCAATAGGCTGGTGTTGCACGTTTAGTCTTTTGGACCCGCCAGTCCCTATCCCAGAGGGTCAACAGCAGAATTTTTATTTGGGCATCACACATCACTCCAGCAAAAGCTCTCTAGCCGCAGCGCAGTGTGGAACATGGTAAACGTGGCAACGTGGACAAGATGCATTGTATCACCTACATCAACATTTTTTCAGTTGACAGATGCATTTATTCATGACACAAGTGCATCAGGTCATGATGTAAAGGTTGCCAGTAACAGTCTCCTTCCTTGGATGTATCCTGGTAAACCTGCAGAACAGGAAACAACACACTGGTCCTGCAGCTTTTGGAAATCTGTTTTGGCTGCCTCTTGTTCACTCTTTAGAAATGGTCACTGATGTAGAATCGGTCCCCTTTGTTAAAGCAAGAAGGGCTGAATTCCTACACTTTGCCGAGGGTTACTCAAGGCTTTTAACAGCTTCGGTTCTCCGACTGCGTGCATCAGCAGCAGCTCAGAGCCTTTTTGGGGAACAGAAGGGCCAACCTCGGGAAGAAAGCACCCCAAGCACAGATCAACCCATCAGAGCAAATACAAATCCCAGCAACCAGGGTTGCCATGGAAACAGGATCGCTCAGCGGTGGTAGCCTACAGTAACATCTCTGCAACACATTCTTAATTATATTTTACCAACTCACCCACTCATCGCACTGACAGATTGAGAATGTTTGACAGAGATCTGAACCACCCTACTAGAAAGGCATGCAAAAGAAAGATTTTTCTGCTTCTCCCAACTGCGAGAAACCTTTTTCTACACACAGGAAAATAGATTTTTAACTTTTTATTTCTCCCAGTTCATCACTGTATATTTTGCTGCTAACCAGTGTTAGGTTTGGACCAGATCTTACCCGTTTGAAGACAAACCTTGTACGTAGAGTGCCAGAGGAAAGATGTGCCTTGAATACAAGTCTTGGTCATTCAAACTACAGGGGGAGGGTTACTGTGCTAAAATGTTGGGGTTGTGTGCCATTACAAATCTTGTTTTAATTGCAGGGCATCATTTCTCTTTTGACAAGGAGACCGGACCACAAGATATCTTTCCTCATCTATGCAAAAGGACTTCAATAGCGATATACAGTAGACACTATTTCTTTGATGACATTGAGCACTGCAGAAATGTTGCGTTAAAGCAGTTCTGCCTTAAAAAAATAATGCATCACCCTGTAATTCCCTGCTTTTAAAATTCATAATTCCATTGCTGCAGGTATTTGCTTGATCCTTTTTTTAGACACAACAGTCTCTGCCCAATGCAAACGCTTTCTGCAGCAGGGACACCATGTACAGTAAGTGCCAAAACACACACATGCAGTTTTACATGATCCCATAAAGCCTTTACATTGCTATTTGCAACAAGAATGAAATCAATAGTTGGACTAAGTGCAGATCAAGTTTCCAAGGCAACATGCCTTTCCTTCATTATAGGCGTTGACATCGGAGCATAGCAGAAATCTGGGAACTATTATTTTTCTCTTTAAAAGAAGAAAAACAATTGAGTGCCTGCACACACAAAATGTCAGCTTTTCATTCATATTTAAAGCAGGGATGATCAAAGATGATGCCTGTCCCCCTTCCTTCTGAGTTTTTTTTTTTGTTCGTTGGAATCAAGCTAAACAAGGTTATTTTGAATACCCTCATCAAATACACAACCTAATAGCATTAAAATCCTCAGTTCATTATACACAGCTGTTAAATTACAGACGTCCAGAGGTCAGGTCATGTTCCTGAGTAACACTACTGAGCACATTGGAATACTCCCCATTACCGCCAAGAAGCTCAACCGAGATCAACAGGACCGACATTCAGCCATAACAATTAGGAAAGGAAAACAAAGAGGCAGCATCTTTTAATTAAACTATATTTTAACGATAAACAACTCTATATGATACAATAAATTGAATATAAACCACAAAAGGCAAATCCTTTTTTACAGGGATGGAAAGAACCCAAATGTACTCACATTGTAGTACTATTAGAGACGACTTGGATAAAACAGTTAACACACACTGATTCCAGCACTTGGAAATGAGGAACTATGTATAATTGGAGAAGGGAGAGAAGTAGTACCTCTGTAGCAAACACTAGCCTGATTGTGTCATAAACTGCTGAATGTGATAAAAATGTACATTTCTAAAAACAAGTGAGTGTTTCCCACACATGTTCTTCTATAATACGATGTCCAGTTGATGTTCTCTGACTGGTATATTCAAATACAGCATTGCACTGCATCAGATGGGTAAACACAAGGCTTTAGATTTTCAGAAATACAGAGCTACTTAAGCACCGTGAGTGAGAAACACCCAACGAATGAACTGAGCTGGAGAATTTAATTAGCACAGCTGTGGCATGAACCTTTCACTTCAAAAATGATTTTAGCAAATAAACTGTTTTCCTGACCCAAGTATCTCAATGTTCAAGCATGAAACTGAAAGCACTGTACTCTCAGAGAACTTTAAGAAATGCAGTCAATTCTCTGGGTCTGGGGGTCTAACCAGTTCTACAGCACACCTAAAGGCACCAGGCACAATGAAAAGCTCAGAAAACGACTTCATTCGCGGGACTTTTCCAAAGGCTCATGGCTTCTGTTTCTCAGATGTGGCAGCACTTACGATTCCACAGTCTTGCAGCAGGAAATACCCTTCTTCTATCATCACCATTAAAACAAATTCATGTGGGAAGCACATTCTTCACAGGTGTCAATACTTATTCAAAGACATGTTTTTCTTCTACGCTCCAAGCAAAAAAACAAAATTCCATTAGACACTATACATGCAAAATCCTCCAAACACATTACTTGCTCATTAAGTGACTGTCCTAGTTTTGGGTGTTTCATTCCAGTAGTCATCTCAATATAGTTTAAAAATACTTCATTAAACTATGGCCTGCTTCAAAACTACTCATTGATCAAGTAAGGTCTTTTTACAATAAAGGCCTTTCCTTCCTGTCTTATGCACATACAATCCTGCAAACTGTTTTCAAAGCACCGGTGAATTATTACCAAAGCTTCCAAACTACATTCTATTGCTTCCTTTTATGAGACATGTAAGAAGAAAGTAGCTTTGGAAAATTCCATTCATAATGGTCCTAAATCTTTGATCTAAAACATTAGAATGTGTGACGGTTTCACTGGTTCATATCTGTTCTAAGACTTCAATGAAGATGTGATTTATTCTGACTATTAAAAAATTATGGAACTTTCACTGATGCTGCCGTATTAGTAGTACTAGTCTTTGTTACCTGACACTAAAACCACTATCATAAAAAAGAAAGTAACTGATGATTCACATTAGTTCCACTCATTTTATGCACATCTGTTTACCCAACACCTGCTTCATTTGTTTTAAATGTTCCAGATGAAACCAGACACTTTCAAATTTAATGGAAAATATTCTGTGTCTGTCAGGTAGCAAAATAAATAATAGCAATAATAAAGATCCTTGAGTCTCAAGTTAGTATTAGAAAAGTGACTTCTTGCCAGCTGAAAGGTTTTTACTTTCAGTCGAGAGAGACTCAACGGAGGCACTTTGTGACACTGTGCAGTTAAAGTATGTGCATATCAGAGAGTGAAAACTGCCTGAGAGCTCACCTGAGTTCACTGCCCATAAATCGCTGACAAGGTCTTTTGTTTCTGAGGTTGCCAGTATATTTCAGATCTCACTGTGAATAACATTAAATTGATTATTACTTGTGTGAAACTGTACATTTTGCCCCATGATTCCCTCAGCCCTTAAGAAAAACATTTTTTTACCCTGCAAAAATTCTAACTGCATATTCCTTAGATATTGGTTTTTTACCAGAAATCCAAGACTAAATCCTCCACCTATCCAGCAAACAAACCCCCTTTTCTCCTCGGCAGGGTGCTTCTCAGCAAGAACCAACTCAGACTCAAACAGTGAATTCAGAACCTCTACACAAGAAGATGCAAACGAGTGGAACACTGCAGTCATTCAGTTGCTTTTTCTTGTTCAGCTTTTTCTGTCGTGAAACACGCTTGAGGACTGGTGTCACATGAATCTGAGGCCCTGATGAATTATCTCCGTCGCCTACAGCTCTTGAAATCCACTCGCTCAGTTATCGATCCCTAATTTAGACAGTCCTTGTCGGAACTCGTGCAGCTCGTCGATCTTCCCATCGAGAACATCCAGGAACTTCTTCAGTTCCACTTTGAGGTGGCCCTGCTTGTGGTGGCTCTCGTCGATGTCTGCCCGTAGTGTCTCCATCCTGTCTTCCAAATCTTTATTTTTCCTTTCGGCAGCCTGCAAGGACAAACAACAAGAGCAAAGGTTTACACACAATGCAGAAATGCCAACATTAGTCTTGGGTTCAGAACTGACAGGGGTGCAAGCAGATGGTACAGGAATGATTTATTTTCTGCCTTCATCGCTAACCGTATCTTGCTTAAGCTTATAGGTCGGACACAGGAAATCCAGATTTTCTGCGGCTGTGAAGCCCTGTCATTGTACAGCTCAGTAACACAGCCATAACAGGCAATAGCGGGGCTTCAGAAGACGTTTCCAGCTGACACTTGTAACCCGATCTAAAGTAAGGCTCCTCCTTTAAATAGTTGGATCAGGAGTGGTTGGTTCGCTAGTGGAGTGTTCGCATTGTTCCTGAAACTATTTCAGGCATGCCATTGTTGTTTTCACATCCTCATTCAGCCCGCCTAGAAGCCAGGCACATGGGCTTTAACAAAATAGCTCTGCCACTCAGCTGCAGTCCTGTAAAGGGTGGAATGGAAAAAAAAAAGCTTTATAGTGGTTTTAGTCCTTTGTCCAGGTCTTGTTTTCTACATGGGGCACTAAACTCAGACTTTCAAATACAGTGAATTTGCAGTGAATTTCCACCTGTTGCAGCAGGCAAGCTGGGAATGGGAGCGTTGCGGTAGGTGTGTCACCTTCTGCTTGCTCCCTTGAATGTGCCCCTCTAGTGTAAAAGCTATCCGAAATCTGACCCCTTGTGCCACAAATAGCTAAAAGAGGGTAAAAAAATTAGCCTTGTCAGGAATAATAAAACATAAAGAGCCATGCCCAACCACTGGGATGTAGCCAACTCAAAGATTTCACAGAAATCTGAATTTACAGCACCCATTATTATTACAAGCAGCGTGTTCAATGCTGCCTTCTGCAGTGTCACCAGCCAGTCCATGTCTTACATGCCATGACTAATAGGTGTCACCACGGCAGTCACAGATTTCAGTCTGCTATTTAAAGTGGCGAGGTGTCAGATCCTGATAACTCCCATTAGAGCAGAAAAAAGGGCCTTTAGAAAATAAGCCCATCAGTGGTGCTGTTCCCTGTTGCCTTTCCATGGCTATTTAGAGAACATCAGGGCTGGCAGGAGCTGTGAAGAGAAAAACTACAGCATAGTTGCTGAGAGGGCACAGGGGCCTCCTGACCCACAGCACACAGACTGAAGCATGAGCCCCACAGCTGGAAACCTCCAAGTGAAACTCAATTGCTTCACAGGAACATGGCACAATTGTTCTGTCCCAATCTTAAAATGTACTTAAAGAATAAAGTCCCAGCCACCAGATCACCTCACCATGCAATAGAGAAACAACCTATAAAGATGGTCATTTTTAGCACCCCCTCACTTTCTGTCTGTTGTGTATCGAGTTGAACATTCAGACAGCTGTAATTCACAATCATTCTTAAAATTATATTCTTAAAGGTTTCACGTGGAAATTCATTTGAGAATTTTTACTCTGTCATTTGCTGGACTATTTCCTATTATTTTGTAAATTCGGACACAAAAATGTTTTTAATCACTTTTCTGAAACAGTAGAATTGGAGTTCACTCATTATTAAGCTTGTGAAATGCAGCTGTTCGTGTAAACCTGACTTCATGCAGGACCCTCAGTAAGGTACAGTATTATTTAACAGCAAGAGCAACACTTTCAGCATAGTGAAAAGACAGAACTCGACTTCCAATGACTGGATTGGAGAAGAAACCAAACAATTGTATAAACAGTGTTTCTTTTGTTTCATACAGTAGCTCTGGAATGAGAAAGCAGTGTGAATCTCAGCCCAGCACATTCCACACTTCTGAACAGTGCACAGCCTTCTAATCCACTCATGAAAAACTGAACCATAGGACTTCACACAAGCTAGTGATTTCTGTGGGACTGCACATCATCAAATTCATTCCTGAGTTTGCCAACAGTTTATCTTTCGTCTGGGCCATGTGAGATTGGACTATGTACCTGAAGTTTCTGAGAGACAGATTCACATTCCTCCATGAGCTGTGGGATGATTTCTGCCTGCTTCCTCAGGCTTTCCAGCTCCTGCAAGACACCAGACAGCCAAATAAGCACAGACCACGCAAAGTCTCTCTTTAACTTTGCTTCTGTTCAGAGATCACGGTGACATCAAGAACAGCAAACAGTAGATCAGGCACTTTCATAATAAATTATGTAGTAGTAAATAATGAGTCAGTCTGGCAGTTCTTTTCCAGAAACATAAGGGGACAGGTAAGTAAATTCAAACCATACTTCTCTTTTTCTCATTAGTTCATCCCATCCACCCATTTTCTAAACACTTCTTCTAAACTAACTGCGGGAGGAAATCTGAGCACCTGGAGGGAATCCAAGTGAATACGGGGAGAACACACAAACTCCACACGTATTGTACCTCAAGTCCAGAACTGAACCCAGGGCCCTGGCACTGCGACACACCAATGCTGACCACTGCACCACACTGCTGCCCCTTGTCACAGTTTAACCTAGCTTAAAGTTACCTTGGGAGGGCCTTGCTACTACAGCTCCTACTTCAGAGAGCTTAGGGTTGTTGCTCAGATGAGGGCATGTTTCATTTTTATCTAAAACATAATTGCAATTTCCAAATTGCAATTCTTCATTTTGGTTTCTTCCCAATTTAGAGTCACCAGCTGTCAGTCAACTCACTGTTGTGTCTCTCACACAGCAGGGAAAAATGCATACTTGTCAGAGTGCTTTGCCATTTTTCTTGCAGAGACTGCAATGACAGGAGTCCTGTTGCTCCTGCTCAAGTCACTGGAATATCACAGGCACACAAGGGCAGCTGCTGTGCAAGAGGTGAGCAGGGTGGTCTGTTCAGTTCCACCACACAAGCAGTCAGCAGTGGGATGGGAGACCTCTAAGGAAAACTAGGTTGCTGTGGAAGTGGTGCTCGTGGACCAGTAGGTGGCGCCTTTCCTTTTGGAGCAGAATACCAAACCAGTGTCCCAATATGACATGATTGTGCACTGGTTAGCATTGCTGCCCCACAGTGCTGGGGCCCTGGGTTCAATTCTGCACCTGGAGGTCTATCTGCGTGGGATTTGTATGTTCTTAGGGAATCCCAGACACAATCAGCTCATGGCCAGGCTGGGACCAGAAAAGCTCATTGGCTCTGACACCAGGATGATGCCACAGAAACCAGAACTAAGCTCAAAGGCAGCTTAAGGACACTGCAGCAGACAACAGAAAAGGCTATCGCCTAGCACATTACAAACAATTTGATGTATTACATTTAAAGAAACAAATGCCTGAATACAGATTTGGTTGAGGTTATTTGCTAATAACTTCACTGTTAAAATAAATTGAAGTTCCTTGCTGTTTTGTTCTATTTCAATCTTCTCTTTCACTGAGCCTATTAAATTGTTCCCTTTTGCCTCATTAAAGAACTATTTTGGTAGTGATTTGATAATAACAAATCACTGCGGAATTCACAACAATGTAAGAACAGCTGAGCTAACGCAAATTCTATGTTTTAAAAGCAAGAAATTCTACACGGGGATGAGGCTGATAACATCCACCAGGCAGGGAGCAAGACAGCAGCTGCTACAATTGAACGCTAGAACACAGAACTAAATGCGCCCACTGTCAGCAGTATAATAGGGGCTTTTTGTGACATTTGCAAAAATCTGCCAGCATCAAAAAAAAAATAAAAATCAAGGGTTAAGCAAAAAAGTCAATGCTAATGAAAAAATCGTCTCCAGGCAGGGTAGCATTTAGACGGTAACAAGAATAGGTCAAAATAAAATTCACCAATAATGGAGAAAATTCTAATTAAGGAGCAAAAAAGCTGCAGAGATGCAGAAAAAAGATGAAGTATTTTCTCTTCTGTGACCGTTTAACGTAAAGTGAAAAGGGGGCAATGCTGAGACCCACTGAGCAGTTCATAGATGATACTCCCACTACGGCAACTGGAAATTCTTCATAAGCTTCAGGGTGAGTCAGGAAATGGATGGCATACAACTCTAATTTTTTTGTACATTAAATGCTGAAAAGACTTGGAAATAATAAGGAGGACAAAATGATGAGCAGAAGATGGTTGTTGGGTAAATCTACTGTCTTAAATGTAGCAACTTAAACAAGGGATTTACAAATTGCATCTTTTGAGCACTTGAGCATTGTGCAAGAATATTAAATTCCCTACTCACATTTTTAATTTGACCATGCAATTACTGTAAGTTTAACCCTGAACTCTGCAGTTAGAGGGTTCACACATTCACACAATAAATCTTTTACCTTCTATGTAATTTTCACCCTGCAAACATATTGCATCCAACGGATTTCCTGTTCAACATACAAGGTTATTTATTGTCTGTTATGGTAGTACCTTGTCAGCTGTGTCCTACTGGGAAATACCGAAAGCAGCAGAAGCAAGAAAAAAAAAAAAGAAAATCCACACACATACCACAAATCTGCTGAGTGTGAGAATATCGGCACAGAAGCTAGAAACGATGGCACGTTTCTAGGCGATGAAACAAATCAATATTTGTTCATTCTTATTTCTAACGTAATCACTTCCCAAGGGAGAAGGAGAGACGCACAACATGTATAGAGACATCCAGTGCGTTGATGTTTGGCTGCTAAGCAAATATGCCACTGACACCCAAACAAGCATTGTGATACTAATTGACTCCTATTACGGTGAGCCAGACTTCAGAGGCAGGGCACATCTGGGAGAGCTGTGAAAATGTGCTGCCAATTACCGCAGTGTGTTTTTAATGCTTACTACACAATTCCCGGGAAAGAGGAGGAAAGGCACTTGCCTTAAAAGCTACCATCCTCAAGAATAACCGTGGAAACAAAGGGAAGGTTGACATGGTGTTTCAGTTCATACAGTATTTACTGCATGTCCTGGCGTTCCAGGAGAGTAAAAAGATCTAGAGGAGCACCACCAGAAGCCTGTGTGAGCTGAGGAGGGAAGGAGAGAGCAGTAGCATCGTGAGGCGGTGTGTGTTATTGTGTGTGTGTGTCAGTGGGCTGCGCCTGCTCGCCAGCCAGATTTCCTCCTACCTGCTCCTTCTCCTGGAGCTCCGACTCCAGTTCTCTCACTCGCACGCCCAGCTGCACGTTGCGCTCTTTCTCCAGGTTCGCCTCGGCGCACTGGGCCTCCAGCTCCGAGATCTGCAGAGGACAGCGCTGGGTCAGCGGGCCAGGGCTGGGGAGTCTGCCCCCGTAGAGAAAACAGCCCAGAGGCAGCAGGAGATCACAGCTACCCCATTTCTATTCAAGTGCAATTCAAGTGATGGGAGGCCAGCACCTCTAAGAGCCCCTGTTTAGACATGTTGTGCAGCACAACCACGACTTAAATACAGAATGACATGCTCCAGTTCACGTTTAAGCTAAGATTAAATTCCTATTAAGCTGAAGCTTGAAGGTCTTTCCCTGATCCTTCAGGGGAGGGGAAGAAAATAGTGACTACAAAGGTGGTAGGAGCGTAGGCAGAAGAAACGATACACTGGTTTATTGGCTGGGTTGTTGTTTTCCAGTTTACTGTACCAGCTGATTTCTATTGGTGCTCAAACTCTATTCTTAGCAAAGCTGGCAGGAAACCCACTTCTCTCTCCAGACCGGGAAAAATGAGCATCAGCTGATGCAACAGCCACTGCCACTGCGATACCTTGGTCTTGCAAAAAGCTTCAGCACGCTTAACGGAGAACTACTGTGATTCACCGAGGGAGTGTGAAGAGTGAGAGTGTGAAACACACACTCAGGTGTGCACAAGCGCACCATCGTGTGCCATGGTACTGTGACATCTCTTCTTCCCCGCGCTGACCTTGTTTCTGAGCTGATCGCTCTCCTCTTTGCACACCGCCAGCTGCTTCTTCCACTGCTCCACGTTGCTCGCGGACTCCTGCAGCGCGTCTATCAGCCGGGCATTGCTGTCCCTCAGCGTCTGCAGCTCCGTCTCCCACTTCTTCGCATTGGTAGAGCTGGAAAACCCGAAGGAAGAAGCCGTGAGGATGACAAAGTTAAACAGCCCAGTGTGGCAGGACTCTTGATACCAGCGCTGAGGAGCGGGCATCGGCTCAGAAACCACAGCATCATTAAAAACTGACACTTCAGACCCTGCAGCAATCACCAAGAAGTATCAGTGTAACAGGAGAGTTTTGAACCTTACAGTGAAGTGTGACAAAAAATACAGAAAGCTGGTGAGCCTGCGTCCACTTTAATAAAAGAGCAAGACCTCTCTTGTAAATGGAAAAAACACAAAATACAAAATATTTCTGAAACCAAGGAATGCAATAAATGCGATCTGTATATCGCAAGATCTCTGGACAGAAATATTTTTACTGCCACCCAAGAGCATAGAACAGTACAGAGTACTACATAAACATAGCAAAAACTAACGATACAGCAAATGCAAAAGGGTAGACAGTAAACTTGAAGTGGATACCAAAAACTGACTTAAGTATTAATGTTGACAAGTCATTTAGATCTTCCAGACAAAATGGCCAATAGATTTTTAGGATATGTGATTAAAAGTGTGTAATTTAAATCAAGGTTTATGTTCATTTGTACAAAACACTAGGAATTTGCAATACTCTGCACATTTTTGTCACCATCTTACAAAAAAAAGATTCCACTGCTCTGGAATTTGTCCAGAGAAGAGCAACCAGATGCAGTGTGGGATTTGAAAGAATGTCTTATATTGACAAGATGAAAGAACTGGAACTGAACGTTTGTAGTTTTAAACAGAGAAGAGTACCAGGGCATCTATTTCAACTCAACAAAGTGGATATCTTCCAAATAAAAAGCAAAACATGAACCAGAGCGCATGAGTGGAAACAACATGGAAGTGCTTTTAAACCCAAGTTCGGGAGGTACTTCTTTACACAAAGGGTGGTGGGAGTGTGGAACAATAAACTTTTTGCACAGCAATGCGATGCACAGATGCGCTGCCCTGGAGGAAAGGAGAAGGCCACCGCCCAGCTCCTCGCGGCCTGGTGAGGACGCAGAAATGACCGATCGTCTTTCAGGCCACCGACCGCAGAGCGAAGCTGAGCCGCACGGACAGCCCGCTGTGGCCTCACCCCTGCGCCAGCGCCGTCTTCAGCCGGTCGTTCTCGCTCTTCAGCTGTGTGTCCACGGGCCCGCCGTGCGAAATCTTCTCGTCGTCCGTGCCGTTAATGCTGGAGGCCTGTGTGGAGGAGGGGGTCTCTCGCCCAGATTCCTGACCGTGGAAAAGCAACAGGGTTATCAGACCGCAGGCATTGCTGAAACAATGCCAAGCACCCACTCGGAGATAATGGGCTCTATTTTTAAATGCAAACATCATTGATTCTCTGTCGCCACAGAGTCACCACTCTGCGACTTCAAACCCCGCCAAACAAACCTAACTAGCTTTCGCCTTTCTTCCTCCTCTTCATTTGCAGGTCAACAAAATTCGTGAGTGAGCTTATCGATTTTTCTTATACAGCGCCTATGGAAAGTCTGAACACCCTTTCAATAAGTAACATGTTTTGTTGCCTGAAATCAAAACACATTAAATATTAATTGATTTTACCTTTGTTTACACACTGTAACACATAGCCTCCAAATGAAAAACGAATGCTCAAACATTCTGAAAGGTAATTACTAAGAAAACCTTGAAAAAATGGCCTGGATAAGTGTGCAGCTTATGTAAGCTAGTTAATGTACTGTACGTAACAGCTACTTGGGCTATAGAAATCCAAAACCGGACTGTGCTAATTTTGATTGAATGTGTTTTTCATGCAAATGTACTTTTATTGGCCAGTGACATCCATGAAGTTTATAAAACCCAAGGTCACACTCACATTTAAAAAACTCCTATGATTCTCCTATCTGCTATATACATATACAGGTAAATATAATGAAAAGTTATTCATCTCATTGCAGGCAAAGAGGTTACACTGTAACACACCTTTGTTAAGCAGAGCCATCTTGGAGACATTAATGAGCTCCATGCTCATGACTTTCATCTGTACCACAAATAGGCAGCAAACCCCAGAGGTCTAGCTCTGAAGAAAATGATCTTTTTCTCATATTTTCTCGTCTCCACTCGGGGGACATCAGGCCTGGCTATCTTACCCTGTGACAGGACAAAATGTATGCAAAGTGGGCTCAAATTTTCTCTGAGGGACCGAACACATGAGTGACAGTCGGAGGACATTAACATATTAAAGAAGGTTTGGCAGCAGCGGGTGTTTATCTGGACAGCGTCTTACTGTCATCTCCTTCCACCTGCCAGGCTGAGGAGAGCAAACCTATGGCATATTTATGTACTGCGAACAGATTAAATGAAAAAAAAATTAAAGCTGTTGAAACTAACAGAAAATGAATATTGAGGGCCTAAAAATTAAATTTCATTATTGTTTTTGTCTCTGGATACTAGAGGCAAAATGTTGAAAGATTATACCGTATCAATCCATCCATTTTCTGACTGCTTCTCTCAATTCAGGATTCAGGCCAGAGAACCGTAACCTATTCCAGCAAGGGATGAGTGCAAGGCAGGGCACACCCTGGACGGGACACAAGTTCGTCACAGGGTACCCCCAGAAACACTCACAACAGGGCCAATTTTCCCAGCAGCAGCCAATTAACCAACCAGACTGTCTTTGGACTGTGGGAGGAAACTCACATGAACACAAGTCATACAAACCGCACACAGATAGCACCCCAAGTCCAGAACGGAGCTCAGGGCACTGGAACGCCCATACAGTATTATCATATTATAATAGAACTGCAGCCCTGCAGTCAGTGTCCTTGAGAAGCAAATGAACCATACTGATGACATGATGGATCATACAGGAGTGGCCCTTACGTCAGTCCCGGAGCAACCTCTAATTTCCCCATTAGTAGAATTGCCTGACACACAAACACAAAGCTGCAAATGGAGAATGACGAAGACGGTTTTCTGGAGCCCTGTCCCTTGTGCCGTTGGTGTTTGAGCCATATGGAGGAATTTAATTCCCAGAAGCTCTTCCTCCTTCCCTCTGGAAACTCGACCTCTGCGTCTCTGACGTCATTCTATTTCTGGCTCCTGCCAGGAGGCGGAATTCCACACTGGCCCCTGATAAGCGACACCCAATCTCATGACCTTTCACCCTACTTTACCCTATCACCAGGCGTCCACTACTGCCTGCGAGCAATATCTATTTCAGGGTGACCTCGCTTACGATACAGCTCTGCTGAAGATTCGACAGCCACGGGATTAGAATGTCCATGTCTGGGCAACTGGAGGTATGGAAGGGAAAAGACCAGTAATAGCGGGGATTACCTGGGAATGATTGCTTGAGGTTTCTATTTTTTCTTGAGATTTGTCTCTTGCTAGTTTTGCTGCTTCTTTGACTTCCTGGAATTTTTCAGCAAACTGTATTAAGAAAGGAGAAAGATTCGCTTGATAAGGTGTTTCTTCAATACTCTTGTTGTAGAATAATGAAACAAATCAATTATCCTGTGGAAGATTTTTCAGAAGTACTGTATATGCTTTTCAGAAAATGCATTGTATTATTATTTCATGGTATGGATGAAGTTCTTATGTACATTTGATTGACAGCATGTTAGACGCCACCCTACGCAAAATTGATGAGTATCTCAGAACCTTTTTATATATATTTTAATATACAGCATACACATGCCTTAGAGGGGCAGCAAGTTATGTTGATTAAGGTTCTGGACTCATGATAGACAGGTTGTGGGTATGGGCTCCTGCTGCAGACACTGCTGTTGTACCTTGAGTGAGTTGCTGTGCCCCAATTCACCAGTCCAGTCCACCCAGCTGTATAACTGGGGACCAGCATTCCAAAGGTGTAATCCCAGTTATGGACTGGTGTTCGTTCCAAGAGGGAGTCACGTGCTCTCTAGTCCACTAAAAGCCATGGAATCCAGGATGAGCTCTGGCTCAATGGGCCCATGGGGCTCTGTCACACACATACCTTGGCTAGCTGCTGCTCTGAGGCAAAGCCAAGACCGAAGACCGTGTTCGCCCTGCTGTCCGCCCACTGGCCGAACTTCTGCGATGTCTTGGTGAAGGTCATATTTGGGGTGATTGTGCTGTTGATGATCACCTGTGGGAGGAAAGAATGAAAGAATGCTAAGGATTACTGAAGCACAAATAGTATATTGGCCTCTGCCTCTGCTTCAATAAACAGAAGATAGTTTAGAGCATTTCACTAAATGTTTAAACTTGCAAAAGACGCAAGGTAAGGTACACCCTGGACAGGACACCAGTCCATCACAGGGCAGGCACAAACACAAACACACAAACACTCACATTAGGGCCAATTTTCCCAGAAGCCAACTGACCTACCAGTATGTCTTTGGCCTGCGGGAGGAAACCAGTGCACCCTGCAAAAACCCATTGAACACGGGGAGAGCATACAAACTCCACATGGATAACATTCCAGGGGCAGAATCCAGCCCCACTGCACCATCATGCCCCTCCTCTTCACACTAGGATTACCCACATTTACAATTCAATTTTCACCTTTGCATTTTTTTATTCTGTCCTGAAAAGGCTGAATGGGGTGAAGGATTAGATGGGAAACCTGCTCTCCTCCAGAGAGTCAGAATGTCATAAAACTCTGCCTGCAGGATTATGACAGCGCAGCGATCGTGCCCGAGAAAGACAGCAGGAGACTGTAGAACCCAGGTGACAATGGAAAAGATCACCTTTTCCCTTAGGTTACAAGCAGAAAAGTTTAGAAAATACTGGGAAGCCTGAATTGAATTTGTGGCCTCATTGAGACCTGATTTTGTTCTGTGAAAGAGGATGAAACAATGTTTTGTCTAGATTGTTTGTTCTTTGTTGTGTTTTTGCTGACTATATTTCTAGTTTTAACCTCTCATCCATGCTGGCATAATGTAGATAGTTTATTATATAAAAAATGTATACAGTCAAAAGAAAGATGAAAGCTGTAAATGATTTGACTGTGTATTGTACATGTATTTGTTCATTCTTTCATCTTTAAATAAAAAGTTAAAAAAAAGAACCCATGTCACACACATGAAGCCCTAATGGTCAGACTGGGTTGCAACTGTTGTGAAAAATCCACCATAAAAAAAACAAACACTACTTTTTTCGAGCCAGGACATTTCATGTTATGAATCACAGTCAGCTCTAGTGAAAATGAGGAGTGAAATTCCATTCTGGGTCAGCACTAGTCCTGACTCCGACTGCCACTCCTCGCTCACACATGGCTCTGGCATCACAGCCAAGATCCGGAGATCAGGCGGGATAAGTGCGCAGCTGTGGGAACCAGGGACAAGCGCCACAGCAGGAAGAGCAGCTGCATCTCCGCCCTGCAAGGATCCTTGAGGAGCACCGTTCAGATAATCTCCTCAAGTTCTGCTGAACTCCACAGCTGCCTGCTGCAGGTCTTCCAGCTGGGTATTCATGTCCTGAATAAGAGTATGTGTTAACGTTCCCACCCTGGGCTTGCACAATTAGCCCAACCTAAAGTTTCCCGTCAATCCGATTGGCAATGAATTGAATTTCTCTCGCCCCCTGATCTACTGTGGTGCAGTGCTGCTGGAGCCGAAGAGCTGCTGTGGATCACCCTTCACGAGGGGAACAAAAGAGTTTCCTCTATATGTCAAGTCCGTTAAGATCGTTTGGGACAAAAAGCTCAAAATAATGTTAATTAATTGACTGCTCGATTAATTAATTCGACAGACCGATGTCGCCCTTTGAAGTGAGAGAGTCTCTGTAACTCAGAGGACTTGAGTGCTGCCTAATTCGTGATCTCTTGTCTCATTTTAAATGAGTGAATCCCCCAAGGAGATAAACCATTGCTTAAACCTGTACAACCTTGTAATTTCATTTCAGACGGAATGAGAAAACCAGCGGTAAGGTACAAGGACAGCTGGAGTTCTGGAACACGAGTCGGAGCAAATCTTTTCCAGCTGTTTTAAGGTGTTTGTTTTCTGTTGCTATGTTGCCACGCAAGACAAACAATCTCACTAAGGTTCCAAAATGAGGTTACAAAACTTTAAAACCTGAAGAATACATTACAAACATGCCTAATTTCCATTTAGCTTGAAAAACGACATGTCATTGTCCTTGAATAACTAAGCATAAAGGGAGTTCCATAAGATTCTTAAAGGCTGCTGACCCCTTTACTACACTAGAGGTGTTTCTCTGTGGTTACTGACTGCTTCAGTTTCAACTACTGTAGCACTGATGGCTAAAATTCAAATTACAAATATATCATTTTAAAGGAGAACCAAAGTCTGTAACTTTAAATCTCAGTCCCTTGTTTTCTAGGCTCCCGTTAAAAGCTGAACACCTCCGATCATCTTAATGTGAATGTCTGTGGCAGTTTGTTTTCCCCCCAAATGCAAGGAACAGCAGGATATTAAAATACATACAGTATGTGAACTTAAGTAACATCATTAGCACACATAAAAAGAAGTACAGTAAAATAACTTTATTGCATACCCTGTATGGCATTAATGGCTGAGTTTAGAGGCAGCTCATATCCCTACTGCAGAACACTTTTCCTGCTACCTTTACACATCTGTAATAATGAGATCCAAGACATTCTCTTCCACTTCACTGAACATCACCCCTGGAAACAAACTACTACTGCACTTTCACACAAACAAAAAGGCTTTGTTCAAATAAGAAACAGCCTCTGCTTCTGGGTACTAACTTTTTCCAGAGATGAGAGACCTCACATTAGACATCCTGGGCTTAGAGCAAACAGCACAAACACACATTTATATGCATTCAGGTTTTTTTTACTATTCCACGGTTCATCTCAAATGAAAGTGCACATGGGGTGAAAACAGACCCCAAACAGGTTTTAGATGGCTCCCTGTTTGTCACAATTTGCTGTCTTATAGTTAATATTAAAAGCCCCCTGGTTCAGTTCTCTGTTCTGAAGACATTATAATCACATCATACCTGAGCCATCCATTCATTTTCTAACCGCTTATCCAATTCAGGGTTACAGCATCCTGGAGCCTGGTTTGGATGCCAAACAGACACACACACACACACACACACACACACACACACACACACACACACACAAGGGCCAGCTTCACAAAAGCTACCTAACCTACCAACATGTGTTTGGACTGTGGGAGGAACTGGAGCACCCAGAGGAAACCCATGAGAACAAGGAGAACATGCAACCTCCACATAAATAGCACCCCAGGTCCAGAATGGAACTCCTGACCCCAGTGCTGGGAGGCACTGTGCCACCATAATGCCATATTTGAAGACATTTCATCCAATTCTTCTCCAGATTGATATGCAAACAAGCATAGATACGGAGCTCCATGTATTACATTTAATGGATTATAGAGGGAATCTTTAAAGCCTCGTTTTATTACTTTTGATGAGCAATTTACATAACCTCAATTTTCTTATGCAATTAAAAATTTGCTTCTGTCAGTTTACTGGAAGCTCAGTAAGTACTCAAACATATTTTTTTTTGCCAGGGAGATCTAAAGAGAAAAAAGTTCTAAATTATTTTGTCATTTTTAGTGGCCAATATTTTGTAGGACAGACTAACCTCTTCCATCTGATCTTTGAGAAGCATTTGCAGCTCCTGCTGGAATTGTGAGCAACACTCCTGCACAGGAACTGTTACTAAGAAACAGCAGATAATGTAAAAATTGTCTTTGATGTCTGGAGTTGTTCACCACTGAAGAATGGCCCTGCTATCTAGCCAGTGGCTGACTTTCAGCTGGTCTTTCAGGACGCACCCATCAATGACTGAGGTCTTCCCAACACAATGCTAATAATGCTGCCCTAGCAATCTGCGGAAGGCTTTTCCTTCACATCATTACCTATGTTTTTAAAAAATAGAACGTTTTTTTCACTCTCGACTCGAGAGACGCAAGTTTGTTCCGTTGGATTAAACCATAAGGACTAAAAATTTACGTTCAGTCACAAGGCCATTGTCACGTGCATGAAGAATCAGGATTTCTGGACATTATAGACATGTCTGTCCATCCACCCATTTTCTTCCACTCCAGCCAATTTATGTCAAACGCCTGTGCTAAATTGCATGCCCTGAACCATCTATTCACCTCTTCATTTTCTAACCTCTTTATCCAGTAGAGGGTCACAGGGGGAGCTGGAGTCTTACTTGGCAAACAACGGGCACAAGGCAGGGTACAACCTGGACAGGACACCAGTCCATCGCAGGGCACACACAGACACAGAAACGCACACACTCACACCAGGGCCAGTTTTCCCAGAAACTCATTAAGCTACCAGTATGTCTTCGGGCTGTGGGAGGAAACCCACAGGAACACAGGAAGAACACATAAACTCCATGCAGATGGCACCCCAGGTTTGGAACTGGATCCAGGCCCCAGCGCTGCGAGGCTGCAATGCTAACCACCATGCTCCATTATACACAGAAGCACTGAAATTGAATTCATGCTGCATTCTGATTGGGAAAGTTCGATCAGAACAAACATTTGCTCTGCAAAACGGGAGAGCAGACCATGCAGACCGGCAGAATCACAGCCAACAGCTCCCACAGTGCGGCTGCCCATTGACGCGCCATATTCCGCTTGCTCTGGCCAGGCTGCTGCTGAGCACATCTTTCAATGTTTTAAAAACCCTGTTAATGCTGCAAAGGATGTGGCATGGGGATGCATAGCAGTGATAATAGTCGAAAACTCAAATGACAAGAGGCCCTGAGGGGGCTTGATTGCAAAGAGCTAATTTTGTTGCCTTGTCTACCGGGCTCACTGCCCCTGCCCCTGCCACTGCCCCTGCCCCTGCCCAGAGGCAGGGGCAGGAGATCGGGGTGGTCGGCGTGTGCCCGTCGGAATGGAAAGACCCTGGGCCGAACGGGAGGGGGGTATGCAAATCAACCAACAATTAAGCTAAAATAGAAGACAGTTTAATTAAAATGCATCCCTTGTATCATGGCAACCTGGCAGGCTTGTGTCTGAAGCAGAGGCCTGAAAAGAATGAATTACAGTGAAGAGCTTGTTGGCGAAATACGTCGTTTGTCTGGCATCTCCTAGTTTCAGAGCCCTTCAGGACAGGCAGAGAGTCTCCAGAATGCATCAGCACAGCATTAAATAGTCTCAGATTTGATGTCTGACTGGATTCAGAAGCTACTGCTAACGTGTATTATTTTAATATAATCAGAAGCAATAGCAAGATAATCTTGGGGCATGTGCCTGAGGCACACGAATCAAGCTTATTTGACCATTTGCTGCACAAAGTATTGGAAATCCAGCTGTTTCAGGACAAAACACCATTATCCTTCCAGCATCACTATGAATTAAGTTTAAGGGTTACTTGTTTTAAAAATTATTATTAATTTGGCTAACCTTACATTGGTAACCATTTATACAGCTGCAGGGATCTGTGGGAAGCCCTTTGCACACAAATACAGCCTCACCCAGGATTTGAACCAACAGCCCTGCAGTTCTGAATTCCAGTCTTGCCTACTCCACAACATAAGTTTTATTTCCCCAATAATATAAAATATAAAATAAAATTTTAGCAATGGTAAAAATAAAGTTTATTTTTCCTCCACACTTCAACCCTTTGAGAGTAATCCACTCTTTGGTTTATCTGAGGTCTTTTCTTTCTCTATACATAATACAGTTATATGCATCCTTAAAATTAATACAGTCTCCATAGGATGCATTTCAGAACATACTTTAATACCCAGGCTTTAATGTCAATGGACATGAAATGTTTTTTGCCAACGCAATTAACAATGTTAGTGGTTATTTTGGTAATTTTAGGTTACGTTATCAAATGTAAAATAGCTCTTTCTGTCTTGGGGGAAGTGCCTTAATGAAAAACAATGAAGGTTAAGTAAAACGGCTTCTCTGCAGACTAGTATGGCCCGTCAAGCTCACTCTAGCTGAAAACTGAAAACAGAACCAGTTCTGAGGACAGAAATGTCTAGCATTCAAGGTCAGAGGTAACAGTAAGTTTAGTGATGGCTTTATACTAAAAAAAGCCAACATAATGTTTTAATAATAATTATAATAATTGCTTACACTTATATAGCGCTTTTCTGGACACTCCATTCAAAGCGCTTCACAGGTAATGGGGACTCCCCTCCACCACTACCAATGTGCAGCATCCACCTGGATGATGCGACGGCAGCCATAGTGCGCCAGAACGCTCACATCAGCTATCAGTGGGGAGGAGAGCACAGTAATGAAGCCAATTCATAGAGGGGGATTATTAGGAGGCCATGATTGGTAATGGGAAATTTAGGCCAGGACACCGGGGTTACACCCCTACTCTTGGGATTTTTAATGACCACAGAGAGTCAGGACCTCGGTTTTACATCTCATCCGAAGGACGGCACCTGTTTTTTCTATTTACGGCGTTTTTTCTATTTACATCCCAAAAATGGATTTGGCATTTAGTTTCATTGTGGCACTGATGTCTACAGACTTTCTTCCTATCATATACTGTATCATTGTGACATCTGTAATGTATAACACAGAAATATTAAAGATATCATGAGATGTATATTAAATATTCACATTTTGTGATGGGTTATCATTCCATAAAGACGAACAGATAGGTTCTAATATGGATATAAATTTAATTTTTTAATATTGATAGAGTTTTAAATACCTTTCCATTGCCTGAAAAGGCGATGAAAAAGATTGCAAATCTATGGATGGAGCTGTAAACAGAAAAATCTACAAGAACTTCCATATTGTCAGCGTAAGGCCAAGAGACAGATTCCTGAGCTGCTCTTTATATATATAAAAAGGAAAATCGATACTCAGCTCAAGGGCACTTCCTCATTTAAGTAGAAACTACATTTTCTAAAATAAATTCTGTCTTGAAACATATATTAAAAAATCTAATTAAAACTAAGAAAAACACTAAATAAATCTGCAAATTTAATACGTCGACAGCTAAAACAGCCATTAAATTTCCTGAAATGTAAATAAGTGCAGATGTGTTCATATTTTTATTTGGAGTTAGTTATATATATAAAAAGTTTTGGTCAGTAACTTTTTTTAGTATAGTAAAATGACAGCGAATGTGACTCCATAGAAGACATCACCTCTTAAGTCAAGTGCTGAGCGGAACAGACTGATGGAGGAGATGTGTCTGAACACAAACTTAAGGAAGAGGACTTCCGTGCGATATGTCCCCAGCTGGACTGTACATGATGAGATCCCAGACTCTTGACCCGTCTGCTCAGCAGAGATTATGAGCAATGATTTCAACAAGCCTTGAACAGCTGATCCCGTAAGATTATAAAGTTAAGCAGGATATTGATCAAATATAAGAAGCTGAGGCATTAAGATTCACAGAAACCTCTAGTTTGTATACTGTCACTATGCTTGCTTGAGTACATATTTTGATTTTACCAACTGTAGCTGCAAAACTTTCTATGTATATTCAGCAACCCAAATCACAAATTAGAAACTAACTTACTTCTGAATATAGCTGAAGGAGTAAACGACTGTTTGCAGAGGTAAGGGATTTCTGTGTGGACTGTGGGTGACTCTTTCCAGGCCTGTCCCATCCCTCAGTCATGTGATGCATAATAGGATAATCAGCAGAGGGAATCTAAAGAATAATCCGTTGCAAAAACCTCTCTTCCTTATACACTCCTGACTGGTTGGGTTTCCCTTTCCGTTTCCACACTGAGCCACTCTGTCTCTCAGGTTGTTGATCCAGGTGACTTACAGTGCATCCCAGCAATTCAAAATTATATTTGTTTCCAGTCAATGGAAAGCTTTCCCCTGAGAAACCACACAATTAAACGATAAAATAAAGGCTGGGCACCACTAACTGCCAAGTCACCAGGCTACTCAAACCCTCACTGTGTTCTTTTGAATGAAAGCCGTAGATGAAGACTGCCCTCGCTGTCCAGAACAAGACAGGTAATAAAGGTACTCGATTCAATAAAGAGTAATGTTCAGTTTACTAAGGCAGTAAGCCAAAAGGGTATTTGGTATGGAGGAAATCCATTCAAAGCCTCCATTTATCTCAAACACCTGGGCTAATTTGCATGGCCTGAACCATCCATCCATTTTCTAATTGCTCTGTCCATTACTGGGTCATGGAGAAGCCTATCCCAGCAAGCAACGGGTGCAAGACAGAATACACCCTGGATGGGAAGCTAGTCCATCTCAGGGCAGACACAAACACACTCACGCCAGGGCCGACATTCCCAGAGGCCAATTAACCTGCCTTTGGGCTGTGTGAGGACACCCAGGCTAACATGTGGAGATCATGTATCCCGTGGAATTAAACCCAAGACTCCAGTGCTGCGAGAGATTTATGACAGCAGAGTAAATAACACTGTTAACACCATCAAACAGCAATGCACCAAAAAAATGTGATACTGAAATTTCCTGAATCTGAAAGGTATAATCTTCATTGTTTCCAAAGCTTCTTTAAGAACAGGTCAGATTTGGAGTCTGTGAATTTAAACATCCTGGAAATGCAATGGATTCTAGTTTTGAAAACCAGCTCTGTTCCTGTGTACCAGTCAACAGTGAAGAGGGAAACTGTTGTTTACTGTCACTGTTAACTCTTCAGGTTTGCAGGAACATCTCCACCTTGATCACATGCAAGGGCAGCTGTAGACGCTACACTTAAAGAGACGCTACATTTAAAGAGGGTAGTCTCAGGAAGTCTCAGTTACTGCATGCATAAAACCTTTTGGTGGGCACATTGGCATTAAAAAAAGCAATCCTCCATTAGTCCCACTCATGCCTTTTAGATACAAAACAAAAAGACTAATTCCACCCATGTGAAAAAGCGAATTCCTAAATCCTTTACCAACTAGCCAATAATTAAGTTCGGCACCCTTGTTGTGGCTACTTACAAGGTATTAGGGGCTTGACAGCAGCACCTAGTAGCAGGTCAACTGTAACTGCAGCTCCTTCTTAGGCCAGCCTGGCTCAGCATGTCTCCCGTGCTCTGGACATGAATCGAGCAATCACGCATGATACCTCACATTTTTTCGCTGCCTCCATCCTGAGAGCACTGTGCCTGGCACAGGTAGAAAGAACCAGGCTTTTGCCAATTTTGATTAATATTATTGAAACAGCAGCACTGAGACCGCTTATAACTGCCCTGTGACTCTACATATAGAAATACCTTTAGCAAGACAGCAAAAAAACAGAACTGAAATGAAACTTTATTAGGAATTGAGAATTGTCTCACAGCAAGAAAAACTCCTCAGAGCATAGATTCGTGGCAGATGCTGACGTCAATGTCTCTATTTTCTCCAGCAGGTGAACTAATGGGGAAAGCAATGGGGACTCTGGGAAAAAAATCAAATAATGGCTTTACTATCCTTCTTAAACTGCAAACCACAGCAACTTCCACCTTTTATGGACTTAACCATTTCTATTTCTTTCACAAGCAGTGCAGGGTGCCTATTGGCTTGGAGGGCCAATGACTCACAGGTTGATCATCCTAGACATGGCAAGAGATTAAATACTGGATGAAGAATCAAAAGGGATTTCTATTTTATAGGACCGTAACTGCACAATAAAATACCATCAGCAGATTCCTCCTTCCGAATTTAATCCCATTTAAATTTAAATGGGATGAGTAGAGGCTGCATAAATACTTGTCTGTGCCTTTTGAACTGAAAAATGTTCAGATTAATGTCAGATAAAGTAATGTCACTATTAGGCTTTAACTGTGCACTATGTGAAGTGTGGCCTAATTAGATCCCTTCATTAGGGGCTGAATTATTATAATTGGTGATGTAATAATAATATAAAATGATTAATCCTGTTACAAAACTGTGACTTGTGGATGTGGCCCTAACAGGCCTTCCTTCACTTGTGTGGCTGGCCATACACAGACAGCCAAGCTGCTCCTACAGCCAGACAGACCAATGGGATAAGAGGGGAAAAGAGCCAGTGGAGACATGAGACGAACCGGAACTTTCCAGAACCTGCTGGCACCAGCTGCCAGTGACTCAAAACTCGTTCTGTGCCAACGTGTCTGAGAAGCACCAGGAGTCATTGTCACCCAGCTACTTCAACTGAGTGCCTTTCCTCTCACTCTCCCACTTTCTCTCTCCTCTCTTACCCCTACAGAGGCGAGACCAGTGAGATGTACTGTACATTCAAGCCGAGTCACAACAGGTGACCCAGGCTTCGCTGAAGCTCCAGCTCAAATTACTGCAGTTACAACTGCCGCAGCTTAAAACAAGTTCAACGAAGTGAATTAAAACAAAGCATCTGCAAAAGTACAGTAATTACTATAAAGTAAAAAAAAACATTACAATAAGAGCATGCACAAAAGAATAAAGTGGTTTCCATGGCATGGTAAAAATCATCAGTAAGGCAATTAGAAATGTGTTTGAATGTGTTTTAGCACAGAAAGTGGGGAAAACTTGCAAATTATGAGAAAAAAATAGACAAAACTTATCCACTGGCATGGTGTCCTATAAACATTGATTTTTTGCAGTTAATGCTGTAATTTAGCCCTCATATATGAACATATTTGTGTAGGTTGAGCTGAATGGTTTGATTTGCTAGCAGGAACTAGGTAGATATTGGTGGATCCACTTAGTGAACTTCTCTCACTTCTCTCTTTTTGGTGACATTTATCTTCTTTTTATCCATAAAAGTATTCAGATTGAGTATTCAAGCATTAATATTCACTTTATATATACGTATACATCATTTGTAATTCAACATAATGGGACATTATTGTCAGGGGGTGAACACTTTCGCAAGGCACAGTATATTTTCTCCTTCAAAGCAAAAATGCTTATGTGAATTATTCATTACATTTAGAATTTGTCTGTCACTTCAGGTAATTCAGTCATATTAATGAGGAGAAAATGTGAAGACAAATGTCTAATTACTATAAAGCAACCTACATCCCAGTAATACAAGTGATGGAGACACCTGCTAGCATTTTTACTAATGACACAAGACACTTTGAAGGGATTGACTGTGGTTTCTAACAGATTTCCTGGTCATTCAAATGACAGGACATATTAAATTACCTCTGGGGATTCTGGCGAGGAATGCTTGTGAGGGGTTTTCAGGCTGGCTTCCTGATGGGTTTAGGAAAGCATGATAAACCCAATTTTTTCAGCTTCTCCAATTTGATGGCAGTGAGATATAGGAAAAGCAACTGAAGGACAAGCAGGTGTTTCTCTGCAGTCGCTGTAGATGAACAGCCAGGATTACAAATCTAACAGCAGAGCTATATACCTAATTCAGGGTCCAACTTGCCAAGTTATGGCTCCCGCCCCCACTCTGCTCCTGTAAGACCTTGCCAATGCCGGAGCCTGCCAGCTGGGATGGTCCCTGTCCAGGTGGGTCTGTCGCCGTTTTAGTGGGATATGAAGCTGAGATTCTCAGTGCCTCCTGATATTGTGGGTTTTTTCAGCCCAAGATTTTTTTTTAATGTTCCAGCTCCTTTTTGACAGCCTCTTTCATTTGTGGTCTAATATGGACTGAACATGACATTAAACACTTGAGTCAGGACATTTAATGTGTCACACATGCTGTAAAGGGCTTAGGATTTAGGTGACACACATTATGTAACTATTCATAAAACAGGTGAGCGTTACTACAGCATTAAAAAACATAGCAATAAAAGTACTGCTAAAAGTACTTAATGATGCCGTGGAGGGTGAAAGAGAATAAAATAAACATTCATATAAATGGATCCAGCAATGTTTAAGTTACAAATGAACGTTAAATTGATTTTTAGATGAGTACTAATTTACCATGTAGATTCTTGGTCAGGCTCGTTAAAATTCACACAGTCCACATACATAAATGTCGTGTTGATTTAGAATTGAGCAATTTCTCGCACATTAATGAACGACTGCGCCCCTCAAAGAGCTTTTGCTTGCTTTAACTATCCAGTAATTCACTGTTTGAGGCATGCTAAAGGGAAAGACCAGCCCCTGATTCTAACTGCAGGCAAGAGTGGTAAGGAAGAAGGGGAGCACAGTGTGCATGTTTTAAAAATAATAACGACAAGTCCACAAGGAAAGCTTAGAACGGGTAGTAGCTTGCAGCGGCACTGGGACCCCTAGTAGATGATGAAATGATGGCTAATCATCTCTACATGGAAGCTGTGCTACCTGTCTCAAAATCCCCATTAACTACAATGAAGGAAATGTTACAATTGCAGGGGGTGAGCAGGTTCTGAGCAAACACACTCATCATGGCTACATTTTAAATTTATCTTTTATGTCTAAAATAAATCCGAATTTCTCAGCAATGCCTTCCCCACACGTCAACACGCCGTTCATCACACTGTGTTTCTTATTGTTCGGTAGCTTTTTGAAATGTTTTTACAGTATGTCAATGGTCAAGGATTAATGCAGCAAGAGGAATAGTGGCACAAATTATTAATTCCTTTACAATGACTCACTGCATTCTGTGGCTGCTGATAGATTCCTTTGCACATTCAGTGAGATAGGCTGACAGATGCAGCATAGGAATTGTCACTGAGCTCACAGAGGGCAGGTACTATAACCTGTGTCTGTTGTGCGACAGACATTTTTACAAAGGCTTCATGCTCTGACTACATAGAGATTACAGTATTAATGAAAAAATTATATGGAATACCAGTGACTCAGTAAAACCTATTAAAATATCTCTCATTCATTTTTCCTGAAATCAAGAAACAAAAAGTAGTCATTTTCATAGCTTAGACGAGATGATTAGAATACGCATGCATGCAAAAAAAAGATCAGAGACACAGAAATGTACTACTTTCCTGTGATCTCAGGAGTGATTCTAGGCAAAATACATATTAAAGATCTATCAAATTCAAGAGGGACAGAGTTCTGGGGTTAACAGACTTTCTATGTCTCTGTGCAACTCAGTCTGGGGTTTTACAAAAACTAATGAGATGTTTGGATGTGACTTAAACACTGAATATCAAGTTACTGCATAGAATTATATCAGAAACCTTAGGCTCCTGACTGTGTATTCTAGATCTGTCTCTATTAATGATGCATTTCTATCAGGGCAGTAAACCAGACCGCAGACTTCTGAGGTCCCAGCTCTTACATCCTGTTCAGTTTTAAAAGGACGTGATGCTTTTACTTAAGCAAGATGATAATTTTGCGTCTAAGATATTTTGCCAGACACCACAACCATTATAGAGGAAATACTTACCTTGGCATTCTGTTTCAACTAAAAAATAAAAAACGAGTAAAGGATTCTGAAAAATGAATGGCTAACCACCTTGAAAATGCACAGCTTTTCAGATGCAACCAAGGAAGAGTCCTAGAGTTAATATAACTGAATAGTCTTGTTGGAGTTTACAATTGCTTTTGTTACTTTTTTATAGTTTAGATGGTGATGTGAAAAGTATAAGACATTGAATGTTCACATGGCACAGTGCCCAGACATTTACAGGCATTTTTCACCCAGAGGTGAAAGGTTCCTGTTGAGGAATGACAATCCCTGTGGGGTACACGTGATTGTCACGTTGGTGGATTTTTGGGGTGCTGTAAAACCCCTCAGCACCTTGAAGTATCTACAGTACATCTCGCCCATGTGGTGTCCCAGACATGATAGTCAAGCTACTGCAGAGACTAGATGTCCCAGTAAAGTCATTATCATGTACCCACATATCCAAAAAGAAGATGTGAGAGAGCAACCCCACACCAAGACCAAACAAGACCAACATTTCATAAAGAATTAACACAGGAATAGAGGACACATTCACTAACATAAAACCAAGAAAATATTTCCATTTTAAATCGGGGGATTCCAAAAAGTTACTTTTCTTTGTGTAATTCAAAGTTATATTTTCCAATTTGACTGTAAACTTTCATAAACCCAAATACAAGGCCAGGCAGTGCTGACAGAGGGGCTGGGCCTATTGAAGACTATCACTGCAGACAGCATTTCCAAACAAGAGTGAAGCGTTTCCATAGAAACATGCCATGTAAATACACAGTATAAAGACAGGCAGGAAAATAGGAAACATTTTGAAATGGGCATTTCATTTTTCTTTTAATGCCAAATCTGTAGTCTTATTAAAAGAACATGTTAAAGTGGCAATTAAGTATTTATGCCGCAGAAAGGGTTTAATTTTCATTCATAGCCACAGAGATTAAGTTCAACTCGTTAAGTTATCAAATATTAAGAGCTGCAGTGATGTCAATGCTATGAATCACACTGATATCAAATGCAAAGTGTTTTCATTTGGAGATAAAAGTACATCCAGGCTGAGTTAATGGAGTTTTATCCTACTGGCTTGTGATCAACTGATGGTTTCCACTGCTTTAGACCAGAGACAAACTGCTCTCTTTTTTGCTGAACAGGGAATACAGACACCTTGAAAACTTTGCCTTCAAGCTCCAAGTCCATGATAATAAAACTGACAAAAAAACATCAATTTATATTCAGAGAGAACTACTTCAGACGACGTGTTGTGGGAGCCTGAATGAGCGACGCAGCCACATTGTTGAACCAGATGGCCTGGGAACTCTCAAAAAAGGCTGGAAGACGTCTTTGGATCAATAAGATACTAGTCCACAAACAAATAAAATGGATTGAATAGACCCTCTCATCTGTGACCTTTCTTAAATGGGTAAACACTTTTCAAGGTCATGATTTCTTCTTCTCTGAGGAAGAGATCTGCCTGTTTTGCCTGAGATCTCAGCGAAGATTTAACAGACCCATCTCCAGCAGTACACTCACCTTGGTTCCATCGACGCTGATGATCCGGTAGCTGTTGCGTGTGCTGTCGTAGAAGTAGGAGACGGTGACTGCCTGCTTGCTGGCAGGCACCCAGTTCTTCTTGGTCGTGGGGTCAATCTGGAAGACATGAGCTCTGGTGGTGAAGATCGGCTGTTCCCTGGAGAAAATGGGGAAAAGGAAAGACAAAGCATTGAGCTTGCATGAGAGGACAAAGGCTGAAATGTCTTGTCTGGCAATGCTGTAGAGAAATAACGCAATGAGATTTGTATGTTCTTGCTAAGTTGTTTAAGTTTTAAAATAACCACCACCACAACAACAATATATCTGCACTAAATATACTTTGTAAGGCAGCTCTCAAACATTCAGCCAGTTTCCTACCTATTCTTGGGGAGACCACGTGACATGATGCTGCCGTGGGCTACTTGACACAGTCTCAGACGTGCTAATGTAACATTATCCACAATCCCACACTGCCCCACAGCTATTAGCACACCAACACCTATTTTCAATCTCAAAGTGGCATATCTAAGAGCAGCCACAGCAAAGATAACAGTCCTAATAATATTATAACCACGGGGAGGTTCGTTTAAAACTGAGAGCGCACTGCTTTACAAACGGGCCTTGAGAGTGTGGAACAAGCTACCCAGCCATGATACTAAAGCCGATATCCCAGTTTCTTTCAAGAAAGCTGTATGGGTTCATTAACTACTAACTACCAATAACTCGTTTTTGTTTTCTTTCCGTAGTTAATGTGCATCATAAGAAGAACAAACTTCAGCTTTTTCCTGGAGATGAAGAGCTAATTTCCACTAAGGTCTGAACAACAGAGAGCAGAGAATAAGTTCTTCTTGTTCCTAATGTCCTCATGTACTGTATTTACGTTGCTTAGACAGTTTTAAGGCAGACAGTGATATACAACTTTGCCAATGTATTTAAACCACCCTCATCTATAAGGATAATGTGGTGTAAACAATTGCACTTGTAAGAAGAGGGCTCTTACTGAGGTTCTTTGGCAAGGACAGCTGTATTTTAATAGCTGAAGGTACATACTCTTTTCCGTGCTGCTTCAAACAAGAATAAGAACATCCATGTCACCTGCGCTGTTAGTATTAAGTAGAAGCAATTATACTACTACAGAATCTAACTTTTCATGTTGACTTAAAATGAATTAGTTCATTTTGTAAAAAGGAGACTACATACTGTATGTGTGTTTTAAATATGGTTCCAGGAAACACAAATCATTGAAACTACTGTATTTTATTAATCATTCTCTAAGCATATAAGAGCAGATTTGTGTAGGCTGTCTTGAATGATTTGATTTACAAGCATGAACTAAGTAGAGATTGTTGGATAAACCAAGTGAATGACTTTGCAGTTTTTGTTGAACTTTAACGGCTTTCACAGAAAAAAGTTGTTTAGATTGAGTATTTTAGCTGTGATTAAAATATTAAATTTTATAAAATGTGTTTACATAATTTGAAATTTTAACAAAATAGCACCTCATTGGAAGGGAGTGAATGCTTTCTGGCATCTTACTGCATATCTAAAGTAAGAAACTTTCTCCCTTATGACTCATAGTCAAAATGACCCCTGGTAATGATGAACCAAGAGAGGTTCCTTGCCTGATTAAATCAATCTAGAAGTATGTTTTTGATGTTTTTATGACATCAAATCAAATGTCCTTTTTCAGGATTCCATGGGAAGCTGGTCTGCTACATGATCACTTGTCAGCTGTATGCTGGACGGACATGGCAGTGCAGTGCACCCTTATCACAGGGGTCACAGCGGCTCAGTGTGTAGTTAGTGCATTATGATTATGGAAACCTGTTGTGGCTGAAATAGAGTGTATCTCTCAACTAAGCCCCTCTGACCAGCTCCAATTCCCTGTTTAAATCCAACAACACCAATATTTATTCAATAAAATTATGCAACATGTTTTCCAATTTAAACAAAATCTGCAACGCACAATCGCTCATCCTTAGAAAGCTGAATCAGGAAGCACTGCTGGGCAGTGCTGAGACAGCCTCTCTGGCCACACGGATTATCCACCACAAAGGAATCAAAGCCTGCCTAATAATTTCACCCGCTAGATAGATCCTAATCGTAATCCTAATCTTCTTTTGAAAATAATGCCCTTTATACTGATCATTGTTGAAGTTTACTCCAAATCCACAACAATACGTCCAATAAAATTAAAAGAATGTGCCGCTGTGGCAGCACCTCCTGGAGAGGCACAGATGGGCAGCTGAAGAGCAGGTGGTCAGTGAAAATGTCACCTGCATTATACCAACAGACATGTTGGAGAGGCGTGATTAAATTTCAATGCATTCAGCTACTACTAAAACTTTAAAAAGTCTTTTGTGCAGAACTGTCCTATTAGTATAACACAGTATTTGCCTTCTCATGGCAACAATGATAGGAACATTGAGAAAGTCACAGACGACAGGAAGCCATTCAGTTCATCCAGCCCTTATGGTTGTAAATGATTAATTGATCTGAGAACTTCATCCAGTCATTTCCTGAAATAAACCAGTTTATCGGCTTTAACAACAAGGCTGGGCAGCTTGTTCCACACTCCCACCACCCTTAATTAATAATAATTGCTTACACTTATATAGCGCTTTTCTGGACACTCCACTCAAAGCGCTTTACAGGTAATGGGGACTCCCCTCCACCACCACCAATGTGCAGCATCCACCTGGATGATGCGATGGCAGCCATAGTGCGCCAGAACGCTCACCACACATCAGCTATCAGTGGGGAGAAGAGCAGAGTAATGAAGCCAATTCATAGAGGGGGGTTATTAGGAGGCCATGATGTGTAAGGGCCAATGGGAAATTTGGCCAGGACGCCAGGGTTACACCCCTACTCTTTTCGAGAAACGCCCTGGGATTTTAAATGACCACAGAGAGCCACGACCTCGGTTTTACGTCTCATCCGAAGGACGGCGCCTGTTTACAGTATAGTGTCCCCATCACTATACTGGGGCATTAGGACCCACATGGACCACAGGGTGAGCGCCCCCTGCTGGCCCCACTAACACCTCTTCCACTTACACCCTTAGTGTAAAGCCTGGTTTTAAGTGCACTTCCACATTGAGATGTTTCACCGGGAGGCTCAAATTCATCTCACACATTCAAAGAAGGAAGTGCCCAACAGCGCTAGAAGGCCAAAGGATTCACAGACAAGGGGCCTGAAGTGTTCTCAGAGCACCATTAAAATGTCATGTTATGACAAGATTAAGATTTCAAAGGCAGCAGCCAAGATACAGAAGATTAGCTGTGGGAGTGCAGCTAGTCTCTCACGCTGTCATAAGAAAGAAATGCAGAACCACTACCACTCCTCAGTGAAAGACATCTACATAGATAGAACTTTAAAAAGCAAAGACATTTTAGAATGTTTTATATATTGTTACAGTTTTAGGTGACTGAGAAGTGTCTCTTAGATTTCAGAAAAAGTTTGTGACACTTGGAAGGTTAAACACTTCAAACTTCAAAAGGAGAGAGGATGTTTGCTGAGGTCTGGGTGGTCCCTTGAGTAGAAACAACTGTATAGTATAGTTTACCTTAGTATACCTAGGTAAGTTGTGGATTAATGATTTGTCAAGAAGCAGCACAGACACACATAATATAAGATCACATCATCCAAATCAAACCTGACTGGAGCTAAGTATTTGAACCTTGTTAGAGAGAATGTGCTTTTCTGTGTTTTTAAGGAACTTGGGTTTCCTGATTAAAAGATACCTCAGTTAGAAACATCTTTACTGCTTAGGGTGGGTTTCTATGGATAGGGATATAGGTCCCATTTATTTTGTGGCATCCAGGGTGCAGAGAGAGAGCTTTAACTGCAGGTTCCTTTGTATTTAGTTAGAAGGCAGCTTATCTTGCTTAGTAGCAGCCTGGGGTTTTCTGGGTGACCAGAAGGTTAGGCCTCTGAAATGTATTTTTTGTAAATACTGTACATAAAGTAATTTGTGTGTTGTATGTTGTGTAGTTTGTGTCCTGTCATTGTTATAAATATTTGTTAACCAAGTGTGTCTGGATTATTATTCCTCTCAACACAGCTGTTTTGCTCGGGTATATTGCTAGAAATCATTTTCAAGTTGGGGGTTATGAACAATTATTTCACTTATTGACTAAACGGCTAGGTCAAATCCTGATTTTCATCAGTTTTGTGACCCCCCCATTTGTAACGATATTATTTATATACATACAGGTACAGTAGGTGTGATTAAGGAATATGAATTGTTCCAAGCTTACGCTACATCAAAACCAGATTACCATTTTCTTACTATATTAATATAAGAGTCTCACTTAGTCTTTAAGAGGGTTCAAAAACATACATCAACAGGGATCAGGTATGAGTCTACAATGGCCATTGCCCAACAACAGCAGCAAAATAATTTTTAGAGAGCCAGCTCTACTGTGAGAACATCTGGTCATGGAGGTGGTGCACCACAGCTTCCCTTTTTCCAAGCTGGGCCAGCGAGCGGCAGGGGTGCTATAGAGTTACACAGCTTGGGTGACCTTTCAGAGAAAAGCCCTGTAAACAGGATTAAAAGCCAGGCGCTCAGCTGTCTGTTTCTCTTGAGACAGGGCGTTTTCGAGAGCCCTGAGAAGAAACGGAAAGCACTGGTGTAACAAAATCATGTAACTAAGTGCAACACAGATGGGCAGACCTGGTGGGATTTAATCTCTTCTCTGGCCACAGGGTCAAACAAATCCTCAACATTTGCTGCACAGCTTAAGAAAAAAATGAAAAAGAGCTTTTGAGCCAGTATATGCTGAAAACCACAAACCATTGATTCAATGCACATTTGAACCTGAAAACTATTTTAGTATGTGAACAGCCCATGGCAGTATTTTTTTGTATTTGACTATGATTAAGATATAATTTCTGTAAAGTCACTGAATCTTTACAGTCTGAACCTGCTCTGAAAATGGTACAGGAGACTAACATGAGCACCACGTCCTTCTGCTGGGCCACTGAAGCATATTGTCCTGAGCCTTAAACTTGCAGAAACCATGAGGATGGATGTTCAAATTTAAAACAACAGTCACCATGATTGGCACCAGGGACGACTAAACACAAGAAATATAAGCGTAGTGTATGTGTGGTCTTTAATAATTAGATAATTACCAGCCGGGAGTCACAGTCACTCCCAGTCTATACAGTATGTTGTACAGATTTATTGTAAAGTTTGCGAATAGTTATACTTATTAGCACTTAATGCTCAGATTATAAAAGGAAGATGGCACATGCCTGAATTTAAATTGAAACTTTCAAATGATACAGGCTTAGTTTGTTTTTGTAGGCTGCCACTTAACAGATCCAATGCCTTGAGTTCTAATCTGACTGTATGGAGTCTGCATATCCTCTTAGGTTATCTCCTGGTACCCTGATTTCTCTCCATAGTTTAAAGGCAGACTAAGTAGGGTAACTGGTATCTTTGATTTGCTCTCCTATGTTTATGTGAGCCTGTGATGGACTGGTGCCCTACCAGAAACATCAGCTCCTCACAGGGCCTGCTGGGACAGGCAACAACTCAGAGCGACCCACTAAGGAAAAAGCTGTCACCGAAAAACGAATGGGCATTATTTTGCAGTAACATTAAAATGTTAATATTGTTTTGAAAAATTATTATCTACAGCAGATGCAGATGATTGCACGTTATAAAAACCTGTTGCCACGGCCAACAGATACTCCAAGAAATAATAAAAGGGTTAATGATGTGGCAGAACAGAACAGTGGAATGGAAACAAAGACAAACTAGCAATAGCTTGTGTTAAAACATTTCCCCCTGCCTCACAGCCCCTTCAGTTGTAGTTCAATAATTCAGCAGCGAGTGGGTGTGCTCAGCCTCACACTGCAGGACTGCCCCCCCAGCTCTGCACCCCGGAGTCCAGGAGGGCAGGTGGGTGGACAAATAGTCTCCGTTTACAACCTGGCTCTGTTTTATTCCTGTTAGGAGAGGAATGCAGTTCAGGAACCGACCTTCCAAAAATATCAAGAGCACGAAGAAAGAAAGATTCACTGATTTGCTGATGAGAAAACAAACAACAGCTTTAGAGCCAGAACACACCGCAGGTGGCAGCTACCCCCAGTGAGAGTGAAGTTTGGGGAATAATGAAGCACGCGACCAAGCTTGAAAATATCTTATTCCCAGCGCTCCGCTTCCTCGTCCTTTCAAACGCAGCCTCCTGCTTGCAGATGCCGAACAGCCCTGCTGGATGCTGCTGCCACACAGTGCTCAGAAGGGTCGGAAGGCAGTAGGGGGTTTCAGGGGAAGCAGCAGAATGCATACCAGAGCACTGGCCTCACATGGGCAGTAGAGTAGGTACTGATCGCAGCTCCTCTGTGATCTAAGTGGCTGATGTGCCCCCTGCTTTAGTGATGGTGATGACAGGATTGTGCACCCATCCATCCTTTTTCAAACTGCTTCTTCCAATACAGGGTCGAGGAGAAGCCAGAGTCAAACCAGGCAAGCAACGGGTGCAAGGCAGGGTACACCTTGGACAGGACACCAGTCCATGGCAGGGCAGGGCACAGATACAAACGCAGACACGTACGCACTCACGCCGGGGGAAATTATCCCAGAAGTCAATTACACTATCTAGTATGCTTTTGAACCGTGGGAGGAAACTAGAGGACCCAGAGGAAACCCACACAAACACTGGGATAACATACTGTACAAACTCACCCCAGGAACTGAACCCAGGGTCCCAGCGCTGTAAGGTGACAATGTAAACCACTGCTCCACCTTTGTGTGCAATCACAGACGTTAAACTGCATTTTCAGAACATGAAAAAAATGCACAGGTCACTTTGTTTGTACTGCTGATGCGGTGATTTTAAAGCTGTTGCTGCCCTAGATTTAGAAATCTATCCCTGTCCTATGGAAGCAATATAATACTGTAAATAGGCCACTTTTTACACACAGGATATGACAGACATGAATGCAAGCATAGGTAGAATAAACAAAACAAAGTGTGTTATGTGAAATGTATAAATATTTGCTTGTGCTGCACCTTTATTTACATCAAGCGTTTTGAAATTAGGGTGTTGCTTCATTGCCAAGAATTGTAAAGCAAAGTGTCTCTAGGAATACTGGAGTTCTACAATTTCCACATGGAGCAGCTGTAGTCTGACAGCACTGACACTGAACTTTAAATGAGGGATGTGATTTGAAAAAAAAAAACTGGCAAAGTAACCAAAAGTATGAATAAAAAAAGATCTGGCATGCAATTAGAATAATTATCCAATTAACAGACACTGTTTCATTTTTAATAGATCCCAGTTCTGTTGTCCTTTATTTAAAAAGGAACTGCACTTCTGGGCCAAGAAACCTTAATTGATGGGACAATGATATACAAGCAGAACCATTAAACAAACCTAAAGGATGTACATTATACAGAAATTAATTGAAATTGTTTGCCTAAGACAAATCTTTTTTATACATTAATGCTTCTTGGCATAAAGGCACCAAGTGTTGGTTATGGTGCCTGCAGCAAGAGGCAGTTCACATACAGTACATGGCTCTTAGGAGGGCTGTCTGTAGTAGCCAAGAATGACAGGAGTCTGCAGATGTACCCCAGCTCGGAGCCTGATGATGAGCTGTGCCTCGTGACCTTGCGCACATGATAGTGCCTCGAAACGTGTGTGTGTGTGTGTGTGTGTGTGTGTGTGTGTGTGTGTCCGCACACATGGCAGTGCTGCCACACGTGTGTGTTTCCCTGCACACACGACAGTGCCGCCACACATATTTGTGTCCCCCTGCGCACACGACAGTGCCGCCACTTGTGTGTGTGTATGTGTGTGTCCCTGCGCACATGCCAGTGCCGCCACATGCGTGTGTATGTCCCTGCTCACACGACAGTGCCACCACATGCGTGTCTGTGACCCTTTGCCCTCTCTCCAAAGCCAGCCATTAGATACTCCTCACACCTCTGGCTAAATGTGTGTCTGAAGAATTATATTCATTGCTCAGCTGCTCACCTGCTCTACATATTGACACTCAACCTCTTTAGCAGTTTATGAATGGTTAGGAATTAGCTGAGGCTTATGTTATTTAGGCAGTTCATTATAAAGCTCTACAGAGTGGTATCCAGGTCTGACATCAAAGAAGGCCTTAAAAATAACTGATTCCCTCTGACTGAACAGACTCTCTACCCCCTCTCAAAAGACTATGTTGTATATGGGTTAAATCTTTATACTATTGTAATGTTTAAGTAATAACAGAGCACAGGTTACTCTGTAGATCGTGCTGCAGTGGATATACAGTAGCACAAAAAGTGAAAAATACCAACACATTTAATATCATAATATACAGTTAAAAACGTGCAGGACATCATCCAGGTGGGGCTGCACATTGGAGGTGGTGGAGGGGAGTCCCCATTACCTGTTAAGCACTTTGAGTGGAGTGTCCAGAAAAGCGCTATATAAGTGTAACCAATTATAATTATTATAATTAATTAATCCAAGTATTTTCTACAGTGTTCTCTTGAAAACAGGAACCCTTTAACCTGCACTCCAATCTACTGATCTACATACTCCAAGCTATATTGGAAATCGGCAATAGAGGTTTATTCCTTTACAGCCTAGGGGCTTTTTATTACTTGAGTCAAGGAAAGAGCAAACCTTCCATGATCTGAACTGAAACTAAATTCAGGAGCATAACTATTTTAACTTATAGATGTTACAGTATGTGAATCTCTGGGGAGGCGCAGAGAACCATGCAGACCTCCCTCTGATGGGAGACAGTGGCAGAGAAAAAGAAATAGAAGTGACTAGAGGCTGATATATACCCCCTACCTCCCTGTATGTGATGCAACACTTCCCAGAACAAAGAGTTTGCTGAAATTGTATAAACTTTAACATACAGAGCAATCCATCATCTACAACAGTCAACACCAGACCACAAGTGAGCGAAAAGATTACATTCTATTATCTATCCTGGCACTGGTTGTGCACTTAATTAGCATTTGTTAGCTTTGCTAACTGTAGATTTAATGACAAAGCATGAATTAAATTACTTCAGATAGCTATGTGGTGCAAAAGTGTGTGCGCTGCGTTTACACTGATATTTACCACCCTTTGGGAAACATATACAGTAGTACTTAATATCCAGGACAGGCCCTTCCAGATCAAAAGGTAAAGTAAATCATTTGGGTTCATTCTTTACCACCAGCACCAAATACAATGGCAAGCGATTTTAATTGGTGGAAAAAAACATATTCTGCGTGTATAACATGGGCAGAAATGCCAGGTCAGCTTGTCTTTGATGTTAAATTATAGCAGCTCTGGTGACTGAGAGCCAAAATTCTCTAGCTTTCAAGACCTCTTTAAATCATCGGCAGCGTAAAGACCGAGAGTCATGAAAACGGCCCTTATAATTCTTAATTGAACGAATGTGAACCTTCTCTATAGGTTTTAACCTGGTAGAAATTATAAGAGACCTTGAAAACGTGCTGGTTGTGGTCTGTATGAATGAAGATTGGGGATTCGTGAATTATAGAATAGAAAAATGCATTTAGCATTCCTATTTCCAAGTGTAAAGAGATAAGCAATTCCCTGCCTAACCTGTTTTACAACACGCAAGCACTGTACTTCTTAAGTTGTCACCTAGCAGTACCTGTTCCATCGTGGTTAGTAGCTTGGATACTGTTCCTGCACAGTGTACTGTAACTGTGCTTCCTTGACACCAATCATCCATCTGTTTCTGTGTCAAATTCTGACCTTCTGCATGCAAATTCGGAAAAAAGAACATGATCAATGTTGCATTCCTCGCAGTACTAGTGCTGTTTGATCGGTTTCTGAATAGTTACTAAGGCTACTTAATTACATGGGCCAAAATATCAGGACCCTCTGTCAAACAGACTCACACCAGCAGCAGGCCATATATGGGGGCTTGAGGAACATGAGACAGACCCCCAGGACCTTCCCTGGCCAGAACAAGCCTCAGATCTCAATCCTTCTGAAAGCTACATGATCCATCTGTTCCGCCAGTTCAATCCAACTTACTATTCCCCTTGACACAACCATACAAGGAAGTGACACTGCCAGAATGGGATGGAATAGGACTCCACATGCCGAAATCTTGATAGCAAAGGTAGAGATTCCTAATGTTTCAGCCAGGGAGTGAAGTACAGTGATGAAACTTCAGCGCCTAGAAACACTTCTCAAGACTGCCAGAAGGGGCACAGCAGCTGGCTGACATGCTGTCTAAAGTAGGTGTGTAACCGGATACCTACTGTACAGTAAATGGCTGGATGTATGCTGAGAATTGTATCACAAAAAATTATTATCAAATAGAGCATCTATTAACTCAAAGCACCTGTGTCTGAGCTTTCAGAAAGGATTTCATAATGCTATTAGGACAAATAGTTTAAGGAAGACACATGTGCCAAATAGAACCTGATCAGCGTAATTTACTAGAAGTAAGGGTAGGATGCTTCTTTCCCAACCTAAAGGAAAAAAAAACAATCGATATACAGTATGAACTCACTCTAATCCAAGCAGTAGATTTCACATAGAGGCAGAACTTCAAACCTACTTCCCTGCATTTCTTCAACCAGGTCTTTAACCTTTTTAAAGCTCCTTTGACTATAAAGGAATATATGAATGCAACAATAAAATCTGAGCACAGTACTGACAAGACTCCCACACTCGTATTTTGGTTTAAACCTGGTCAATGATGCACATCCATTAAGAACAGAAAGAGGGAGAATGAGGCCATGCCTATAAAACTTCTCAAGAGCAGTGAGCCCACAAGCATAGATATGAAGGTCTTGCAAGGAAAACATTCATAGACAATAACACAGCTGCTGAGCGGTTGCGCCGTGAACCAGGTGCAGAGCAGAGGCCCAGTACCCGTGACCTGCAGCGTGTTGAGCAAGATACCAGAGAGTTCCTGTGCCCTTTCTGGCCCATACAGGAAAGGCACAGCACATTCACCACTGTCTGTGGCAGACTTACTGTAGCTTGCGATCTTCCAGCAACATTAGACCAGGACAAAGAGAAAGCAAATGACTTTGGAAATGGGGGAAAAAAACAACAAATAAAACCAGCTATAGAAATGTATACAAAATCCATAAATGAAAATCAAACACAGGCTCAGAAAGAGAGAAATGGACAGGGAAGGATCTCGCATGTGGCAGGTTCACAATCTCAGGGCTCTGCAGCGTTGCTCAGAGTTGTGCTTCATTGCACACCTGAATAACTATGCGGCCATTTGAGCAGACCCCCTACATGAATGAACAAAGCACATTGCATTTGACTTTACTGAAGGAAGAATATAACTGTAAGCTACTCAGAAATCTAGGGCACAAAATGCATACATTAGCAACTATTTATGAAGGTGAATTACAACAGTGCTTTTGTGTTGAGATTCATATACAGTTAAAGCACCCTCAGCTTCACTTTAGTGAACTAGATATCATCATCCAAGTCACCGAGCACTTATCAGCAGCCAACATGCTGTAACGTTTTCACACAAGGAAATATATATATATAAGCCTTTGCCATCAAATCAAATAGCATTAGAGTTTATCCTTACAATATAAACCTTATCAAGAACATAAACACCACAACTTTGAATCCTTCATATTCATATATTATAAGGCCGTTTTTAGGGTTTTCGTTATGTCACCAGATTCTCTCCTCCATAAAATATTAAAACTTTGTAAGAATTCCATTGACCCCATACAATATTTTATTGCAGCACAATTCATTTAAAAAGCAAACCTTCAATCCTTATATTTTGGGGATTTTAGCATGAACTCTCTCTGTGAATCCTAACGGAATAACTTGTTCCAGACTCAAGAATGATTGTCCATCAGAGATGCCCCCAGGGGCACAAAACGTTGTTCACCACTGGGGTGACATTGAAAACTGGAGGAGGAAAAGGGAAGGATCCACAATTATGTGTCATCTTCCCCTACAGACAATTGTTTCTCACTGTTTGTAAGGTACCAAATGTCGACATTTTCCTGACTCTGGCTTCTAGACTCTGCTTATACATATCAGGATTGAAAGCGCTTGTCACCAGTTTTTGAACGGAATCACAAAATCAAAATGGTTAAAGGTTCAAACTGGGAGAAAATTATCTGCCCTGGGCAGTCTCCTGTTTAATTTACACTGTCAGTGAAGGTGTCTGCTGCAGAAGAGAAACAGGCAGCAGACAAGGTTAAGGGCCTAGGCCCTTACCATCTGCCCCTTAGATTTCCAAACCATATCTGCCTACCTCCTCCATTTCTCATTCTTTAAGTAATATTATTATTTGGTTACAAGAAGTGTAACTGACCTTTTAATAGATACGCAAGAGATGTGAGAACAGAATCTTCTATTCTTTATGTGCATCTTCTGTCTAAAAACAGATTAAGTCATTCAGGAATGGAGCACAGGCACCAAGTGGAAAGCTCTCGGTAGTAATAGACACTTATCTCTTTAAAGAATTTAACCTGCTTAAGATTAGTATCTAGCTACCTCTGTGGTCTTGGCAGTCTTCAGCAACACTCACTGTAGTCCAACAATAGCAACGGACAATGAGTACTCATAAAGTCAGCTGAAAAGAGTGTGGAGTTCTAGTTCTTTGGTTCCATGCAGATGAGTGATTGGGACATACTGTACAGAAATGAAATGTGACGAGACAGTTTAAAAAAAACTAATTCAATAACAATGTATGAAGGTCACTGTACTTCACTATCTGTTCACATTAGGAAACTGCAGCTGGCAGCTCTAATCCAGGCAGTAATAATTTACTGTACCTTCCCAAAGAAGGCAACTCATAAAGTCCCAAAGCTGTGACAATGGGGAAAGGTGTGTGGCACTTGATAACATCACTGTTTGCTTAACACGAACTAAACAGGTTGAAATCTAGACTGGAAAAGTCATTTATGAAATGCCTCATTGATTTCTTTAAAAAAAATTCTGTCCCTATTAGTCTGTCTGCAGAACTGTCCTTCTACTCCTGACTCTTGACCTCATGTGTACTCTTACACACTTTACCCCTAATAATAATAATTAGCAAAAACTTGCTCTAAGTGTGAAAAAAGGACTTGGCACAAAGACACTTCCATACTCAGATTCAGAAGTAATAAAAAAAACAATGGACAACTTGTGAATCATTTACTACATCATCTAGAGTTCAGTTTGTCGTATGTTAATGATTAGCTGGTCTGATTTCTCTGAACTTCGACTGGATTAATGAGTTGCCTAGGCTGTAAGAAGTCTTCTCTTCCAACAGATTTGAGGGTTTTAAGTGGGAGAGTGATATTACCTTCAGCACAGAGCAATGTGGCACAATTAATTAATAATTTGTGATATCATTTAGGCTCTATCAGTCATCTAATCAGAACCTTCACCAATCTTTTTTATGAGATATAATATCATGAGATGATCAGAGCTGTCAGAGTAATTCAACAGCATGGTGAGTGAAAGATTGCTGAAAGACAATCCATAATCTCGCACACAGAACAAACACAGCTCTGGAGGGCAATTACTGGCTAAAAACATGACAAATCAATACTATAGTACCATCAAGCTCCATCACTATTCATTTGCATGAGAATAAAATGCTGAGTAAAATGGAAGACCCATGGATATAACCCACTTTACCTCTCAGTAACATCTGCATAACATTCACAGTCTACAACCTTCAGTTTCATTCTAAACCACTAGTTATTAACGACACATTTACAGAAGCAGATACAGGACAACCTTTTTGTAAAATGGAAATGTGAGTGTTTTTAAAAGTAAAGAACACTGTAAGACTTATTTTGTTGTAAATTGTCCCCAGAAAAGTACAGCTTTCCACTGACTGGAGAGACATTATGCTTTTCTTATCTGAATATTGTTCTAGAATAAAAAAGATCCCCATGGGCACATAAAGAGAGATCTGGGTGAGTGCAGTAAGTACAGAAGCTGTCCCATAGTGTCTGGGAGAAAGAGGTGTGCTTGAAGAGTTCATAATTTTGTGTTCTGAACACTGCATGCTGCAGTATACAGTACATGTCTCTTTAACTTTCCTTGCTTTTACATTTTTATGTAACACAGTCTATTCCCAGACTGAAAACTTCAATCAAGTCATTAACATGGAGTTATTAGAAAGGAGTCATCGAGCTACTGTTCTGCTTGACGACCAAAATGAATTAACGGGGCAAGAGGTGTTGTTTGCGCCGGAGTGATTGATTGGATCAATCACCATTGGCAAGATAACACTATTGATCGTAACAGTCACTGTAAAGTGGGGGTCGGCCACAGGGAAAGTATGTGGAGTGGAGGCTTCAACTCGACAATCCCTTTTTCAAGACTGTTGGGAAAATTTTACTGAAAACTGATGGAAAAAAAAGACAGGCGGGATTAAAATGATTTAAAAGACAAGCCAGCCGAAAAACGTGGCATGCCCTCCCTTTTTACTGCGAGATTCCTAATTGCACGCTGGCCTTTTTAAACCCGAAAATATGATTTATGACACAGCAAAATACACACAACGCCACCCAAGTCTTCTGCTGGGAAGATGTAATTCATAATATTCTGCTCTAACATTATTTGAAGATGTAAAGCAATATTAACTGTCTGCTAGGATAGCTTCTGCAGAGGTTTATTTATAGTGAGGTGTGCATTGAGAACCTAAAGGATAAAATTAGACATTGATAGCTTTCTATGACATGAAGCACTCAGACATCTTAAGACATCTTGGGTTGTGCAGCCCGATTGGTTAAACCCCTTACCTGGCTGTTTATATAACAGGTTACAGGATTAAGCATGAGCTGTAGATTTATGCTGATACCCCGAATAAAAAAAAAGAGCAAAACCCCAACATAACCCTCTAGAACAATGAAAATCCAAGTCTCTGACAAAAATCATGAACAGAATAGAGGTGAGCAGCCCAGCAAGATGTTGTACGATTAAATGATTTAATGCAGTAAACGTGTGTGTAAGACAGGAGTTAGAAGTCAAACCAGTGCTACAGTGCTGTACAGATGGTATGTAACAGAGAAAAAATATGTAGACCTACAGGCTATTATAGTGAGTGTGAATCCATAGATCGATTGTGGTTTACACGTGTTGAAGACAGCTTTCAACAATTAAATTAATCAGCTACTCTTTTTAATTCCAAATGCTTTATAGTCATATGTTTGCATTCTTGCAGAACTATTTCATTTTTCCATCCTACCAACCCTCCCCCCCTCCTCCTCCCAAACATAAGATTTGACAAATTCAGACATTCAGCATAGAACATTCTGGCATCCAAAAAGACTTTAATGCTACCGCATAACACGTTACATTAAATGCGTCTCTCAGAGGCTGGTGAGAAGTCACAACATGTCTCTACAGAGAATACACTTATTTATTTTTATATTGCTTTCCAAGGCCCATATATTACAAACACGTTTCAGTGATGTTTAAAAGGACTATGATATTTAGTGTCCTCACGGGTAGAAGTTTCACTGCGTAAATGTAGATGCCTGAAGGAATGCAAAACACAAAAGGCTGAATTATTATGATAAATATAGACCACACACAGTAAGTGCTGCTTCATTTTGAAAAAAGCCATAACCACATGAACATTTAGAATAAACCACAAATGCAAACTGGCTAGTTCTGTGATTTGTCCTGTAATCTAACAAACTGTAGGAGATGTATATAAATATTCAGCAACAATACTGAGAAAAGCCAAAAATAATTCTTCAGCTCACTACAGCCATGATAGCTGACACATTGTCAAAACAATGCCTCCAGTCTCCAGAGAATTACACCATTTGCAGAAAAACACCAACGACTTTCATATGCCAACAAAACACAAAAGATATGTCCTGAGGATGTCCCAAAGAGCTGTAACTTGACCAGAGGCAGAACTGCATAAATCACCCACAGTTAATAACACATGGCTACGTGGACTAAAAAGATCGATTCTGAGTCTTAGAATAACCTGTTCCAATTCTAAACCGCAGTGCGTTTTTACACCAGCATTAACAAGGGTATTCCAGCTATCAGACTTCAGAAACACTCACACAGCTGAACGGAATTTGACATTTGTAAACAATGCTCTGTGTGTAACAGCTATCTCCATTCAGAGGATTTCAACAGGTGAGATATGCGAGATGTCCTCAAAGACTGCTGTTGCCTTGGTAAAGATGGCAGCCAGTGAAACTAGAGGGGGAAAGCACGGCAGGGCTCCAGGGACAATTACTGTACTTTGATTACAACATTTAAAGTAGACTGCAGCTAAGGACAGACTCCCCTTGCACAGCCACCTGTAGCTGTGTTGCTGCAGGCTGGACATATCGCTTATGTCATCAAAACCTCTAAATGTTCCACATGCAGACCACTCTGGGAAAGATATGGAAATCCACTTTGGCCTTAACCAGTCTTACAGTAAGATAGTTTTAATAAATTAAAACTAAGGAAAGCAAATGGCATGTTGTTCCATCAACTAGGACCCTAAAAGTAAAATAATGAATCCTGCCGTCCGCACATATGACCAGACATTGACTTGTATCGCATAAACTCGGTATTTCATTTTATCTCCCCAGTCGCAGGACATTCGTTTCGACCCATTTTGACAACGGAGCGTAACAAGAAGTGATGCACTCACCTACTGTAAGTGATTCTGAGTGGCAGAATGACAGTTCAGTATTTATTACCCTCATAATCCCTTTACCTTTCCTGTGCTTGCTTTTTAATGAATCGTCCCTGAGCTCACACTTATTGTTTTAAGAGGCACCTTAAACGGAAACGTTTAAAAAGTCGGCTGTGACACGTTTATATGTCAAAGACACATCACGCCAATGTGTTTAGTCTTTGACAGCCGGACATGGCCGTATGATACCAGACCAAAGCTACAGTACATACGACTGACGTTATTTTTTTCTGGAAAGGTCATTCTACCAACGTTTTTTATAGCTAGATAAAAACAATCAAATCATCGACAACTATTACAGTAATCAGATTAAGATTTATAAGAAAAACTGCAGTGAAGAGGTGAATGTGTACCAGGTTTCTAAATGGCATCGATACTTTCCGAGTGATCTGAAAAGACAACGCAAACGCTTAGTGCTATATGTTAAAATCTAGTGTATCTGTAAAACCTGAGGACTATAAGCCTGTTTAAAATTGTATATAAATGTTTGTTCGTAACATCAGAATGTAATTTACGAAATTAAATAAGTCTCTTTAAAGATGCCTTCCTAATAATCTCAACTCAAAAGCGCTCACACAGCGCACGCAGGACCGACGTGTACATGAATCAAAATACCTAGATTTTTAATAAATGTTTTTTTTTATTAAGTGTCTTAATTAAAATTTAATAATCACAGTTTTTATCTCAACTTTTAATATATCTAACAAATTACCTATATGTACACGTGTGTTTAAGAGTGAGAAAACGCTCCTTGATCTGAAAGACTAAAAATAGACTGGTTACACAAACTAGTTACTTTATTAAATAAATCTTTCTATGGCTAGATCGATAAAGATAATATATATTTCAAACTTATCAAATTAACGGATTTGGAAAATCGAATGCGAGGCGCTGGTCTATTTGCTCACGAGGAAAAAAAACTGATTTCCTTATGACATAGATGTTTAAATATAGAAGTAAAAACGCGTGAGGGCATTTTAAAAATGAAAAAAAGGCAGCTGTCAAAACAACACGCGTTCGACATAATGGACACTGACAGCGAGCCTCTGTCAAGTTATACTCACCCCATTTCCTTGGACTTTCCGAACAAACCTCCAAGCTTCCAAAAATAAAGCCTTTGAAGCGAACTTCACCAGCTGCGGTAACAGCAATCTTCAAAAACTTATGCAAAATATCCCCTCTCTCGGTATTAACTGTTCGACGAGTGCATATCGGGACCCTAGCTTGGAGGAGCAAGGACTGAAATATGAGAGTCTGACTCACTCGCACACGGGCACGGAGAAGCTTAATTTTCGTCCTTATATCAAGCCTTTCCTCTTATTTCTGCGAGAGCGCTTTTCCAAGCCATTTAGGAATCTGTCCAATGCAGAAAACACGGGGAGGGGGGGAATCCACAAACGATCACAGCAATGTTGAAATGTATTTTCTTGTTTTTCTAATTTTCTCCCCCAGTAGAAGTGTGTATCTCCGTTCCCTGATGCGCTTGTGTTGGAAGTGAAGCTCGGAACGGCAGCAGCGACACTGAGAGGATTCCACCTGCTCTCGGCAGCAGCCTCCCACACTCTTCAGAGTGACATGGGGCTGGTGCTTAGTTACTACATCTCCAGGGGGCGAGATCCGAGACTCACAACTACAGCACGCCGGTGAATGATCTGCCCCGAGATGCACCTACAGTAGAAATAACGACCTTGCGCAAAACATAACGGGCGTTTAGCAATCAGCTGAATAAAAAGAGCCCACAGAAGAGCACATATAGCGGTGGGTTTCAATAAAACTTTTGTGAGTTAAGAAAATATAGCTCAAAGGGCATTTTAACTAAACTAGAGGCAATGCAAATAAGTTACAGTACATCATTTTTGATAGACCTGTATGAACGGAGAGTCTGGAAAAAGAGGTGTGTGGGGGTACAGTAAATCTGTAATTCTGTCTTTTTAATAATGTTGTATACAGTCAATTGAGCTCGACTCCCCCCGATCTCCGTGATTTTAGACCACGATGCTACAGTATATAATACAGTATGTCTGTTTCTTAAAAAAAAAAGCCACCTGCCACTTCAATGGGATTGTATATAGCGACAGACTTCACCTGTCCTGAAAAGCGCCGCAAAACGACTGTTTTGTTTTACAGCATGAGGCAGGCAAGGCCTCTCAGTTGTGTGCAGCACTTTCTGAAAACCCATCAAGCCGTCAAAACGTTTCAATACAAAAGAGAATTTTGAGACACCCCAGATCGTGCTTTACAGTTTTATAACCATAGAAACTTGTGTTGCTTTTTTATTTTACACAATTAGGTCACCGAGCACTGAGGTATGAGTGAATACAGAAAGCGCCTACAGTGCTTGTATGTCATTGTTGCATTTCTAAAATGGAACTAGTGGCATTGTTCCAAGTGAAACTCTGTATCAGTCTACCATTGCTTCGTAGTGCAGTATTTATTTCAGGGAACCCACAGCAAAGCCAGTGGTTATTCAATAAATAATAGCATTATTCCGGTTCCTGCTGCATTCCTTGCGACCGGGTTACTTGGTTACTTAGCTGCTTTTACTCTGGATTAATGATGAGTCACTGAGCAATATCGTGTTTCCATGTACAGTTGAAAGAAGGTTGTGTGGCGCCATACAAGTCCTACATCTGCAAAGACTCAACATTTCTAATGTTTCCCCCTCTGAAGTGAAGTACCATATATTACGATCTAATTATCCAGATCGTTTAATGTGCCGTTCCCTATAAAGAGTTTGCTCCTGTTCATTCAGTTTTTGTCATTGTTTATAATAATATTTCTACAACCATATCATATATATTATTAATACCCTCAGAGCAAAACAGTTACACAGACCAATAAGAAAATGTTCAAATTGATTTTAAATTGATTAGAAGGTTTACTTACCTGTACGTCTCTTTATCTATAATTATTTTGCCCAACCACCCAGGAGTTGCTGACCCAGGCTGAAAAGAGGCAGTCCAGCATTCTGTCGCATTTTGGGTAATCTTTAAATCATCAATTACTTTACACGTCGGACAAAATTGTCTTCAATCAATGAAGCATCTTAGAGATGGTCTCAAATCTAAATACCCACCCCTTGTAGTTTTTAAAACCCAAAGGTTGCTATTTCTGATTTAATTGAACCGATTGGCTGACTAAACTAATCAGAGGTCATTGAGAATGACCTACTGGATTGGGGCTTTCCATGACCAGAAACAGCCACCCATGTGCCGGTTATAGTTATGTATCACTAGATATACATCGACCCTCATACACATAAAACTAGCTAAAACTTCAGCCTGCACATGACCTTTTATTTTGATACACAAATTGATCCTTTCTCTTTCCCTCCACCAAAGCATTTAGGCTGAACATTTTATACTAAGCAAAAACACATGCAAATAAATGTGAACAAAATTAAGGTTTTACAAAACTGTATGAAAAGCAAATTAATCCCAATCAAAATAATTATTTTCGTTCATTGTCACTGAGGTTTTTTCCAAATATTATTTAGTTCTAAGCCTCTTCCAAGTCCTTCGTTCCCGTTAGTTTGTTTGGACTTTTAATTTACATGCTTCTGTACTCTGTTCGAGTTTCTAAAATATCTTTGTACAAGCATATTGTTTCTAATGACGTCAGAAAACAGAGTGAAGCAGCCTTTCTGAAACTCGGAACTTGGATCATTACAAACCATATTCAACATTTTAAGAGCCGAAATAAATCGTAATTATGTTGAAGTTCAGGTGGGTAGCTGCGTCAGCATACGTAGGCTGTGAAGGAACAAGTAATAGGTTTATTCCATGCTGGGGAAAAAAAGAAGAAAACACAACGTTTCGGCCGTGGACCCTTCAGGTGTCTGTACTCACCTGAATTATAACTTTTAAAAACATTCACGACCGAAATTAAGATAAACGGTGATGATACGAGTATCGTATGTAACTTTAAGCAGTCCACATTACAGGAAATAAGACCAGATACTGACTAAAAAGAACAACGCGGTTTTGTAGGGATCTTCTAGACCCAATTGAAATTTTAAGCGAACTTTCTTAAGTTAGAAAAAATACAAACTATTGGACTGCAATGAACGAAGGAATGGAGAGTAAACCAAAGATATTTTGTAAGAAATTATTTAAAATATGTAAGGTAATCATTTCTATCTAATTAACTTCAGAATATACCCCCGTTAAAGTTTGTGGCTATTTAATGAGAAAGAAGCGCACAGTTCTTTTAGGAACTAACGTACCCGGAACCATTTTTCAGAGAGTCTTGCGGAATCAGTACGCTACTGCACAACAGAAACAAGAGTGTTGGAGCTCATTTTCGTAACGAAAACATTTGGATTGTAAATCCCGGGTTTCGGGACCGATTTTAATGTAAGTAACCTTTGTTTTATCAAGAGTTTCGAAAGAATAAAATTAGACTTTTTTTTCGTCCTCCACAGAACAGGAGTAATAAAGTTCGCCAGGCTCCAGTTTGTGGGTGTGCTCTACATTTTATTTCAGTACTTGCGTCGCCAGTACGTGTTACATGAATAATACAAAGGTCTAATGCAAACAAATTAACACGGGGAAATGATGATGAGCAGGAGGTGGATCCAGCGTTTTGCACTGGAAATAGCATGGAGCTGACGAATTAATTACTTTTTAAATCTAAATATACAAATGAGTCAGTTAATACGTAGGTTCGGTGATCTTCTGAAGTCGCTTAAGCAGTCCTGTACACAATGGGTTGCGTTATTGCTATACGCTCGGGTTCGAGGCAGACGCGTGGCGCCGGCTCAGCCGGTTTCGCTGGCGAAGCTCAGGTTCTTGTCAGCTGACTCTTTTGCACCCATTAAGAAAATCATAGATAATTGTTTGATCAGGACTTTCGAAAATCATCGGGTGACTTCAGATATATGTATATATTGTTTGTATCTGAAGTAATTTTTTTCGTGCTTAACATAAAAAAATAAAATCGCGGTACTTTGTATGATTAAGCATATACTGTCTGGGATTTCTTCCACGTTGATCCCCGTAAAAGGTGAACTAGTGTCACATTTACTTAAAAACGCCGTGTTTATTCAGCTGACACTTTTGTCATTTGTGCCTTTTGGGCAACTGGATGTTTTTTTGGAGTGATTTGTGTGGGAAGCACAGATCTGCTCACACTCAAAGAGTTGAACCCCACAGTCTTCCAGTTACAGGTACAGAGGCCAAACCCGGAGCTCCACGCGAATTGCTTTACGTTTAACCCTGTCTTGTGTGACCTTGCAGAATGTCCGGCGCTTCTGAGTCAGTACCTAACTATGAAGAGCAGTTTGCCCACCGATTCACAATAGAAGACAAGGAATATCAGGAATGCCTGCAGCGCGGTCCCGACCCGCCTCCTATTGTGGAGGGCTGGAGGGGGAGAGGCGGAGGCCCGCCGCGGGGCCGGGACAGCCGGTATGGTCGCATTTCTCTGCTGCATTCTCGGCCAGGCAGGCTGAACCTGCTAGGGCTCCGGGTCCAGCCTTTCATTCCTCGCTTTGTTTTCTGCTGCCCTGCTCGAATGTTGGGAATCCGGACAGGAATGTCGTTTTTATTTTCTTCAGGGATTTATTTGATGTTCAAGGAAAGCCTCAGAAAGCCTGTGACATTTCTGCTGGCCTTCAATATGAGGTTCAGCACATATTTACTCTTATTTGAAGACAGTCTTTTCCAAAATATTTTAACATGCAGCAGAATATGATATGGAAGTTATTAACTGTAGTTCGGGAGGTATAACAATGACAAGTCAGTCTCACTCAATGTTCCTAATTGCCATCATCACAATACTGACTACATACAGTACTGTAGACTGGAATCAAATGCCTCCCTTCACAGCTGTCTCAAGCATCCCTCCTCCACCCCAGCTCCCCCTGCAGCTGGCCCTTGCTTAACTCAGTCTAAAAGGGGTTCGAGCCTCCTTGTCCTATAGCCAGGAGGGTGCCCAGTAACCTAGAAGTTTAAGCCAAACTTTTCTCACTTAGTATTCCAGGCAGTCACAAAGCATTCCTGCCTTGGATGTTGTTGTCTTTAGTGGACTGTAATAACAAAATGCTGACTCTTCTGTTTTGGTATATCAAGAGTTACCGTCGGCCTTGTTTGTAGATCAGGCAAGTTGAAGTAAGGCTGTTTCTTTTGATTCCCTCTCTCCCAGTCCACACGATTATCGATCCTACCGAGGAAGAGAACGGGGCAGGAGCTGGACAGGCGATAACCGTGACGGACAGGCATGGCAGAACAGAGGCTGGGGGCACAGTCACCAACACTACCAGCAGCAAGAACAGTACAGTTCCTACGGACACCAGGGCTACAATTCATATAATCAAAGGCCACATAATCGTTACTGAAGGAGGTGTGCAGTAATCTCTCTGTCTCTCTCTCTCTCTTATGCAATTAAAACCCATCTACAAAGACAATTTGGCCAGAGTTCTGTTGCATTTGCTAAATTTCAGATTTTTGAAATCAAAAGTTAGTATTTTTTTTTAGTAGAAAGGGGTGTCTTAGATGTTGATCCTGTGATTTGATGTTTCTGTGTCTGTACTCTGTAGTGCTGCTAAAGATTGTGAAAATGTGTGCATTTGTTTGAATCAACAATGATGGTCAGCGGATATTTCTTAATGGTCCCTTCCCGCTTGCCAGAGCAGAATCTTTCATGTTGTGGACTGGCAATGGGATCTAAAGACCAAAGTTTTGTAGGACAGAAATATCAGAAGTGTTCTTGCTTTCTAGGTCTCATCAGATGTGCTCTTCTGTGTGTCTCCGTAGACTGTCTTCATTTCTGAAATGTAACTAGCTCAGATTAATTACGTCTGAGAACGTGCTGTGGAAATTGAATTCTCCGTTTAAAGACTTTTCCCCATAAAATTGCTTATGGTTTAAAAACTAGTCTTTGCATTATACTGTAGTGCTGTTCACTGTATTCCTAATAGGTATGATTATGCATTGTTTAGAAATGTTTTGTGATAGATTGAGATTTTCAAGCATGAAATGTTCAGCAGGGCTGAATTCTTCTTTCACAAATGTTTAATATTGCAGTGTATATTTGATACATTCAGGGTTGTTTTTGGTGTGCTTTTTTACAGTAAAATCTTTGTACCTCAGTTGCTGTTGTGTAGTGATGGATAACTACGAGACACACAGGTTACATTATTCTCAAATAAAATTAATTTTTCATGTCTAATGTTCTGATTTTTCTTCCAACCAGAAAAGTCCATTGCTGTATTTGTAATGGATTAAATTGATCACTGTCTTGTCAGCAAGTGCCTGGATGAATTAAGTGTTTTAAATAGGTGTCTGTTTACTGAGTTTAGCTCTCATTATACAGCCTACTGTACCAATCTGCAGTGTCTATGTTGAATCTGTGGCAGGTGTTGGATATGAAGATAATGGTCTAATGAACCGAGGGGCCCAGAGTTGCAGGATTACTTCCTAGCAATTTAGGTCTGCATTTGTTACCCCTGATGTGTCTCTCCTGCATACAATTAGCATCTCTTTTAGCAGCCTTGGAGATAGCTTTGCATGTTCAGGTCTTCACTTACACAAAATAATTCCTCTCCCTGCTGCATAGAGAATAAGCCAAAAGAAGCAGGTCCAGCATCATAAATAAGACAAGGAGGCAAAGCGCAGGTGGAGAACGAGGCTGCTGATGGTCGTCATTACCATTCAAAGTCTATGAAAAAGAACCTGGTTAAAATGGAAAGCTGAGGTGAAAATAGTGCTGATCATCTTATCTCTTCAGCTCTGGCATCATCAGCTCTGGTGGGTGAGCACTAATCATAAGAAAATGAGAGGAGGCCAGTTTGGTAGCTTGTAGCTCATTGATCTGAGGATCATATCCAGCCACTTCTCGAAAGATGCCGGGGTATCAGCTTCAACAGAGTGGCTGGGTAGCTTGTTCCAGACTTCAGAGGTTTTAAGTCTTTACGTCATCAACAGCTTATTTGAGGGGAGAGCTTGAATGAATCTGTCCAGTTAAGGCTTAACCATCTCTGTTGTGTTGTTGGTGTTTTAAAGAGGCCTGGATTAGGATTGGAGTCCCAAGTGCAGCCAAGCACTCAGGTTGGCGTGTTATTATTAATTGCTGAGTTTTGTGTTAAAAGTAGTAGAATAGATGTGTGTCAGTTCAGATGGCGTATAGGTTCTGCACGTACACAGGTGGGCTGTATATAAATGCAGAGTTAAAGATAAAAGGTTGAGCCAGGAGCAGAGTCTTGTTCACTTCTCCTGCTTCTTCTATGCTTGTGACCTCACCTAAGAGGGCTCTGTGCGTGAGAGAACTGCTGTCTTCAGTCGTCAGAGGCCGACGGCACTCTTGAATTCATATCGCTGAGCTCCCTGGGAGTTTTATTAAACAGATCCTCGCTGGAGCATGAGTCAGGCCAGGCAAAGTTTGCCGTCACACGCTGCAGACGAGAACGAACAATTATTTTCTTCACTTCATTTGGCAGCCCCCCGCTGGAGCAGAGGGTGCTGGAGTGGCCTGCTGTAATTAATGTGTCACAGAGGACAAATTGGAGTGCACGTGCCTCTGAACCCTAAAGGACTGCTTGATCGGGCTGCAGAGCCACCCTCCCCTTTCCCTGTCAGCTCTGCATCCTGGGAAGAAAAGGAACAGAACTGGAAGATTCAGGCTGCACCACGAATGTAACCATTACAGCAAAACAAAAGCATTTTCTGAATGATTCTGGTTCTCCAAAAGAAATGTAGGTAGAGCTTCTTAAGATGTATAATTAAGCAAGCGCGATTTGGAGCATATTTTATTATTAACTGAATAGCTTTCCAGTCCTGAAGATAGACTTATTCCCATTTCATATTTAATCCTGTGTTCATGTTTTATCACTTCTTTTTCGTCATCATGCCATCATGCAACAGCCTATTGAGTTTTTTTATAATAAGTTGGGAGGTTCCTCTAATCCATAAATCCCTGTAATTTATCAAGGCAGGAGTACAAAATCCATCAGGGATCTTATACAAAATTTCTGAAACATTTCTCATGTAAAAGTTTTGTATATTGACGTGTATTTATTACCATGTAGAGTATGGAGGCTGGGAGAATGTCAAAGCAGGCTGGTTTACGTATCTGAACTGAATCAGTGTCAAATTTCTAAGATAAGAAATATATGTGTACACTGTTTCTCACCAGTGAAATATATACAACATGACCCTGGTATAATGTAATTTGTGACAAAAACCTATTTTGTTGCAACCTGATCTGAATATTACCTTCAGAAAGCCACTCTGTCCTGATGTTTGATGTGTGGAAAGATGAGAATGTGGAACAGAAACCTCCAGTGCATGTTTAACAGTGTTAGTAATGCAGAGGTGGCAGCTAACCACATATATCCAGAGCAACTGACTGCCGAACTTTGGGTTTTTTAAATAGTTACCACAGTCCATTCCACAGATGACAAAGCTGCAGTTCTGGGTTTACAGGAATGTGACCAATAGTACTTGAATGAAGAGTTCAAAGTCTCTTTATAACCTTTCTAGTTTTACTTTTAGCTTCTTATGTGGAAAGATGCTTCTCTGCAGCTGTGAATTTGGATATACAGAATGAGTACTGAACCAAGAGCCCAGATTTGCTAAGCTTGGACAGCACTATTCTCAGCACTGTGCACCAGGGTCTGAGAAGGAGAAAGCTGTATACCTGATGCTAAAATGTGAAGGGCATGGGATTGACCCCTCAGAGCGAGGGAATGCCAGGTTTCTTGTTTACAGTGGCCTCTCCACAAAAGCAAACAAACCCCCAATCCTGAAAAAATCGATCCTGAGGTTTTCTCTTATTTACCCAATTAATGCTCTGATGGAGGCAGTTAATTCCTTAAGGACCACTGTCATGAATGGGAGACCTTTGAGAAGCACAAGCATGCCACATTCCTGATAATGTACACTGATTGCTCTGCACACATGCTCTCTCGCCATCAAGCGGGAAGCTAGTTTTGACACTTGCCCAGTGATTGACATTTGAAGTGAAAGCCTGGGGTGTTTGATTAGAGATACGATGAGCCACACTGCTTCCCAGCAGCAGCCAGCTTTTGAATCCTGTCCTTGCTCAAGGGAACAAGACACAGACGAGGGCTCATCATAAAAAAAAATCTTCATGAAATGGTCTCCTGTGGTTCTCCAGTCCTAGGAAGGCTCTGATTGCATTGCCAACGAGGATGGTAGATGGTAGCAGTAGGTCAGAGGAAATGACTCAGTGAAATGCTTTTTGTTGAGAAAAGATTTTAAAGGGAAAAAAGGCATGTAGCTTGTCTAATGAACAAAACTTTGCACAAGCCAGATATTTACCTCTTTTAGCTTAGACCTAATGCTATTTCTGTCTGCATGGTTACGGTAGTCACTCTACATTGAGTGAGCAACATTGCTAACTACACCTTCACAACAAGTCCAGCGGGTTTGCTGACACTATTTTATCTCTACATCTGTACACTGACAGAACTTTATCTATAGAGATCTATCAATCAATTTCTTTTCCTACCTGTCAGGTCATTTCCACAAGGTCTGTGCCATTTCTTGTATGTGCAGTATATGTATTTGGAAATTCTGTACCAGCACAATATATGATGATATGGATAGCAGTATGACAGGTGGATAAATGGTATTATAAGAAAGAGCATGACACTTGAAAAAAATGAGTAAGTATAATATAAAAACACTGAAGACAACACCCTACGCAAGAGAAAATCATCCATCTTTAATATCTAAAATATTTAATACATAGGAGGTTTTCTCAACAGGGCCCTGTATCCATTTCAGCATGGAAGCAGTTAACCACACAGAGAGGAGCAGTGCTCCCAGCAGCTCCTTCCTGAGTAATCATCTGTGAGAGCAGGGAGGCAGGGCAGGGCTGTGACGCTGGAGCCCAGCATGCCTGCTGCAGTCATCGCAATTATCAATTTGCATGAAATGAACTTTCTTGCTGATAACAGCCTTCCCAAGGAATATGAAAAAGGCCCATTTATACAGGGACTGATATATCTGATAATGCAGCGATCACCACTTCACAGTTCTAAATGTTATCCTTTCGACACATTTCGGCACCAAAGAGCAAAGCAAGGCCAAAGCATGACGTTAGCTGGTTGTCATCAGACACCTACTATGCTCTGTTTCATCTGGACGTCTTCACAGCTTCTGGCTGCTGTGAAGATTGGGATTTTTTATCTATCTGGTATGGATGTATATTGAAATGGAATTAAAACTCAGGGAATATCATTGTAATAAAAATAAGAGTTGCATCCAGGATGGCACAGTGGTTAACATTGCTTCCTCGTCGTGCTGTGCTGTCGTGCTGTGGTCGTGCTGTGGTTTAATTGCAGACATGGGATGCTATCTATGTGGAGTTTGTATGTTCTCTTTGTGTTTGCATGGGTTTCCTCCAGGTGCTCTGGTTTCCTCTCACAGCCCAGAGACAACCAGGCTGGCAGGGGATTTGGCTTCTAGGAAAACTGGCCCTGGTGTGAGTGTGGGCATGTCTGTGTCTCTGTCTGTGTCTGGATGTGCCCTGTGATGGAGTGGCGTCATATCCAGGGTGTAAATAGTCTTGGGCCCCCTGCTTGCCAGCAAAGGCTCCGGCTCCTCTGTGACCCTGAATTGGATGAAGTGGATTAGGAAATGGAGGGAAGGATGGAGTTTCACTTTAAAAAATATTCCAGCTTCATCCTTCTGCAAGGCAGGCTGCCGTGAGGGTAAAGGGAGAGGCAGGAGGATGGAGAAGGAGAGCACAAAAGAGACCCCTGTGTGACGTTGACCTGAAGTAGCCAGAGTCAGGAGTAGGCCGCTCGTCTGTCACAGTTCAGATTGCGCTTGGTTTTGAATGCGATCTGACGGGGCTGCATGCTGCTGCCTGGAGCCCTGTCTCTCACACTCCGCTTCAGCAGGAGAACCTAAAGCTCATGTCTCTTCCAGCGGGCCCTGACAGCCCTGCGGCACAGAGCGACCTACATGCGCTGGCATGGCGAGAGGGACGCTCTGAGGATGCTGCTGCAGTGTGCTGGAATGTGTAACGAGTGTGTAAAAAATACTTCACAGGGGGCAAGAACGTTGCTGCAACTTTAAGCACAGATGCCCTTGCAGTAACCCATATGGGAGCATGGAGACTTTAGAAAACCTGAGAAGGAAGGTTACCTGCACTGGCTGTCTAGAGAAGCCCTTCAAAGATGAATGAACATTTTTAGAAAAGTTAGAAACCCCTTCTCTCCTCCTTAGTTAGAAAATTTCATACTGTAGATAATTTCCACTAAAAGGCTGGGCAGCAAAATACAATCCTAAATTGCATATTAAGGAGGTGTGTGTGCATGCCTGATAGTGTTTTTTTTTCTTGTTTTGGGGATTCTTCAGTTTAGACTCCCCAGCTTGACTCACATCATGGAGAAGAATGTGCTTCTCTTGAGCAAATGGCTTATGTTTGCAACTAGCACTAATGCCTCAGAGCTGTCCTGGGTTTTATTGTGGTCTGGTGGTCTCCTGTTTTCTCCACTTTGCCTGAGTTTTTTCTGCCTACTCTGGTGTCTTCCCACCTCCCAGTGACATGATGTTAACTAGTGTTTCTGAGTCATCCATGTGCACTGTGTGTATCTCCTGCACTGGACAGATGTCCCGTTCATGGTGTGGTCCTGCTTTGTGCTTCATTACCTGGAATAGGTTACATAATGGATGAATTAAAAAGCAAACTAAAACCTGATTAGCCCAAAACCTGGACGGTTTAAGATAAAGTAGATTTTGACTGTCCCAAAACTGAAGCCCATCTATGTCTGTGAAGCCAGCAATTTGTTACTGCAAAGTAAGGTCACCCAATTTCCTCACAGTCCTGTACTGTGCTGTTCCAATTGACAGGGTACTGAAGAGGGAGGTATCATGTTATTGCACATCGATAATTACTGTGCATTTGTCAAACTCTAGCATGCAGCTTCAGTGTATTAAGAGCTATGGATGTTAGTAAACCATCTCATTGGAATTGCATTTATGCATCTGTCGTGTGGTTGTATTGCTGTCTGTAGGGTTATAATTCACTTCCTGTACATACTTATCTAGCTGGCATTACAGCAGAATGTTTAACGACATGCTTGTCATATTGTCAGTGTACATCTGTGAATATGTAGGGTCTTTATCATGGGAGGAGAGATACATTACGTTCTGATTAAATCAAATATTTTGCTCCATATCACCTATGAGTATGAAAATAGGTTTAAATGTCAGCACAAGCTCTTGGAAACAGTACTGTACATCACACATTGTGGTTAAATGGGACATTGTAGCTCAGTCCAATGGTCACTTCGTCTTCATTGGAGTCTGAAACATTTCTTATTTTCTGGACTTTGACTGTGATTCTCAATGACAGGAGCATGAATAATGAAGATAGATAAATAATAGATAAATAGATAGATAAAAAGATAAATAGTATTGCAGGGGATAACATTATTAAAGTTACAATAATAAAACAAAATCTAACCAGGCTTTGAGACCAAACCACATGTCATTCTCTTACTCCTCATTCTTTCCAGTTTAAACTGGAACCATTGTGAGTGATATGTCTCAATCATAAGTCCTCAAAAGGCAGCATTTATGTTTAATACATGGTAAAAGCACATAGTAGAAGTCAAACACCAAATCAAATTAAATCATGCAGAAATGTTGTTTACTAATGCACTAGGTGTTTATCAAGAATGTTTTGCAGAACTCACAAAAACCTTGTGCTACTATAAAATATATACAAGTGCAATTCTTTAGACAACCCTTACTGTATATGTCAAGATTATGCCACAATACACTGCTTCACTGATAGTTAACTTAGAGATATCAGTCTGATATATTATTTTCTGTTCAGCAAGTGTATAACCAGTGATGTTGGTCAATTGTACAGAATCACTGCAGTGCAGGTAGAGAGAAACTATAAAACACTACATAACATTTAACGACATTGCCTCTGAAGTCTCTCTACAGTTGCACAATAAAATACTCATTAATATTTGCAAAGTTCAGGAACAGGTAGAAACTAATCTTCATCAAGGGATTTCACACATCTAACATGTCCTGGGCTTTAAAATTACTGAAGTACCACATATCATTATATAACAAAGTACAGCTGGTCAGTGCTGGATTCTAATGTGTCCAGTGAGAGGTCTGAAGGAAAGTTTTCGGGATAACTAGAAGAGTAAGACTTGATTAAAAGTCAAGTAACCTCACATCATGACTTTAATGAGCTCATAGCAAGCAGCACACAGATCACACACCACACAGGCAATTGCATACGAATTCCATGTGGAAAAATTCCATATGTATGTGCCTTGTCTGTATTTGTTTCCTTGGGAAAAGCTCAGACTCTTTGAGCTGTGCAGAAGACCTTGCTGTTTGAACAGGGAGTCAAGGCCATTAGTACAATCTCCTCCTCAAGCTGAAAAGTCTGGATACAAAGTCAAGGTTAAAACATTATCCCTCACCATGCTCATGTGGGCGGGAAGCACTGACAAGACAGAAATGCTGTGCCTCTGCTTCTCTTACCCTCTGGGGCCATAACTGGAACCCGAACAGACAAATCTGTATGGATATAATCATCCAGTTTCCAGATGTGTTAAAACGAGGTTAACTTCCAAACGGGCCCTTTATTTTAATGGAATACTATAGCTATTTTAGCTCATTATCTTGGTTTCCAGTGCTGGGGTACCAGAGCTTTTTCAGTAAGGCCTCTGGCTCAGGATTGAGGCTAGTCTGGTGGTTTCAGCTGTGGAGGTTTTGCTCTGACAGGCTCTGGCAGAGGACAAAGGCTGAAAATGAAAATCATTGAAAGTACATGTACAAGTACAGCCACCCAGTCTTATTTCTGCTGAATGCCTGTCACTCGTGTTGTCACAGATAAAAGACCCTCACAAATACCATTTGCTCTTTTTCATTTTCTGTCACTCTCCGCAGTAGAAGCAAGGCTTTTTAATCTATAGTATTTCCTGCCGATGTGTACAGCATAAAAATGCCCAGTTGCGGGGTCTTTTTTGTGAATTGACCAAATGTTCTTTCCTTTTTCATTTGCCTATAACCTTGGAGCAAAGCAGGGGTGTCTGCTATTGTGTCAGTTTTTCTTACTATAACACCGAAATGCTTAAAATAAGATGGTAAGTACTGATATTTCCCTTCATATCACAAAGGTCCCTTTTGCATTTCCTTAACTTTTTGTTTGCAGAATAGAAACAGTATAACCGCTTTGCAGTTCAGTACGTAGAGCAGGACTTGTTGGCTTCAGGGATAAACCTGAGGAAGAGATTAATTCAGTCTTCATCTGTGTACATAAAGAGCTCTGAAGAACCTATATAAAGGCACTACAGTAATGACACCACTGTAACATGATAAAAAAATACTGTGTGATTTAGCTGAATATTCAGTGTGATGTGAACTTTCACCTCCCATATAGTTCTCTCTGCCACACACAAGCTCTTTGCTTTAACACTTCCTATCTTTGGCACTTTTTAAAGTGATTCTACTAAGAAATAGGCCTTTCAATCAGGGGTTTTGCGCTGTTGAGGATTACTGAATTATCTTCATACAAGGGTAAATCTGCATCAGCTTAGAATTTGCATATTAACAGACTGTCAGGAAAGCACATTTTTCCTTCTTTATTTTCTCCTTGGCTTGTAGGGACTCCAGTATTAAAGCTTACAGTGAGGTACAAAACCTGACCCCCAAAACGAAGCAGAAACCTTCATTTCTGACTAATGGAAGCTTTTTTTGCTTGTTGTTGTCAGTCATCTTCTCACCAAGGTGTTCAATTTGTGCCGGGAAGTAATCTCTAGAGGTCTCATGTTAGACCGAAGTGTGACAGAGAGGCTTACTGAGGAAAAATGCATGCTGTGCCATTCTGTAGGATTTAGTAAGGCATCTGCAATTTTATTCAGAGAGGACCTCTGGATTCTCCTGTGCTGAAAATGTTTCATTCTACCAAAAAGAGAATACTATCGTCATCTTCCTCTATGACAATTTAACTGTGCATTACTTCTGGGTAAAAACTGAAAACTCTACATTCCAAAAGTACAGCAAGAATCCAGAGACTGCAGTGGAGCAAAACAGTATAACTTGATACAACTGGATACAACAGAGGAAGTCATTCTGCTCATTTTGCTCATTTGGCTGATACTAGCTAATTAATCCCAAAATCTCATCCAGATGCTTCTTGGAAGATCCTAGAGTGACAGAAGCATAATTAGCTGCTTTAAAACAAAAAAAATTAGAAGCTGATTTAGTTAACGAAGGACTCCATGTCTGATTTGAGGACTTGTGTAAAGAGCAAGGCTCTCTTTACTTTGTATAGATATGAATCGCCTGTCAGGAGAATGTCTTCGTAACTGGATATCTTACCTGTCAGCTGTGAAAATGATCTAAGAGCTATTTCATTTCTGATGACTTTCGACAGTCCCTGATGGATTATGCTGGTGTTTAAAGCCTTGCGTTCTTTATATGGCATGCAAGTGCCCTCAATTTTAATATTTCTTTTCACCTTAAAGTGTGAAACTGTTCTTTTTCCCATTCAGAACAGAACATCAGAAAAGGTACAGCCCATCACACTCACGTAGTTCTGTTTTTGTCTGGTCCTATAACAGTACTGGCTGTACTGAGAATAGCCCTCCCACAAGTATGAAATCCACTTGACCAACTAACCCCAACCCATCACCTCTTCAATGGGACAATTTAAAGTAACCAACCAACCCTGAACTGTACTTCAAGGGACGCTGGAGAAACTGAAGGACCCAGAAACAACCCAGATGATCAGGGGAGAAGATGCAGACTCCACACAGACAGACATTCAGCTCAGAATCTAACCCAGGACCCTTGAGCTGTGAGACAGCAGTGCTAATGGTCATGCCAATGTACTGTTCTTCAATCACCTTCACCTTCATGTCTTTTCCTCCTCTCTCCTCTTTCACCAACAATACCCACTCCCCTCTGCAGTTCAACTTCTATTCCCCCTCCCTGTTTTGCCCCTCCTTCTCCTCTCTCCTCTCCTCTCACTCTTCTTCCAGACTGAATTCTGGAGGACAAGGGCTCAATAGCCCATGTGATTTAAGTGACCTCTCCAGTTTGGGTAACACAATATGTTAAAAGCAAAGCAGCAGCAGTTTTTCTTTGTCTTTTGTAAAAGGGGTGCAGACCTTGGTTTTATAGTTGGGTTTGGTTTATAGCTTGTTTTTATATATTTTATAGCTCATAGAATACACTGTATGAAATATGAAAGCAGTGTGAGCTGGGATTTCTTATTTTAACAACTTCTCCTTAAATAAATAAAGAAACAGCACAAAAGTACAAAGAACAAAGATATTAGGTACAGGAAAAATAATTGTGCAGTTAGATTTTTGCTGTTTGTCTTCTGTTTTGATTTTTTTATTAAGGCAGGAAGCATTGCTTTAAGGATGACCAAATGCAACAATTTGTGAAGTCATTTAAAAAAACATTTAATTTCAGAGCTGTTTTTAACTGCACGTCTTATGTATGTAGTCAGGGAAATACTATATATACACCTGAAGATTGACTGTATATGAAGTTCACTAATTTAGTGAACTACACTCACACTACACAAAGGCCCTAAATATAAAAAGAAATTTGGCCTTAGGCAGTGCTCCTGTTTGGACAAAAAGATTTTTCAGATTTACTTAATCTTATTGCTATTAAAAGACAAACATCAGTTCATACAACTATATACCACCATATTGGGAATGTTAAACAATAATTCAGGAGAAAGTCACATCCTAATCTCACTCACTTCTGCTCTCCTATGTATAAATATCTTGCTTCTTGCCGATTTGTTTGCATGTTTTGTTTTCACATCCCGGTCTCCTGCACTGCTGCAGTCCCCTGGCTCATCCCTCACCAGAGGAAGGGGTTACAGAGAGAGTGATGCCTACCGCCTGGGCACCTCACATACAGTACTGCTGATCTAAACATGTGTCTATGAAGGGCACAGTGGGGCAATGCTTAGCATTTCTGCCTCGCAGTGCGAGGGCCCTGGGTTCGGTTTTGGCGGTTCTTTGAGTGTTCTCCCTGTGTTGGTGTGGGTTTCCTCCGGGTGCTCCAGTTTCCTCCCACAGTCCGAGGAAATGCTGGTAGGTTAATTGGCGTCTGTACAATTGGCCCTGTTGTGAGTGTGTGCTCGTTTCTGTCTGTGGGTCTGTACCCTGCGTGGCTCCCGCTGCTGGCCGAGACAGGCTCTGGCTCCCTCGCGACCCTGAACTGGATGAAGCAGACAGAAAATGGATGGGTATACAATGAGCACATGACTAAAAAGTACACAACAAACTGAATGATGTGCTGTCCTCTTTGTGGAACTTGTGGATCTGTGTATAGTGTGTGTGCTGGAGTCAGAAAGGTGTCTGCATTGCTCCTGGGCAGCTCACCTGCAGAGTGCCTGTGTCCTTGACTGCACCTGTCCTACAGCAGAATGCTTTCCTTTGCCAGGGCCATGTTTCTGCTTTTAATATTAGCTCTATTTTTCCAGTTTGAGCTATTTCGTTTCATAAAAACTAAAATGAATAAAATTAAGAAACATAATTGTTTTGACACATGCCCCATGGAAGGCAAGGGTGGCAACTGGGTTTATATTTGTACATAAAGTATTAAGAATGTTATGATATTTAAAACTGATGACAATTTCGTTTTATTGTTTCTTTTTAAATGACGACGTGCAATCTTGAAAACCCTGCTGTTCTGTCTGTTCGTTTACCGAGTGTTTAAAAAGGACCCAGGAAAAAAAGCACACATCCCCTTGGGAATATTCATGAGATATTTCCTGGTTCCTCTTTGTTCCAATGACTTTGATACTAAAATGTTAGTATAAAATTAGGTCATTTTAAAAGCATGGTGTGTGTGGTTAGAGAAGACAAGAGTGCATAGTACATTTCTTGTGTACAGCACTTAGAGAGGGCTTAACAAAAAATTATAGTTGGAAAAGAGAAAAGCTGAGAATCTTTTCTTTTCCATTACAGTTATTTAAAAAAATCAGTGTGCTCAGTGCTTGAAAGAAATCATTGAATGATTAAATTATTGCAGACTTATTTTTGGTTGCGCCAGTAATTTTAACCTAAGTATGAGTACAGCACTTTTCATGACAAATGACCTCACATGTAGGAGGCCACCCTCTTCATCTGTCACCTGCCTGACATGAGACAGTCATCATGATCCAGCAACCCCACGACACAACAGATCAGATGGAGAAGAGAGAAATTACTGAATTCAGGTGGAACTTAAATTGTATAAACCCCACAGCGTAATTTAGTCAAGATACCAAGGTTAACACCCTCATTGTTACAAGCAGTGCTCTGGAATCTTAACCGAGCCTGTAGGCTGGACCTTGATTTAGCATCTCATCCAAAGAATGGCACATCCTGCAGCACAGGACTCCTGGAAAACACAATGAGGTGCTGTTTAAACAGTCTGAGACATAGGGAACAGTGCCACCTGCTGGTCTATCTGACAGCAGCAACCTTTAGAGACCTCTCATTCCAGCGCTGAGGAGAACCAGCCATGCCTAACTTCTAAGATCTGACAAGATCAGACCGCAAGGCGACAGCGCTGCTGTCTCTTTGTCTTGGTTACTGATGACGCGCTTGACTGAAACAGACACAAACATTCCTCTGTTCAAAAAAGGGACAGTGAAAAGGTCCTTGCCATGGTTTGTGAAAATAAATACATTTCTGTTGTATTCCTTTGTTCCAGTTCAACAACAAACAAAAGAGGATGGTAAGAATTCCTTGTGTGAAGGAGACTGTGTTGTGCAACTTGAATTGCAGACATGCCATCACACACAAACACTCACAGAACCAGGAGGTTGGCCATATCGATCAATCCTCAACTGCAGTCAAGGGGAAAGCAGCTGTCCTGACCCTATCCTCAACACATCAGCTCTGTATAAATACGTCTACATTATTCAAACAAAAACAAGGTACTGTAAGTGTCTGAATCTTGTTGTAAAACATAAACTGTTGCTTGGCCATGAACATTTATACTGAGAGGGTTGGCCGAATTGTATGTTCTCCTACAGTCACAGACTGAAAAAAATGTTGTAACTGCCTTGTTGAGATCAATCTGGCCTTCGATGTCCACAGTTCTGCTCCTTACAAAGACTGCTTCACAAGATGCAGTGAATTACCAATCTGGAAATTGGAAAACAGAAGCACAACAAAGCTTGTGTTGGAAACATGTTTTCAACTCCTTAACGACCAGTGTGTGCCCTCTCCTGAATACCTGTCATCATGGACTTCTGATAGAAAGAAGACTATTTCAGAACCGAAAAGCTCTGCTGCATGATGACTCACTTTGCTGACTCATGCACTATTGCAGATCGAATCTAGCCATTCAACTTTTATATAAACTGCAAAAATATTTAAAATGTTACTTTGAAAATCATTTTATCGTTTTACTTTTTGATAAAGGGCTCTCAATAAAATGACACCTACATAGAGCACAAACAAAGACAAATGATGCTGTACTTTAAAGTCTGTATGTCACTTGACTGACAGACTTATAGCTGCACAGATGCACTAACCGATGACACTATGTGACATCATGAACACTGGAAAATCCACTCTGGATAATTGTCCAATCCCATGTATCCCAGAATGCCCCTGAAGCTGCAATACTATCACTAACACGTTACAAACACATTACTAGCCACCTAAATATAGCACATGACTCGTGCTCAAGTGACTATTATATCCACGAATAACACTAAAGCATAATTACAAAACCGTGTGACACACAATTAACTTCATAAGAATTGTCTGACCGTGTGTAATGTAAATCTGTTAATAATCTGCTCTATTCACAGCTCTTGTTGCACAGCTAGTTGAGAGAAGGACATGTCGAAGGTGAATGAAGGATTGAGTCCAGGGTGTCTGCGCCGCAGGACCCTCAATCCCAGACCAGCCACGCAGACTGTCGAGCCTGCCAAGCTGCGCTCAGCGACTGTGCTCGCTTGCAGCTGACCCAGAGGGCACGCCGGCCGCAAACGCGGAGGGAATTTGCCTATCACAGGGAAGTTTCAGCTTCCAAATGCCCCCTTTCATTCTGTTCGTGCGGCATCTGACTTTGCTCGTCAGACAAGTTGAGGTTCGGCACCAGGAGCTGCACGTTGTCAGTTAGGAAATCTGTTTGACGCGATTTACATTTTCCTCTTTTCCAAACCTGCTTGGCAAGCAGAACTCTTTATAGTTCTGACAGGTCGTTTCATGTTGCCTTTGTTTTCGTGAAACCCGCCTCCCGATTTCTATTTTGTCTTAGAAAGGACCCTTTTTTTAAAAAAAAGAAAAATAATTTATAAATGTCAGTATTTTTGCTGGCGTATGTGGATTTAAAGGGCCTATTATAACCAATAAAAATTGTCAAATACATTTGAAAAAAAATTTCCTTTGCTTCTTCATAAGCTTTGATATGAATTAAGTCACCTTCATTGGTATGTAGGAAGAAGTATACTTTTTCACAAACTAAAAACAATGTGCGAATGGAATGCTGCTCTGCTGTAGGAGCATGATGGTGTGGCAGCACTATTGTCTCAGAACTCCAGGGTTCAATTCCAGTTTGGGATTTATGTCTGTGTGGAGCCTGCATGCTCTCCTGGGGGGGGACGTGGGTTTTTTGCCGGGAGTTCCACTCCCAAAGACATACAGGTTAGATTTGATTCGCTGCTCTGCTGCACGTTTGTGGAGAGAGGTTTCAAGGGCGTTTGATTCTTCGACAGGGGGTTGATCACAGTACTAGCTCTGTGACTAGCGAGAATTAGATCCGAATGAGGATGAAAAATTAAAGAACAAAGTTGGTCATGTCCGCGTTTCAGGCGTCTTGAAGCCTTTACTCCCGACCCTATAGCATCTGTCCTCTCTCTCGCTCCCCCTAGTGCAGAATGTAGGAACTGCAGGACAGCTCGTGATCTAGAACGGCCATTACAATGGCTATGGTAGCAACGACCAGTCAACTGAGAGGGGACGCAGGCATGCACACACCTCAACCTTTCCACACGGTTTTTGAGGGCCAAGGGTTAAAGGCCTTTCAGGTTGCCAGTTTCACAGGAAATTAATATCCAACCTTAAAGCTTATTTGCAGATTATAAAAATAAAAGCCCAGCCGGTTTTAAATTAAAGTGAACAGGAAAACAATACCACAAAGATGTACATTCATTAGGCCATATAAAATAAATTACTACAGTATTACAAATTACCATATTGGACAGACTTGAGATTTTGAAGGGCATTCTTCCATCCTTAACACTCGCCTTCTCAACATCTTGAAAAAGTATGGTTGAGAGGAAATACACACAAAGGTGAACAGAGCCCCTCTCCTAACAAGAAAGACTGATAAAGTAAAAAGAAGTTACTATTTAAAGACATCTGAAACTGGCAGCCCACTGAAGCTAAGCAGGTGTGAGCCTGGTCAGTACCTGGATGAGAGACCTCCTGGCAAAAACTAAGGTTGCTGCTGGAAGTGTTGTTAGTGGGGCCAGCAGGGGGCGCTCACCCTGTAGTCTGTGTGGCCCTCATCACTGTAAAAAGATGGGGACACTATACTGTAAAATGGCACCGTCCTTCAGATGAGACATAAAACTGAGGTCCTGACTCTCTGTGGTCATTAAAAATACCAGGGTGTTTCTCAAAAAGAGTAGGGGTGTAACCCCGGCGTCCTGGACAAATTTCCCATTGGAAATCATAGCCTTCTAATAATCCCCATCTATAAATTGGCTGCATCACTCTGTTCTACACATTGGTGGTGGTGGAGGGGTGTCTCCATTACCTGTAAAGCGCTTTGAGTGGAGTGTCCAGAAAAGCGCTATATAAGTGTCTGAGCCGAGGAGAAATGTCATGGGGCTGATCTGAACATTAAAAATGTAATTACCAGGTTTGTTGCTTTGACCAGTGTGACTGAGCTGAGTACTGTGTTTGGTCCTATTTTCCTTACAAAGCATGATTGAGCAGCTGAACTGAAACAACCTTCAATTAGAGGTGCTTGCTACTTTAATTATGTTTCTACTTCTGCAAAGGCACAGCACTCATGATTAAAGGTCAATCCATCCATTTTCTAACCACTTTATCAAGGTCAGGGTTGTGGGGGAGCCAGAGCTCATCCCAGCAAGCAATGGGACGCCAGTCCATTATAAGACAGACATAGGCACTCACACCAGACCCAGTTTTCCCAGGAGCAGTTAAACTACTAGTATGTCTTTGGACTGTGTGAGGAAACTGGAGCAGCCAGAGGAAACCCACGCAAACACAGGGAGAACATACAAACACCTCGCAGATAGCACCCCAGCAATTGAGGTCATTGCACTGTGAGTTCACAATGTCAACCACTGAGCTACCATGCTGCTCATAGGCACAGATATCCCTGAAAAAGATTAAAGTGACGTACCCAGGGGGTAGGCATCATCTTTTTTGTCAGTGCCACTTTTCACAGCAAGCACAGGGGGAAGAACTGAGACTCAAAGAAACCAGAATTTTGCTGTGGAGAATATTATACAAATATGAGAGCAAACTTTCCTCCTCTTACGACAGGAATAAAATATATATGTCATTAGAGGAATGGCGGTTGCTATTTGTACCAATATTTCAATATAAAAACAGATGAAAACTGAAGAAAACCACACTCCATATGATAGCCTTAATTGCAATAATAATACATGCAATTAAAAACTACTTTGCACACTACAGCTCAAAGTGGAATGATGCAGATTGATTGTAAGAGCTACAGGGGTGCTGAGTGATGTCTGGCTGTGGAGCAGGAACAATAGGCAGGCTCTGCAGCATCACCAGTGTTTCTTACTTTGCACACTGAAGTGAGCCCTCACAGCCTGTCATAACCTGACACAGGTTTAACTATGCAAGATGTGGAGTAATGCTGAACAGTTGCCCCTGCACTGCTCTATGGCATGAATAACTGGGTGGGAAAATCATACTAGTGTCATACAGACTTTTAGTTAATACATTAGCATTCAGTAGGTGAGATATTCAGTCTCCTGCCCATTTCCAGTGAAAAGCTTTCAGATACTTTCATATAAACATGTGCTCTCCTTCTATTTTTAAAAAGTCAGGTTGTGATGTCAGTCAGCCTCTCCTTCCAATGTGGTTACTTCTTGTATCTGTACAAATCTCCAGATGACACATCTAAATTGGAGCTATGGAAAATCCACAGACTGCAGTGTGTTGATCTGTTTGAGGGACTTCAAGGTGGGCATGCAGAGGAATCTTCCAACAGAAGATTCCAGATCAGGTTGGGTATAACAACTAAATAAATGGAAACTCTTAATTTTTAAAAAGAGCATTATTCACAACTTAACCTCAATAGCCCTCAATAATTTGATTGCACCTTTGGAACATCAATTGATGCAAAGCCCTTTTACATAAAGCAGAAATCTAAGCCTGTCTATCCCCCCAAAAAAACTATACACAATGAGCTTCTGCCTTTTGGGATGGCTAGAATATCTCAAACCAATTCTATAAAACTGCAACTGATGACAACGTACTGCAGCTCTGTACCCTGCACTCAGCTGGTGGTCCGTGGCTCTATAACTTTAACAACTGACAGAAGATGAGTTAAATCATAACTTTGCAAATATATTATGTTTTGATTTTTATTCTCACTGGAGACATACTTTTTATTTATGTTGGAGCCAGCATGTTCCGGCTAATAAAATGATGAAAGGGATTCTCTGACATTAAGTTTAATGATTTCTGACTGGCATCATCACAGTGCTAGTGGCAGCAATGAATTTTAAAACGGATTCAGAGGTTTTTCTTTTTTCAACTATCTGAATGATTGATCCATTTTCTTTGAAAGGTCTGGCCTCTGGTTTATTTGGACCAATATTTATTACAGATACTGACTGTAAATAAATACTATGAATGATTGTTCTGGTAATAATGCAACTGTATTGAAGTGGTTAGAATTACACTGTATTAAGAAAGATGTGAATTTCTTTTGAGTTTTTGTATTTCAAGGAATAGCCGTAATATTAACCTGCTCATTTGTAACCGTCAATGTGACCTGAAGGTTTCACCCTTAGCAAAAGCAGTTATTAAGCTGATCAACGTGGTATTAAAAATGCAGATACCTTTAAAATTTGCTATGTTAATATATTTCATTTATTTAGGACCTCACACTAAGACTAGTTTATTTAGCACCAGATATACTTCAACCTAAGGAAGTCACTTACTGTATGAAAGCCAACACACAGAACAATGCAGTTCACAAACACTGAAGCTGAACAATATGCTGAACTCATACACAGTACAGAATAATCAATTAAAATCTGATAAAACAATGCTACAGCTGTGACAATGCAATTTTGATTTTTTAAAAAACTCAAAGAAAAGTCTGCTGTTGATTTTTTTTAGCCATGTAATAAAATGATTTCAAGAAAGGCTGGTCAAGTCTGTACTGTCTACTAGTCTTTCTCAGCTACTCTGAGCAAGACATGTACTGTATATAAGACAACTAAGCCCCGCTGCACAAAGAACTGCCATAGCAGGTAGCAGTGTAGCAAGCTGCATGAACCTGAAAGCCACAGTTTTAAGAAAACATCTAAGGAACTTTGATGTTGTCTCATTTAGCTGAGATATATACAGTATGTTTTTTTTAGATGTGCTTTGATGTTATCCATATTTCATTTCATTTCTTGCTACAAAGGACAAAGATGGAGAACAAGAACTTTTAGCCTGAAATACTGAAGCAGGCATGAATAGTGAACTCAGGTACCCTGAAACAAAACAAAACTAACTGTGAAAGACAGAATAACATACAATAACACATGTTCAAGAAGACACTAAGTTTTTGGGGGGAAATCCTTGCTGTTGGGTTGTGATCTTTATAATTTCTTTAAAGCAGCAGCATTTTTTTTCTCGTTTGTCCGTGTAAGTGCTGAGGATGTTCACAGCTGTCTCATTTTATTTTATAACACGTGAAAAATAGCCTGGAGTGATCATGTTTATTTTCTGGGATTCGCTACATAAAACCTGCCACACGCTGAAATTAAAAATAAAAATCCAAGCATACTGAATATCCGCGTACAGAGGAGAATCTTAAAAAGAAAACACAATTAGCATTAACTATTATTAGAGCAAACAAAGAGACTGTCAATGAACATGTGTCTACAAGATTCCTGCTGCTTTCTTCTCCATGTTGCTCCTTGAATGTCAAATGAGTGAATATCTCATCAGAATTTCTGGTTTACCAAATGAGTTCAATCAATCACCAGCCAGTGCTGAGCTTCCAGGCACACAGCTTGTCTAGTCTCCCATGCTGGCAGACCAAGCAATGCGAAGTGTCCCCCGTTAATCTCTTTACTCCTCTCAGCTGCCCGCCACCTCTCGTTTCAGTCTCTCAAGAACATCTTCCGGGCTTATAGAACCTGAAATCTTGACTATCTTTTCTCTTGACTTGCACCCCTGTTCAGAAAAATAGGAAGAACTTTAAAAACCACATCAGGTGGGGGGGGGGGGGAGAAGAAAATGTTCTGAAGCCTTAATTTAAATGTCTGAACACAAAACAAGCAGCAGGATACTTTGGAGTAAACAGCAAAGGGTTATTAGCAAAATCTGCACTGTTCCTCTAACATAAGTCTATGGCTATGGCCAGCATGTTGAGTTTTTGACATCCTGTTTTTTTTGGCAGTGATTCATTCTGCCATTTTCAAGACATCACAGCCTTCCACCAAAACATGTAATGAGCCAACATTTAAATTATTCTCCCACAAAGTATGCAATTAGCTGAATAATAAACACTGCTGCAGACAGCTATAGACACTTACGTAACCTTACGTGTCCTTGTGAATGAGCGCAATATAACTGGATTTTAAACACAATTCTGTACATATGTTTTGTTTTTAGCTACCAGTATCCCTGATAGATTATTTTGACATGCATGATTATAATTGTTACTGTAACAAGTATCTATTGTTATCCATTGTTACTTAAACCACTTGTAAAATAAAATTAACTTCCTTCATAACTAAGTCTCAGCAATTCCAAATCTATAATTACACAAAAAAGGAGATGGTTATTATTATTGTTTCAATATCACTATTGTGTACACCATTTCTGGCTAGGATCCCTGAACATTATAGTTAACAAAATGTTAGTTAAATGTTAACTAAGTGCAGTCCATACATTCTTAATAAAAGAGTAACTTTAATATTTATAGGCTTATGAACATGATGGAAACATAAAACATTGATAAAAAAGTTCATATTATTTTTGTTTAAATAAAATACATGTTCTTGCACATAATAATTGGCAAAGGTTTCAACTAAGGTTACAACAAAGGCAATTCTGCTCTTCAAGCCTGTTAGAACAAACAAGATAATAGACAACTGATTGGAGGCCTTCAGTCAACAGTGGGAAAAAAAGTCAGGCTATCAGCTTCCACAACATGGCTAGAGCTCATTTCTGACTCTCATAACCCACCGGACTTTGGTTCTTGATTTTAAATGCTTTTTAATGAAGTTTCTCTACTTCTGTCCTCTGTGTTTCTCTGTTGGTTTTGAGGACTTCCATTGGGATGACTTTGGTCTACTGTATGTCATGAAAGATTTCAAATGCTTATTTGAACAACATTGAACAACCCTAATTGCTCATAGTCTTTACTACCAAGTACAAGTCAAATCACCTGTTTTTTCTGTAATTGAAGCACCTGTAAGACCCACAGGTTCCAAGCTCTGAGGAGCTAACCTGCCCTTTCACAGAGAAAGAAGTACAAAAAAACCTCACCACCTCACAGCCGTCAGAATCCATGTGTTTAGTATTAAAAGTATTGCAAGAATGCAATGTCATTTGAATAGTGCTCTTATTTCCTAACAATTTCCCAGAAGAGCCAAGATGAGACAGCCAGACTTGGCACATGCCTGGTCTGTGCTAGATTTCTGAGTGCAGAGCTCAACGAGGGTAAGGCTGAAAAAAATACTCTGGCTCTGAAATGTAAGTCCAACAGATTGCAACTCTGACTTGAACAAGCTGTCACTCATTAATCATCATTATTTAGCTGTATAACCACCTTTCCAGTTTGAGAACCCATTTTGTGCAGGCAATTAAAAGCACCGAAAACTGTTTAAGTACATAATACGTAAGAATAGGTAGTCTAAATATAGGTAATATAGGTATAATATAGGTATAGGTATAATAGGTAATATCTAAAGGAATTTATTTTTTTAAGAATTAAATTTTGTCTCGTTGTTTTTACCCACCCTGTCCAAAACCACCTCGCTTCTCTTCAGTTCCAGCACCTTGGATAGATACCGAACCAGCTCTGCGTTGGCTTCCCCGTCTGATGGTGGTGCAGCTATAGCGACCCCTACTGCCTCTGTGGAGACATCTTGTACAAACAGAAACCGAGAATTGGTTGAATAAAATCGTTTTCATGGACATCTGTAGAAATCGCTTTGTAACAGTATTAAGGATTTACGATGACGAAGGCCGTACCGGTGATGGCATTTTGTTTAGCACCCGGCTTCGCATGTACAGCGATAGAAATCAAGCCGATTTTATCCCGGGTTACAGGACCCGAGGGTGATTCAGCTGGTTTTGGGGTATTTTTGACCTGAAAAAAGAAAACACACCAAATTAACTGTTTAAAAGAAAACAAAGTATGTTTAAATGATAGTCAAAGGTAATTGTATTTTTAAATCCTCGCTGTTTGGTGGTGTTATTATTTTCCCTTTAAAGCATAATACTTTGTAAGTCTATTACAAAGTTAAATTTGGTTAAATTAGGTAAGGAAAGTTGAACGACAGTCTATGTGTCGCTACTGTGAGGGCTGCTCAATTTAAATATTTTATCAAATGTTTTAAGTACCCTACAGTGTTCGTATTTCATTTTGTTGAAACAACTTGGGACGAAGATTAGTTGGGTTCCAGCTCGTTGAAGAAATAGCTGCGGATCCCAAATAATGGATACAGGCGAAATCGATGGAAGTGAAGTCTAGTTGTGTTTTAACCTGTTTAACTCCACTACTTATAATTAATCTGTAAATCAGATAAATTCGCGGTATACGTCGCCCTACCGTTTTATCTTTCTTCGGCATTTCGCTATTGCCGGGCGAGCGTCTTGCCCGTATGTCTTTGGGAGGAAAGATCGTTCTCTTCCCGACGTTACTGAACTTGCAAGGCCGGGCGAGTAATAAGAAAATCCGGGGATGTTGCAGGCCTCCCCTTTTTGTGGTAAAAAAATGATAAAGTAAACGGTTACGAAAAAAGTAAAATGAAATGGGTGTCAGTGTATTCATCTAATCATTAATGGCCTATCACTAAGATTAACATTTTAACATATTATTTTAAAATCCACACAAAGAAAACAAAGTTACCAACGCGAACACAAACAGTACGAATCGCACATGCGCAAAAACTGTTAGATTACAGGTTGACGTCGTTCTATAATCTCTTTGATGTTGTCCATAACTGAAAATTAATTATAATAAAAATATGGGCTTTTTTGTTTCAGAAAGGAGGTAATAATGTGGGTTTTTTGTTAATTGACGATTGCAGTTTTGTAAGAACATATCCTTTTCAAGATTGCATTCACCCTCTAGTCGGGGTCTGTTCAAAGTAATCTTTTAACAATTTCTTCAATGTAGGTAATTTAACAGTAATCATAAATCATAAAGGCAAAAAAAACATTATAGTATCCCATTGATTTCAGAGTCAGTGAATTCAATTTGAATTATGTGATTGTTCAAAAATATATAGTAGAATAATAATATAATGTTTGTAACATCTTGTTCCTGCAACTTACAACCACCCACTGAAGCTAAGAGGGTGTGAGCCTGGCCAGTACCTGTATGGGAGACCTAGGAATGCTGAGGTTACTGCTGGAAGAGCTTTTAGTAGGGCCAGTAGGGGGCACTTGCCCAGTTATATGTGTGGGTCCTAATGCCCCACTATAGTAATGGGGACACTATACTGAAAAAAAGGTGCTGTCCTGTGGATGACATGTAAAACTGAGGTCCTGACTCTCTGTGGTCATTAAAAATCCCAGTAACTTTCTTGAAAAGAGTAGAGGTGTTTACCCTGGTGTTGTGGCCACATTTCCCCCTGTCCTTTAACAATCATGGCCTCCTAATAATCCCCATCTTTGATTTGGCTTCATCACTCTGTTCTCCTCCCACTGCTAGCTGATGTGTGTTGAGTGTATTAGTGCACTTTGGCTGCCATCACGTCGTCCAGGTGGGGCTACACATGGGGACTCCATTGCTTTTAAAGCCCTTTGAAGGGAGTATCCAGAAAAGTGCTATGTAAGTGTAAGGAATTATTATTATAATTCAGGTGAGTACAGACACCTGAAGGGTCCACACACCTGAAGAAGGCTCCACGGCCCAAACGTTGTGTTTTCTTTCTTCTCTGTTCAGCATAGGATAAATCTATTACTAGATCCATTATTATAATTCTTCAGTTAGCGAATAAGTAGACTTTGCTTTTCTCCCACTCTCTCAATGAGAAGAAAAGGAGTCCTGTTGTTTAATTTCCAAACGTTCAGTCAACCTGTCCGATTTCCATCTGGCAATGTTTTCGCACTCTCAGTCTGATCTTCGAATGCCCAGCAGGGCTCCCTTTGGTCAGTACTGGGACGAGACACCAGTGTGGAAAATCAGGTTCCTGGAAGTGGTGCTGGTGGGCCAGTAGATGGTGCCTTTCCCTCTCTAATTCTGCTCTCTATAAAAATCCATTCTGGGCCTGGACAATCTGGCCTCTCACATTGTCCCATTTAGTTCAATAAGGTGAAGTCATTTCTCTAGCTTTTCAACCTGATGTACTATGCAGAGGAGCTTTTACTACACCCGGCTGCAGCAAATCACCCTACTGAGTGCTGGATAAAATGGGTACAGTCCTATACAGCTGGGACTTGCTTCAGGGTTAATAATAATAATAATAATAATAATAATAATAATAATAATAATAATAATAATAATAATGTGACTATTCCATTATTGTACGGGGTTGTCTTACAGGGCAAATCTTCACAAACTGCTGATTTAAATGTGACAGGCTGAGTTGTCTGGCCCTGTTATATGATATTTAAAGAGAGATCAAAGTTACTTTTTAACTGGATGAAAACAGTTTAAATAAACTGCACTCCTCCCCACAAAAGGCAGGATCTAACATGGGGATTTATAACTTTTTTTTTAGTTAAAAGGTTTGTGTTTACCGCTGCAGACTTTGTCAGAGCAGGGCAGCATTCCAGGCATGTGTTAAAAGACACCGCCCCCTGCTCAGCCTTCACTCACTCGGTCTCATTCATTCAGAGAACCGAGGAGAGTGGTCTGGACATCTTAGGAAGTAGACGCTGGTTTGAATTGTAAGTTGAGAAAAATATAAAACCTGCAAGTTAATTTCCTCGATAGGTCCATCCTGGGAATGATACACCGACTACAACAGAAGACTCCCTGGGCTGTTGAAGTGGCTTTTTAAAGATTTAAAAAGCTTGTGGAAGATCATTCAGCACATCATTCAGACTGAAACAGCACAGACTGACAATTCTGAACTTGCCACTTCACCAGATGGAGAACAGCCAATGTCAGGATCCTAAAGAAGACAATGCTTTTCTCTGGTAAGATCTTTTACAGTTTCTTCAAACTAAGATAAAAAGATTTTAGAAATTACTATAAAAATTCATAAAAAGATAGTTAATCCATAGCCAAAACAACAGCAGGCAATGCAAATCACAGGGTTCAATCCTGCTGTTATATACATTTTCTTCTTATTCTCCTTTCAGATGTAACCACTTTGGTAACCACTTTTATGAGCTAAAATGTTTTTGGATTTCTACTGTACGTTCATGAATACCTTCCAAGTGTGTTGACATCAGTGTTCATGTAGCTTTTCTCCAAATGTTAGAATAATAAAATATCAAATATCAGCACAGAGTCAAGCATGTTTTCTGAAGCCCAGAAAGTGGAGGAAGTGCATCAGACCATCAGGAAGTAGGGGATAAAGTAAAACAGAAGGTTTAAAGTGAAGTGCGTTTGAGTTTAAGTTGTGCTTGTGTTAAAGTGGAGTATTTTCTGTGTGGAGAATCTAGCAATGTACTGAAATGTTGTGTGACCAACCCTCAAAACCCTCAAGATTTACTGCTACCGCACACACAAGTCAAATCAAGCTCAAAGCTCTTGTAAAGCACAACCTCTCAAATGAATTATTATTCCATTACATTTGTGACTGTCCACCCATTTTCTAACTGCTTCAACCAGTACAAGGTTGTGGGGGAGCTGGAGCCTATCCCAGAAAACAAGGGGCACCAGGCAGGATACATGCTGAGCAGGATGCCAGTCCATCACAGGGCATGGATACAGACACAGACACAAAAACTAGGGTCAGTTTACTTACCAGCATGTCTTCTGACTGTGGGAGGAAGCCAGAGCATCTGGAGAAAAGCCACACAAAAGCGGGGGAGAACATACAAACTCCACACAGACAGCACCCCAGGAACTGAACCCAAGGCCCAGGCGCTGCGAGGCAGCAAGGCTAACCCCTGCACCACTGTGCCGCCCACATTTATGGCGATTTTAGCATTAATGTCCATTCCTGCTCTCAGTCCATCTTGTGTCTTTTCTTAGCTTTCAGAGAACACCTTCCCTTCGCCGGAAATGGAGGAAGAGATATGGAGGCTTAGATGGCAATAAATTATTGGAGCCAAATGAGGAAGACGACATCCAAGGCACGTTGCACATATTTCTGTGTTGTGTTTTAAGAATTTAGGAACAAGTAAATGTTTATTCCATCCTGAAAAGAGAATAAAAGAAACACAATGTTTTGGCTGTGAAGCCTTCTTCGGGTGTGAGAAAGAGAGGAAAGTTGGTCTTTGTTTTTTTACCGCAGCTACCCACTTGAGCTACTTTTCATAATTTAGTTGTTACTGTTTAGGGTTATGCTATACACGTTGTTCCACCCCAATCTCTAATCAATGACAGTTAATAATATGACCAAAAGTGCTATTTGTTTTACATTCTAAAATGAACCATCATTAATATTTTAATATGAATTATTCTAGATGATGTACTGTATCTGTATCTGAAATCATATTTTCTAAGAAATGCTAGTTTGTAAAGTAGACAGTAACTTCACATTCACTTTTAGCTGAGTACTTTTAACCTGACCCTGACTGATGGTCACCAGTCGAGTGGGAGCTGCTGTACAAGTGTGCATACTTACTGTAACATGTCCGTGCGGTGAAGTCCTCTCGTGTGTGTAGTTGTGCAGAACTGTGTCTCGCGTCCTCCCAGTAAAAGTGCCAATATTAAGACATCGTTTCTCAGGAGTGCTTTATCTTCTCAAAGCATCAACGTTACAAGTTTGCACATGTTACACACTGCTGGTTACTTAGAGCTTTGTAGCACTTTTCACCATAGTTTCAAAGGAAGTGACTTCTGCGTTCTCTCCTGTGCGCTGCTGAGCTGCAGGTGAAACCAAGTTATTTGAGAGACTGACTTCAGACTCCTAGATGCACGGAGCATGTTAGCCACATGCCTGTGTTTCTCACCCCAATGGACTACTCTGAAAAAATGTATTTTTCTCAATTCTAACTGGCAATGAAATATTATAGCAGTGAATTTTCAAATGCATGTTTACCATCTGCAGAGCCATGTAACAATGTAGCTGCGACATATTTCTGATAACCATTGAGTTGAGTCCCTTTCAGTCACTGCTGCACAGCTAAACTGGCCTTTTAGTATTGTTTTTGTTCATGTGGTACAGTAAATTAGTACTTTCAAAGTGCGTAGTGCTCAATTTTGCACAACTTGAAAGTTAAAAATAAAACCATTTAATGTCTGAAAATGTTGTTCGCGGACAGCCTGTGCAAGACTTGTGAGCCTCTGTACAGGGAGTGTCATTTGGTGGGGTTTTTCGACAAATAGTTTTTTTATGATCTTAAAAATGGCAACTGGATAATGCAGCTAGCTGTAGGGAAATCAGCTTCTTCCACTCTCTTTTATTGTCTTGTTTTGATTTTTTTTCAGTTTTGTGTATAAAAGTCTCTTTTTTATGTTTCAGAAAACGGCCTAATGAAAGAGCCCTATCAGGAAAGGAATTCTCCTCTGACAAGGAGTGCAGAGAATCAGGTACAAGCTCAGTCCTGTCAGGAGCCCACAACACTGCAAAGAGCAGATGTTAAAATTCTTTAGACAGATAAAATTGTCACTCTCCCGTGCACAGACACAAACACATTGTAGAGGATTGCTAACCTAAGCACCTCTAAAAGTGAACAAATAAGCTTTTACACCTACACACATTCATACATTGGAGAATAATTTCATACTGAACCTTACTGGAGACTGGCCAGTGCATAACCTGCCTGAGGAAATGTCGAATAAAATCTTTGAACTTTTAACAGGAGACACAGGGCTTTGGAACCAGGAGATCAAGTTACAGCCCTGATGAGGTGCAATAAACAATGCTTTATGGTTTCAGAAGCAAAGAAAAAGCGTGCTTTAAAACTATGTCTGCAACAAGATGCAGGAGAGAGTTAGTCAAGAGGAAAGTGCAGACTCACAGGATCCTGCAATAAGGGTGTAGAGAGTCAGGCTGTGGATAGCATCCCTGTGCAGAAAAGCAGCATGTTGAGGGATCAGACAAAATTCCACAAGTATTAACAGTGCATTCCCCTGTGGCTTTGTGGCTTATGTCAGCTTTACTGTGTGCATGGGTTTTCTTGTTCAGTGCCATGTAAATTTTACTACATAAGTTGCCAGCTGTATTTCTAAGTGGTTGCATAGGATAGTGGGTAAGCTTTTGTGGTTATAACAGGTAGGTTGTGGGTCTCAGTCCTCACTCCAGATACTGCTGTTGTATTTTGAGTGAGATATTGTGCCCCAGACCACCCAGCTGTATAAGTGGGTTAATCCCTGTGATGGACCAGCGTCCCTTCTAGGGAGGTATTATGTGCCCTCCAGCCTCCTTAACACCACAGAAGCCAGGACGAGCTCTGGCCTGATGAGCCCCTGTGGCTGGGGCAGGGACATGATATTTTACTTTATCCTCAGCTCACAGTTAATTTACAGCAGAAACTTTACACTGGCCTGTAAACTCCGACATACTGTACAGATCATTTATGCCAGTGGCTTTTGTAGTCGTAAGATTTCTATTTTTTAAATGCTAAAGAATGTCTACCTTAGAAACTTACAACTTTTTTACAAAAGAAATTGTAATGTATTTTCAAACATTTGCTAGCCAAATCTTTTAATGTTTTACACTGTTTTAGCTGTGTTCATTTTTCAGCTAAACACACTTTTGTAAATTATAATAATTAATAATTCTTTTGGACCACTTCTTATCCCAGAGATTCTGGCCCTGGGTGAGTGACTCAGCAGCCTAAGCAACTCCATCACACAGAAGTGAGAGATTATGTCATCATCTGAATTATGGAGGAACTGAAGAGAGGCTAGTTTATTCAAGCCTGGAATGCCATTTAGACAGGTCACCAGGGCTTAACAGCCCTACAATTATGGACAGTGTCCCGGGTCTGTAAAGTATTTAGAACTCAATGTTAGTGTCTCGTAAGACAACAGCCCCCCCCCCAGTACAGGCTCCCTGGGCACCACACTGAGGCACTGGCTTGCTGTCGGGTGGAACGCAGGTCTCCAGCTCTTCCCACATGCATAGATTCGGAGAGTAATTTCTAAACAACCCCAAATCGAAAATGTTTTATTATTGCCGTTCTGACACCTCTTATTTCCATAGGAGACTCCCACTATGATGAACCTAGGATGTCCTGTGTTAAGAACCACTTTCCAGTCCCAGAAACCAGCCAGCTTTGTGACTGCTGGACCAGCAGGTGAATGTGTGCAGGCAGCGATGGGGGAATTCTGCGGCCTGGCTGTTGTAAACTTTCCATGTTTCCTTACACACCTCTGAGGGCATGAAAAACAGACGCTCACTTTGAACACACAGCAGCACATCCTTTGCATCCTATTATTTAAGATTTGTCACAGATCCTAGTCTGATGCTTATAAAAATTTCGGTGAATGGATTAGTATAAAACACTTTCGTAGAAATATAAATTACATTTCACAATGGTGGCACTGTGTTAGGTACATGGAAATAATCCCATCTTTATGCAAACAGAAGGCAGACATCTGTTCACAACTGATTTATCTTTTTGTGAGAATTTAGTGAAGTATATATTACTGCTAAACTGCCTTCTTTCATATACAGTATAACCTCTGCTTATGCTGTTATATTGTATTTTCAGATTTTCCATGGTTCCATTTTCCATTTTCACTATACTTTGCCATTGTTTCATGAATTGTTTAAGGCTTTACTTTTGCCATTTCAATGTTTTTATTGTGTTTTAGTGCATCTTAGTCTGCTTTTTGTACAATGTACCATAGTAATCCTTAGTGAGGGCAGTATGATCAGGAAATTGCACAATTCTTGAGAACTGGATGTAGGAGGATATAGAAGGGCAGATGAGCACCGAGTTTAGATAAATGTCCTAAAGCTGCAGCACCATTTAACTGTAGACTGAACAACACTGCCAGTTAAATTACATGTAGTCACATACATAGTGAAGTACTGGCAAGGACCCACGAATACACATTGTTTGGAGGCAGTAGCTATTTTTTTTCCAGGCCTGTTATTAAATGGTCACTATGGAAACAGCAGCTGGAATGTCTTATTACTGAACCCTTCCTTCCCTTCCTGTAGCGCTTCTTAGGCTTAGGAGAGTTAGCAATCCCTTCGTACTTGTCAGGAGTTTGTAATGTTCTTTAAAAATGACAGCTAAATATATATCTTTTATTCACACATTGTCACTACAGCAAGAAAGAAAACTGCAGCTCATAATAACCTCGTCAAAAATATGATTGACTTGCTGCATCTCATTTCCATATGTGTGTGTGCATGCACGTGTGATTGAGGTGAAAGCATGCAGCGTGCAGGGGCTGCACAATTATCGCTGTGGGAGAACCCCTTTCAATTGAAAAAAGTTCGTTTTATTTCCTGCCACGGGGGCAGACGTGCAGCACAAGTCCGTCTTTGATCTGCTTCGGCAAGCTGCTTTCTCAGAGGAGGGGCCAGGCTTTTAGAAACTGCAGACGAGACCCTCCAACACTCCCAAAACACCCCAAAAGTCGTAGGGGAATATAAGAACATGGATATAATAACTTCTAATGTAATAATGCATATAATAACGTATAATACATGCATATGCAGTAATTTATACATATAATAATACCCCAAAAGTTATTTTAAGTTTTCTTCAAAGGGATTTAATAACGTGCATATGGGTTGTATGGCTGAGGGATCTAATGTGCGGGATTTTTGGCTGTAGTCTTTCTGGAGGCTGGGCTTGAGTCCCACCACTGCCATTTATGCCAAAACTAATTCAAGACTATTTTCAGTTATACATCTAAAATCATTTTATACATCCAAAATCTATCTCTTCTAGACAATTGGCCTAGATGAGCTGAAAGGCCTCCTCCTGGTTGTGACTGTTCTTATGTGGTTACGGAGTGAAAATGTATTTAAATCTGTTTATGCTGCTTGCAATCAACAGTGGGTGAGGTACTGAACTTCTATCACAAAACCTTTTTTCCCGCTGAAAGTCACATCTGTAACCTATCAGCGGCCAAACGTCTGTAATGGTGCTTACTGGTTTCCGTTTAACGCCATATGAAAGGTTTCGTGTTATTAAAAAATGGGACAAATGAGTAAAAGGCACTGACTCCTGCTGCGGTTTGATGTGCAGGAGCCTCGGCCTACATCAGCAATGAGAGCCAGAAGTCTTTAGCTCCCCAGGGAGGGCAGGCGCGCAGCTGCAGTCCTCTGAGGCAGAGCGTCAGGAGGCTCGACGGCCAGCAGGCACACACCAGAAAGAAAGTGTAAGTCCTCTAATGACACCGCCAGGTGAGAACAGGATGAATCTAGGAGGGAGAAAACACTACATAAGTGCTTCAGCTCCCATGTTAGGAATCGGGCAAACCAGGAACACTTATAATTACTTTAGAATTCACTGGGCTCAAACTCAGTAAACCACATAATCATGCTAAAAATGCAACTTGTTTCTTTAATGAGCAATTAAGCTGGAAAGCACTTAGTGAAATGATAATTAATCTGTTTCACTTGTACTCAAGGAATCGTAAAAATGCCCTTGCCGAGCTATGAAATGATGGTTTTAAGATATTTTCAGAATGTTTCATGAAAGGCAGAGGTACGTTCAGGCATGACTTCTCCTTTTGTATTTGCTGTATATACATTAAGGCAATGTAATGCATGCTCTGCATTAGTAGTGATAATCCAAATTCAGAGGTTTGCCTGAAAATACATTCCTTATCTGAAAGTTACTTTTTTTCTGGAAAGAATCACAGCAACCCGTAAGCACAAGCTCAGTTCACTGCAAGGAGTGCATCAATTTACACAAAAAATGATGAACCTACAGTATTTAGCATGGGTGGAATATGTAAGAACAGGCACAATTGAAGGGAGAACATGCAAACTCCACATAGAAGCACCCCTGTCTGGAAACAAATGCAGGACACAAGAGCTGGGACTCTTCACTAATTACCAGGCCCCCACACCAACTAGAAAGTTCATCAGCTTAATTTCAATATAATTTCTTCCTGGTCCCCTAAAAAAAGAAGCTCCCCAATTTTGTAATCACAAAATGAAGTTTGTTTTTTTTTTCACCAGGGCAGCAGATGTCTTATTTGAAAGTTTTGCCTCAGAAGGAAGAGTGAACATGACTCAGTTTTTTGAGGTACAATCTTTCTTTTGTTTTTAACATGCATCCATCTTTTCAACGCTTTAGCACCCCAAAACAGGGCTGCGGAGGCATCCAAGCAACGGGCCCCAGTGTTGCAAGACAGCAAAGCTAACCAATGTGCCACCATGCCATATATCCTGTTGCCAGCGTTTTCTTCCTGAAAGTGAAATAATCCATTTATACAAATCATACTGTGCCCATTCTCCACACCTCTGCAGACAGTGTGGAGCTCTGGAATTCGGAAAACAGACCCCCGGATTAAGGACTGTTACTTACTAATGCGGAAGCTTCAGGAGGCAGATGGCACCGTGGACAGAAACAACTTCCACAGGTTAGTGAGCTGGGCTGGAAAATTCTAGAAGAAAAGGGGGGTTTGGCATAATCCAAACGGGCAAAAATTAACTTTGCTGTTTGTCTTTTCCAATGTTTTGCCTTCACAAGGAAGAGGAGCAGCTTTTGAAAGTCTCCAGGTAAATTTGTTGCTTCAGTTTAGTGCCATCTGACTGTGGCACCCATTTGTGTGGGCAGACTGGTACAGTTGTCTCAAGCCAGCCATTATCACAACAAGCAACAATTTAAACGGACAGCACCTTAATAAAAACTACTTGTCCAGGCTCACTGGAATGTAAATGCAGGTGGCATAGTCTTAGAATTGAGAACATTTATTGCACATTATACTAATGCAATGCTGTTGTTATTCTTTTGATAAGTACGTACATAAATGGAGAGATACGCACTGTACACACTGAACAGATGCACTAACAGATAGAGATAAAGATTCACCCCGAGTTTGTTTCATAATATGGCCCTTAATATTCTAACGCGTACGGCCTCCATTGCTTGAGACAGCCGAGCTGGCTTACCAGAGCAGTGACGTCACCGCCCTTCCCTGTGAATAGCAGGGGCCGCAGCCGCTGGGCCGAACGGGAGATTTCCCTTTGGCTCAAGAGGCTGGGTCCCTGTTGAGTGATGCCGGAGGCCTGGGTTTGAGACCCCGATGGTAGGGGGCTGACCTGATGCGGCGGCGGTGAGGGTGCCCATGTGGAACCCTGAAGCGTTACAATATGTTCACATAGCTGACAGTTAGGCATTCTTTAAACTTGAATAAACAAATTATAAAAGTAGACAGGGAATGCAGTGCATTTATTAAGAGTCTGGAGCTGTTTTTGCTTGGCTGGAAAAAAGCGTTTATGCTTATTTATAAATTGCAGAGTTTGTAGTTTTGCACAATTAAAGGATTCAAATGTTTCTGCTAATGGTAAACAAATCAAAGTATATAAGCAAGTTCACGCAATATCTCTATAAAACAAGTGTGGGCGTAAGCTTGTAAGCTTATTTATTTTGATGACTCAATTTTTTAAGGGTTCAGTCGTCATGTTGGGAGAGTAGAGACTGTACACTGAAAATACAGACTGCAACCCAGGATCTCAGCCCTGCCCTTTGTGTGATTTTCGTAATATTCAATCTTCTGCTATGAACAAGCAGTTTGCTCATTATATCCCCATATGCAAAACGAGGTATATGCTCTTTTGAAGGGGTTGGAGAGTGTTTCAATATGTGTGATTTTGAATTAAAATCAAGAACCACTCGGATTGTGGAATAGCCAATTTTCCCATCTTGGCTCGAAGCAAAGAAACCCATAACTGCACGCTGGAGGGAGAGTGATGAACTGAGTGCGACTCTTCCGGCCTGCCCTTTCAGTCTGATGCAGGCGCGCCGCTGGGAGTTCAGTCCTCCAGCGACCGCACTGCAGGCACCCAGGAGGTCGCAAGGGGGCGCTGTGAGAGAGTCCTGGCCGATTGATTGCACCCTACCCTGAAACAGAGCTCAGACGCCTGTCGCTGCTTGAGCAATCCTGGTCATATTCGCATCTCTGATCATAGGCCATAGTCTGCGTTCACAAAAACAAAATGACTGACAGATGTGTTGTTTGTGTTTGCAGGTGTGTGACCGGCTTTGTGTCTTTCATTCTGAAAGCTCTGCAGGGAAGGTTTATCATTCCTGATTTTGGCACATTCACTGAAGAAACCCAGAAGATTTTCCTGAAGTGCAAACAGCTGGATTCTATCAAGGTGCACTTTCAGACAGAAGAAAGTACTTCAGTCAGGTCCAAAAATAATATTGTATTTGGACGTCCCCAAAAACTGTCCTACTTAGGAACAAAACCAGGTGCTTTACTGACGCCTAAAATTTTACTATGTTTTTTTAGAATGGAAGAAGTGAGTGAACCATAGGAATATCCCTATTTCCTGAATGGAAAATAATAATTTATAATAATTATAAGGACCCTGTTTCTGTGTTAATTTATTATAGCTTGTCATCAGTGTGATGGAAAATCACAGTCTGAAAGTGCTTCCTTTGTGCTTACTTGTAGCTGGAGCAGAATGCTGTAACCGAAGACAGAGGGAAATGGGGAGTCTCTATTTGTACAATAGATGGACAAAGGTAGTATTATTGTGTGGTACAAAAAGAGCAATTTAAGAAGTTTAAATGTCTTCCCTGAAAGTAAGATCCTGTAGCGGCTTATTATTTAATGAATAATGATTTAAAAATGGTGCAGGTCGGTGGCACATTGGTTAGCATGGCTGCCTTGCAGTGATGGGTTCCCTGGGTTCAGATCTGCATCTGGGATGTTCTCTGCATTGGGTACGTGTGTGTACGTGTGTGTGTGTGTGTGTGTGTGTGTGTGTGTGTGTGTGTGTGTGTGTGTGTGTCGTGCTGCTTGCCACGGTAGGCTCTGGCTCCCCCGTGACCCTGATGGAATGGAAGAGGTGGTTAGAAAACGGATGGGTGGACGCATTTAAAAATAAAAAGTGGAACAGGGTGTTTCATTTGAAACACTAAGAGTTCTCGGGTACTTAAAACCCTAAAAACAAATAAAGGAACATGCACATTGTTGTGGTTGCTGTGGGTGACACAAACCACCCCCATGTTTAGGGTTAGACCAACGATAGGATGTTGATAGGAATGTGGCTTGGTAAGTGCTCTCTGTGTGATTCTGGAACCCTGCAGGCTGTCTCTGGGGGACTGTGTGGAGCCCTGCGTGCTTGGAGAGGCATCCTGGCCATTGATATATGGCATTACCGTGGACCAGCTCAGCGCTGACTACGTACACAGATTTGTGGGAATGGAGGAGTTTTCAAAATACGAATCACCTTTCACGCTCACCAAAGAAGGTACAGAAACTGTGAGCCAGAAACACAGTAATTTTCAGACCCAGCACTCCAGCGTGTGCATTTGCACGCACCTCAAGACAAGCAACACGTGATTTCTTTATGTGCTTTTGTTTTACCTCCAATACCTAAAAGCAGCAGGGTGAACCAAAATACAGAAATGACTTCTCGGTTATCTAACCAGGGTTGCGTGAGTTGTAGTATTTTTGCCATCTGTTTGAGTTTTAAACCAAAAGTAGGACACAAATAAACACAAATCTCACTGTTTACATTCAGTCCGGTTTCTGTTTTGTTTTAGGAATTCCCCACAGTCCACTTGTTGAGACAGGAGCCATTGTTGCTACGTCCTTATTGCAGGTTTGAAATATCTATTTTATTTTTAGAGTGCTCTTTTCTGAAACACACCAACTTTTAAGTTGGAAACATGATTAAGAATCTGAGGCAGTGAAGCTCCAATCAGTCCTTCTCCTGTTTCCTTAACAGTTAGCAGCAGGACTTGGTGCAGAAGAAGAGGAGAAGTATGAATCTGTAAGTCATTTTTAACAACAGCAATAATGCCAGCTTTTTTTGTAGTGAGGAACAGATGGCATTTTCAAAAAAAAGTATAAGAACATAAGTGTTTTTGGTAACAATTGGGCCTGGTTTCATCAGATACCAAAAAATTCAACATCTTTTTTTAAGAATTAAAATAACCTTCGTGGGTTGAACCAGGAAGATGAGCGCTGCTATTGTCCTTTGTGGCCACAAGTATTTTGCACATAGACATTGAAGTGCAAATCTGTTTCCAGGCTTGCATTCTTGTTGGAGTACTAAACCAGCAAAAGCATTTTATTTCATGTTCATAGATGAATGAAGATATTCGAAGGACTACTTTAGTATTGAGAGGAACTATATCTAGGTATTTCCCAACACTGAAAAAACAGGATGCTTTTGAGAGAAATTGTATGCTGTTGAGTCTAATTGTATTATTGAGTCTATCACAACTCATAGGATATTTAAAAGGGGGAGAAAATACATGGGTTACCAGCTCTGTGATGACTATGGAGCCATAGGAGAAAACAAATGTCAATGTCTGCTTTGCACAACAGACCTCCTTTGTCATCCAAACAGGTTCTGAATCTAATCAGAAGACTCTGCAATAAAGAAAATGCCAGTCTGAATTGCACCAGGTAAAATCACAACTGCAATTTTAATCAACTGTTTAATTGAACAAACAGTTTCCACAATCTTCTCTTTTTCCAGTTATCACAGTCTGAGAAAAGACAGCATCCACCTTCATGCCCTCTCTTTCTTTCTCCAGGAAAAGAAAGTAAGTTTTTGGCGTAATTCAAATCTGCAATAACCACCAACATGTACATGGCTACTGGCCACTGAAGGAAAGATGAAAACACACTAGAAATATCCAATTAAAGTAATACACTGCTACACTGAAGCCTCCAACTGGTAGTGTATAAATCTGACTCAGTGCTGAAATGTGTTATGCATAATAGGGATATGTTGAATAGATAAATAATACATTGTTGACTGTTATCTGGACTGAAACTTTTCATTTGCAACTAAAATCAATCATGTGTTGCACTACAGTGTTTTCCAGAGTCTGTTGATATTGGCACCACTTTGGATCTGATGCTACAGGTAAATCAGATCAGAAGTACAGATATAAGCTATTAAGCAGGTTTGCAGACTTGTTTGTAGGCCTGTGTCAAGTTTTATTTTTAAACTGCTGCACAATGAAAGTTTTATATCAACACCTCTTTGGATGCATCCTCAATTCTTTTTATATTTTAAATAGCAAGGCGTTAGGTTTGTTGATGGCTTATTATATTATTCCATGGGATAAACTGCTCTGCTCAAGTTATGTGATTTTCTATAAACACCAGATGCCCAATGTTGGGTATTTGGTTTGAGCTACTTTTGCCAGAGAGTGGATTAAAACTCTTAATTAATAGCCATTAAGAAAGGTGTTATTCAAAGTGATTGGAGGTGAGCTGCCAATGCGAGATGTTGCCAAGAGATGTTTTGCTTCAACGGTCTGTAGATGTGTCTAGTGGAACCTGGAAACCAGCTTTGTGAGGCACTGGCCTCATCCTGGAAGGCAAAGGGTCATCATACCAATGCAGGGCCTTAACTTCTACCTACAGAATTGGCTACAGGAGGAGGAAATAACTAAGATGCAAAATCACGTTGTTCTGAGGACCAGAAAACGCTGGGGTAATGGAACTAGGAAGATATAGGGAGGAAGCACTTCTACCCCAAAAACACATCTTGTGCAGCTTGAGGACAGTCTTACTGCTGGTGTTGCCAGACTAGGAAGTACACTGACAAAGTTTCGCTCCAATGGGTGATCAGTCCCTGCAAGGCAGACTTAACAGGACTACAAGAGCAAAAAGAGCAGAGCGTCAAGAAAACAGCAGTATATCCAGAGGGTGATCAGGTCTATATGTCATTGTTGTCAGGACTGTTAACATAGCACAGGATACCAATTTTAGATTATTTTCATATCAGGAATGATTCTGAGCCCCACTTCATATTGAAAACTCCACATGATTTTTTTTAACTCGAACATTAAACACATCTTTGATCTGTATTTTTGTTAATGTTTTCAGGGGCTTTGATATGATGTTTTCTGTTGCAGCAATTTTCAATGACATATGAGATGACTCTTACTGTCTTGACAGTGTTTATCTACAGAAGTCACGTGCGAGTCCGGGGCAGCTATGGCCGCCACCTTAGCCAATGGCGGGCTCTGCCCCTTGTCTGGTGACCAGGTCTTGAGTCCCTCCTCTGTCCGAAGCATGCTGTCCATCATGCAGGTGGCGGGAATGAACAACTACTCAAGGACATTCCACTTTAAGGTATGAAAATCAGACATCAATACTTCCATTTACGATATATTTATCTATATACCAATTGTATATATTTTTACATGGAATTGTGCTGTGATTTTGTATTCTGGAGTACAAACAGAACATATATTTTGATTTTGGCTTTCCCCAACACAGTATCATTCCACTCCACCTGATGGAAAGATGCAGTAATTTGCTTTCATTAACTTACCTGTAGTTATTGTTCAACACCTAAGATTGTAGAAGGCTTTGATTCTCTCTCCATTGAAAACAGTAGGTTTCTCTATTAAACACAGTATTTGATCATATTCCACACTGTAGGAAACAAAGGATAATGATACCATGTCTGTAGAAAAAGTCTCTGATTAACTGTGCACTTTTAATCGATCATATTTGATTCAACATGCTTTCCAGACATCTGTTCCAGCCAAGTCCAGCAAATCAGGGACCTTATTAGTTGTGGTGCCAGGAGTCATGGGAGTAATGTGCTTGTCCCCAGAGCTGGACAGCTTTGACAACTCATGGAAGTCGGTCCACTTTTGTCAGGTACCAATACAAGTTATAATCATTCTTTTATACCACTCCCTTTTGGGTTCCAGCTAAGCAATAAGAGCATACAGAACACTGCAAACCCAGCAATGTTATGCAAGAAAAAAAGACTCTTCTTTAAAACTTTCCATCTTCATTATAGCATATAATTGTGTATCCTCATTAGGACATAGTTTTTTATCAAGAGGACATCAGACATTAAAAGGGAACCAAAATTCTTACTGGGAATTACAATTATCATAAATGTATTATGTATTATTAAACCTGGAATTGAGAAGAGGCCATTTGACCCATCGTTTTTGTGTGGTAGTTTACATGGTTATTACTAATTTATTCTGGTTGATGTCTTTATCCTACCCATTCGCACTGCCGAGTATTGTCCTGGAACAATGCAGGTGAAATACTTTACACGTGTTTACAACAGTGTCTCACCTGGGATTCATTGAGTCCACTACCCTAACCCCTGCTGCCCAATTTCTAGTAACTACATGAATATTAAATGACATATCTTGAAAGAGCCCGGAATGTGAGGGCCTACACAAATCTCTATGTGTAAAGAAACATTTCCTATTTTTCATCCTTAACAAAATCCATTTTAGATTTCAACTTTGACCCCATGTCCTTGTTTCACAACCGAGGAGAGTTGGACCCATCTGATACCCATTAGGCTTTTCCTCAATCTCCTTTGTTAAATGCAGATACAAAATAAACCATATTACCTCCCCTAGGAACTGGTGTCAGCATTCCAGCTACACAGCTTTGATATAAGAACTCCATTTCGTCAGGTGGTCACATACAGACAGTGGAAAGCGGAGTCTGAGGTAGGTCACAAGTCAAGATTTAAAATTCACAAATAAAAGCCTGGTGTCTCTGGTGTTTCTGTTGAAATTTCTCATCCACCTCTTTGGCAAAGGTCAGTTTCGCAGTTAATCTGAAAAGCTCTGAACTTTGAATGGGCAAGTACTGAAACTTGTATACGACAAGAATTGCTGCCTGCCACAAACCAATACATAACCAAGACCCAAATAAAGCAAAATATTATAATAATCACATTATTTTCTTCTGCATCTTAATTACCAAACACATCCAGAAAGAAATGAAAGAAAACATACTGTTAAAGCTGGTTTGTAAATTTTTCGAAATTATGCTTCAAAATATCCAAGCCAGCCTTCCATTTTTCTATTCTCTTCTTTTGCTAATGAAAGCACTTAAGGCAATGCACAATTTGAAAATCAGAACATTCTATACAATGCCCAATCAGCCTGATGGAATATATTCCGTTTTGTTACTTCTGCTTTGTAAAACGCACTTCTCCGTTACAGGGGTATCAGATAATGAATGTATTGCTAGCTGCCTACAGAGGAGACGTCCGGTCACTAAGGAGGTAATAAGAGTCCCAAGCCCAACAAGCTCATGTTAATCAAATGTTGAATAACATTCAATGTTAATTGTATACAGGATATACAGTACATTCCCTCATTCTGAAACTGTTGTGATTATCACAAGACAATTAACAAACCTCGATACTGAATGTCAAATTCTAAGAATGCACAGAATCCATGTGAATTGTAGCTCTTCTGCACTAGCGGTATAATCACCAATACTGCACCATTTCACTTAAAACTAGATGCAAGTATCTAGCTTTGCTACTGTGCCCAATTTGCTTCTGAAGCATTGGTGTAGCGTATATTCTGTGAGGTTGTGTCTTTCTTCTTTCCACGGTGAGGAATTACAATAAAATCTCAAGCAAATTCCACAGGTACTTTCTGTCAGGAACAGACATCAATTGCATTGACTACGACGGAAGGTCAGCTCTGCACGTCGCCGCCTCGGAGGGGCACACTGAGGTGATAAAATTCCTTGTCGAGAACGCTGGGGCAGACTTCGCTGCTCACGACAGGTACAGCCAGAAATGGTTAATATTCAAGAGGAAAAGCAGAGTGCATTTGGCCTAGTACTTTATAGACACTTATATATCCCACAATAGCAGTGGAATTGCTACTCAGCGGGGTGGCCTGTGCTGTAAATGTTAAGACATTTTTTAATTGTACTTTACTCTCCCTGCAGACCCCTTTATTTAGAATGAATTGAATCTAAGTTAAAAGATCCTAAAGAGCTTTGTGCAAGGGAATGTGCAGGAATCCCCAATTTTGTCATATGAAATGTTTATCTGAAAAAAAACTTGGAAGAGGCCCAAGATATCTTATCCCAAGATAAGATATCGAGCCACAAAAAAATGGTTTTGTAAGGCTTTAGCTAATTTGCATTATATTCACGTCGCACTGTCTCAAATTAATAGCTATTCCTGAATTTAATTCCAGGTGGGGAAACACACCTCTTCAGGAAGCAGTGAGATACAATCATGTTCATACTGTGCAGCTACTCAAAAGGTACAAAGAACACCAAGAATCATCATGAGCAATCTACTGAGCACAAGAAAAGGAATCCACAGCACTGTGCATCTGCAGGAAGCAGACAGTCCCCTATCATTTTCTTGCCATACTTAAGACAATAAAATTGTGAATATACTTCTTCAAAGTATAGATCTATTATTACAGTGGCCAGTGAAGAGTCATCTTGTTAATCCTAAAATTAGTACTCTTCCCAATATACAGAAAAAACAGCCTTGTTTTCACACATCTGGAAAGAGCTCAAGTATCTGGTATTGTTTACCTTGGCTTTAAACTAATGCTCTGTATTAGAAAGTAAAAGTTCATAATGTTTTGTGACTGATAAAGTAAGAATGCATTCACTATGTTGCAAATGCAAGACTGGCCAGTTTCTAGCAGCTTTAATATTATTTTTATTTCACAACCACATTTTCCCTGTGGGCATTAACAATCTACAGTATCCTACAATATTCTGAAAGCACTGACTGCACAACAGCACTATGTACTTCTAGTTCTTATAATGTAGTGCCAGTACTTAAATACCATGTTGTTGCAAATTCCCCACACAACAGCCAGTTTCTAATATTTCTGAGACACACCGCTGCCATTTTGAAAACAGTACACATCAGCCAAAATATTTACCCTGTAAACACAAAATGTTTCAGGATTGACTTCCATGTCAATGACATTAGTACATATTTTATTTTACAGAAGACAAGACTGTACAAATTCTTGATGCACTCCTAGGATGGTTTTCAACTATGACCATGTTTGACATTTACATGAAAACGCTGAAGTCTGGGAATTTGTTTTTTCTTGGTTTCTGCGTGTAGTTGTGGTGGCTGTGGCTATCAATATTAGCCTGCTGATGTCAGCAATTGCTGTGGTCATGTACATGCTAGATACAGCTCCTTGAGAAGTTCCTGATGAGAGTGAAGGAAGCACATTTCAAACATACAGTTAGCAGATGAGCTATTTTAAAATGTATGAAAAGTATGAAACCATATGCTGTAGCTTACTTTTTGCTAAAAAAAAAACATGACACAGCACACCCCAGGCCTGAGCGAAGTCCAGACAATCTGAGACTTAACCAGCCTTTAACAGTCCTGGGGTCTTCTTCGGCTCAGTTTCTCAAAGCAGCCCACATGACCAGTAGCACCTTTTCTACAGTACAGTACTAACAGGTAAAACTAGACAAACAATGGCCAGCATGTGCATGAGTCTCCAACTTTGCCTCCCTTTTTGCATGCTCAAGTCTTCTCTGCAATCCCTGACGACGGCGCATGCTGCTGTACAACTGAAAAGTAAAATTGATAAAGATAATCCAATTCCATGTTTTATGTATAAAAAATTATTTCTGGTATCTGTCCATCTTCCACTGAAGTGCCGTTGTTATTCCCAGGTGAGCTAAGGAAGAAAAAAGTTGTTTTGGTCCCTGTTGTAGATTCGTGAACCACTTTCTTCAGTCCTTTTGTGCCATAGTGCGAATCTGGGCCCTACACAGAGAAAACAGTCTTTATTTTCAGAAACCTCCATATGAAAGAGTTTCATATGAACTGACTTATGTTTTTAGCAGAAATGTGACATATGAAATTCTGCAATATATTTTGATGTAACTGACCAAGTCACAGCTCTGTGAAGTATAAGAACATTCACTGCAAAACCTTTGGTGAAGTAAAACATCCTTATAAAAATAGTGTATTTTAAGAATTATTTGTAAATAACAGACAGATACACACCTTAAGAGTTGCACAGGCAGTATAGCTGACATTCGGTATGATTTCTATGGGTTCCTTAAACATGACCCTGAAAGTATTAGCAGTTCCGTCGCAGCTAAATCCTGTATCATTCTGTCCAAGTGTCAGGCTTTTGTCACTTTCAATAATCTATAAAAAATACAATTTGATTATAATATTATAACATCTGTTCTGAAAATATTTAATTCAACACTTGATTAAAATGTAAGAATTCACTCACAACTTACAGTACCTACATCATTATCTTATTAAATTATTAATTTAACAAATATTTTACATTTCTGATTATGTCACACTTGGGAAAAGCAACTGTACCTGTATGTTGACTTGATAATCTGTAGGACCGTGTATAGATCCATAGAGCCCAAAACCTACTACAGATATTCTTCTATTAACACTGAACCTGTAATAGAAAATAAGGAGAAACTATGGTGAGGAAAAATGTCACAGTAATAAAACTAAATATCATGGGCATTTCTTAAGACCCCCATGTAAAATTCCTGGGTCCATCAGGACAAAAGGTAAGGCCTTAACTCTATCAAGTAATATTTCAAACTTTTTAAAACATTTTAAAACATGAGATGGCAACTCCATTCCTCCAGGAGCACAGGATCCTTTGATTTTCATTCCACCTCTGTTCGTAGTTACTTGTCTAGATTATTAAAATAAAACAGTATTTTTTTTACTTTTGTGAGAACTTATGAAGAACAGGTGTAAAGCCCTTCAGGACTCCATGCCCTTTCAAACTGGTGTGGCCCATCATAAGCATATAGAGCCATTTCAGGTGTTATGTGATTAATACACACTGTACACTAAGATATGCCGTGTTCGTACATTTTAGAATATCAACAGCACCTTGCCTGCAGTCTGAAACCTGAATTCAGATATTTAAAGATATGAAATGATAGACTCAGGGGAATAACAAAAACATTGCAGCACAATTTTAACTATCCATCTAATGAAAATGTGCATGTGTCAGCTTGTAGTAGCTTTTGTTTTACCACAGACTTCTCACCAGTCATTTCTCTGACACTTTGTGTAGCACTTTTATTTGAACTTGTGTCTTTGCAAAGGCCCATTCCATTGGCCAAGCAGCTACTTGAGCTCAGCTCTTTGATCCAGATGTTACGGGTTCGGGTTTGGATCATGTCACTATGAGAAGTGATGGAAATACTGCAGCTGGCAGCGCACGACTGGCTCAGTGCCACTGAGAGATCCCAGCCCAAGAGGAACGGTCCCTTTGGAAACCTCTTGCGTTGAACCTCTTTCACCCTGCCACAGTGTATAAAAAACCAAATGGCTCCCTCAGCTGGCACTACTGTGAGCCACAACAGTCAACTGGCTGAGTACATTTCATCATATACTAGTAACTGGTAACTCAGTTTTCAAAACAAGAAGAAAAATAATTTTATTAAAAGACAGTGAAAATGTATTTTTACAACAAAAGCTTACCTTATTCTGTCACTGGTACCACTATATCCCCAGCGACTCTCTACCTGTTGGAACCTATTTATGCTGCATTCCTTTCCCCTGAGACAACACCTTGGTCTGTCAATGTAGTCAACCCGGGGTTTGGGGTTTACTGTAAAGTGTAAAAACAGATTTACCACCTCCCGATCGAACAAAATTCCAGACTGGGCAGGCCCTGTGGCACAAGAAAGAATATTAAACTTGCTTCTACAGCACTTCCTTTTGGACACAAAACAAAAAGAGTTAGCAGAAAACTTACAATTTCATCAGCAGTTTGGGGAGACAAAAAAGCCAAAGGAGATGCATAAAACAAATATGATCATTCTATTCAATTATGACAGCATCTTTATCTTGTATTAGAAATGTACAGAAAATCATTTGTACACACACTATAGGGTAATTGGAAATTTGTAACAAGACGGGCTCAACTGCTCTTCCCTAACAAGGTGTTTACCTGCAGCAAATTCTTCCACAGTCATCAGAGGGAAGCGAATAAGCGAGAGAGCTTTTCCCAGAACTTTCTGTTTGTTTTCAGAAGTAAGTGGAAGCTGCTGCCTGTAGCACTCTGCTTCAGCCCAGCGTACAACTGCTGCAAAAAGCCTGCTCTCTCGAATACCCAGAGTGTCTCTCTCCAGAACAGCACAGTGTATCTAAACAGAGAATACAACATTAATAGTCAAGATCACCACAAAGGTCAGCTTGGAAATCTGGATTTATGTGAAGCCACAGATCTAGGTTCGAGTAGTTGTTCTTTAGATCAGCATGCTTGGACTTAATGGATACCTGCATTACATTTCCTGGTCTACATTCACTGTGGAAAACACAGTAAGTTAAAACAGAGACAAAAGGTTTTCTTACCTAAATCAATGTCTGTGAAGCCCTCTGCACTTATTGCATCAGCAGTGCTTTTATCTATTGTATCTAAGCACAGGCTGGCAAGCTGAGGCTCATCAAACAATCGAGCCTAGAAACAAATGACATCAAGTTAACTTCTCTCTTTATTAGCATTTATACATTTTCACGCACTACATAGAAGCCATTATAATCTCGATGCATTATTACACCTAAAATATTATTTTAAAAATGCATTAACATTTTCTGTGCATGGTGAAGGTTTTATTTTTATTAAAAAAGAAGTCATGTGTTCTTTAACAAAGGCATTTCTTTCAAGACTTTCATGTTCCAGTTCTTTACCTGGGTAAGGAGCATAAAGGCATTGTCAGCTCGGAGATGTTTGGTAAGAAATTCTACACAGTGCGCCTCCAGTGCGGGAACTGCATATTTTTTGGCAGTGTACAGAGTGGTCATGACGGTCTCTGGACCTATGTGAACTTCATCTGAATACAGAAACCTCGAGGCAAGTACATGACAGGTTAGCATGGCCCACTACGCTCAACACGTTACAAGTCAGTTCATTCTAGAAGCGTGCATTTCTCCCCATGAATAAATTCATTCTAAATGCCCATCAGCAGGTTAACTCTGCTTGAGGAGAGCAGACTCATCCACCTCACAGCAGCAGGGCAAGATGAGAACTGAGCGCTGAAAGACTACTTTGATCACAGTGCGCACACACACACATCTTGCAGCCACTATTACTAGGCAATACGAGGTCAATGCAAAGCATAACGAAACACCACTATGGTGTCCGTGGCTGGATCTTCAATGATAAACCCAACGTAAGGTGCATGCTGACTTGTTCCTCTGGTATCTCCAGTCTGTAAGAACCATGTGCCACAACACAAACAAATAGACAGCATTGTATCTGTGTGTGTTTAGAAACCTACAGTACCACTTTTACAGCAGCACTAAAAAAATGTATCTATAGCTCATCAGTAAATAAAATATTTCATACAAAGGCTCCCGTTCAGCTTCTGATGGACATACATATGAAAACCTGGGCAATTAAGACCTAATATGCTCAAAGTATGGCTGCCAACACCAATAAACTTCTAATAGGATTTTACAGGCACTTCTGTTCTTAGTTCTTGAGAGTTGATGCTCATACAGAGTATTCGTTCCTAACCTGAAAGTAGTCGTAATATTTGGTAAGAATTCAAAACAGGAGAAGCGTGAGCTAGTGGTTTTCCAAAGTTATTTCTACCGTTTACACATATTAAACTATAATGATTCTTCGTGGCTGCTGCAGAATATTTTGCATAAGAGGGGGTAAGGATGCCACGACAACGCAGAAAGAATCACTGTACTAAAAAAACACGGCCAACCGTTCTACAGTTTCTGACTTCATTGTGTTCTCTAACATAAACAACGATCAACACACACCCATTTCATGATGGACAGAAAAGTAGAACCACCCAGGCAATTTCAGGATTCACTCCTACCTGAGCAAGGCTAAGAATGCCGCCGGCTCCACATCAGGCAGCTCAATCTCTGCAGAGGTAGTCGCCATGCCCCCGTTAAACATGGCGTCAAAGACGGCACTGCCAGCCGCCAGCACGAATTTGTGAGCCGGGATCCTCTGAGCTTGCCTGCCCTTGCCCACCACGAACTTCACGTCGCTAAGCAACTCGTTGTTGAAGAGAAAGGCAAAGCGCTCCTTCACGCTGCTCTTGGTCGCCTGCCAGTTGTACATGGGCTCCCGGTGCAGGCCCAGGGCCGAGGAGGGGTCCGGACCCGCCACTACTGCGGACGCGGCCGCTCCGCTCCTCCCAGCTCCGGAGTGGGCGAAGTTCGAGGCTTGCCCTTCAAGGTTGGGCATCGTCCCACCTCCCGTCGCCATGGTCGGAAACGGTTTTCCAATTTGTTTATTTTTGCGTCGTGTACGGGTCGGCGGCCGAGAGGTGTGTGAACCTGGTCGCTGCTGTAAAGGGCAGCAAGCCCAAGACCATGTTTCAGCACGAGACCAGCCTTCCCTGTCCAGCTTCTGTTTACTGCTCGCACTAATGACGTCACCCTCCGCACACTTCCGGTGTCTAGACTGCGCTTGAGTTTATTATGGTGTCCTTGAGCTTCAGTTTCTATTTATGCCGTGCGGGACGACGCACATGTAACACACACGCATATAGCTATCTATAATATAACAAATGAACAGAGACGCATTTTTAAAGGAATATAAAGATTTACTTATGAGATGTGCATTTTAACTGCAGAACCCGAGCCAACTGTTTAAGTGCTGGTTAAAAAAATGTGCTGTTGTGCAATGTTTATTGTCTTTAAATTGTGTAATATGTAATGACACAAAATGAAGTAAAGATGATTAGAATTGTAATAATACACAAGTCATAAAGCTTTAACTCATACTATGACCAGTTTGCTTCTGTAAATAAAGAACATGGTTTTATTCGATACCTTCCATGCTCGCTCATGTTTTTAATAGAACAGTTTAAATTATTTTAACCTGTCGGAGTAGACATTCCTTTAAGACTGTGTCTGTTCGCTGATTTCAGATAAAATCATGACCAAATTGTAAAAAAATGCTTTTAAATGAGATCTTACTAGTGCATTGTACAATGTTCACATGGTATCCCCTGATATAAATACTGCACTATAACATCCAAACATTGTGTTCCCCCTTTTCATCATATTGTGTAAAATAATGTGTCTGCATAATCACCTGAACCATTGTCCTAAATAATTTCTTAAAGCTGTTTCCCATTTTATAGCTATAGTTTATGTATTTGGAAGAGGTGTTAGTGGGGCCAGCAGGGGGCGCTCACCCTGCGGTCCATGTGGGTCTTAATGCCCCAGTATAGTGACGGGGACACTATCCTGTAAACAGGCGCCGTACTTCGGATGAGACGTAAAACCGAGGTCCTGACTCTCTGTGGTCATTAAAAATCCCAGGGCGCTTCTCTAAAAGAGAAGGGGTGTAACCCCGGCGTCCTGGCCAAATTTGCCATTGGCCCTTACCAATCATGGCCTCCCAGTAATCTCTGCTCTCCTCCCCACTGATAGCTGGTGTGTGGTGAGCGTTCTGGCGCACTATGGCTGCCGTCGCATCATCCAGGTGGAGCTGCACATTGGTGGTGGTGGAGGGGAGTCCCATTTACCTGTAAAGCGCTTTGAGTGGAGTGTCCAAAAAAAAGCTATATAAGTGTAAGCAATTATTATTATTATTATTATTATTATTATTATTATTATTTGTTTCCTCCGTTTAATACTATCATAAATGTCAGCTGCCAGGTGTTTGCCCAGTTTTTAATTGTTTACATCTTGGGAAAAATCTTTCCTTTACATTTTTTCTTTCCCCCTATGTTGGTATAATCTATTAACACAACTAGTTTGAATTAATGTTTTATGATTAAATTGATCAAAAACCGGTTTAGAAAATGAAATATACTGTTTCTTGTTTGTTCAAAGAACCCTAAACATTTCTAAGTCCATATTGACTATTAGACCTATTACCATGCAGACGAAGCTCTTTTTAAATTATTTTCATAACCCACACCATAGTAGATAATTACGTGTCACCCGTTTAATGAATGAGTGCTGCATTCACAATGTTTGCAATAAGTGGATATTTGACGTTTTAAGACTTTTGTTAACAGACTATGAATAACAACTCTTGTTCCCTTGATTCCTTAATTACAATTAGTAGCGTAACCTGAAGTTGTGTTTATCTTAAGTGTTCCTTGTAGCTGGAACAGGTCGTCTTCTCCTAGATTAATATTTAATTCGACACTGTCTTTGCACAGCCTCTGTCTTGGTATCATTTTCTTCTTTGCTGAGGACGAAATACTTGTTTGATATATTGGACATTGGACATCTTCAAAGAGTTTCCTATTTATAACTATGAGTCACCTTACTATTTGCTGTTGTAACTTGGTAACAGGTATGTTTGTGTTAGGTTATGGTGTATGATTTTGAAAGTACGTTCTAAATAAAAAAAAGGTTTTTCCTTAACGTATTTGTTTAGCTATACGTTGTCAATCAAGAAATCAAAGTACCTGCTTTCGACTGTTTATTCAGTTTTTGCCCCGATTTAGAGCTGATATAAACATTTTGTTTGCTCCTTGTTTGTGTCGGATTGAAAATGCAGAATTCAGGAATGAGCGCATTAGGTGTACAATACTGCCTGTGGCCAGCAGAGGGCTGCTTGTCCTTGAAAGTTCCTTAAATGTGCATGATGTCAGAACAAACTCGTTTCAGTTTCACTCGTTACACCTAAAAAGTCATTAGATTCCTCGTGGCCACATAATTAGGTGTTTAAACATAACGGACTGGGATATTTTAGGTATCACGGCTGCTATTGCAAAAAAGGTTTCTCATCAGTTTTGCTACAGAAATAAAAGTTATAACCTTTTTGGCATTTTTATTGGCATGTAGCTAAATTAAACCATTGCAGTTATAGTGAAGTACGATTATGCAACATCGGGAGTGAACGAGTTTTTGCTGCTTAATATTCTCCCGCCTTTTCTAACTTCTAAATCTAAAAATCTAATACATTAAAATGCGTTTAGATTACGTAATATATATATACTTTATATAGACTTGTTTTTTTTTTACTTTTACTATTTACCCCTGGATTCGAAGAGTGAGGAGCAAAGATTGTCCTGAAGAAGAGAGGTTTGGAAATGACCCTACTGTTGAAGACAGAAGTGTGTACGGGCATGCGTGCGTGCTTGCACAGCTCCGCCTCGCTGGTTTCTACACTGCACCGCAGCCTTCTGAAACCATTGGTTGATAAAAATGTTTAAAGAGCTGTGGAGACATCAGCGTGTCCTATTTTTTGCATTTTCGACCTGGAAGAGCAAATTTGGAACTGCAGGCAAGCCATCGCCTTGTGTCTGAGCGAGTACTTCGTGCGTCATTTTCCAACCGTGCCCAGAGGGTCGCGCCGGAGCCCGCAGTCCCCTCTCCTGAGCGCACGGGCGCCAGCTCTCTCCCGGGAGATCCTGGACCAGTGCGCGCATTCCCTGATTGGTAATCCGTGCTTGGCGAAACTGCGCCTTGGCTTGCTCCGTGAGGGACCAGCGTATTTCAAAAACGACTCCTGTTTTTCCACTTTTTTTCTTAGCAAAAATGCATTTTTAGAACGTTGACCGTAGCGACAATACGGAAGTTTTTCTGCAATGAGTGCTTCAGCTGGAACTGGAGTTTTTGTGCTGTCTTTTCTGTCAATACCCATCACATACATTTTTAACTTTCTGTTTTATACGAACAGGTGAGTCTACTGTATGTTGGCCCGCCTATTGTGTATGCTTTTCTAAAGCTGTTGATTTATATATTTCGAATGATTGCCGAATGAAGTAAAAAAGGAAGCAACTTGGTATCATTCAAAATAAAATTTAGCTAATGTACATTTGCTTTGCAGGTTAAGATCATCTCTCAAACAGTCGGCCACTAGAATACATGTAAATTGTGAACCTAACCGCCTGACCACTCTCGTGTTTTATGTTCGGCACCAACTTTTATAATTAATCTAATTTTTAAGAGGTTGTGAACTACTGAGGAGAAATATTTTATGCGTGTGCTCAATACACTGTCTTTTCCCAGTACTGGAGCGGTTCTGGTCGCCGGAGCTTTAGTTTTGCTCATCATAGCCATACTGGCACGAGTGTTGCTTAAGCGAAGTCCGCCGAAGGACCCTCTTTTCTATGGTAAGAAAAAGATCTCCCATCTGTAATGTTGTATAATGTTTTTTTTCGGTCAAGTGCTTGACCGTACTGCTGCCCTGAATTAAGTGTGCAAATATTTGATAAAAATGATAGAACACCGCGTACAAATGAACAACAGTAACTGCAGTGATTCTATATCAGCATGGGGAATTTTAACCATTCATGACTACAGTCTTTCTTTACATGGAAGTGTTGAGACCTTTTAAATTGCCTTCATGCATAGAGGGAAGAAACGCGAACCTCGCTTTGCCATGTTTGTCTGTCACAGTGAGCATCTGTGCCAGAATTCTTTTGAACGTCGACCTCCTTTCTAATCTGAAGTTACTTTGGATACCTCTGTCTTTTCTTGGGTGACTGCTTTCATCATTTTCACTCAGTTCAGCTTGTCTGCAATAGTCAACACTCAGAGCTGACTGGCTTTCATTGAAAAGCAGGTGTACCATTTCTAACGGCCCAATTCATCATACTGTACATTTACACTCATACTAATAAAACGTTTTTTGTTATATAGTTCAGATAAACCAGTTAAGATCAAATTCACTTTTGCAGTGATGACCTGAAGAATACCCATTTATACAGCAAGACATTCACTGGAGCATTCTGAGTGCTGTGCCTCACCTGGGATTTTAATGCACAACATTTTAGTTGCAAGTTTGGAGCCCTATCCATTCCCTTTCAATTTTGCTTTTGTCCTAAAAAGGCCAGCCCCCAATCTCTGTGGCGCTCGACAGCTGCCTGCCCCCAGCAGCATTGTTCAGTCAGTGCTAAAACAGGCTCAGCCCGAGAAAACATGTTGCTTGTGAAAACATGAGTGGGACACAGTTCAGTTATACAAGCTTCTAGTGAAGATTCAGACAGGGATAAAACCCATAGCTACACAAATCCAGAGGAAATAGCTCAGGGGAGATCAGTGCAATGATGTCTGTCAGAAATTCCATGCAAATCAATTAAAATAACTGCTAACATACAGTACAGCAGTTGTTTTGATTGGAACAGCAGATATTGGTAATTAACTGCATAAGTGTTTTCTTGTTGTGAAACAGCAGAGGTCAAAATGAAATGGTTTCACGTCACGTCGCATGAGAAGCAGTTTCCAGAATTCAGTGCCTTATGTGGGAGATGTCCAGGGAATAAGGGGCAGCAGTTCAAAGTTGTGATTCGTGTCCACATTAAGTGGTGTCTTCATTTTGATTTTTTCTCTCCAGTCTATGCCATATTTGCCTTCTTGAGTGTTGTGAACCTCATTATAGGACTTGAACAAGATGGCATCATAGACGGTTTCATGACCTTTTATTTGAAAGAGGTAAGTGAAGTAAATGTCTGGTTTTACTTAAGAACATCCCAGTCTTATTGACAGTGCCCTGCAAGAACCAGAAACATGCCATTGACATGTTAAAAAGGGAACTCAGCATATATCTAGTGTAACTTTTTATTTTCCAGCAGGAGTCTAAGGAATTTCTTCAGAATTTCAGCTGGGGTTTCCTGTTGACAAGTGTCTCAACAGGGAAGTGGTTTTTAAAGTCAATTTGAGAAATGTCAGTAAGTCATGTGTACATATGTGGAGTAATATTAACCCTTGACAAAGTAAATGATTTGTTACCTTTGAAGAACCACCAGATATGTGAGCTTTTTAATATATTTCCCTTCTAACAATGCACAGAATCAAATAAAATACAATTACAAAGTGCATTTCAATAAAATACTTTGACCATGCTGAGATTTACTTAAGCAGTAAGGCTGAAAGTCATTCAATGAAACCTTGTTAGTTTATCAGGGTAAATAGCTTTGCTCTGATAAAATAAAATAACTCAGAAGAGTAGTGTGATAAAGAATAGGTGCTAGGATGACATCATATGTCCATTGCAAACTGGCCAGAGAGCAGCATTCTCCTTGGCTGTAGTTTGTAATAAGCTGTCTCTTGAATGATGTCAGGGTATCACCATCAACATCATGGCTGGCTAACTTGTTCCATACACCCACAACCCTTTGTGTAACGAAGTTCATCCTGTTCACAGTTTAAAACACACTTCCAAATAGTTTGATCTTGTATCCTCTAGTTTGTTTTTCACTGTTGATCTAAATTCTGTCCACTGGGTTGACTTTGTCAGTGCCTTGAAGATTCTAAACTCTTGGATTAGGTCCCTTAGTAGTCTTCTTTATTCAAGACTATAAAAGTTCAGCTCTTTAACCTGTCAGTGTAGGACATTCCATTCAGCCTGAGAATAATGTGATTAATAATATATAACGTGGTGCCCACAACTGTATAGAGTATTCAAAACAAGGCCTTCCAATACTGCAATGTACTGTACAATATTATAACATCCCTTTATTTAAACTCTAACCTTTTAAGTATACATCCTACAATTCTGTTTGCATTTTTATTGATTTCCCACACTGGCTAGAAGATGGAAAATATCAACCTAAAATACCAAACTCTTAAGAAATTCTGAATGCCCAGAGTTTCTTCCATTTGTACATTATATCTCTATAAAACTCTGATCTTGCCTAAATTGGATGAAACCAGCTCTGTGTTAACCCATTTTGAATTTTGCCTCAATCTCTTTTGAATCTTCTTTGCAGTTTTTTTCTAATCTGATTTAATCTAGTCAGACCAGATTCTAGATAAATGTTATGAGTTAGGAAGAGAAGAAGAAGAGAATAAGGTCCTATTACAGACCCCTGTGGTACTCCATATCAGTTTGAGCCTTCATTCGTTGCAGGACCCTCTGTTTTCTCTCCACTGATCTTCATGGCTGTGCTGGTGTTTTCCAGGGAGAGCCCTACATGAACACAGCTCACGGACACATGATCTGTTACTGGGATGGCTGTGTGCACTATCTCATGTATTTGCTCATGGTAGCAGCAATAACCTGGGGGTAAGAATGAAGTAATGAGGTGCTGTCATTACTCCTTTAAATATATTAATGAGCAAGTACAATCCATGCAATTGACAAATCCATCCAACCTAGACTTTAATTTAATTGTTCATATATGCTAATGTACTATAATGAAAGGATAATTAAAACATGTTTTATCACTTATACCTATTTTGCCTAATTAGGCTGCTGAACTGCATGTGACCCTGCAATTCTTAGTATGTTCCTAACAATGAGATACCATCATGAACAGACGTTTCACTTTTTCCACTGGAAATCCAGTCTGTGCCAAATAATCTCCAGAATGTGAAACCCATTCAACCACAAGCTGTTTGGACAAATGCAAAACTGATGTTTCATCTGTAAAATTGCTTTTTTACAGATGTTTTCTGAATGTCTGAATTCTTCTCCTAATATAGATATGCGTTATTGAACTTGCAAGACTGTGATTTGCAAAGGCTTCTGTCAGTCTGAACAGAACTTTTTTTTTCCCTGGTAGGGAGAGTTACAGAGCAATTGGCCTGTACTGGGTGGGGTCTTTCCTAATGCGTCTCATAGTCTACATTCCCGGAAACATTGTTGGTAAGACAAATTTGTGCTTCTAAACCCTTCATGTCTCAGGAAAGTGTTTAGTTTATGTTTCTGAACACTGTTAACTGTCTCACACATCAAAGAATAATGTTACTGGGCAAAGCAGTTACAGTTTCTAGCCGCTGACTCTTCGCTGAGTGAAACAGTGATGATGTCATTATTACGAGACTCTGCAGCCAAATAGTTTCAGTTGCCTGGCTGGACAGAATGCTGTGAAGCCTGAGACTGGAGTTTTTTTTTCTTTTCTGTATTTTACTTAATTGAAGCATCAAGTTCTTAAAAAGATTTAACGGTCTATAAGAACACGAGAGATTACAAATGAGAGGAGGCCATTCGCCCCCCCTGCCCTGTTTGGTACTTAGAGGTTAATTGATTCCAGGGCCTCATTCTGCCCTTTTTTGAAAGAAGCCAGGATGTCAGCTTTCATGACTGGATAGCTTGTTCCATACTCCTACAACCCTTTGTGTAAAGATGTCCCCCCCCCCCCTTTCACCGTTTTAAGAGCAGTTTCATGTAGTTTCTACATGTCCCTTCTGGTTCATGCCTCACTGTCCATTCTGAAGAAATCGGTCAGATCCCTAGAGGTTTTGAAAACTTATAGTCTTTTGTTCAGGACTAAAAAGGTTCATTTCCTTCAACCTGTCAGAATGTATCTAGTCATTCCTCTCTGGACAGATTCCAGAGCAACGACATCTTTTCTATAAATTGGTAACCAGTATTGTACATGGTATTCTTAATGAGACCATATATGTGTGTTAAACAATTGTAACATACCATTCCTAGATTTAAAGTCTATTTTTAACTTCCCCATGTTATTTAGAAGATGTAAATGATGTGTCAGCATAAATGCTTAGGTCATTTTTCTATGTAGCTTCTTCTGTCTCAGTGTTTTTACCTGTGTTCTGAACCCTATCTTGTCTTTCTTCGGGCCTAGACCAAGAGCAAGTCCTTAATGAGGGACTTTAGCTTTGCCTTTAGTCCAGTGGTGTCTGCTCTCTGTGCACTCATGATGCTTGCAGGGAAAGAGGTGTAATTTTCTGTAATTTTCTTTTTAGGGAAGTATGGGACTCAGCTGAGTCCGTCCTTCTTCGTCACTGCTCCATATGTCCTGGTGTCGGTGTGGGCTTGCTTCCGGATCTTCAGTCAGCCCTGCACAAGACAAGCACCGCCTCTGGTAAAATAACTAAAAAATAAACCTAGAAGCCCAGTGTGCTGAAGTACACTGTGTATATAAAGATCACAGCTTGACCAGCACTTGCATAGAAATCCCCTGATTTCATTGACACTTCAGGTTTTTAATGTATCTAATTTAAACAACTAACTTTTACCTAGATGTGCTGAAATCAGCTAAATGTTTGGAAGGTAGGCAGATAAAGAATGCTTGTGAAAAAGTACAAAAAAAATCGTTGTTCAGGTACTGCAAGTTATGTGGTTTTTCAAAGCAATGCAGTCCTCCCTTGAGTAGGATTCAAATGTGATAATTCTGTGATAAATCTGGGTTATTTTATTTTGTGGGGCTGTATTTTACATTTAACATGAAGTGAACCTTTAAGTTACTTTTATGAAACACGGGGTCTGGGAAGAGTTCCCCATGAATTGTTCTAGATGTATATCTACGTGATTAAAACTCTGGTGAAATAATGCCGACTTGGAAATCCATTAGGGGAGACCTCCTGAATAGCTGCCTTTTTTATTATAACAAAAGTTAATAAGTTTATGATGAATAAAAGGTGGATAGACATCACAGGATTGTTTTGTCAAATATCATTGTGGAAAAGTTACACAGTGGTGCAGTGGTTAGCACTGCTGCCTCGCAGCGCTGGAGCTCTGGGTTCAGTTCTGGACCTGGAGTGCTGTCTGTGTGGAGTTTGTATGTTCTCCCTGTGTTAGTGCAGGTTTCCTCCAGGAGCTCTCATTTTCTCCCACAGTTCAAAGACACTCTAGTAGGCAAATTGGCTCCTGAAAAAAGTGGCGCTGGTATGAGTGTGTCTGTGATTGTATCTGTCTGCCCCATGAAGGACTGTCATACTGACCATGGTGTACCATATCTTGAGCCCATTGCTTGCTGGGATAGGCTCTGGCTCCCTCATGACCCTGTGTTGGGTAAAGTGGTTAGAAGATGGATGGATTGTGATATGGCGTTTATTTTGTGTTCAGAGTATTGAGGAAGCCCAGAGGAAGGGCCTGGTGCAGAGGCCCCTAGACCTGCTCTTCGTTCTCTACTGCCTTCCTGCTGCACTCTTCTGTGTCCTGAGAGGCCTGGTAGGAACACAGAGGGCACAGGCTGACTGCATGATGCTTGGGGCATTGACGTGTGTGACCACCAAGATCCACTCATTTTTCTGTATTCTTAATAGTGCACCCACTGGCCAAAATATGAGGACCCCACACAGAGTAGTGTGTGGGACCGGTATGGGCACCAAGAACATCTTAAAACAGCTTGGTTTATATTCCACAAGCTCCTGAAATATTTGCAGCCCAATCCAATAACAGCTCCTCTAGCAGCTCAGCTCTGAAGATCATTACAAGGGCAGAGTCTATCTTTTGTGTCATAAGAGGCGCAGTGTTTCCATTACTGTTAAATAAGAGTCTTATTTACCATGTGTTATTTGCAAGTCTAGGATGGCCAGTGTCAGAAAATAAGTAACAGGTAATCACAGAGGAAGTACTCCAGTGATGTACTTAATGCTAGAAAAAGGCAAAGCAGAGAGTGCTGCTGACTTCCCCTGCACTCTTTCTGTCAGATGGAGGAAATAATTCTTTTTAGAAATAGAAACAAAATATATTTACAAATGAGTAAATTACAGATTGACCAATATCATAGAGATAGGCAGGTAAGAGTGCTGCATTACTTTGAAATTTTGGAAGCCTGAGTTTTGTGCCTGCTCAGGTTTCCACTGAAGGAGGTTCACTGTGCGAAGCCAGCTAACAGCAGCTCTTCGCAGGTAGTTCTGGATTGCCCTTCAACACCTTGTCAAGTGTACCTCCAGCACCGCGAGCCTTACCTCAAGGATCCAGCAGCCTATCCCAAAATCCAGGTGAGAAGAAAAGACCTGTTCCTCTTGTACATTCCAAAAAGAAATCGGAAAAGTGTAAACCATTGTCAAGCAATGAGTAGTGGTGCAGCTAAAGCTGTACTGACAGAGCTTCTACCCACTTACCGTATTCATAGGGATTTTCAACAAGTCTTCCTGGGAATTGCACATTTAAAGTTGTCCTTGGTAAACATACCCCCAGAAAACCTTTTATTGTTACATGAGATAGCTACTGTATAACGTTTTCCAACCAGACTTTGTCAAAATTTTCATTTAACAAGCAAAGACTAATTCTGCATAATTAAAACAAACTGAGAGAAAACAACTGGTCATTTCTGTGCCCCCAGAAGCTCACATAAACAACAAACAGCTGTTCTCATCCCCTGACAGATGCTGGTGAACCTGTTTTACTCAGTGCCGTGCTACACTGTCACCATCTACGGCCTGCTGGTTCCTGGGTGCAGCTGGATACCGGACCTCGCTCTGGTGCATGCTGGAGCTGTGGCGCAGGTGAGGGGAGCAGCACTCTCGTGTGTCTGTGGATATGTATTTTGCAAGAGAAACATTCTTGGGAAGGAGCGAGGAAAAAGGTAGCTTTCTTTCCAGATAAACACCAACCCCCCCCCCAAAAAAAAGCACAACAGAAGAGTTTTCAACAGCAAAAGTAACAGATTAGCTGAATGGCACGAGGACTAGTTTTGTGTCTTCCACAGGAGGGAAGGCAGCTTAATCATCACAGATAGAAACCTGAACAGTAGGCTCCTGTGGGATACGATACAAGCAGGGTGGTTTGGACAACAAGCTCGGGAGAAAACAAATGCATCATTATTCTGTGGCAGTCGGCAGCAAGCTGTGAAGGGCTTTTTTTAAAACAAATGTTCTGGATGTCGCTATTTTTAACCACTGATTGTGGGACGTGACAGCCATTCAAGGAGGCCTGTATCTGATTTGCAGCTTATTATCTCTCAGGACCTGCACAGTGGAAGAGTGCTGTAATTAACTGAATCCTGATTTTTATGGCTCCGCTCTAGAGCTGCTAGGGCACCTTCAAAGATCTTATATTGACAATTGGAAAACTATCTGCAACTCATATTTAATCTTCTTTGCTCCAGCTATAAAATTGTCCTTTTAAAAAGTAATTTAGCTTTGTGTCCATCTATCTTTTTTGGGGTGCATATGAGAGCTTAACTAGGTTTTAAAATATTGATTACATCACTCTGCATTTTAGATAATAGTATATACAGTCAAAAGTCATGGCTAATGTTACTATTTTCAAAAATCAGGTTGAGCAATAAATTGCTTATTGTATATTGTGCACTCTTTGCCCTGAATGCATTGCAGATATTAGTATTTCTTGGCACAGAAGAGGATTATTTATAAATTAACGTTTCAGTTTCTGAAATGGGTATCTTGAAAGATCTACTTAAGACAGGCTTTGAAAATGAGATTTTGCTTTATGCATAGAAACCATTCTACATTTTTTTAAATGTTTCTTTCTCAGTAATCTTTCAGAGAAAAAAAAACATGGGAGACAAAAGCCAGGCACCCCTCTGCTTGTACAGGAATGATGTGATCTTTAAATGGCAGCTGCGTGAGTTATAAATAATTGCACTGCTCAGTGCAGCCCCTTGCAGGCTGAAAGCAGTACAGCAGCTTCAAAATTCTCACTCCACTAGGAAACTTGATAACAGCAACAAAGGCCAGATTCCCAGCTGTGATGTGAACTAAACTTCAGCTGTGTCAAAAGGTTTTTGTGCCATCATTAATCCCAGCACAGTCTTAACTTTGCTCCTAAAGCTCTAAACTGATATCAGCCACTCTGCAGTGCCATATGCTTTTTACAGGAGGGTTTGCGGTGGTATTTCTGAAAAGATCTTTCTGACCTCGGTTAAAGAAATGCAGTATTTGGGCTCTAAGTGAGGCTAAGGGAAGCAGTCAGCAACAGTGATGTACACAGAACTGCCCCAAATCAAAGGCAATAGTGCAGTCATTCGGAATTGTTGTCTATACCTGATACACCAGGTTTTAAAAAGCTACACCAGTCAGATAAGGGCTCTTCATCTGGCAGCTGATTCATCAACAATGTTACATGGTTTTAATTTTTGGTTCCTCTCTCAGGCTCAGTTTTCTCACATCGGTGCCTCCCTCCATACCAGAACTCCCTTTACCTACAGAGTCCCAGAAGAAGCGAAGAACCTCTTTCTTATAATCAACATCCTGTACGGAGTAGTACCTCAGCTCTTCTGTTACCGCTGTGTCAGCAGGCCAGAGTTCTTCCTCAGACGTAAAGAAGATAAAAAGACTGAATGAAGGAAGATAGTTCAGTACAGGCTGATGCATTGTTGGAGGTGGTCAGTATTTCAAGACTGCACAGAAAAAGCCTGAAGCAACAAAATAAAATCCATATCTGAAACATTCCTTTGACCCAAAAGGAAACATTGTGAATAAAGTCTATCACTTTGGAATTATTTTTACTCAAAGAAAGTATTTTTGTGTTGCTGTAACTACATTTTTTTATTGTTTAATTCTTAATTTTATTTGGTGTTTGTGAGTTTATTGAAAATATTATATTTTCATGAAGATTTTCAAGTATTCCTTAAGAAAATAATTAGTTTGGTTAGTGCACTGGGAACAGTGGTATACTGTAAGTGTTGTCACTCCACATTATTAAAAAATTAGGTTGCTTTGTCTAGCCACTCTGGTATTCAGCCTGTACATGCTAAGCTGTGCACAACTATGGTTAGGTTAGAAACCTTAAAAAGACCTTATAAAGAATGCAGAAGCGATACCTTGACAAATGTAAATAAAATCAATGTTATTATTTGATCCCTCTCTATCTGTTCTAAATATAAACTGTTTTTGAAAATATATGGACTCAAAGTATAAGACATTGTAATTTCTTGTTCATAAAGAACGACAATCTAGTAACTATGGATCAACATAGCAAGTAAATCAATTTTTTTTAAATCTGATGTACAGAAAATTCAAATTTACCTTTTAAACAATGTCTTTTTGAAATTATAATGCAAAATTAAGTGACGCCAGTGTGAATCAGCTTTTGGCAGATTTCAACGTAAATTTCTGCATTTCTCCAGAAGCTTTCAGAGGCCAGAGTAGTGAGATTCCTTTTGTAGGCAGGCTACAGTACGTATTGGTGAGTAACGTCTTTTTACGAAAAACACAAGGAAGTTCAGATTTCATTCATAGTTTAAAAAGGAAAACATCTTGAGGAAATAAGGTAGCATGTGAGTAATGCACTTACAATAAACTGCAGGTCCTAACAATTAGTATTTACAGATGCTTGATGAGATAAAGTCAGAGGTGGGAAATGATACTATTGCTGTGTAAAACATGGATATCATAATGCACTTTGCATTCCAATTATTTTATTCTGTAAAATTCTTTTCCATAAACAGCAAAAACCATTTTTACACTTAACTACAAACCTTGAATATGTAAAACAATCTCCAATTACAAGCATAACAAAGATTAAAACAAAAAAATCGTAAAGAGTGAGATAGCTTCTCCCCACATCTTAATAGCATCAAAAAATAAATAGAATATATCCTTTCTATTGACAAAAATAGCAAAGCAAAAGTAACTTAGAAAATGTTAATGGAATGCTTCTGGATACGGAAATGCTGTAAATGTGTTGAGGGAAATGCAGAATTTCTGCTTGTTGTCCAGATGCCCACTGTGAGCTTGTTCTCCAAGTGTAGGGTATAAAGAAAAAATAATGAAATAATGGAGAAAACTAATTTTCAGACAGCCTGTGTGCCTAAAAACAGCAGACAATGAATAATGGACCTGAAACAAATATGAGATCGCTTTAAGTAGACCCAAGAGTTTGTCTCAAAAATGGTACATTTCTTAAAGTTGAAAAAAAAAACAACCTTCCACAGATGTACAGAAAATTCAGATTTAACTTTTCCTTATAAAAGCAAGAGAACTGCTGTTTACATAGAACAGAAGCTCCTATATTCTAAGCAATCAACAACAATCATAATATTGAAATGGTTATCTGAATTTTGTGCACAATGCTTTCTATACTGATCCTACAATTTACTTCATTCTGTTTTACAAATGAATGTATAATGCAGTGAAAGAGTTTTACAGACAATGTTCTTGAGGATAGTCCATTTTCTATTTTGTCTCAGAATGCAGTTTTTTTAATACTATACAAGTAAATGATCTGAACATAGCAATACAGACTATACGGATTGTGTGTGTTTCTGAAAGTCTTTTACAAATTTTCTTTTTAGAAGAAAACAACATCCTTGTTAGCTGTGATCACATGCTAACACAGTCTAAGGAACTGTAATGGTACAGAAGAGTGAACTTGGAAGAGGTTTTAGTTTGAATGTGAAAAAGACCATTCGATCCTTTTGACATACTGCAATGAAAGTAGGTAGCTTTTACTAATGGGCGAGCCGGTTCTATTGTCGACAATGGAAAAGCAATGATAATTTCACAACTCCAATAACACTTGACAGCCACAATTAACGACTCCCTTAAGGGGTTTCCTCAACATTTAGCGTTCTTCGCTGAGTTATTAGGTCTGGAAAAAATAAAAATAAATATTGACATTACAGAAAGAAAACCAAACTGTTGTCTTAAATATAAGCTAGGAGAAAGACACAGAACAGGCACAAAGCTTTTTTGGTAACTACATGCAGTTTTTTAAAACAAAACTCTAGCAGTATCATCAAAAAAACAATAGAACATCTGTATACTTTGAAATGTAACTTTTCTGCAACAGCTTGGATCTCTGAACAAAACTTGAATTGTCCTTAATATCAAATGTAAATATATGTTTAAAATGAACAATATAATTACTTTCAGCTTACTTTTTACAGTTTACAATTTTCACATTGTAAAAAACCTTTCTGACCAACACAATTTCTGCCCCCTTGTGGTAAAATACAAAGGATATGATTGAGTACATAAGCTGTTTAAAGAATTGGTCCTTTTTTAAAATCTACATTTTGGGGCAAAAATGTCATGTTCTTTTTATGTTTTTTTTTCAGTTTCATGGAAACAAAGTGGTGTTTCTGTATCAGCAGTGTGCAGTGGTGATGCTGTATCAGCTATGAGCAGTGATGGTGCTGTATCAGCTGTGCACTGTGGTGGTGCTGTATCAGCTGTGCACTGTGGTGGTGCTGTATCAGCAGTGTGCAGGGATAGGGCTGTATCAGCAGTGTGCAGTGGTAATGCTGTATCAGCAGTGTGCAGTGTTGGGGCTGTATCAGCAGTGCGCAGTGATGGGGCTGTATCAGCAGTGCGCAGTGGTGATGCTGTATCAGCAGTGCGCAGTGGTGATGCTGTATCAGCAGTGCGCAGTGGTGATGCTGTATCAGTAGTGCGCAGTGATGGGGCTGTATCAGCAGTGCGCAGTGGTGATGCTGTATCAGCAGTGCGCAGTGGTGATGCTGTATCAGCAGTGCGCAGTGGTGATGCTGTATCAGCAGTGTGCAGGGATGGGGCTGTATCAGTAGTGCGCAGTGATGGGGCTGTATCAGCAGTGCGCAGTGGTGATGCTGTATCAGCAGTGCGCAGTGGTGATGCTGTATCAGCAGTGCGCAGGGATAGGGCTGTATCAGCAGTGTGCAGGGATAGGGCTGTATCAGCAGTGTGCAGTGTTGGGGCTGTATCAGCAGTGCGCAGTGGTGATGCTGTATCAGCAGTGCGCAGTGGTGATGCTGTATCAGCAGTGTGCAGGGATAGGGCTGTATCAGTAGTGCGCAGTGATGGGGCTGTATCAGCAGTGCGCAGTGGTGATGCTGTATCAGCAGTGCGCAGTGGTGATGCTGTATCAGTAGTGCGCAGTGATGGGGCTGTATCAGCAGTGCGCAGTGGTGATGCTGTATCAGCAGTGCGCAGTGGTGATGCTGTATCAGCAGTGCGCAGTGATGGGGCTGTATCAGCAGTGCGCAGTGATGGGGCTGTATCAGCAGTGTGCAGTGATGGGGCTGTATCAACAGTGCGCAGTGGTGATGCTGTATCAGTAGTGTGCAGTGGTGATGCTGTATCAACAGTGCGCAGTGGTGATGCTGTATCATTAGTGTGCAGTGTTGGGGCTGTATCAGCAGTGTGCAGTGATGGGGCTGTATCAGCAGTGTGCAGTGGTGTTCAGAATTCTGAAATTGTACTGGAAGGGTGTACATTCAGATCCCAGGTAGGACACTGCACCCTATAGCAAGGTACTTCAGTCACATTGGTCCAGTAAAATACATTTATATATTATAAATGGTCTATAGGTCATCACTGTAAACTAGAAATTGTTCTCAGTTGATTTACATTTAATTATTTTTTAATGCAATCGGTTACACCTTGCATACTGTAGGTGCAAAGGTCACCAGGACACACTGTCCAGATTTGAAGACGTTATTCTCTTTTAAAACACTAATGGTGTAAGAACCCAAGATATTAAACGTGTAGCAGTAACGCATGACAGGTGTAACACATTGCAAATAATCTTTGTCGAAACAAGCAAATTTCCTTCATTTCTATTTTATCAGGATACTAACAGCTTGAAACAGACACCATAAAGCAAACAGATAGCATTTAATTGGTATCATTTAATAGATCAGTGTTTTTTAACGTTTAATGCACAAAAAATATAACTACATACAGTGCATTACTTTAACTTTTTGAACACATGAAAGCAGTGTCCCAAGGCTAAAGAAGATACTAATAAGATATCTACGGAAAGCAATAAGCCCTCGGTGAAGCTGAAATGTTGAGCAGGGAGCATTGGTCCAGCCAGACAGCTTGAAAATGCTTTTTAATGCAAGTTTAAAATGGTCAGTCTTGTCAATACTGCTACTTTACTTAATGCTACAAATGCAGGACATTTTAATGTATAGCAGATAAGTAGAATTGAGACGTACTTCAAAACCAAACTTAAATGTGCCGAGAATTTACCCCTTCGCCGGCTTTCTTGCTTTCTGAAGCATTTCGTGTGTCATTGTCGGGGTCTCCAGCCTCTGAACTGCTCTTGTGTTCATCCTCCTTACTGTCTTTATCCACATCCTCTTCCCCCGAAGACTTCCTCGACAGCTTAGAAGACTTCTGGGGAAACACAGCACGGCTTAACCACATGCCCTACAAGTGTCTCTCTAAGAGCAAAATGGTAGAGCTCTAGTCCTGTATCATCGCCCTACCCACCATGCAAGTGGGCGTCGGGTATTTGATATGAGAATACTGTACTTGATTGCAAAAAAGCCCTTGATTCCTTAGGAGAAAGTCTACCAGCAGCACTCCTCTTTCAGGGATAGTTACACAGCTATTTAAAGTATTTTCATTAATAACAAATAAATGTTAATATCCTTAAAGACATACAGTATACAGTAAGGGCAGACTTCCAGGAACTAATGTCACATATTACAATACAAGGCCCATCTTTCTCTGCTTTTGAAGCTTATTGAGTTTCCTGGGGATCCAAACTTACAGTACATCCCATTGAGGACTGGGTCTTTGGCAGTTCCTCTAAGGGGCAGGTCTCCACTAAATATTCAGACCTGCTTAAAGCTTCATGTACAGTACACCACTGAATTTACTAAAACTGCAGGGAAAAGATCTGAATTTAGTTAAAAGGGTAAGATTGTAATTTGGGACAAACTATTTAATACTTCTAAAAATCCTAACGACCACAACCCATTCATTGTTAATTATGTCATAGACCCTACTGGACATCCTGCAAAAGATATGGGATGGGAGTTGCCCCAGACCCTCTTTGCAAGCTCTTAACTCTCAGCACAGGTGGTACATTCAAGCACACGTTGTAGGAATGCACATAGGTCAGTCGTTTTTAGGGTCACCTGATATACATTCTGTTGGGAACAGTTGGAAGAATCACACCAGTGGAACAAGCTGTGATACTGCTTAATGTTAACTCACAACTTCAGTTAAAGCAGTGTCAACTGCTCTCTGGTTTGACTGCAGCAAAGAAACTGATAACAGAGCATTGGCTCTCTCCTCATGGCCTTCTGATACGGAAATGATACTTCAGGGACATAACGACGCTAGAGCTCTCCAGTGCCAGACTATATAAACCCAGCGATGCCACTTTGGATATCTGGACAGAATACATGAATGTCTGGCAGGGGTCAGATTATAGCCCAGCCTGGGAAGGGAGGGGAAAACTTCTTATAATGATCTAAATTTGATCTAAATAAAAGCATAAATGTTGGATGCGTAACATTTTGATATGGTGCTCAGTGTTAATCTTTTTGGAGAAGTTTAGGAACTAAATGAAAATTAAAATAAAAAAGGTTACACGTTTTTTTGTGTGTTTGTATTTCTACTGGCATTTTCATAATCCTAACACTTTGTTTACTCAATAAATAATATGGAAATAACCCTGTCACATTCACAGCTTGCCAGTCATAGCAGTTCTGCATTCCATGAGCACTCCCACCTGCTCCCTACTGTCAACAAGACAACAGAAAGACATCCTGAATTCAAACCCGACCGGCATAAAAGGGAGGAAGTGACTTATTTCTTTAATAAAGAGGCATGTCTCAAAGCTATCTGCAAATCAAGCATTATATAGTAAATTTCAAATCAAACCCAGATTACATAAATGAATTACATCTGGAAGTCCCTTCTACAGGAAACTGCAGGGGGAAAAGTCGGTTCCTATGCAAAACACAAAAAAGACATCTGAACTACACCAAAGAAGAGGATGCTACTGTAAACTGTCCTGCTTTTAAGACAGAAGTGTCTACTTCTACCAAGTCAGTCCCTGGAAAATGCGAGAATTTAACACAGCATAGTTGCCAAGCAACAGTGGTTGCTAAGCAAGTGCTCAGGAGAGAAAAAGGTCTGAGAATCACCCCCCACTCCCGGTTCGGTTTGTTTCATTTTGGAGCTGGGGTGTCGCCTCATTCAAATCATTTCACCTACCTGCAGTACTCCCTGGCACAAGTTTCTCTTCTCCTTGTTATTCCACTGGAGACAAACACAGCAGCTTACATGGAAACTCTTTCATCTTTCACTTAAAGGGTACTGTTGGCATATAGAATTTCAGCCTTCATAATAACAGGCACACCTGTATAATCGAAGCCTAAGTAAACTGCCCTTTGGCTTTTTAAAGAAATCTTATCATGGCTTGCTTTCTGTTACCTTACTTTGAACTGAAACACAAATAACAGGTACTGTACTGTAGTTGAATATGATCTATTACTGCCAGCAAGTGGAACAATTAGCAGTAATACACTAAAAGTTAGTAGTATCATTATTAGTCCAACAATTATATATTGTATGGCTCAGAACAGGGGTTTGAAAAACACTGAGCACAAAGCTCATTATTCTTAGCTCTACAGAAATATTAAAGGCTAAAGGAAATCATTTCCTGCAGTTGCTTCATAATGTCTGCCTATCTGTGTGCCAAATTTAATCAGCAGTACCAGATGTGACAACGAACTGCCTCAACTTTCAATTCAATACACATGCTTCCACTGCGGTTTTAATGATTTATGTTTGTGTATGAACTTGGCAAGACAAATTCTTTTAAGATGAAAGCCTCGGTCCTGTTAGTAAAACCAAAAATATCACAGACAACAAGGAAAAAGAAAAACTTGCATTTTTGATTAATGCACAGGACTCAGCGGATTATCAAAGTTGAAACTGCATTAGCATTAATTAGTACAGGAATTTACCTATTTCAGGACAACATTTACTACGGCAGTTAACTTTCAGGACATAATTACATCACCTTTATGTCACAAACTAGTTTATATTTAAACATTTACCCCACAAAAAATATTTACAGTCCATTTTTGTAATGTGTGTGGCAGAATAAAGATTTTAAAAATACAGGGGTAATAAGTCAAATGAACAAGAGGTAAATTTCCTATTTTCTTACAAACTAAATTTAATTTAATGCAATTATGTAATTATGTACAGTATCTACAACACTTCTACAAAGTTCATGTTCTGTGATTTTCCAGTACATACAAAAGTGCTTTTACTATAGTGACCATATTGAAATGGACAGCTTCCACAAAAACATACAGATTTGAAGTTCCAAAGCCAATTACCTGGGTAAAAAAACAAAACAGAGACCCTTAAGCTTCTCTTGAATCGCTTTGCTTGTTAGTATGCCCAATTTCAGCCCACCTGTCCTGTTGAAGGTAGCTTTTGGTGGTCATTCAAAATGTGGACAAACCAGAGATGCTGAGCAGCCAAGCTGCAACCAACACAACACAAAGAGCCACACACACGACTGCCCATAATTACAGATGAGGTGTTTGAAACAAGGAAGTATCCATGAGAACAATGAGGAAGACTTCGCTGGGTTAAAAGGTGTTGCCCCTGCTCTGTGTTTTTATGTGTGAATGTTGTGTGTTTTTTTCTACTTCTGTGGAACATCTCTAACCCTAAAGGGGTTTTGGAAATTTGAACTGGAATAATTTTACTTTGCCTTATGGACTGGGACCATTCCTTTTCTCTCCTCTCTTTGGTGCTGCAATCATAAAAAGGAATTTGTGTGTGTGCCATGGGAATCGCATGAGAATGCAAATAAAAAAAAAAGATTTTGCATTGTGATCCATCGTGTGGGAGTGTTTTAAGATTATCGGTACTTTAAGACTGTCACTGTTAAAAGCCATCTGGACTCTAACACACTTGAAAAGGATTTTCTGGGAAGACATCGTCTGCTGGAATGGTCTGAATACTTTCCAGTGCTCTCCGCTGACAATACAAGTTGGGCACAAGTGCTGTGACAGTGTGAGATGAGCTGCTGTGTGACAAACCGCATGACAGGTGACCTGGAACAATGACAGCAGCCCTCTGGCTACCAGAGGCCCTCAGCTGTTCTGTTAGCTGACTGTCCCGTGCATAACCATGTTTTGATCTCGATGCTGCAAACATTCTTTGGTTTCTCTGCTGACCACAGAGGGGTCTATTATTCTCTTCAGTAGGGGAAGTCATTCCCTCCTGTTCTTCATCTGACATCACTGTCTATTTGGGCCTGTATTCTATATTTATTTGTGGGCTCCTGCATTACCCACCCTGTACCTCAGCAGGAATCCCTGGATTTTACCGTGCGCCCTCTCAAGCTGGCATATAGCATGCATTTCAACAGTTGGGATAGATCCGAAGGAACGTGACAGAGAGATGAATGTAGCAGACGTTATTTGGAGTAACTAGCTCCAGCTGAGAGAATGGCAGCCTGACTGTAAGGACAAGGAGGACTGGAACCCTCGGGACTTTCAGACGGAATGAGCTGGGGGGCTGCTGCAAGGGCGTTGTTGGTACCGGCAGGAGAGGTGTGAGACAGATAAACAAAGGGAAGCCCTGGGTGCAAGACATAAATAAGTAGGAGAGAGGAAGTAGTTGTGATTGGGATTAACCCTCCTTTCAAACGTGTGATAAACTCCACAGAATATTTCCAAAGACATGCAGCGAGACATTTGTAAAGCACGCCTCTGCCTCTGGTTTTACCTTGGAAGATGCTGTCTTTTTCCGTTTGGAGCCAGCCTTGTCGCCCTTCCTCTTGCCCTTCCCATCCTCCTCTATCGAGTCGCCCTCCTCCCCCTCACTGCTGGCGTCAGCGGTGTTCCCACCTTCCCCTTCAGTCTCCGAGGAGCTCTGTTGCTGTATGGCCTGCAAGAGGGAAGGGATGCACAACGCCATGTGCGTGTTTACAAACAGGGAGCACTATACATCTGAAAATCCGTGACACTGATCCCAGCATCACAGCCAGTCAGGCACATAAGACATGGAAGAACGCAGAGAACATAATACAAAAACAACCAACAAACTCATCCTTTTGGATTACTCTCAAAAGCTATCTAGAGTAAAATTATATTAGAAGAGAAAAAAAAGTAAGATGAATATTATAAAATAATTTTAATAACTTCAAATAAAAGAAGCAAGAGACCTTTTTCCCTTCATCACAGAACTTCCGTCCCACATCATAAAGAAGAGCTGAAATTGCTTTGAGAAATGTGGCCCCACCTGATAACCAGTAAACTTGACCCCAGGATTGTTCTCGATTTCCCACAGGCCTTCGTTAAATCCTTTCCTCTTATTTGACTTTCCGAACTTGTCTTTGTACTCCTTGTATGGAAAAAGATCCTTTGGACTGAGAAATGCACTGTAATAGGAGAATAATGCACAAGTAGAGCCCAGACACTACTGTGTGTTAAGCACAAAACAACACAGACAATTCAGTAAACACATATCTCAAAAGTGTTTGAAATATTTCAAAGTGTTTGAAATATTAATTTGTATTAAAAGAAGCAGAAAATATTCTGCTTCTTTTAATACAAATCTTCTACTTTAATTTGCTATTGTTCCAAAGCTAATCCGAGTTCACCAATGCAGTTTGAGGGGAAGGCAACTTCAGTCAAAATGGAAGTTTTTGACTGAACTACATTCCCCAGAAAGCTGTTCAGGGAATGTCCTGCCACCGTCAAGTCACCTGACCATTAGGAAGATGACAATTGGCTGATGATTTAAAAACCAGGAAGAGGAGGCTTCTTTATTTACTGCACAACTGCTGCCTGGTCAGATTTACTGTTCTATATGGCACCAGGGGGAGAACAATGTGAGCAACGAATGATGCTCAGACATATGGATGTGAGTTTTGCAAGGAACTTTAGAAGCTGTTTTATATTTCAGAGAGAGATGTTATTGTGAACTCCAGTTAGCAGGTTAGCTGCCAAGCTATTATTAAAAAGGTATGTTGCAAGTGTCTGAGTAGCTGAAAGAGGAGCTTGGTTTTGTTTTTGGTTTGTTCTCCCACACTGGTTTTGTATCTTTGTATCTTGGCTGTGTCTGTGTGTTTTTTTTTTAACTAGAAGCCTCTATTTTAAAGATCCTGTTATATCACCTTGTCCTTGGGTGTATCACAAGTGTTATTTGTAACAACCAAATAAAACAATCCATAGACCTTCAGCTATGCATTTTGTATGACAAGTATTTGTAAGACTTATGCAAATTAACTGGATGGTCCAAGCAGTCTATATGAAAAATGAATTCAAAAGATCATACTGGAACTAGTATAGATGTGTACATTTTAGACTGCATCATATGAAATACATTTATTAGCAATCACAAGAGATAATTATGCTATACAACCCGAACATCTGTAGTCAGCTTCAGTGTGAAACTAATACAAATTCCAGCATGAAAAACAAGAACACGTCAACCCTAGGAATTATCAGTTTCTCTCTTGAAACTTGTCTTTTCATATGCCAACAGCAAACTTCATGCTTTACAGGCACCAAAACTAATCAACACTCAATCATCATTTTCAAAGTCTAGAAAAACTGCAATAGACACAGGAACACTATCTGTGCCACTGAAGTATGACTGTGGAGCAACAGTTTTTTTTTAGGTCTAGTTTAGATCCCATGTGAAAAGTATCAGGTGTGTATACATACGTTTCATGAGTCCCAAAGAAGAAAATGGGGTATTTATTTGCAGGTGGCTTTACAGCACCTTCCGGTAGTTCATCGATCTGTTGAACAAATCAGAGAGAGTTAAAAGCCTGCAATATGTCATCTGTACAGTCAAAATGGGGAAAAAAAGTCTCTGCAGCTAAGGGATGAAATATATTCTGATTCTGCTTAACCCTTTGCCTTCCAGTTGCGTCCAAAAGAGATGTCAGTTTTTTTCCCACCTGTGGTATTGTAGCATTCTTGGTTCGACTACAGAAATATTCACCTGACTTTCAGAAACACACATAAGGGATTGTGGAGGGCATGGCTTTTAAGCAAGACTGCACCATTATTAATCACAGTATTGCTTGCCAAACATTTATCAAAAACTGCAAGCAATTAAGTGCCAGCCATTTTTCTATTCTGTCCTTTTCAGTTTATTGCTGACAATGCACTAGCTGTATGGCAGTTCAAGACTTTCCAACTAGAAAAAAATCTTTCATCTGTTCTTCAGTGATTTTGAAATGACTTCCTTCGGTATGGTGAGGGTTTGAAGTAAGGGTTAAAGAAAGTGATGTCTCACAGATGTCTCTCCAGCCACATTGCTCATTGTGTTACGTGAGGTAAACTGCTACACAACTTTCCAATATGGACACATTCTGGCTCATATCTGTTTTTTTTTAATAAAATGACAATGTATACATATTAAGAAAGAGGAAAATGAAAAAAATCTCAAGTGGTATGATTAGCTCATCTGGAATGCATCTAAAATCACATCAAAATGGAAATTTCTCCTCTGTAAGAAAGGTACTGTACTTATCCTGTTGTTCAGTTAATATGATAATTCACAGCATAAGCATAAATTCAAATTTATTCAATAAATATTAAATTCTAATTAAAATGGACCTGAATATATCTGTCTGTACTTAACAGCAAAGTAACAGCCAACAGCCATATCACCCTGCAACTCACAACTGGCAACCCACTAAAGCTAAGCAGGTGTGAGCCTGGTCAGTACATGGATGGGAGACCTCCTGGGAAAAACTAAGGTTGCTGCTGGATGAGGTGTTAGTGGGGCCAGCAGGGGGCGCTCACCGTGTGGTCCATGTGGGTCCTAATGGCCCAGTATAGTGATGGGGACACTATACTGTAAACAGGTGCCGTCCTTCGGATGAGATGTAAAACCGAGGTCCTGACTCTCTGTTGTCATTAAAAATCCCAGGGTGTTTCTCGAAAAGAGTACGGGTGTAACCTTTGGCCAAATTTCCAATTGGCCCTTACCAATCATGGCCTCCTAATAATCCCCCTCTATGAATTGGCTACATTACTCTGCTCTCCTCCCCACTGATAGCTGATGTGTGGTGAGCGTTCTGGCGCACTATGGCTGCCGTCGCATCATCCAGGTGGATGCTGCACATTGGTGGTGGTGGAGGGGAGTCCCATTTACCTGTAAAGCGCTCTGAGTGGAGTGTCCAGAAAAGCGCTATATAAGTGTAAGCAATTATTATTAATTATTATTACATAGTTCCACTATAATTAAAATCAATACTTATTTACAGCATACAAGTATATACAGTATGCAATACATACTGATATCTGCAGAAAATAGCATTTATGTGTTTAATAATAGCTGGGAATCCCCTGGTTTAGTCTAATGCTGGCAGCAATAAAACACTAGCAGAACTATTGCATATAGGGATAAAAGAAAAAACACAGGACAGCAAACGCACTTAACAGGGCACTGGACCACCATGTGCAGTCAGTACAGCCTGCGTGGGTTGTGACATGGAGTCTACCAGTGTCTGAAATTTGGAGATGGTGGAGCTGAAACTGATACCTGAAGTTATCATTCCAGACTATTGCATGCTCAAATGGTCAACTGGGATTGAACCTGCTTATTGAGAAGGCCCTGGCATGTGGCTATCACCAGTGTCAGGCTCATCAAACCATCTGGTGACCAAATGTGCTCTGTGGATGGGAGCAATGCCATTCTGGAAGACACCCCTCCCAGCAGGAAAGAAATGCTCCAAGTTGGGATGAAGATGATCACTCAGCACCATCAAGTAGTGATAAGCCTCGCTCTTGCCTTCAAAGGAAATGGGCTCATCGAAAGCATGGCAGGAGAACAAGCAATTAAGTGCCAGTGGCACCAAGAGAACCCTTCTCTATTGGTATCACACACTCAGGGCTGTTGAGGTTTTTAGGCTGGGATTACATGTATACTTCTCTGTTTGGCGAGAACACGGAGAAGGATGATTCATCTAACCTTATCAGATTATTCCACTGCTTTTAGTATACAGCCCGTGCTATTCCACCACTGGACTTGCAGACATGCATGGCCAGGAGTGATGAGCTGTTTGGATTGTGCAACCCAACTATAGTACCCCACTCTGTGGAGAACTTGGTGAACTGTCTTTGATGGCAGCTCCAGTTCCAGGTTGAAAATTGCAGCTGCTTCCCTGTTTTGCCTCACAGTTCAAATCAATGCACGGATTTCGCCAACGTGGAATATGTGCTTTCTTCCACCGAGCCCCTTTGCGGAGGATACCTGTCCCCCAGAGTTCCATGCTGACGTCAGAATCTGCTGCTCATGAAACCAGCAAGCTGAGATATCTAAATCCCTAAAGCTCCTACCAAATACTCCTCAACTATCACCCCTCTTTCAACATTTCTGGGGGTCTCCTCTTACAGCCGTGCTATCCAAAATTATATGGAACCCAGCCTGCCCAGACTTTCATAGTAGTTTAAGTAGGTAGCTGCGTCAGAATATGTAGGCTGCAAAGGAACCAGCAAAGGTTTATTCCTAGCTGTGGAGCCCAAAGAACATTGTTTCTTTTCTTTGCTTTTCAGCATGGAAAGCTTTACTTCTTCCTTTGCAGAACTTTCATTCATGACCCTACACATTCTGGGATCCATTTTGCTCAATTCATGAATTAGCCACATCTGTGTGGAAGCCCTTAATTTCAATATACTTGGTGTTCCTCCTGAATTGAAACCCAAATGCTTCACTTTTTTGTCCACCACCTGCAGCTCAGGTAGCTGATCCTTCACAGACTGAGTACAATCTTAGTTTTCTGTGTAAACGTTAATTAGGAAGTCATAAAAATTAATTAGAAAATCGCAAAAGTTAATTAGGAAGGCCTGTTTAGTCCCTGACCACTTTTTTTGCGTCTCTTCTAGACTCATCAGTTAAGACAGCACCAGTGATCTCTCAGCTCTCAACTACATCCTTCAGTACCTTTAACACTGCCTTGCACTGACTGGATTTCACTCTCAGCTTGTCATGTTATTGAACTATTGCACTTATTCTTTGCAAGCATGGAATTTGCACCAACAGGGTGTCTACACTATCGCTCTGCATGTACACTACCTGTATATGCCTGCAATTAAAATACTGCTTCAATCACACATTTATTTTTTTATTTCTCACTGTGCAGAACTGCAATGCACTTTCTGTATTACCATTACTGTACTTCACTGTATTGTACTTTTTTGTACACGCTCTGACTTGTGATTATATTTATTGTTTCCTGGTGTTCCTGTACTTTGGTATATAACGTTGGTACAGTATATACTGTATGCAACACTATTAGGCCATGCTGTAAAAGGGCTTGTAAATAAAACAGAACCAGGAGTTATTAAGTAGGAATTCTACAGCTAAAGCTTAACCTGAATGCACATCTTAAAAAAAGAAATTAAGTTTTTGCTCGTTTAATTTTATCTGCGAGGTTTTCATGAGGTCAGTGTAAAGTGTGCTGTATATACTGAACTGTAGCACAGATGTGCACTCTTTTCTAGTAATTTAATAATTAGTCTTTACAATGAGTCATTCCTGTCTCTTCCACACATTAAACACAGAACAGCTTCTTAGTAAAAACTTTTCTTGTATTCTAAAATGCTCTAATTCTTGGCAGACCTAAAAGACAAGCAGAAAATGCAGGTACATTTCCATGTATTTTAATGGGAATTCAAATTTTGAACCCAATTGTGCTCGTAGAGTGAGGGATATGTGCACTGTGGTTTTGATGACATACTGTATACCAGTAATGCTAAACATTACATATGGTCGAATATTCTCTGAATTTCCCATGAACTCAAATTGTTCTGATGTTTTCCAGCAAAACTGCACTTTTGGATATCAATAAACTATTGACTGTCTGCTGTAGCAATAAATAAAGGTATATCTCCACACCAGAAACTTAAGATGCTCAAGACATACTGTAGCACATTATGGTGAATCTTTCTGTGGATCAGAGCTGCAGGACATCTTAAAACACCTTATGCAGTGAACTGCCTATAATGAGCAACTAAATGGATTGTCCATTCATACAGTCTGTTGAACAATCCAGACTCTTTTTTTGCATGGTAACCTTGACTCATGTTGAACATCAAAGTGACAGTCAGCACACGCGTGTTGAAAAAGGGGGAGTACATGTTAATCACTAACAATTTGATAATCACAGTGTTTTATAAGGCCATTTACTGATGGCTTCTGGCTGCTGCCTTTTGGATGGCTGATGCACAATGCTCAGTGGCAAAAAAGAAAATTAAAATAATAAGAAAAGACTGAATATCCATGATTAATCTGGAAATCAGGATTTAGGACTTTCAGAAATTGCCTCACGAATGTGTTTGGTCCAAAACTTTCGTATTTTATTGAGCTATATACAGTACCTAGAATAATGCAGAATAATGGAAGCAACTGTTACAAGAGTGGCTATGGAAATGCAATCTAAACTGCAAACCTTTCCCAAACCTGATGCTAAACATATATATTCACCCTTGAGAAAATGTTTTCTTTATACCAGTTAATCACTTACAGTCTAAGAGTGCCATAGAGAAAGGGAGTAGGCACATTGAGCAATGAGAAACTGCCTCTCAACAGGCAATTTATACAGAGGTCAACAGTAATAACACCAGTCCCCTCTTTATGATGAGCTGTGGGAAAGAATATAATGAGGGTACTGTAATGAGTATGGACTGATTAAGTCAACAGCAATTGAACACATCCTGATCCCTGATTCTCCGTTACAAAACCTTACGTACACAACACATTCAATTCTGGTGAGACTCAATTCTGATGAGAGGATGGTCTGAAAAGAACAAGAAAGCTGTTTATTAACATGATTCCTTAATACTATTCTTTAAAGAAGTTGCAAAGTACTAATTGCCACGCTTCTGTGAAAGTGTATTAAGGAGATTTTCTTGTACAACAAAACTCCTGGATTGTTATTTAATAAGGATACGTTTTTCCAGATACATTTCTATTTTGACATAATTGTAATTTTTCTTTCTCTGGGATTAATGTTTAAGAAATTGACAACTCATCTGCTAAAAAACAAAGCTTGCAAAGTGTAACCGTACCTGAAGACTGCTACAGTCTAGACAGTATAGTCAGACAGTATATAGTCTATATACAGTATACAGTATAGTCTATATACAAGACTGCTAGAGGGCACCTCACAGTGCTGGGTCCTTGGGTTCAGTTCCAGACCTGCTGTTGCTACCAGCTTGGAGTTTGTACGTTCTCCCTTGTGTTCACATGGGTTTCCTCCCACAGCCCAAAAACATTCGGGTCAGTTAACTGGCTTCTTGGAAAACTGGCCCTGGTGTGAGACTGTGCGTGTCTATGTTCGTGATGGACTGGTGACACATTCAGAGTATACTCTCTCTTGTGCCCGCTGCTTGCCGGGTTAGGCACCAGCTCAGGCACCAGCTCCCCTGTGACCCTGTATTGGATAAAGAGATTAGAAAAGAGATGAATGTCTGCTAGATACAGTCTCAGTTGGGCCACAAGCTCATTAGGGGCTACAGCTGCCAGTTCACCAGCAATACTATGATGTCCTTACAAACAGTTGTATTTTCTGTGTTTGAATTGGCAGCTCTTCTGTTCTCAGTGTAAGGCAGAGGAAGGGTTAATGACACAGGTTTCAGAGGAAGCCGGTCCACTGTAGTAGACTATCCCAGACTGGGGCAGAAAAAGGAATCATAAAGGTGAGCAGACCTAAACATTTCTCAGCTTTTCCAGGTAGAAAGGCTGCTTTTGTAACTTTTCGTACAGGAGAAAAAAGATTTCAAAGAAATGACGCAACCTTGATTCCAGGGCCCTATGCTACCCACCAGTCTGGCAAGACCGCTGAAGAAACAAACTGATTTTGAAAAAGAAAAGAAGAACAGCTTCAAAAGAGACAAGATCACTGATCTTGAAGAAGTCCACTGGGTCGAGGCTATCAGCGCCTTTGAGGATATGGAATACTAGGATCTGATTCCATCATAGTCTTCTCTGGTCAAGACCAGGAAGGTTCAGGCTGTCAGTGTAGGACATTGCCTTAAAACCAAAAATCTATTTGGTTACTCTTCTCTTAGCTGATTCTAGAACAGCAATATGTTCTTTGTTACTTCTATAATGTGGTGACCACGTTGGATGCACGTGTTCAAGAACAATCGGTGAAGTAATACTGTTTTAATGCAGATGCTTCAAAACCCAGGTTACTCTTCCTTTGGTCACAGCTTTGCAAAGACCTCAGTGCTAGTTATTACTGCTATCTAAATAGGGACTGTTATTGTGATAGCCATAGATAATGGGAAGAATGCTGTAACCTGTGATTGTCCTGTCACAGAAAACAAACAACAATTCTATGTCCATACTGTACAAGTACTCCAACCAACAATGGGATCACAGAAACCATATGATTCCCTCAAAGACCATTGCTGTAACAGAGACGGGTAATACACCAGTGTTAACAGTGATCTTAGTGTAGAAACCTTTTGTTAAAGGACACAGTGTTCAGTGATTAAAAACTATGCTTCATAAATGACTCACTAAGTTTTAGATCTTCTTTTTTTCCCCATTATGCTTGATGATTCATCACAATAAACAGACTAAGGTTCTCTTTCAGGTAGAGTAAAGGCTGACAACAAATAACTACAATGAGAAATCAACTTCAAACTCAATCTGTACAAAGTTTAGATAAGCCATATTAAAAATGAAAAAACATCATTATTCAATAAAGTTATCAGTGGTGAACTCCACCACAACTGGAAAAGAGTAAAACAGATTCAAATACCCGTCTGTTGCTTTCTGAGCTCAGTGCTAATGAAATATCAGCCCTCAAAGACACTAAGGTTAGTGTGAACCTTTAACAACTCAGAAAAGGCAAAGGCAAAGGACAGAGAGCTATTTTACAGTCACACAGATGTATTTCACAAACATCATCAACAAAATCCATCTTGGTATGATTCCAGTGCCACCTTCCTCAACCAAGACTCCCAAGTGCATAAACAAACCTGTGTGTAAAAAGACACATCTTGACCAGCTCACTGTCACACCTGCTGTACAGTATGTTGCACATATTCTTAAGCACAGTCTGAGTCACTGGCTCAATATCCTTTTAATTAATAATTAAATAGTACTTAAACATCCTCCTGAATATTTGTCAAAGTTTTATTTTAAAAAGTCCATATTTGCTCTAGAAAACTGCTCCAGTGTAGTCTGTGACAGTAGCATTATAATTTAGAAAGTGATCAACCACTTGCCTTTTCATTTTGTCAGATAATTGAGAATTGCTTTGCTGTTTTGCATAAGCAAACATAATCACGATTGTTCTGCACATGAATCTAAAGCTGTGGAAAAGCCCCCTAATGTTTACAGCACTCGGGAAGTCCTGTTCAGTGCGTTATGTGTCATCATCTTTTTACAAATGAGCACGCAAGAGTCGCGTGAATTATTTTGTATTTATAACATTATGGGGCTGTACAGATTACCAACTCTTAAAAACGATGTTCTATTTGGGAGGGGGAGGGGAGGGGGGTCTTTACTTGCACTCTATATGTTGTCACATTTTACGTCCTAATATAAAGGCCTTGGACAGAGGTTTGACTGCTGCCCTGTACCACAACAACCATTGCCAGGTCAATTCTCGCCTAAGGAAGGAGCCCCACCATCCCGGTGTGCAGTTACAGTTCTTGTCAATAACTCTCGGGATCAAGATGTTTTGTCACTTAATTCGCTGTTTGCTTTAAACACATTTAAAAGCAGTGTCAGGTTTTGATTAACCTCCTCTACTACAGACCTTAAACATCCCCGTGGTTCTAAAATGGTTTCCCTTTTTAACCCAAGAAAGTTAGCAGAAGCGTGCTTTCCAGCAACTAAGGTAAGATGGAGAAGAGCTCAATGATGCCTTTGGCGCAGCTGAAATGTTCACTGCATATACACCATCAGCACAGAAAAAAAAAGCGAAAAACAACAATACCGGGTTACCTTTTCATACACACGTTGTGGTTTTAACACACTACAGCCATAAAATGAATAAACCTCGAAATGAACGGTAGAATAACCAAGCGGATTTGTTGTTCGGAGAGGCAGAAGCAGGGGAGAAAACGCGATGCGAGCACAACAGCAGCATCCCGCTGCCTCCACCGGCTGTATTGTCCCAAGCAACCCCGCCTCCCTGCTTCTCAGCCCCGGCTATATCACATACTCACCCTCGCTGGCCAGTGTGGGTATCCTTTCATTTTAGCAAAAACCAGATCTCCGGCTTTGTACTCCCGAGGCCGGGGACGAGCCATGTTTTAAAATATATTTATATACAGTATCTGTATATATTTTTAAAATTTATTTTTAACAGTCACCAAAAAAATTAGATGAAAATGATCGCGTACCAGTGTTTTGATAGCTTGACTGCAGCCTTTTTTAAAAAATGGAAATAAATAAATAAAAGAACGAAAGGGCCCGAGAAATTTCCCTTTCTTCTTATTTTACCAACACTAAAATGAACAGATAGAACTATATAAGTACGCAACTAGAATACAATCGCCGTCTAAAGCAGTAAACGTTGTCCTCATAGGCTTTGATGTTTTGCCACAGTGTGAACGAGAAAGCTAAAGCGGTCCTCTCATTCTTTCCAGATTCATTTGAAACGCAGAACGTCTGCCGAACACAGAAAATATGGATTCTTTTTCAGAATTATTCTTCGGGCAGGGACCTTAAACATTTGACTTTTACTTTCACTATCCTTTATTTTGTAGTTGCTCGGATTATTTTTTATATAGAAAAAGACCCATTTAAAAAAAACCGAAATATTTCATGGTTATATTTAAGAGAAGGCTGTTCAACATTTAAAGAAAAGCTAATCACGTGTTACAAAATTTTATTTTAAAATGAGAGGTGTAAAACAGCGCACAATAAGCAAAAAGCAACAAATGCCATTTTGCAAACATCTGGTTTTAACAATTAATTTAAGTTTAACTTTAAAAAGTGTTATTATATAATTTGTGCATGAATTAAAATAAAGATGTGTTTATTGATATATTTTATCTGCAAGTAATTGCAGCTCATATTTCTTCTGCGGTTGCACGGCAGGTATAAGAGGATAAATATTAGAGCCTGAAATTGCAAAAATGTTAAACAATAGTCTGAGTTGTCATTTCCTGTGAGTTAAGATGAGAAGAAAATGGAAACCGTGAATGTTGGGTATTCTGATTACGGTTTCAGCATGAAAAAATGACATACAAGTGGAAGCTGTAGGGTATATTAATGTATAAATAAGAAAATAAAATATTACAGGATGCATGCATTAGAGTTTAAAAGTTAGGCTTCTGTATCAAAAACATGTCAGGAATAGGAAAAAAAGCATGTTTCTGTGAAAGTCTTTGCTCTGGTCACTGTGCCCAGGAAACAGTTCAGGTCTCAAACACCTAGTACTTCGAATATCTGAGAAGTTTGTGTGACACATGAAGTGAAGAACCGTCAGGAATGTGGATGCAAAGTGGATTTTAGTTTCAAGCTAGGATATTGATCAAATTACCATGGGATACTGTAGGCTCAGCACATTATAAAGTTCTCCACTGTGAAGTGTCAGTGAGTATGTAAGACTGGACTCTAGTGACAGAAAGCTGGCACTATAGAGTAAAAAGATGCTTTTTTCTAAAAATTTCTCCCTTCAACACAGTCCTGTAGAGGTCCGTATTTGTTGACATCTTCTGAGTAACAGGCATACTCCAGCTTCCAGTCCATCTCAAGGTCCACTTCCGTGTCTTCCAGCTAACCAATCCAAATTACTGTGGGTTAACCAATCCAGTAATTTTATCAAATCACCATAGTTTCAGGCTTTGACCTGGGCAGCATCAGGAATGTAGAGGTGAAGTCAGCCATGGTCCCAAAATAAAGTTTTTAAAGGACATCAGCAGAAAAATAACAACTGCACACAGATCTGGGTCAAAATGAAAGCGTACAGCATAGCATTCTTCCCCATGAAGTGTCAGGGAGTTCCTGAAAGGTTGGTTTATACTCTTCCTCTTGACTGTTTCAGAAGAGCATAGCGATGGGTGGTCAGTACAGTTTTTAGTTTCTACCTGCAATCACTTTCAGCAAAATAGTACGAAAGTGCATGACATCACATGCATGTAATTTCAAATAACATAATCAAGCAGGAGATGACATAGAATTTTACCCATGTTTATTGATACAGTAATAACCCACCTAATACACAGAGTAAATGTATTTAAGGATGAAGAAAAATGCTACAGCATTGCTGCCAGATTTTAGTGTGTTTTTATTGATTTGATCATTTAAAAACCAAGTTGGCAGCAGCGCTTATTGAGCATACCTGCAATTGGAAGGGGGAAAATCAAATGCTTATAATCTGACAATTGGCAACAATGATAAGTTCATTGGGCAATAATCAAGTTGCCTGTTGCTGCTGGGTCTTCAGCCCAGTGAGGAATCGAGTAATTAAGGTTATCACTGCCTGTGTGTGTGTCTCTCTCAGTCACCCTCCTCTGCAGCCACACACTGTGCCTGGCCTACCACAAGCATGTTCTATTAGATTGTGTAAAATATAGTTACTTTGTATGTATTATAGAGATTCCCTGCCTCATGAAAATAATAAAGGCACAGACCCATCATTCCATCTTAGGGGATACACAGATATACCAGTTAACCTAACAGGTTAGGCCTAACTGTTTGCTTTTGGACTGTGGGAAGAAACCAGAGCACCCAGAGGAAACCCATACGAACAGAGGGAGAAAGTATAAACTCCACGGATAGCACCCCAGGTCTGGAAATGAACCCTGGGCAACCCCAAATGCAAATTAGCAATGCTAACCACCACATTACCATGCTGTCCCCACTTATACAAATAAATCACCCCAGTCATAACTTGTTTATTCCCCTACCATCTGGCAGAAGGTTCTGGTCACTCCAGTCGCACACAACTAGACTCCAAAATAGCTTCTTCCCAAGAGCTGTCAAGTTGGTGACGCCCCCACTCCCTTCCACCTTATTATGATCTCTCCTAACATCCTCCTATACCCACAACCACTGTACTCCTACACCACCACACACACATGTAAGCCAAAATTGTACTGTTCCCTCGATAGCCCAGTAAAACTGTAACAGGCATAATAATATTTAATATTTATTAATTAACCATACTACTTTTAACCATACTATTTTTTTGCACTGTTCCAAGAATTACCTTACACTGTTTTTGTCCTGTTAAATTTTCTCTGTTTGCGGAATTTTGCACAGTTTTGATTACTTGATTACATGTTATTTATGTTATTACATGTTACTGTTATTGCTATTGTGTAACTGTCTATTGTCTTATCTTCTGTCCTATTTATATACTGCACCTGAGTGATTAATGAGAAACACTTTTCATTATACTATACACCTGTGTAAGTTTAATGACAAAAAAGTTGAATTGAATTGAAATGGCAAATGGGTTTCTCTAACTCTGTGTTTTGACTTTAGCCAATTTCCCTGACCTTAAGGGGCGGAGCAGTGGGAGGGGCACTGTGGCTCAGGATCTGCGCCTGTGACTGGAAGGTTGCTGGTTCAAATCCCGCGGCCAACAGAAGAATCCTACTCTGTTGGGCCCCTGAGTAAGGCCCTTCACTCCAACTGCTCCAGGGGCGCTGTACAATGGCTGATCCTGCACTCTGACCACAAGCTTCTCTCTCTGTGTGTCTGTGTCTCATGGAGAGCAAGCTGGGGTATGCGAAAAGACAAATTCCTAATGCAAGAAATTGTATATGGCTAATAAAGTGATCTCTTATAATGTGAAACCCTGTCACTCAGCCTTCAACACTAACCCTAATTACATTTTCAAGTCAGGTAGCACGTACAGGGCATAGTATAACAGACCTTCCTCTAATATATATATTTAAAATATAACACCATATCTGTAAATGTAATGTGTCACTACAGTGTTGTCTATTCAAATTAGAGATACAAAGTAGTATCTAATTACAAAGTAGATACTTTCCTTGTTCCATTCTTTTCACACACAAAAGTTCCAGTAATTTTATTTCTCTGTTGTTAGATTTCTTAATAAAAGTTAGTTAAATTTTCAATATGTATTATCTCAATTTGCAGTATTTATTGCAGAAGCTTTATCATTTCTAAACATTTGTTTGAGATTTGGCATAAATGTAATTAACATTTTCTTTCTGTATTGCCCAATATTTGGTCATCTTCCATTAGATATTCTATAAAAGGGCCACAAAAAGAAGGTAGGTTTCACTTATTTGATAACTAGTAAACACTTGATTCCAAGATACTGTCCACAAATTTTCAGATTGATGCCAAAGAAATCTGCACAGGAACACAGGAAAATGGAATACCAGGAAAACAGGAAAAATAAACTATTCATTGTCCCCCATGGTTGTCAGTTTCCAGTACTGACCCTGTCACAGTATCAAGGCCTGCATGACAGACCCCAGTCATGTGTAAAACAGTGTTTTCTTGTATTGCTGTGAAAATGGCTTTTAACACATTTTCCATCTCATGTCCCTGTGTTGTGTTAACTAGAGCTTAATTAAAAAACTGCTGGGGTCAACGTTATTGATTCCCTTTTTTCTACGACTGAAGTGACTCCATTCCTTCAGTCTGTCCTCATTACTCATTCCCTTAAGCCCAGGAATGAATCCTTTCTCTTCTTTGGGCTATCTCTGGTTCTCCTTAATCCACCGTGTAACATTTAGACCAGACGTATTTACAGCCCTCCGATTGTGTTCTGTCCAGACCCAGGACAGCCTCCCATAAACCATAACCTTGGTCATGTTACAACCTTCTAGCCAAATTCTGGGAGAGCTGGGAAGCTGAGCAAGACTGGGCCTGGTCAATACTGAGATGGGACACCTGAGGAAAATAAGGTTGTTGGTGGACCAGTAGATGGTGTTCTTTCTCCTGAACCAAAATTTCCTAACCAGTGCTTCTATATTGTGACAGGGAATCTGTAGGCAGTGCTGTCCCTCATATAGAAAACTGAGGTCCTGACTACTTGGTCATTGACGACCCCAAGATTAGGGTCAACAAGGCTAAATTCCACTCTGTTTCCCTTTTAAACTGAACCAGTGAATCAATCTCTCATTTATCCGTGTGATCTCCCGCATAGCAGGCTACTGGTGCATAATGGGATGTACAGCACTTCAGTGTATTTCTGTATATTACCTATAAGAACAACTTTTCATGATGTGCAAGTTAGCTGATTGAGCTATATTTCCTGCCAACTTCTTATGATGTGCTAAAAAAATATTTTAATAGCTGAAAAAAGTTAATATTTCTAAAAAGAGGTCAGCATGGTGGCGCAGTGTTGTTGCCGTGCAGCATTTGGGCCGCTGGGTTCACCTCCTAGGGTGCTGTCTGTGTGGAGTCTACATTTTCTCCTCACGTTCACATGGGTTTCTACCACGTGCTCCCATCTCCTCCTACAGGCCAAAGACTGATACTACACTTGATCTTAGCCAAAAGGCTGAGAAGACACACTAATTGGTTAATTGGCCCTGGTGTGTGTGTCTGTGTTGGTGTGTGCCCTGGCAGTATCCTGCATTGCTTGATGGGATAGACTCCAGCTACTCGATCCTGAATTAGAAGAAGCAGCTAGAAAATGGATCTTTTTTAAACAAGAGAAGTACAGAGATGATATAACTATCTTTTAAACTTTAGCACTAACCCAGACTTTAGCATTTTCTTTAAAATCTAAATAGAGGCATTTTCTCTGACTGTGTGATAAGGACTGGCACGTTGTTCTTGGTGAGAGCACACTTATGTTCTCAGTATTGCCCAACAACGTTTATGTATTAGAGAGATTGATGGAGAGTACTGTTACAAAACCACATACCAGCAGATGGCACTGCTGTTCCAAAAGAAGCAATATCAACAGTAAATCTAACTACCTCTGCTACTGCTCACACATGATAAATTGACTTTTTGTACCAGCAATAATGCAATCTACTAAACAACACAAACATTATTATTAACAGTAATAGCACCACCAGCAGTAATGCTACAGCCTTCCCCCTGTAACCTGACCTCTTGAAGTCTCTAAGGTTACGTAGTGCCTAGCGTGATCGGTCCTGGGATGGGAGACCTCTGAGGTAGACAAGGTTGCTGCTGGATAACCAGCAGGTGGCGCTCTTCCTTGTGGACCACAATTTAATGTGCTTTGCAATCTTTTGTAATGAAGATCAGTGTAATGAAAATGCACTTATTAGTATTGGAGTTTTTCACATACAGTTTAATTAAGGCATTCTACAATCATTCAACAAAAGTAACAATAGGAATACACAATAACAACAGTTTTCACAACTGCCTGCCATAATGTTTTGTGGAAATCTTGTAACTTAAATGATTTAGGCAAATATTCTTCAGAGATATCCTCAGTAAAACTAAACTTAATATTAACTCTTTGCACCCCTTTCCACTCATGGGACTCTGTGCGTTCTGCTCAAGACTAAAGAGATTTCGTTCTTAGAGTCCTTCTAGTACCTTTTGACAGGCTGGGTCAATGCAAGCAGCAAAGACCATTTAGCAAATGAAAGGTGTGCTAGTGCTCTTTTATTGTTAGCAAAGAAAAAAAAATAAAAGAAAAACTCTTCTCTCAGTTCAGCAGCTTTCACACGGTAAGCTGCTCTCCTGGTGGTCATCAGTATTCTCCAGTCTGCTTTGCCTTTTGCTGCCATCAGCACCTAAGCAGCGTCCTGAGGCCGTTTTCCCTGTCTCTTGCCCATTGTCAGTCTTCTGTCAGTTTTGTGCTTTGCATCCATCAGTATCTCTGCTTCTCTGCAAGGCTACAGCTGTCTGGCTCTTCCACAGAGCCCAGGTGGGGCAGCTATTGTCCAGCTCAACCTCCACTCCACTGAAGCGGTCAGCAATGTTTATATAGAGAGAATCACAGCTGTTATACTGTATGTCGAAGCAGTAACTAGCAGCAGCTGTGGTCTCCCAGGTAAGCAATAGCTGACACCCTCTCACAAACCTGTAATGGCTTTCCTCTATGCTAATATTACTTCACATGAAAGTTTGCTGTTTCCCAGTCTGGGGTATCTTGTCACTTTCTTCCTGGGTAAACTGGTAAACACCTCAGTGAAATATTTTTGTTTTCCTACTTCAGTTCTTTTCCTTTAATCATTTAAAGCTTTTCTCACTGCTATGCTTTAGACAATTCACTATTTCACGTTAGACTTAGACTGTAATACTAGAAAAATCATATTCTTTAATTGGATACCATTCTTTTTAGCCATTTTATAAAGTGCATTCTTTTCCTCATATTTCTCTAATTGAGTTTTGACACAATTTTTTAAACTTTCCATTTTTTGAAAACTTGAGGCATTGCTTTCTAGATTTAGATTTGCTTGTTCTAAGAATGAATCAGTTATGTTCTTCTATCTGAATATCTTTAATATGTTCACATCCATTCTCAACTGATTCCATACACACATTATATCTCATTCTACATCTCTTAATCTCTATCTCAGTCCTTCAGCCTTCTTTCCAGAAATTGTGAACTGTAGTGTTACACATTTCCCTGGTGGATCTCTCACCTCTGTTTTCTTCACACTATTGATTATTGGAGAATATGATTTCAATACAAGCAATCCCTCTAGGAAGTGCTCTGACATCCTGACATTCTGAGAAAGAAAGCGCCTGCTAACCATGTCAACCGTGTTCACATCACTTGCAGTTTCCCCTAGTCGTTGTGAAGTAAACTAAAATATTTCCCCATAGTTACACTTTGCATTCATTGTATAAGGCTGCATTACAGCATACTTGCTGTAGGTGGCGGTCTGTAGCATATTCCTAACATGCAAGAGACTCTTGAATCTTATAGGTTGGGTTCGTGTGCACGAACACTCTTTGAACCATCTTTCAGTGCACATTAAAGGTGTATTCACCATCACTCTCTGTTGGCCAGATTCCATATTTCAGTGATTTCCATTCCATCATAACCATCATCATCATGCTGATGCAGAGGCTTTTGTTTCTTAATACTTCTGGCCTTCAGGCACAAGCACCTAATTACCTGGTCCTTTGATGTATGGTTTGCCCTGGGGCTTTGTTTTTGTCTCTGCTCCCCGGGTGTATGCTTTGCAGATTTCGTTGGCTTCCGCCCCCTGTCATGCTAGTTCAAACGTTTATGAATTGTTCTGTAGATCTTGCACCACGACACCTGGAGGCCATCTTGTTCAGATGTCACCCACCATATCCTAATAGACAGCCTTTTCCTTGGAAAGGAAATTTTCCTTCATGTTAACTCTTAGGTTTGAAAATCCAAAAGTGCAGCGTACAGTGACTACACTAAGTGAAGCAAGCCACAGGCCGTCAGTTGCTCAGCAGTTACTGCTCTGTGGTCGATTGTTTTAACTGGACACAGTGAAGCCTGAAGACGAAAAGGGCTTACATGGTTATCTTTTGCTCTATAAAATGTGAATTATTAAATACATATAAACGCTAAATAAACATAAAATATATAATGCAAATACTACAACAGTTGGGAAGATAAAGGTCAAGTCAGATGTAATTGAAGGCTAACACTGGACATGATAAATCTTTTTAAAATAAATAAGAACACAGACATCTAGGATGGAGTCATTAATCCAGACTGCTCAGTCTCTGAATGTGACTGACTTGGTGCTCGTGCATGCTTGTTTTCTACTAAGCACTCTTAGAAAATATACATTGACATTTCTTACCTTTGCTGAAGAAAAAAACTTACAGGAGATGACAGGTTGAAGGGAGTTGGATATATCTTTGAAGTCTTTGGGGAAGATGTGAGCTGAGGTCTTCAAGAGGCCGGGACCAGTGTACACACTTAACTTCACACTTCAAATTCTGTGCTCAGGTTGCTGGTTAAACAACTTGACGTGGTACTAGGAGCTGCTTTGAGGTAGAAGGATATGATGAAAAATATTTGTAGGTGTCCTTAGAATGTAGCATTTTACAAGGCATTTTACAGCCTCTGTTGTTTGCAGTTCCACTGTGTTTACTCAAATATTGTCGATGTTTTGACAATCACTTTTATGTCAGATGGTTACATATAAGGTGGCTGAGCTCATGTGAAAACATATGAAACAAAACCTGTTGTGCGTTTAACAGGCAAGGAAATGAAATGTGCAATGATGCACACTATGAGAAATAACCACCAGGTGGAGATGTTCTCCAGCTTTTGTGCAGCACTGCTTTGCAGCTTTCAAATCTATTCGGGATACAAGTTGCAAAATCATAATCATCAAAACAAAAAGTATTTTACTGTTTGTCAGTATCTCATATTATTTACAAAAAGCCAAGCTCTGTTTAGTATCTCTTTCAGTATATTTCAGATATTTAGTGGGCAAAATCACCACACTGTACAGTATGCATTTAAAAAATGGGTTGGTAGAGATTTAGAGTATAGAACACAGGACAGACCTGTGGGGAGGTTTTCTCTGGTCCTAAAAATGTTTGAGATAAAAATTATCCTAAATATAATAATTTTAAAGAAAACTGTTGTAGTATTTGGTGTTGGTTTTCTGACTGACTGTCTTCAGTTTGTAATTCAGGAAGGATTATCTTTGCAAGAAGCGTTTTAATCAATTTTAAATACATGCAATGGGATTTAATGGCACGGTATCTATTGTTGTTATTTAAGCTGTGAAGTATCAGCAGTTATTTCATGCAAGTTTAAAGACTACTGAAGCAGGGGTGAGCTTTCATTCACTCCCCTCTTCTCCCCAGAGTATGAATAGACTTGTTCCACTGTAACAGAACTGTCTTTCCCTTAGCAAGTTGCACACATCAATACCCATGATGTTCCCTGCCCGACAGCTGCTCCTTCATGTCTGTGAGCGACAGGTCAAGGCTCAAAACTAATCTGAAAACACGGCCCAGTTGCAAGATCATTTTTTTTATTAAACACTTTAATTACAGCCATTTCTTTAGTTGTTGTGATTTTTCTGGTATAAATCAATTTGCCTCTGCACATTGTATAAAACAACTTTTTTGTAATAAAGAGGAATAACAGATATTTAAACAAAACAAAAGCATGCAAACAAATATGGCTTTTAACTTAGCAGGAATGAATACTGTTACAACAATTAGGAAAGAATGTGTGACAATGGATTGACCAAACTTCACAACTTGACCAAGTATTGGAGATCTGTTCCAGTCCATCTTGATAAAATGTGGAATAACACAGTGCTCTTTTAACATACTGCAAAACATAGATAACCGAGGCACGATAAACAATTGATGTGAGAAATATTTGGCCATCTTTAACACCATAAATTCTTTACCATGACAGAAGTAGACAATAATACATCCAATATAAAGTACTTTTGATACAGTATAAGATTGTTTTTGGTTTCTTTGAGAGAAGTATGCATGTTTCCCTATTCACAAAATATACAATTCGACAGATTTCAGTTCCAGTTCTCGACTGGGACACGAGTCCTTTGTAACCACATGTTGACTTTGAGCTCTGTTCACAAAGCTTTAGTGTTAAGAGTTACTTAAGGAATGTTTTCTCAGTGTAAGACAGCGATCATCACAGTTTCATGTCTTCAAAACATTTACAGTACAATGCTTAAAGCACAATCAGAAAGATTCTCACTCCAGATGCATTTACAGTGTTACATAACTCACTCTTTAATGTGTTTACAACTTACACTAAAACGATTAATATCTCTGCAACGATCATGAGAAAGGGGATCCATTTACATTATGCTCTAGTCCTTGAAAGAATCAGTGCCAGTGTACAGTTGTCTAAATAATTTCAAACTCTGCTTTACTTATATAACAGGATCTGAAGAAATCTACATCATTCTTTAAATAACTTACAGATTATAACATCCTGAATAGAGCCCAAACAATTAATTTTTAATATCTCCTTTGATGCATTTTTAAACAGACTGAAAACATTTTAAATTGTCTAAACGGGCTGCTTAATACTGCTCACTTCATGTTAAGAGCTTTTTACATATCTCATGAGAGATAAATCTTTGGTCAACCTTAGCCTTCCAAACAAAAACATAAAACAAAACATGAATACAGACAATACCGAACAATAATTTACTCAGCAAGTTCACTACACTTTTACAATTATCTACTAACATTTCTAGAATCGGAATGCCACAAAACCTAAAATTCACAGCTGTTTTTGCTGCACATATTAAAAATGAAAAACAAAACCTAGGTCACAAAATGGACATTAGATACAGTCAGCACTAACAAAAACACAAACTATTCTGCTTGGCACAACTTATAATTGAAATGTAATACAGATAGGATGAAAATATTTCACACCTTCTACGTCCAAAAAAAGACATATCATTTTGATTGGAATTTGTTCTTTATGAGGAATAAGGCAAGTGATGTCTTAATATTTAAATAAGTGCATAGAAAGCAACAATGGAGACAGACTAGGAGCGTCAAGCTGTTTGATTGGATTCTGAAATAAGTTGTATTTCAATTTGGAAAAATAAAATCACACACTGATGTTGATTACTGTTATAACAACATATATCATAAAAGAAATGTCATGTTTTGGGCAATACCCAATTAATCAGATTTGAGGTATTTCTATAATATATTCACTATCTACTCATCTTTAGCTCTGTATGAATTTTAAATCATTTTACCATCAGAATATCTAAATTACAGCATGTGGCCAAAAGTGATTTATGTCTTCTACCATTTATGTATTTACAGTGTAAATTGGTTCATACAACGCATTTTAAACATATGCTTCTCGTTTACTTAAAATGGGTAGAATCTTACATATATCATGTTTAACAAAGTGCATTTTCAATTATAAAGATTTTATATCTAAGCATTTTCCACCCATTTCCCACTCATTATATTTCATTGTAATACATCAAAACTATTGCTGTTTGATTTAGTGAATTGTATTGTGAGTGTTTATCTGAAAGTCCAGCCAAACCAGAGAACATTTTCATGGTGAAAATGTAGAAGTGATTGTAGAAAACATGGCTGCTAACATCAATCAAGAATATAGTCACCTAAGACTGAGGGCAATTCATTTCAAACATTTTTGCCACAGAGGAGCGGATCATTGTTTCAGGAATATAGACTTTTTACTCACAATAGATGCATGCAATAACCCTCTCATCAAATTAACACTTCTTTAGATGTAGAATTTAAAAAGAGCATAAAGCTAGAACTGAGTGCTGTATATCAAGCCGTTTGGGTGAAAATTAAGAGAAACAGTCCTTATGAATAGCAATGAATGGACAATTCTCTGTGCCTACTCCTGCTCATTCAACGTATTAGTGCTCAGGTTCCTGTGCAAATTCGGGTTCTGGCTGTGTCTGTTTCGACTTCGCACAGATGAGAACATTGTGTTGCACCCTGGCACCTTGCATTTGTGCAGCAGTCGGAGGTGCACGGTTTTGTAATGAGCCCTGAACGTCCCTTTGTTGCTGTACACCTTCTGACATAAGTGGCAAGTTATGGGCGAGCCTCCTGGCAGGTGCTGCGTCAGGCAGTCGCTGGATTTGTCAGTCAAAGGCCACCTCTGCTGGAGTCCCTCGCTGGCTGCCAGACTCGTGCCGTCACAGCTCTCGTCGCTGTCGTCCATGGGAATGCCTTCCTCGCTCCCCCCGTCAGAATCCCACGAGGGGTGCGTGTTGCTCCCCGCCTTGATGACCGACGCGGTGCTCAGATCCAGGACAGCCTCCTCTTCTGCGCCACTCTCTTTGGGGGGGTCCAGATTGGTCTCTAGCATCTTACTCATGGGGAAAACTAGACCCATTCGGTTGTTTCCTTTGAAGATCACAGAGGTCTGCCCCATGTGCTCCTTTAAGGGGAAATCCTGGCGGAAATCTTTAGTTATGTCTCGGCAGAGAGAGGAGGGGGAGAAGATTGTGCTTGAACTTCCATAGTGATCTTTGGTCAACAGCTTGTGGTGCAGATTCAGGTTTGCGCTGTGCCTAAAGGTTACAAAATGGGACAGTTACAAAAATGGCCTCACATACAGAAGCACACAACTACGATAACGTCAGTACATGTTTATTTTTTAAAGCTTTGGAAAATAAAGTTTTACTTTCAACAAATTGGCTTTAGCCCTGCTTTTAAAAACTCATGCTTCAAATGACGTTTTTTTGGGGTCGTGCCTCACCTGTCTCTGCTTCTTCTAGACGGAAAGGCTGCATTGCAGCCATCAACTGTGCACATGTGCATTTCTTTCAGGTGCACATTTCGATAATGCATTTTGACACTGTACGGGTTTTTGAACGTTTTATTGCAGATCTCACAGTGATGGGGCATGTCTTTGTCTAGGCAAACCACATGAGGGTTCATGGTAGGGATGGCACTGCTGGAGTCATCAGTGCCTGAAGCTGGTGCGTCCTTACTGTTCGTTAAAAACTGAAACAACCCCCCGTTTTGCGTCCTGTGTTCGCTGACAAATTCACCATCGCAAAGCATGTTTCCTGACTGCTTGTCGGAGCAGTTTTCTAATTCAGGTACGGGCAATGTTCTGATGAGATTGTAATGCTCTCTTTGCTTACTGTCAAAGGGGGATGCGCATGCAATCACAGGTCCTTCCTGTGTGCCCCTAGCTCCCTTTTCCAAGCTCTTTAATCCACCTTCTAGCTCTTCACCTGTGGGCTCGACTACATTCGAATTTGTGTCTAGCTGCCCGTGCACGGAGGCTGCGGAATTCTCTCTGTCAGCGGCCTGAATGACTCCACTGTCCTCTCTATTAACAGGTGCTTGTTTTTCACATGTGGTGCTGCCACTCTCAGATTCATCTTTGTCTCTCATCTGCAGGGGAATCTCATCATCAGAGCCACTGCCCTCGCTGAGCTCGCCCACAGTCTCGATGGCTTCTTTCTCTATTTTAATAGGCATGCTAGACTTGCGGGATTTCTTCTTTGGTATTGGCTCAGAGGAAGGCTCTGTTGCTGGGGGCTGCACAGGAACAGACGAAGAAATCAGAGGCAAGGAAGGCAAAGTACCTGGGGTGTTAGCAAGCTCTGCGGGTGTGACTAGACTACGATAAAAGGGGAGAACCGGCTGCACAGTCTTCAGGTTGGGAAACAGTATGCCACTTTGCCCAATATTCGGGAAGTTGTTCTGCAGCTTTGAGTCTGTGCTGGGGATAATATAGCTGGAAACAGACCGGGTGTCAGTGGTTGTGATGGCACCGAATTCAGATCGTTTTTCGGTTTCCGGCGTTTCAGCGGTTGTAAGGTTATTTCTTAAGTCCTTGTCTCTGTTATTTCTGTTCATAGGCATGTGCAGCCTGGGGTTGGGGTTGGCACTGTGGCGGTTGCGGCTCCTTAAGGAACTGAAGACCATGTTGCAGCCCTCTATGGTGCACCTGTGCTTGATCTTCAGGTGCACGGCGTTGTAGTGGATCTTGAGCGTGCCTTTGTCGTAGAAGGTCTTTTCACAGGCGCTGCAGAACACACGGCCCTTCTTCGAGCTGCTGGCGGCCTTCTCCAGCGACCGCAGCTTGTTCTCCGGTGACAGCTGGGACACGTCGGAGCTCAGGGAGGCGTTGCAGGGAGTCGAAGGGGTGTCGGAGAAACTGTCGCTGGCGGGAAAGTCCTCGCCAGCCTCGACTTTCGCGGAAACTTCCTGGGGGTTGCCGTGCCTTTCGCAGTCTGAGGCGAAGGAGGCAGAGCCGGAGCCGAGGAAGCTGCTCTCGGTGGTGGGATCCAGGTCTTCGGGTCGGCCTTTCGGCTCTTTCCCCTGGCTGTGCTCGAGCTGAAAGGTAGCTGGCGACGAGCCGATGAGAGGCGCGGGGACTGAGCTGAGGAACTGGAATGGCAGCATGAAGGCCATGTTATTGATGAAGCTTTCGAAGTGGTGAACGTTACTAGCACTGGCTTTTTCCACTTTAGGGGGAAGGCCAGGGCTTCGCTGTGTGCTGTTCTCTATGAATGTCCGAATGTCAGAATTAGTTCTGGTGCTGGGCACAATGACTGCCTGTCCTTCCTTATCCTGGATGGCCATAAGCTCCACTATGGACTTGGTCTCACCAAAGCGCAGGAACTGCTGCAGAGTCGCTACCTCTTCTTCATAGGTCATGATGGCCCAGCGGTCCAGCACTTTTCCAGTTGCATCCTTAAAAAAATACAAACAATTTCAGAATTACGTGCAGTGTAACTCTGAATTAGAAGCCGTGAGCATTTTACATTGGAGTATACCCTGTTACCCCAAGCTGACTGAATTTGTTTTTCTAAATACAGTGAGATGTGTAGACATAAAAGGAAAAGGGAAACCTAATTAATGTACCCTAGTGTTTCATCTTTATCTTAATTTTTCCTAATTTAAATCATGTGGATTTTCTCACTCAAAATCCAGTTATCTGTGAAGTACGGTAACAAAGATCAGAGAGCAGATGATCTTAGATTCATCCTCTGACTGTCTTGCTCACCCTAGCTATAATTACATATGAGTGGTACCCTTCTTTGAAAGTGTAGCGGCAGTGAACTTTGTGCTATAACTGTAATAAATATTTTATCATACAGCATGTGTTTGATGGCCTGCCGAGATTTCCCATTTTGCATTCAGTATAAGAGGGGCTAACGTGAATTAAATGTAATGTCTTGAATATTTCATGCTTTACTAATAGCTACGGCCAGTGTGGTGGCTCAACATCACCATCTTGTAAAACTCTAATCATTTCCATCCTGGCCTGTTCAGGGTTGCTCATATGGAAAGACTCCGCAACTGAAGCAAAAATGATCTCCGTCTTACTATTGTAATATTATGGGTGTGTTATAATATTGTTCATGAACTAAAACATCTACTCAGTGCAGAAATCCAGGAATAGATACATGTTGCTTTGTACACCACCAATTTGCATAGGAAACCCTTGGCTTAAACAACAAGGAGAGAGCTAGCATGTGACGTCACCAAGAAATTGAATCCAGTATATTATCTTTCTCAGTCCTTATCATTATTATTTGCCTCATTCTGATCACAACTGGAAGATAACCCATGTGAATGGTTCTGACAGTATACAGCACCTACTGTATGCTTGAATGTACAGAAGGTACCTGAAGAACATATCCTCGGATGTAGTCCTGTAACGTCCAGTCCAGTGCATTTAAGATCTGGATGACCTCTTCCTGCTTGAGAACACTGAAGAGGCGGTCCAGCAGGATCTTCAGCCGGACTGGAATTGCCTGGGTCCCATACAGCATTAGGCTACAGATATCGAAGACCACATTGGAGTGAACGATCTCCACCTGGCTGCCTTGGTATATGTGATGGACCTTCAGCTTGCTTAAGGCTAGAAGACGTGAACAAAGAAGAAAAGTTCATGTGTGTACACGCAGAATAAGAAAATCATAGATAGTGGCACGAAATTGCCATCGCACTCCACGCACCATGTGCTACCCATCCGTGTCTGCACTGTTCACATTGCCTCCGTTTGAGTTTTCCTGGCTTGAAACACTCACAGTTGCAGTTTACCAAGGTGCAGCAGATTACCTGTTGAAGAGAGAGTGGAAAAACATTAATGGCCAGGGTATTAATAACAAAGGGTACTTTGAATCATAAATAAAAATGCTATATAATCCTATTTTCTGCTACTGCACCTTGTACTCAGAAGCTGTAGAATGCAATACATTATCTCATAATTGCTGGTACTGTACCTCTGGCATTATAGATCAAAGGTTTTGATTTAAGGCTTGGAGCAATATTTACACTTCAAACTTTGGCGGCAATTTCCAGTTGAGATCAATTTACAGTCTTTGCTTGCAACTTGAATATTTTTATCTTCCCAAAATGGCAGTAACGAACTGCAATATGATAGCATACATGTACGGCAGAATTATGGCAGGAGATTCCACATCCTTAATACATGAAAGAGAATGGAAAGTCCTTAGCAAACCCAGACTGTAAAATTCTTCTCTTTCAAACAATCAAACAGGCACTATTCATTCAGAGATACTACCTTTGTGTACAGGCATAACTTATCTAGTAGTGTACATCTTTTGAACAGACATATAAAAAAGAGCACAGGAAATGGAGATAATAGTACCATTTTCTCAGTCATTAGCACCATTGTCTGGTTGTCTGAATGGTTGGTACTAATTGATTTGAAAATTCTGATCTGAATAATAAGAATCCTGATTGCCACCCTAGTAACACCTAGTTGGTCCTATAGGGAAAAAAAGGAATTTATTTAAAAATACATTTGAAGAATTCCCCTTCTTGCTTAAATGGAAAAAAAAATGCAGTCTCTTGCAACTTTGCAATAGAAAAATTATTATTTGCTGAATTTTGAGATCAGGAATAAGGAAGGGCTTCATTGGTCTTGGGTATGTTCAGAGCACGTCAAAGCAGACACAGCAGGTATCTCTGGCGAGTCCTGGTGGCGTTACTGTACACAGCTGTAAGGAGCCAGGCTCCAGGAGCACACCTGTCCCACAAGAGCTTTCTGAAGGCACCAAAGCTTCACACAATTATGGAACAAAATTAATTTTATTGTACGCAGAGAGGAGAATCTGCTGGGCTAACGAGGCTTCTCTCTGCTGGGTGACAGGCCTTCCGAGTGGAAGGAGAGTGCCTCATAAGGGCTTGGAGAGATGTTCTTCTTTTCTTTGTTCCCTCACAAGAGCTTGTCAGGTCTATCTCCATCTTGTAAGAAAAACGCAGCCCTTAATGCCATACCTCATAGCAGACTGTATGCTGTTATCACAAGGGCTGCTTTTCATCTTTTTTTCAAGACCATTAATTAAAGGCATACACAGAATTCTGGTAGCGGCTCCAAACTCATTATTATTACTTTCGCAAATGGTATTGTTATTGGAATGTCAGTTATGGATGGTATCTATTTACTGTAACATGAAATTACACACACATTAGTAATGGGCTGCGAAACTGCAGCTGTCCTAAGTTTTTAAATAAGCCACTATTTACTTTTAAATATGTGTAACTTAATGGAGTAGCTCTCCGAAGCAGGAATGTAAAGAAAAGAGAGATTTCCACCAGGGACCTGCTGTGCAGCTGTTATGCCAGCTAAGAAATGTGCCTTTCCAGGGTGTGTTTTTGGCACCAGTGACAAAGATACGTGCCACAAGCACAGAGGTGCCAGTGAAACGGATCCAGAGTGCTCTACAAGTTTGCCCGCTTTCTGGATAGTTATGTTATGCAGAGGAGCCCACAGTATGGAGGATTAACGTCACTGCCATTTTCTTATCAATATATTATAATCTTGAAGCTTCTCTCTGGGATCCCTTGCCAGAGCTCCCTAATATTTTAGGGAACTTGTCATGGAAAAAAAATCCTAACTGTAACCCATGACAAGTTGCAATGTGCAGCTCAGAGCTGCAGGAATGTACTATACCCACCAACAGCTTAATAAAATATGATACGGCACTCAGTGCTGTATTATATGGAAGTCAAAAGACATTAATGCGCACATTCAGCGTGATCAGTGCCATATGCACTTTTTTATTGCTGTACTTCTGTCACATCAGATTGACTCAAAACACTTAAATCTGATACACCCCAAACAAAGTCTTCTCATTTCACATAATGTATCATACCCAACATTAAAATATATACTGTACATCTATGAACTGCTACTGTAGATTCTGTTCCATTGAAAAGAGTGAGTTTGATATTAATCTTCCTTTTATTTTCCCAACTAGCACAGCTTTTCTTGAGGATGGAGAATGCAGTGCCAGGAAAAATTTCCTGTTTCTCATGAAATGATTTAATGTACAGTAAGTCAGTAATTTCTGTTACTTTGTTTCCAAAAGTCAGTTCTTGTTACATGTTCTTGTTGCTGCTTTTGTAATTAAAACCCACTATGTTATCTTGCGGTTTAGAAAAGGCATGAAGCACAAAATAGAAGGAAGTTCTCAAAGCGACTTATTCAATTAATTTTTGCTTTGCTTACTCGCTTCAAAAGGCATGGAGATAGGGCTGCTTTAAACAAAGGCATTAGACCGCTTGTCTTAAACAGAATTACAAGGCATGTTAAACTTGAAAAAATGTTATGCTAGTAATCTTCAGATTTTTTTTGTTTAATCCTACAAGCAAACTAGCCCTGTATTGGGTAAATCAATAATGTACAGTATGCTCCACATGCTTCAGAATGCTTACATCTATGAATAACCCTCAAGCAGACAAACTCAACAGCAAAGTGGACCCTCCTAGTTTATTAATCAAATATGACTCCTGCTGGAGTTTAATTGCCAGAAATACTTTAATACTGACTTTCCTGTAACAGCAAGGCACCTGATTTTGAGTCTAAAAAAAGAAGAAAGTGATGTGTAAAACCTTGAGTCTTAAAGCAGCTAAATCCCCATCATTATCAGGCACAAAACGAGCATGGTCCAATTAATGTAATCCCATTACACACACACAGTTCCTTTGCTGTTACATTCAATATACATCTCAATCAGTTCTGCAGGATAGAGAGATGTGGAAATGCCACCGTTCTGTGTTTCTGCAATTTTTCTTAATTAACTATTCATTTCATGTTCTTGAACAAAAAGATTTCTTCTTCTTACTCGTCCCCTGTGAGGCCGTTTGGCATGTGATTTCAAGGGACTAGAACTCCTTATGACTGCCAAATGTAACCTTTGCAGTCAGGAAAGTAGTCCATATCACTGTGTATTTAATTCAAAGCAAAGCTCAAAATGAAGCACCGAAGAACTATTCTCAACCAACAAACCCAATATTTTGTAAACAGCTGAAGTATTGTTTTAGCTTTGAGAGATTTTATATTTAAGTGTTTGTTAAAAAAGTTCTCACATAAAATATGGAAATAAACTGCATTTATGTATTAAATATGACCGTAGCATTTGCTGAGCAAAGCAGACTGGAGGTCTAAATGTATATAAAAATAATCCCTCCTTAATCCTTTGTAATTGACTAAATAAGATTAATTGAAACAACAGCGACAAAGGTCATGTCTACCTTGTCTACCTTGGACGGTTTCTGTCAAGGAAGCAAAAGCAGTCCCTCTCTGGTCCAGGGACAAGACTATAACACTGCAGAACAAAGACATTCATATATGCCTTCCTCTGATGGCCCACAATGAGCTGGTTTAAAAAGTGTGGCTGGAAACATACTGTACTTGGTCATAGAAAGTACGGTGAAGCACACACCAGCCATTTGTCTTTACGCTAATTCTTAAAGGAAGTGATATTTTAATGGAATCCACTGGCAACAGGCAGATCATGCAAGTATGCATAAGAATAACCTACTGTAAAGCCTGCTTCGGTGTCTGAAAGTACAATATTTTAACAGCGAAGGTACACCAACAATTAATGCACTCTGCGTGACCTGGAGCAAGCGTCCCCTTCTTTTTTGAGGGAGAGAAAGAGGCATAAAAAATGGGATTTCGTGGCTCTTCTAAAAGAAGTATTTTTAAAACGGCCACTGACAAAAAAGATAATGTATTTTACAGTTATTTAGCCTCGGTTTGAAAACCCATAATGTTACAGCTAAATGTATCACAGAATGTAGAGGGAGAAAAAAAAAATCAATGGAAAATCTGGCTGCATTTTTTATTGTTAATGCTGTCACTCAGCTCCCAGAAATTGTGTTCCATGGCCTGAGCAATCTAAAGCAGATGTGTGAAGAGGTGCTCGTCTGCTGGAGGATTCTCTGTGGCCTCACTTTCACATGATTTTTATTCCTGCACAAAAGATTCTATGGCTTCTCAAAAGAAGACCCAAATGGATAAACTTCTCACTAAAGCTAAAAGCTTTAGAAATTTCGTAAAGGCCCAGTTGATGTGGGTTAGTAGTTATTAATCATTATTAATAGCTGGGATAAAGACCTCTTTTCGAAAAGATTCTGTAATTAAGACTTTTTTTCCACTTGTGAAGCAAACCTCAGTGTAGCTAGAGTGTAAGCCCAATACAAAATATTACACAAATATGGCAATAAAAAAAAACACAATATACAGTATTTAAAAAATTAGAAAAATTAAACCTAATTTATTATCAATTTTTTTGTTCTGTAAATTTAACTTTCAGAAGCAAAGAAAATTTTCAATAGACAATGTCAGAAGATTAAAGATTTCTATAATTTCATACAGTACATAAACAAGTCTCATACGGTTAGTTGTCAAAAACAGCACTTTAAATTCAAAGTATTTTCCAGTATTTTTTTAAAACTTGGGCAATTCCATTGGAAAAAAAATTGAACAAATTCTCTGTACATTCCACTTTTCATCTTGCTGCTAGAATCCACACAACACAGTATGATGTCAGATATTTCATTTAAATAAAGAAATGTGGTTGATTTGTTAAAATGGGAGGATATGCTGTTCGCAACACACTGTGCTTCTTATCTGCCATAGCAGGGTACAATCACATCTGGTCAAACAACTTAACCTCATTCAACCACACTGTGAAAAAAACACGCCAAAAGGTTTTTACATACAAACAATAAACCAAACCTGACAGCTGTAAAGCGGATGTTGAGAATACTGCTTAAATCAGATTAATTCCTGCAGATATTTCTCATGGCACATCATACTGTACATCCATAGACAGCTATGTACTAAGGCTTTAAAATGCTGTACGGAAAAATGATTTTTCCTTGAAGGCAGTGTAAAAACTAGTGTTTATGCATTTGTAATTATACTGCATTTATATTGCATTGAAGTGATACTAGTTCTCTGGTGCTTGGAACCCCCTCTAAATGCAGTGTAACATCACTGTAACTGCTCTGTAATTGTAGTCTCAATGTGTCTAATGTGCACTTACAATGCAGTAAATCTGCAGTCTCACTACAGTTTACAGTCATTTGTCCCAATTAAATGCTCCTTAGCTATAGTTAAAATGAAAGCCCTGTTCTTGTAGGAGAGCTGGCCGATCTGTCTGAGTAAGCAGGCTGGAGGAGTTTGTGAAAGCAGCAGCAGCATACCAGGACAACCAGACCTAAGTGATAACATGCATCTGTAGGAGGGGAGGCTTCTTGTGCAAGCCATTGCCCAGACACATGTCTCAGCCCCTGCTCATACAGCAAAACATCCGTGGTTCCAATAAGTAGGAAAAACAGAAACAGGCAGAACCAAACACGATCGCCAGGAAACAGACCTCACCTCTTCAGGACCAAAGTGTTCTCTGGGAGGGAATAAAAACCCTGTGCTCCTTAATTTCACCATTTACTTCTCACTCTGTTCTTTGCCTCCTAATCAATAAATTAGTCCTGACTTAGAATTAAGCAAGGAACGTCTGGAAACATTTGTACACGCTCAATATTTTTTCATTCATGTACCTTAATTCCTCACATTGTGGATGTGCTACTGTATGTATTAAACAGTACTGTCGACCGCCCTCACTTACAGCTGACTCCTGAGACGCTATATTAGTGTAATAATGCCATAATACCAGGGACAGGATGTAGCCCAAACTCATTTGGAGAATCACATCCATATCTACTACCAAAAGAACATTTCAACACATCTCCACTTCCAGAACAGGAGTTCTGTTTCAGCTTTATTCTTCCAGTTGTGTCAAACCATCCAGACCCATTTTATTTTGCGGAATTGTGGAACCCAGTCTCATGTCACTTGGGGTCAAAACTATAACATACCGGGGAAGGTAAAGGGAAATTAAATGGGGATTTGTTCAATGAATTCTGTTTCATAGACTAAAAAGATGTGCTTGAAAAATAAGACTGAACAGCTGTTAATTGACACAGAGAATGGACTAGATAAAAAATTTACTGTTAAGTAAATCAGCTCCAAAAATGCCTGGTACAGCCTGCCACACAAAACAGGACTTTCATTACTGACCTTAACTGTTAAGGAAATAAAAAGGACAGTAAGATATACATCATTCTGTACTCTCCCTTTACTGCGACAGACTGTGTAGGAGTGGAAAACAGCGTTTATTCCAGCAGTGACTAATTGATAAAAATCACACACAGGTCAAACGATAGACTCTTGCAAAGAAGCCAAATAATAAGGAATGAAGTAACAGAAAAAGATAACATTTTAATACCACTTTCTCCTTCCTTATACCATAAAACAAACACTCCATCTTGCTCGATTCAGCGTGGCTCATTTCTACAGTAAATCTTTCAGACTGTCACTAATTAGCAGCAACTGTTATTAATTAGATTCTGTGCTAGTCCTTCTGCTGCTTAAGTGATACAATGTGTATAGGATCAGAAGAGATAATGAACCAGGACTGAGATAACGGATCAATAGCAACTGTTTTCACCTTCGTTCTTAAAACCCCTTTCAGCGCTGGCATCTCTGCCTTAAAAATCACTGTCCCTCTGAGCATTCAGAGCTTCACACACACCTTCTTCTAATTAAGCAATATGTCCCTGTAGTAGCATGAGCTACAGGAATACAGGCACTACGCAGAGTACAAAAATCATCATTCTGCGCCAAATCTAGTACAATTCATGGATTAGGGATTATAGATTTCCTGGTTTCAAAATACTTTCTCATGCTTAAAAAGCCACATGTACATAAAACAGAAAGATAAACATAAATCAAATCATACCCATGAACCCAGGCATACAGTACCATCACATGACAACTGGAAATACAAATGTCGCTTGTGTGACATTTCAAAGGTGAAGAATTTAATACTTGATTCCACATATGACAATGTCTTTAAAGGCAAGTTTCAATTGTTTAACTGTGGTTCGTGAAACAATCCTGACAAATTAACGTAGCAAGTGAAATCCTTAAACTCAATTTGAATTGTACACTTTTTGATTGAGGAAAAACTAAATATATTTGAGTAAACTGATAGTATGAAAAAATAATTCGAAGTCTACATTAAAGCAACCAAAAGGCTTAAAAAGTGACGAATAACAGCACTGTTGTATTCTAAACGGTAATATCTTGATACATGTCCTTTTCGCTTCTTTCGGAAATATTGTTCCTCTCCATACAAGAATACTGGGAGTGTTTCCTCAGTGAAGGCGGCGTCTCATTAAGGTTGGACAAGAAAAAAATAGAACTAAACCCATAACTACAACAATGTTTAAGCTTTATCCTAAATGCCCCAATTGTACTATATCTGTACAGTATGTCTGTTTCTAGACCACATGTAGTTCATTCAATACGATTCAGACATTAAAGACAGACTGATTTGGGTGTGATACAGGATTATCACAGTAAAACACAAGGCATTTCTTTGCAATTAACTACTCTAATTAACATTTTATAGCTTTTAATCTGGTTTTGAAAAACACCTTTGTGTTTTTTCCAAAACTACATAAAATGTAGAAAAAAACAGGACAAGTACTTCACTTTTGATTGTGGACATTACTAGTGCTTAGAAAACAGTCTTAGCTCCTAAATGTGTTAAACATAGTGATTCAATGAAACAGAACACTCTGCCAGTTGCTATCACAGGGACACAAGTAAAGATATGAAAATGACTTTTTGAGTTGAAATTTTCAACAATGCTCAAAATCAGTGTAGAAAAGAAAATTCCAAAAAGTGAACGGACAACTCACCACTTCCGAATGCCTTTGTTTATAGTGACTCTTTTACCGAAAAAGCTAACAATTCACTGAGCTGCTTCAATGTAACAAAAATCCTGAACTACCCTACAAGACTTCACAAGAATACGATCATGAGGCAAACAGAAACAAAAGTATTTCAGCTTTACCTGTTTCTCCATGAGAGGGTCTGCTCTGGACATGTAAAGAGCTGTTTTACCGGCTTCCAGTCTAACAGTCTAAAAATGAGACAGTGGCAGCTCTGAGACCACAAAGAAAAGCAGTAAATGAGAAGAACATGTTAGTACACTGCGTTTTGAGAAAGTTTGGCTCCGAGCTATGCGCTGATTAATATCAGATCTCCCTCTTTGCTTGCCTCTTGACAATCTTGTCACATCTGGCTGACAAATCCTTGCAAGCTTATCCAAACCAAAGCAGTGCGAATCCTGCTCTGAGAGTAGCTGGAAGGGGCCTGCAGCACCAGCCACGCACTGGTGTACCATCATGAAACTAATGAAGCTGACTACACTCACAGGCTGCAGGAGCACAAAGCTACACAACACGCCTCAGGGCCTGTGCTACATAACACTGAGTTAGCACAGAGAAAGACAAGCCAAACTGTCGGCCCACACGCTTTAAGGGGGCTAGGTACTGTAGTTAACCAGAAGAACAGGGAGAAACCAAAAAAACCTAGCTGAAAACAACAAAAGTGACTTGTCAACAAAAAAAGGACAAAATCGCCACATGTGTGTGGCAATCTGTGGAGCTTCCCTGTCTGTGTGAATAATCCAGTAAACTGAGACATTAGCAGTGCGTTTGTTCCTTGCCTATCTCTGTCTACTGTACAAATGGTATCACTCCTGCTTTTAAAAACACACTATTATAAACTCAATTTCTTGACCTCAATTTTCCAGATTGGGAGCTATCAACTAAGAGCACAGCTCTAAACAGTCTTTTTTTCAGTGCAAACTATAGACGAAATTTTTTTTTGGTAAAAGTGCACAATATTTGTGGGGTATTCTTCTGGGTTCCATTTATTATCTACTTACAAAATCATTTTTATTCATTCTCCTCTAATCAGCTAAAAACATAAAAATTAAAACTATTTCATGTGTATCTTTACATGTTACTTAATTCAAAAATATTTTCTAACCTACAATTTTATGCAATATTGCAAAATAAACTTACCCTGGACAGAAATATACAGTTATGCCACGTTGAGAGGCCACTGTGGCCGAGATTAACGAGCTCCTAATTGTTTCATTAAGGCTTCACAAAACATTACATCAGTGTAAAATTACCCTCCAACAGACACCGGGCAGTAAGGAGCTGAAAGAGCCACAAGCCACTGTACCATAAGCTTCTTATATGATGTGCTAGCCAGTAGCAACAATGAAACGGAATTAAATAATTATTATTAAGAAAAACTGCTGCAGAAGTTTATTGATAGCTTCCAGTTACACATTTGCTGAAAATAAAGATATATGCTTCAGGGTTTCTAAAACAGCAAAAGAATGTGTTACAAAACTGCTCGCAGTTGTCTCCTGCATATTTTTTCTTTTATTAAACTTATTGGTGTATTTGCTGGGAGTTGCCTCTTCTGCATACATGACCTGTAGGGACAATCACACCGATCCTGGCTGAGTACACCTAAGGCTTAAATCACATCTAGTGTCAAAAGTTGATGTTTTTTTTGGAGATGCTGTTTTTTTTAAGAAAAAAATTCCAACACCCATCATGGTTCATGTGCACAACAAACTCTGACACCAGAAGTTCCAATGAAGTTAGAAAAAAAAACAATTAAATCCTGAGTCCAACAGAATCTCTAAACCTTCTGAAGCCCGCAGCTGGTTTTAAAAGGTAGAAGATGTTTAACTAGTTAAAATGATGTATCAATTATTTAAAAACGCACACAAATTACATGGAGCACCTTGATGTGACGCGAAACAACAGCGACATGTAAACAAAGTGCCTTTCTTACCTCAGACATTCTCATTAAATTGATGTTTCCAGAGTAACCATACAGTCTGCCATTCCCTACGAGTCCTACAAAAGAAATGCTTCAAACTCTCTTGTCTGTACAAGTATTACGGCAAGAAAAACCATCACACCGTCTCACAGTCTGTCACACACACACACGCGCACTGCGTGCACACACACACACCTTTTTTTGTCTTTTTTTTCTCTCTCGTCTGGATCTAAACTACTCAAGATGTGCTGTGTGTTCAAGCTGTGCACAGGGGAGGGGAACGGGATCCTCCCACTCGGAGTCCTCCGGTGCTGGGAGGCTGAGCCTGGATCTCACCTCTGGAGCTGCCTCTCCCCTCGGAGCCCCGGCGTGCCGTGCTTGAGCTCGCCCCCCCGAGTCACAGGGCAGTCCCCTCACAGCTGGCTGGAAGAGGGCATGACACTCATCTTTCACAGAGATTTGATCAAAAGGAATCACAAAGGCTCGAGGCACTCCTAATGCAGTCTGGAGAGATTCTACCTCTCCTCTCGAGCTGCTGGAGTAATGCATTAAATCAATGCGGCTCAGCTCAGTGCTCGCCCCAGCGCAGGGCTGCTGTTGTAAGTGTGTGTGTGTGTCTGAGCAGGCATGTTTACCTGACAAAATCTGACAATATCCCCACTAAGGCAGTACATCCTGACAAACAGACAATGAGGACCCATACTGCAATTGCAAATGACTTTTTTCACCTCCAAACCAAATGGCATTTGCTCGTCAATTTAAAAATACCAGAATTATTTGTTTTGGGTCGACTGTCACTGTGTCGAGTTTCATTTCAGTGGAGTATAGAACTGTAAATGAAAATAAATTGGGAGTCCATGGGAAGTCCCCATAAATACAGGAATACAAGTGTGTGTGTCTGTTTTCCTTAATACCAATCTGTGCAAAGCCTCAATAACAAGTTGTACCTTGTGCTGCCAGGAATGTAGTCTGCTTTTTCTAAGGAACAGGGACTTCTGAACAGGGCTCTTTTAAGGCCACATGTGTTTAGGAAAACTATCCACCACACACTGTCCTTCCCAGCCTTTCTTACTGATGTTGCTTTTGGGTCAATAAATACACATTTTTAACATTTTTATATAAACCTATTAAAGAAAAAAATATATAACAATACAGTTTTAGGCAAAAAAATAATTCTGGGTACTATTCATAAAAGATTATATTAGTCCAATGAGACCACAAGAATGTCATCTATTAAGTAAGTGAACATTTCTTTAACACAGGGGGGAAAAAAGCCCTTTAATTTTATAACAGAGTACCCAAATGGACCTCAGGATGGTAGTTATCTATGTGCTGGGAGATGCTAGGTCCTTTTTATAACCATTAGAATCTAGAGTGAGATGCACCCCAGGCAGTGCTTTGTGTGATAATCACACCTTTATAGGCCAGAACTCAGAGAGATAACAGCTTTAACAACAGAGGGACAGGAGAAAAACCTTTTACTTCTAAATATGTTTGGTTCAGATAAATACTTCTGATTTGCCCTAAAGGTTTTAGGAATTTAATTACAAAAATCACATACTGTAGAATTGGAGGGTCCCATTCCCATTTCTCTACCATGAAAGAATTGACACAATACACTTACTTTACTGTCCCAGATGGGAAATTTGCTTTGCAAGCAAGTAAAAGACAACACAATGCATAATAAATTGAAGACTACACATTAACAAATAAAAGATGTACATGTATGATAAGAAAGAAAAACATATCTAAATAAAGTAAAATATATACTCAGTAAGGATGTTAATAGCTGTGGGAATAAAAGATTTGCTGTATCTTAATCTAGGTAGTCTAAATCATTATCCTGATGGAAGGAGCTCAAATTCAATGTCCAAAGGGATAGTCATGACAGTCAATGATTATATTGGCCTTCACACTATTTGTTTGATGTAGATGTCTGTAGAAGAAGTGGAAGATATCCCTAAAACGGGAAGATGTCCCAGCACCATGTCAGTCAAAATCCCCAATCCAATGACTAGATGCAAGCTTGCGAGTTGCAAACCCCAGACGTGCAGAGTTGCCTCCTGGTCTAGCAAAACCATCAAAAATGCTCTATTTTCTTGCCTGCTTGCTGAAGTCACCAACTGCATTGCTAGACGCTGTGCTGACTGAGCGGAACTAATGAGGACACAGGTGTTACAGGTGTAAAAGAGGCCAGTTTATAAGCTACCGGAGGTGAAATGTGTTCAAGCAGTTGGAGAACACATTCATTACTTAACATAATGGAGCTTAAAATGTAACAACTAAAGCAAAGGCATCAGCTAAACAAATTTTAGCCCCTTGTATCAAGGGGATTAAGGTATTGATTTTATTGTAACCTAATTTGTATAAGTATGTGCATATATAAACAGTATGTCCCTCATTTACAATTACCAAAAAGTTCTCTAAATCCAAAATGATGCCCTGGATATTGCTTGCTTTTGGAGAACAATGCAGAAAAGAAATTACTCTTTGTTATTTGTATGACCTTCTATTTAGTTCAGATCCTACATTTTTAAGAGATGCACATCACACCGAAATTGCACATACAGTAGCTCATCATATCTGCCTGTTTCTACAAGAAAACCCAGAAAGGGTCAGACTGCCCCGGCCATTTGAAGCCATAATGGAAGCACGTGAAGTCATTTCTCATCACCTGGAGTCACAGAGATAGCCTTCTGGCCAACAGAGGTCAGGAAAAGGGTTACAGAAGTTAGTGGAGGACATTAAAATCCATGGCTAATGGCAACACGTCTTCCAAGCACCACTTGGAAACAGGGTGCGTCTGCTGGGAAGAACAAAACACTTTAATTCTGGTGTTACCCCTTAGGTGCGGCTGCTAATCCAGAAATTACAACACAAGTTTTAACAGGCATGTTTTGTCTATCCCTAGGAGTTTAGTAATTAGGGAAGGGAAAACTCACTGGCGATGTTTTTTAGAATCTCGCGGTGTCCAGATTTAATAAACTGCCAGCACATTCACCCTGGAAATTCTCTGTAACCTGTCAGAGGACCTACAGCAATATGCTTATTTTATCTCATTCTTTAATCATCCCTCAAAGATAATTACTAAACTAGATTAACACTGTATTACACTGAGTCAAGTTCATTCTCAAAATAATTTGTAAGAGCATAGTTAAAAAGTTAATGAAATCCATTTTCATTTGAATTGTTTCCACAAGTAACATTAAGTCTCTAATTTCAAGGAGATAAGCCAAATTTTTTTCCTATCCTTAAGGGTAACTACAAAAAGTAACCCAAGTAGATACTGGGAGGATGAAAGGATGCCATTAGTTATGAAATCTCGGTTTTTCACAAGGACTGCCTCACTCTGCCACCTTAAATCTTATTCGTTGCCTTAAGGCAAATATGTGAGCTTTTGCTAACCACAAGATAGTTCACTGCATGACTACAGGAATGTGTCGCGTCAGTGGGTTAAACATTTGTCATTCCACTTCCCACGTAACAGGGGTACATCCATCCATCCGTTTTCTAACCGTTCCATCCAATTTAGGGTTGTGGTGGAGCTGGAGCCTATCCCAGCAACCACCAGGCACAAGGTAGGGTACATCCTGGATGGGACACCAGTCCATCACAGGGCAGACACACAGACACTCAGATTCTCACACATGGCGATTTTCCCAGATGCCAATTAACCTTCTAGTATGTCTTTGGGCTGCAGGAGGAAACTGAAGCACCCAGAGGAAATCCACTTGAGCGCGTGTAAAACATGCAAACTCCACGCACATAACAACCCAGGTCTGGAATTGAATCCACAGCCCTTGTGTGGTGAGGTAGCAATGTTAATCACTATATCACTGTACCATCACACATTAACATTTCTAAATATTAAAATTGTTTCAGGTACAAAATGTACATTTTATGCCAAAGTTGAGCTCTGCTTTCTCACTCACAGCTGTGTCTTTTGCACTTCGGCCATGTTAACCACCGAGGCATGTCATCAGGAGCAGAGGATTATTGTAATTAACACAGATTGTGAGGTAACGTTCCCCTTCCCAGTGGAAGAATTCCTTCAGCTCATGTCGTCACTGGAGCACGGAGCCAGGACAGTGGAATTCCGGACTGAAGGCACTGCCATCAGGACCCTGACGGAAGACCACAGCTTTTGAAGTTTCCTAAACTCAGTTGCACCTCAGCCTTCTATGAGCCTGACACCCACCACAGCCAATGAAATTATAAATAAAATACAAAACACAATAAAGCATGCAAAGAGAGTTAAACACATCACAGCCCCAAACCCATACTGTATCTTATTTACTGCAAGTGTATCACTGGATCCTGTAAATTAATGTCCAGCATTGTTTCACTGTGAGCACTGAATTTTCCTGCAGATCCCAGTCATAGTGTTGACTACTGGCCATGCGATTTTCTTGCCCACTTAAGGCTTCTCCTTCTTAACACTATCAGCTATCGATCATGAGCTTAATGCCAAAGAAATGGGAAATTCAACAGAATGAAGGAGCACTCAAACCAGGCTCTGGGCACTGCTGTCTTCTACCAGTCCACAATTGCATGTCCTTGTCTTATACAGTATGGGACTTTTTCTGTCTTTAAGTTGCTACTTACAGAAAAGCCAATATAGCGATGTACCTGCTGGGCAACAAATCTATTTCGAGTCTGGTTAAAGATGTGTCATGGGGGAAGGAGTATCATCTCAATTAGCAGAGCGCTGGGATGCTATAGGAGCTGCAGTGAAACCCTGCTCAGACATCTGCAGTCAGCATTAGAGCTGCTCTTAACATTTTAAAGTCATCCATGTGTCTGACTTCAATCCTTCTTGCAGTAAAGAGTATAGGCCAAAAGGGGACTTGCTTTACTAACTCTATATACAGCTCTTCAGGAACTGCATCAAGCACCAGGTCTCTCAAAATTGTTTGACTTTACCTGTAATTTTAGTCCATTATTCAACAGGGAGAACAGGGGCTGGGGGGGGGGGGGTGGGGGGGCGCGTGATTTGACGAGGTCAGTTTAAATAAAATTACAAGAGAAAGCAAAGCAAAGATAACACACATCTCCCACAAAATCACCTCAAAACTGGCACCAAAAATTGTTGGAGCCAAAGCTGTTTATCTGATGAAAAATGTGATGAAAGATAAGAGCAATACATTTAAAAAACACATACTGTAAAATCCTGGTATCAATTAGGTTGTCTGCGTTAGAATTGTATATAGTATAGTTGTGACCTGGTGATAAATCCAGATAATCAGAAATATATTAACCAGACTAGATTATTGGTTTGAACCATTATGTGCTTCTATTGTCCTAGACAGGCTGAGCTGAAGGATATGAGCATAAACTTCACACATATGGCTGTATGGCTGTATTAGGGGCCAAGTAAGCTGAGATTGCATCAATTAAAACAGCCAGGAAAGCCAGACTGGAGACCTCAACAAAACCCATCATTTATCTTACATTTTCTAATTAAAAAACTAGGGATTCTGACAGGTCTCAAATGTACATAATAGCAGACATATTATTATTACATTAGTGTCCTTTTTACATAGTCACTATGACCTTTTTCTCAAGCATGTATTATAAAAACAGTTCCAGTGTCACTCTTATGGTCAAGGTGACAATGTATTGAAATCTGATTCAAAGATTTTACACATATTGTAACATTAAAACAAAGACCAGATTCCTGACATTGTCATTTGAGGATTTTCAACAAAAACAAGAAAAGAAAAACACAAGAACTGCCATTATTTCTGGTTAGTGTCTCAGAAACTTTCTTGCACAGACTCAAACACTCCTTGCCTGGAGTCTCTCGTTTTGTCTCATGTGAAGTAGAAGAATATAGTGAAGCAAGGATCAAACTGCATCTTGGGTAATACCAGGACTGCTACAAAAATCACCCGGAAGTCACAGGTCACAATGTGCTTTCAAAATGGAAGGCCCCGAGATGATCATGTGCCATACAACAGACACCTGCAGGAAAATACATTAAACAAGAAGGTTAAGAAAACCTTTCTTCAGAGACCATATTATTCCAATTTTAATCAATATTATCCTTTAAGAATTAATCTAAAAATCAGTAAATACTTCAAGATACCTGTGTACAGCTGGAAATTCAAAAATCAACAGTGCTGAAGAGGAGGATCGTTTACATTTAACAGGGGTAACAGTCACGTTGCCCTGTGTTACATCTCACAAATGGACCAAATGATGCCTCATGATACATTACATGGCTAAGAAATGTAATTACACTCTGTGATGTAGTTTAGCATTCCCAATACTAGCATTGTGTATAAAGTCAGAATCCTGAAACTGCACTTCTCAACTCATTTGCTGTGCTCTGCCATTAAAGAATGAGCCTAACGTGCTAATATTGTCAATTTTCTTTAATGAAGCATGTTTACAGGACCTGAAAGGACAGCTCTCCTCTAGCCTGGCCAGTGCCTCTCAGTCTCAGGTCACACAAAAATGGAAACGTGAGTGATTAATAAGGAGGCTTCTGGCTTGCTGCTCCATCCTGGTAGTCTGGTATTGATCAGACATGTCCACATTAGACAAGAGATGCTTTTATAATAATCTTCCCTCACATCATGTAATGGGTACATTAGTAGCACATCCCTTTATATCTGACACCTGTTTGGTCTCTTTAGAATTACTGTTTGCATTACAACAGTGTTTAATGGCCTCTTTAGAAGAAAGAAAAAAAAAAAACAGAAAACTTTCCATAAGTTCCAGCTTAAGAGCAGCAGAGAATGTCATCACAGATATTCAGCGAAAGATATTGCTGTTTTAGCTCGACCTCTTTCACACAACCTCTGTCTGTCCTGCTTAAGGCACAGACCAAACGCCGGTATTGAAGATCTGCAGAATCATTTCATTCCAGAGCCCTCCTCGAGTCCCAGGGCAGTTGATTCCTCCCTGATCACAAAGGGACAGGGCAGATCTAAGGAAAGATACGCTAAACATACAACAACCATACAAAAACAGACAAAACATTAATCATCCTGGCAGTAAAATAACAATACAGATTTGAAGGGATCCAGTCACACAAACTGAAGTGTGCACAAACTACACATGTGGAGTTGTTTTCAATGCGGCATATCAGAATTTTATGAAATGCATTATTGTGATAAGTGTCAGTTTCTTCTACTTTTAGTAAAACAGCACAAATAGAAAATACGCAGAGGCAAACATAAACAGAAGTTGTACTTTCTTTCTGCAGGCTTAGTAAATCCTGCCTTCTTGCATTCTTTTTTCACAGGTCTAAAGGTTAGCTTAGCAACCCCTAGCTGCTTAATAACAGACTACTGAACAAAGGCCACCTGGATACCATCATTCTCACCCAAGGTAAACATCACTGACATTCCACCCAGCCTGCTGGCCTGTGCAGGTTAGGGGTCATGATGACAAACGAGTGACCCAGGAGCCTTGAAAGGTAGAGATGTTTCTGGAATCTTTCACCAGGGGACAACACTTAGTGCTCAGGCAGTATCATTATCATGGCCGACATTCTGAGGGCTGCTCTGTGACCATTTACTCTAATACACGAAGGCCAACACGACAGCACGTTCTCAGGAAAGCTATTTAAGATGTGACTTAATGACATAAATAAGGCCAAGGTACATAGTGTGTTTTTCTTATCTTCGTGCTCTTACACAATCGAAATTTACAATTTGCAAAACAGTATTTTTTTAACAAATTCCTTGACTAAAGGCAGTTAATTTCTAGAATTCTATACAAAAATGAATATTTCATCATTATAGGAAATTTAAACTGAAAACCATAGTGTACACTGTATCACTTAAAAATTATATTGAATATATTAAATATTAGAATATTAACTTATATTTTTATTCACTGGTAAGGAGTATACTATTATTGCTCTCAACAATAATTTAGGATGCATTCAGGAAGTCTGCTACAAGAGTAAACTGAGAAATGATTTTTTTCCCCATTTCATTTAAGAGCAAGAAGCACATATGGAGATAAGAGCAGAGAGCAACCAGCACGGGATTATATTTCTACAGGTGGGAGTCATTCTTAAGCTTGTCACCTTGAGTATAAAACCAAAAGATATGAAGGTTCTAACAAGCAAATGTTTCCTGTTTTGTTTCTTTAAAATGAACAACCCTATCCATTGTTATTGGAAAACCACTTATTCCGCAACTTATCCCAGGTGCATGCTAGGAACTCAATTAACCCTGGCAGCACATCTCGGCAAGGTTGGGACCGTGTGGCCATAGGGATAACATGTATACTCCACACAGAGTGTACCCCAGAACGGAATCAAACCAGGACCCAATAGGTGCAGCAGCACAAACCATCATGCCCTGAAATCTGAAAAGAAGTCTTAAACAAATTTGCATATTGCAGTTGAAGTTTGAAATCATCCAAAGTGAAGTTAATGTTGTGGCACGTTGATAAATACCTGAGGTCACAAAGATGATTTGCTCATGATTCCACTCTCATTGTACTGCCAGCCTGCCCTCACTAGTTAAATCTGCAGACACCTTTCCTCCCAGCCTCTCAGCTATCTGTGCCCTTCTCCCGGCTCTCTGCTTCATGCAGGGAGTTTCTGTGGTGTGGTCAGTCAAAAGCTGAAGGTAGAAAATTAAAATTCATATTACTGCAGGAAAACCACACTCCTGGATCCCAGGCAGGGAATTCAGTGCATATGGCACAGCTCCTCCGCATAGTTTTGAAGATATAAGTATTTCTGTCCCTCCTGACAAGTATGTGATCTCTCAGTGAAAACTAAATCATGTCATGCATGTGAGGGCCTGGTAATAACGGAAAGCTTTGAGAAGCACAGAGAGAATAATTTAATTCTTGAAAAGCACGTTTCAAAGCAGACGTTGTCACATCAAGACAGACATACCTCAGTATGGGAACATGTGGCCTGATCAGATTGAATTAAAAAGAAAATCACTGACTTCATATTTCAGGTTACATACTAATTTTCTGCTTAGATTAACTTCAGGGAGCTGCAGAAAGTAGAAGCTTAATTATTCAGGTTGTTGCAAAAATATACAAAAACACAATAAGATAGCAGAGAATCTTGTCATTTTTTATCGGCATAAAGGTATCGTTGAAGTAAAATCGTCCTTAAATTATTTGAAAATCAGGCTGTACAAATTGGACTATCACAATAATAATCTTAGCATATTGAGATATAGCTACAAATGGAGCTTGTAAGCTTCAGTGCAGCTTTGTCTCATAGACAATTTAAAAATAAGAATACATGCGCAAGGTACAGCTCTCAAATCAATGGATTTTTGTTTCTTTCCCCTCCGGTAAAAGGTTTACATGTGCTCTGAGTCTCAGGATAACAGGCAGGATGTTGACTAGCTCGAGTTACGACGCTCCTTCAACTGTTCAGATTCTGATGAAGCAGCTGGCAGTCGCTGTGGGTGTTGGGGACGCGGCTGAGCCTTATTGGAAATTCTTTATACCAGCGGTTACTGCAGCCACACATCCTGACCCCACACTGCTGCATGTCAAGGCTGGGTGTTGTGAGAGCAGAACTTTTCTGTGGGGAATAAGCGAGACAATAAGGGAGAGGTGGTGATTGTTTTTTATGTGTTCGTGCTTTTATATTGTTTAGGCCTCATTAGGGAAAGACACAGAAATGTTCTGGTCTGTGTCTTTCTTGCTCCTGGTCCTAAAGAGTTTTTCTGTCTGCTCTTTTTTTTCCAGCTAAACTTGGGGAAAAAAAAACACAGCCCAAACAGCACTGTTGAACAAGTGATCCAAGTGAAAGGGCCATATTTTAAGAGGCGTTTTCAGAGGCTACTGCTTCAAGTGTTTTTTTAACGAGCCACCCCCTTACCCCCACTTTTTCCCACCTGGCTGACCCCTAATCAATGTACAACACTCTTATAAGAATGAAGTAATGCCAATGAGCAAGAATATGAAAAGCTGTCCTCTAGAGGAGTGCTTTTCAGCAAAGCACTGCAGATACCGAGACAAACCAAACACCTGAAGCTCTTGAGCAGGAACGCAGACGTGGGCGAACGCTCAGGGCTTCTTCTGACCAGCGGCCTGCCCAGGTGGCCTGCCTGCGAGCCCTGGTGTCCGGGACACCAGACGACAGCTCCAGTCAACACCTCCCTAATGAAGGAGGAGACCCCTACACGAGGATCCAATGACACCCTCTCAGCTTCTCCGGACATTTGGAGAAGAAAAATCCCCAAACACTCTCAGCCTTCAGAAAGCTAATTAATGTTTAGGGGAGAGTGTACTATTCCTTCTTAGATTTCTTCACACATTTATTTGTTTGGCTTGTCTTTTTTATCGTTCCTTTGAAAGATTTACCTTTCATTATTTTTCTTTAAGATCACATTTTATATGCATTAGCAGTAGCTCAATTACCAGAACCAGTCCAGCCATTGTGCTTTAATTTCTTTGTCTGTCACCAAACCACTAACATTATGACAGATAAGGATATAAACCTTCATGGATATAAATGTTTATAGATATAAAATTTCAAATTTTGACATCCTGAAAAATATTATCATTATATTTTTTTATTTGTTTTTTTTTAAATCTATATTCATTTTTCAGATGAGAGACACAAATGGCAGGAAGTGTTGTGTTGTTTTCCAGGACTAGCATCATCCTGAATGGCTCAGTCTCCGTGTATTCCCAGAACAAGGTGGAGAGTGCCTCTAAGGCTGGCAGTCTCTTATTCTCATAGTAGCCAGCTCTTTCCAGGACAAAGAGTGGCTATATTAATTGTTGTTTCCTTAAGAATACAACATACACAAGTTACACAGATAGAATAATTATAACAGATCTGGCTTTACGATGGTCAATTATATATCTGTGCTGTAATCCACATGCATTTGCTGTCAGAGATTATTACAGATTTGTGCTAACAGTCACCCCCATAATGAGAGGAAATCAGGGTCACTAGAGAGTAAGTTCATACTCACCCTACCTGCCCTGGCAGTGAGGGGGTGGGTGTGGGCAATCTTTTTTTAAATAATTCCTTCGTTTGTTTGTTTTCTGGTATAAAGTACTTGTAGTGTCTGTCTGTGTGTGTGTGTGGGTGTGTGGGTGTGTGGGTGTGTGGGTGTGGGTATTATTCAGAATTTTATTTGAAACAGCAAAATGATAAAAAGTTTAAATTTAACAGGAATGGGCCACTATCACTCCTGGGCAAAGACTTATTTCCACATTGCACAACATACAAGAAAAAAACCCCACATATGATTATATTCATCTGTCTCAAGTGCACTTTGGTCAAACCCCTCTTGTTAAGGCCCCCTTTCAACATATTTATCAAATTAAGTTTATTTTCAGAGAGCCTCCTTGAGAGTCCTGCATAACCCTACACTACACAATCCCTCACCCTTTATGAGGACCAGAACTGGTAGCACAAACCATAAGAAAGTCGGAGCTTTGAACTAGAGCATTTCTACTTTTACTGCAGACTATTCCAACTTTACAGTATCAGAATTTAAATCATCCCAATGAAGTACAACCGTGCTTTAATCCTTTTCTTTCAGTCAGGAAACAGGGTAATTGCCATATGACTAGACCATGAAAGACTGCCTTATGTTCTTGCACACCTCAAAAGTAGGTATTCTGCTGGGCTTTGTACAAGCCTAAAGGACAGACTATTTTGTTGTTTGTTTTTGGTTTTAATTAGCAAAATAAAAGAGTTCCATAAGGGAAGCAATTTAGGACCTGTCATATTCTCATAACGCACATCTGCTAGTGCTGGACGCAATCAGGCCGATGTGTACAGCACTGTAAGTGCAGTTTGTGTTCCAGCTCATGCAATGAGACCTAATTACCCAGCTTGCCCATGACATTCCCGTTTAAGGGTCACGGATGATTTTTTTTTTCCCTCAATCAGCCACCCCTTCACCCATGGCCGATTTCATCACGTCACCGGGAATGAAGCACGAGGGGGGCCTGATGAAATTGGAAAAGCATGTGGAGTCAAAAAATCACCCTCAGACGGATTCAGACACTTCCTGCCACTCCGCAGATGCCACAGTGCTGCGAGCCACCCTCCCAGGAGAGATGATTCACCTGGAAGGAGGGCCAAGCATTGCCAGATGTGTAGGAAGCTGCCTGGGACCCACACACTAACACTGTCTCAATTGTGTGAAGCATATGCTTTCAGTCAAGGGTGAAAAATGCAGGCACCAGCACATGCCAAAAGTCTTTCAAGCATGGCCCACCAGTCAGCCTGAAGCTTAACACGCTGATCCTCCGAGTCAGCAGATGTGTGTCACCACGGAGCAAGTCAAGGCTGGTTAAACTGTAAAACAGCTAAGGGACCTAATCCAGACATTCAGCCCGAACAAACACAAAACGTATCTCTGTCACTTTCGGCACTTAAACTGTTAGGCAACGTCTTCAAAAAAGAAAAAAAAAGAAGCTGGCTTTCCATTACCTTGCAAGTTGAGAGGCAGTCAGGACAAGCCTACACTGTCCTGCTAACAGGAAATGTGCTTTAATCCAGGATCCACATTTTTCGAGTGTGAAATATTTAGAGTGTGAAACGTTAATGACAGAATTATGAATTCCTACATGTGTAATTTTGTATAAATGAACAGTTTCAATATGTGTTTTCAGTAACTGCCTTTTAAGATCATTATAATCTACTGTATACAGTATGTTTACGTTACATAAATGTCTGTTTTTTGCTCTCTATGGTAAAAAACACATGAAATGAGGCACCTTAAAAGGCTTAAATCAATCAAATGAGGGTAGTCTGCTTTCAGCTGGATATCCCATTTTGTTCTGGGGAGATGTTTTGTGTATGTGTTACAAAAAAATGATTTCCTTCTTCATTATAAATCTTCCACCTCCCCTCCCCAGGATTCTGATACAAAGTGTCTATAAGCAGCTGGTGTACACTCATCCTTTTGTACAGTAAATCTTTCTCAAATCCTCCTCACCTGGGCTCCAGTTCACAGATGGCTACCTTTAGCGATGCAGCTTGTAAATGTCTGAAGCTTTTGCAAGAATGTTGATGTTACACAATGACCTCATTGTGCTGTGATACAGCTTGTCTGAGCTCCGTTTTGTGTCATAGTCACACCTGTTCCACCTATGCCAAAGGGCCACAAAAGCCAAAGTTACATCAATCAGCATTTAAACTCATCTAATGAATGTGGCTTTCTGCCTTTCCTCCCAGCCAGCACATTTGTCTTTGGAGGCTCTCAAAGAACTACTCCGTGGTTTTAAAATTTAACCATTTGTTTGCAAAGACAAGATAAAAAAAAAACAATCATACTGTATCTTTTCAGTGCAACAGCTGAAAAATCCAGCAAACATATTTACTGCAATTAAAACAGGCATGATTTACATTTTTAAACATCCACTCTAAATTATTTATTTTACTGGTTTCGCTTTGACTAAACAAATGCCATAACAGCTCAATCAACTGAGTAATTATTTTCCTCTAGTGATGATGCGTCCCTATCAAGTATCTAAAGAGACTACTCATCAGTCAGCAATTGGCAGCACTTCCCAGAATTCCATGATGTTTACGTCTGATATTCTGTGCAAAATATCATTTGTGGAAGTTACATAAAATGTTGGGCCAATCTGGAAAAAGCAAAATGGTTTGTACACAAGGGGAATCATAACTGGCTGTCATTGTGTCAGATCCATTCATTAGGTACAGTAGGTAAGTCATTACTTTTATCATCTACTGTATACTGCATATCTTGTAATGTGAAGCCCAAAACTGGTAACTAATCAGAGAGCATACAAGCAAAAGACAACATATAAATCTATGTTGTTGTTCTGGTAAGAAAACTATTACTTGTTGTTGGAAAAATACTTTTCCTTCCATCTGGTCACAGTATTGTCGAGAATTCTTTTGAGCCATAAAACGTGAAAGTGCTGTTTTATTTAATACAACACACACAAAACATATAGAAATTGTCACAATAAATAAACATTTACTTCCTTAAGGTTACATAAAGGGATATTTAAATGCATCTTGCCACACGTTGCTGGCTCTGAGAAGTCACGGTTTGTGCCAGAAACTCTCAATTGTTATCAGGCTTAAAAATGAAAGACTCAAGCCTATGGAGTCGAACAGACCCCCGCACCTCTGAATTACACCACAAAAGCAGTGCCAAGTTCCCAGGGTCTGCACTACAGGTACAGTACGTCTGCCTCTAGCGGGAGCGCAGTACACAGAAACCTTGTTCGGAGCAAAATATAAAGATACAATTCTTTGTTCACCCTCGTTTTTCCTCAGAGATAGCTTTCCCCTCTTAGATGCGTACTGGTGACATCAAATTAAAACGTGACCTAGATAAAAAAAAATGCAAGATAACTACAAGTCACTCCTGTTAGACAGTACTTATGTTTTTAGGCAACGCTTTCAGAAGAAAATACTGTACAAATGGCGAGACTAGTCTTAAATACCGTAGCATTACAGATCACAGAACTATCTTAAAATAAGGACAAACACAATCTTGAAGAAGACCGCTCACTTACAGTAAATATAACAACTACAGGCCTGATTTAAAATTTAAGATTGAAACGCACATCTGCACGAGTGTGATTTTATTGTTTTACTTTTCATAGGTACACTATTAACGCCTTGTGAAGCTTAAATACTGCGAAAGCGCAACAATTTCAGGAATTTCATTTCTAGGTGTAATGTGCTGTACCGAGGACCGCAAACTGGGTGCACGTTAAATGTTCAGACAGCGTTTATGACTTCATTTGCATCCAGTTTATAATTTTTGATAATTATGATTTTGTTAAAACTATAAGAGTAACATCACATGTGCTGATGTGACAAGACTGCACTAAGGCTACAATTCAACTCTGGATGATACGTCTACAAAACTAAACACACACCTCGATGCTTCCACGATTTATTTCAGGTGAGCCTTTGAAGGCAAACATGAACGAGTAGTCAAGGCTATGAGGTCAGTTTATTTCGGTGTGGAAAGAATGTTAATATAAGGGCACGTAATTCGGTCGTTTTTTCCCCTATGATGGGAATGGTTATACACCGCAGAGGAGCGTCTGTATAAATAAAAATGCCATTTTCTTATCGGTTTTATACTACCCAACACTGACATGACCGCCGGTGAACTAACACGTAATCAGTTCACTGTCCCGCTGGCAGGAACCAGGCAAGCTCTAATCCAGCACATCATCAATATGGTTTCGCTGTTTATCTTCCTCTGCTGCTTTTACTTCAAAAGCACATGGCTTTGCATGGCATTTATTAGACAGAGGTTTACAACGAAGAGCTCAGTTCGTTTGTCATTGATGTTCTGCCGATCATTTAAAAGTGAGCCGAGCCTAGTGCTGACCAGCGCGATGAACAAGAGGTGTGGAGCTCTGGAAATAACTAAAACGCAGCTCTGTCCTAAAGGCTGTATATACAGTACAGTACATAACTGTAACATTTATATCCCTACACTCTGCCTGAGCATCTTATTTGGACCATACCTTGCGACAGCAATGACACCTGGTGTGGAAAGCCTCAAGATTAGCAAACTAGACAACAGCGGAAACTTATCACCTAGACTTACACTGGTTGTGGAAGATGAAATAACCCCCCCCCGAGTTTTTAAGCAAAGTTGACCATAATTACAAGTTTCCTCTAAAATAAAGAAGTTGTATGTCAACAGCATTGGAAGAACAAGGGGAAAAAAACAAAACAAAAAAAGGAGCCTTAAGGAATGACGTTCCAATAACTTCTCCTCAAAATCTCTCCTGTCTGCGTAGGCACTTCAGAGAAGCTGGACTGTGCTGAAACGTCCTGTAAGAAATTCCAATGGAAACAGAGCAGAGCAGAGCAGATTGTCCAGAAAAGCAACTGCATGAAAGGGAATGAGTATCTATTTTGTCCCACCTACGATTATTCAAAATAAAACATCAGAAATATTTGATAAACCATAACCAGCTATTCTTATAGCTGCTTTGGATACTTCACACATTCTTCCATTGAGTGTTAGGTATTGAGTGGGGAATTCATAGTGTGTATGCATGTGGTGTATGAACTAAGCTGGAAGCTGTGGTTAGGTTTTATACTCTTGAGTTATTTAGACAGGCCTCAGCTTCAGACCATAAGTTCCCTGCAATTATATTTTATGTGTGCCTTAGATTTTCAAACATTTTAAAGCAAAGCAAAGCGAAACAAGTGCAATGTGGTGAAATTATTCACCCCATAAAAATATGGCTCTGAAAATATGGCTTTTTGTTGCGTACTGTCCTCAGTCTTTCAAAATTACACACTGCCAAATGGTTGAAAGGCTAAAATATTTTACACCAGCACTGAGGATAATTGCCAGCAGTGCACTGGCCTTAAAATTCTCTGAAGAAATTAACTGGGAATAGTGAACAAACATAGACAAGAAGAGGCCTTCTAATAAAACACAGCGCAGGATCGCTCAGTCATGAGAGACCATCCTTCTTTTTGGAACTGCGGAAGGAAAATCAATACACTCAAGTGCAATGCCTGTGGTGGCATTCGTAATCCAGTTGCTGCATTAATGTTTCAGAAGCTCAGAGAGCTAGTTCATCTCCAGTATGCCAGAGCCCTTGGAGGTCTCACAGCCTTTGGTTTTCCTCCAAAACAGAATGTGCCAGCAGCACATTACCAGGTTTTCAAGGAAGACCGGACTTAATAAGAGAATTATTACTCATTAATTTTAAAACCTACCCCCTTCGATTTTAAGAATTGAAAAAACTGAATAAAAAGGGTGCATAAATACAGAGCAGGATGAGCATTAAAAAGGTGCGTGGACATGAGTATTATGCAAAGCAACGTCTTAGCAGTAAAATCTCTTGCTACTGTACATAGTGCATGTTGCACTGACAATATTGGAATGCCAAATGTTCATATTTAATTCTGAAATGGTATAGTGGCAGCATTAAAAATGATTGGCTTGAGTTCCCATTTAATCATGTGCCGGAGTTCAGATTCAAGGTTAGGTTGCTTTTTGTTCCAGGCTAGAGAAAATTCTACTACTGAACAGAACTAGTTGCATTTATGACTAGTGCTCAATCCTGCTCCTGGCTCTAACACAAGACACAGACAAATGCCTCTGCAGGTCACTCAAGGTACAAAACACTCCATGCTTGCCATACTCTGCCTCTGTAACAGCTAAGAACTGGGATCTGAAAATATGCAGCTCTTAGGGCTGAGGAACTGCTGTGCAGTGGAAAGAAACCAAGAATGATCTTCCCTAGACACTGAATCATAATCTCTCAGATTTGTAGGTATTTTGTGTTTATGCCACAGTTTCAGCATTGCTATGCTTTGACTTTAGGAAAGTATAAATCACCAGTGTGACAGCTCCCTTGTAGAGACTGGTACGGAGAAGGGAGCTGTCACAGGCAACGCCCACAGCCCTCGCCAGATGTGCTCTTTAAATCCATACCAGCATTAACTACTTGGACACCACTAATGCCTTTATTGATGCTGAAATACTCGCTGTCTGCTGCAGTGCAGCCTCTTCTATTTTTCTGCTGGCAATTCGTGAACACCAAAAACAAATTAATACCAGGACAAGACAATTTAATGCAGTTTATCATCAATGAGGCTTTTCTAGACAGCAATCACAAAGATCCAGGAGGTTTCTGAAGTGATCTCAGAAACAGATTCAGTATAGCAGGAACGATAAAGTACATGTTTTTTGCTGTATCTAGAAAGCAATACAGTTTATATACAATACCAATGCAGTTTCAAGATTTGTATTGTGGATCAACATGTTTTCTTTTTATAAATATAAGGCAGTCATTTAGGAAGAAAAAAACAATTACCAAGCGTACGGTGTGCTTTAATGTGTTATTCTTTCAAATAGTGGATTATGGTACTATGCGTTACACATTACATGCAGCGTCTATGTATCTCTCATTTTCATACTTGGTGAATTTCTGTGCAATTGCAGGAGAGCACTTCAAGGAATTCCTACATTATAAAGAACTCTCTTGTCTTTGCTGTCAACACAGACGGGCTTTTCAGGGCTTGACCTGGGACAGCCCACAGGCCACGTCATGCTAACAGTCTAATACACTCAAGAAGTAATCAAAATTAATCAATTTCTTTTACATGCTGCCACGGTCAATTTATGCATCTATTAAGATTATAGTAAGAAATAGTGTGTGAGAAACAATTCTGCATTAAAGTCAGTGAGAGATTAGTTTTCTTTAAAAAAAAAAACATTCCAACCCTCTCCAACGAAACCTTGCATGGAATTTTATCTGCAGTAATAGTCGCGTCAGGAATTTATAAATTAAATTTAAACTTTCCGAATCGCGTTAAATTCCCATTGACTTAGAGCAGTTTTACTATATTTTTATCATCTATTTTCTCGCCACCTACTGCACATATATGTTTACTTGTTAACACACTTACACTCAATCTGTATGTTTAAAGTAACTACTGTAGCACCTTTTTAGTGATTAAGCTCCCAGAAAGCACTCTCTGGACTACAGCTGCATTGCTCTGCCTCCCTCTCTCTGTGTAAATGAGTGGTATTTAATTAAACCCTGAACAAATTTTAGGTATGCTAAAATCTTATTTGCACGAAGCTTATGGGTCCAATGTCTAATATAATCTGTTTTTTTGTAATGAGATTTATAATAATATAATTAAAAATGTCCAACCCCAGATAATGTATTTTGTAACATTGCTTAAGTGTTTTTACAGCATCGAGTTTGAATGATCTTTCATTAATCTGTATTTATTTGAATAACAATAAGAACTTTATATCGTGATATCTAAATGCAAAACAATGTGTTTACACACGACACACAGATTATTACTCGTGATAATCAGAATGATAATCACATTAACAATAAAAATAATGTTAAACCAAAATCAAATTCTTTAATAAGTTAGCGTTAAAAATACAAATCCAACAGACACGCACAGAATCGTCCAAGCTGTTGTCACACTTTTAAAGTTATCAATTATGAATAACTATTTATAGACCTGCATTGAACTTGAAAATAAAAGTTACCTACCGACGCCATCTTTCTCCTGATCCATGTACTGCTATTACCTTGAAAACAAAACGTCGCAGCGGTGCAATTCAACGAATAAGTTAATTCGCGACGTGTGTTGCGTTGAAAAAGTGCCGTGGCGTGGCTTTTTGGTTTAAAAGTGTTTGCTTTGGGTGCTTCAACTGAAGAAGTGTGGGATTCGTGAATTAATGAGACTTCGTCACATCACACCAATTCTGTCGCGTCCCAATGTCGCCTCTCATTACAGGCGCTCTCACAGGGCTACCTGTCCTACACGCTCTTCTTCACAACACCTGTGCGATTGTTCACAGCTGATTACTTTCCAGAGCGACTAGTGGCGCCTCGCACGAGTGACATTTCGGAGCAGTTTTGAGGTTTGTCTTCTTTTTTTTTTTGCTGGGACGCCAAGTATCCTGAACATTTGAATCCAGAGACCCTCGCTTTGGCCTTCCGTTATTATTGTTACATTTTTTATCTTCCCTGATAGCGGAGTAGCAGCATTAAAAACGTTCACAAAACACCGAAGCTGTGTTTGACATTTTTTTTAAATTGTGTTTTTTGCCAAACCTGCGCATCTTCAAAAACCTCAAATTCCAAAGTCAAAAGAAAAAAGAAATGAAAGAGCACTGAAGACATATTTCGCTAAAGATATATTTTATATGACCCTTGTACTTAGACTGCTGATAACATAATTTGTAAAATTTTACTTAATTTATTACAGATTTAAGCATACAGTAACACGTTCAATGTCATTATAAAGTATTTTCCCATGGAGCCGGAATGTTACAATTTAAGTATTAGAAAAGCCTGAGAAAGAAGAATAAGTTGATTATAAGTAGTTAGTAAACAACTATGATCACTTATACTTGGTGATGGATACGGAAACCCACAACTTATCCCTGAAGCTTAGGGCTGAAGGCTAGGCAAGACCTTCAGAAAGGATGCCAGTCTATCACTGGGCAAACTCACAGATGGGCACCTAGGGTCAATTTAGAGACTCTGATGATCTGAGCCAGCACGACTTTGGAAGATGGAACGAAACCAGGGCTGGAGAAAACCCACATATAAACATTATGGGAACAGGCAAAATCCACTCAGCAGGCTCTCCGGTTAAGAGTCGAACCCTTGATCCATGTGCTGTGAGGCTGTAATTTTAACTGCCTTGTCCCCATGCTGCCCATATCTTTCCAATTTAATGGGTTTTTCAGCATTTCGGCATTCATTCTATTTGTTTACTTCCAAGCTTGTTGGCATGTGTTATCTATCCCAGCAAGCAACAGCACAAGGCAAGATACAGTCTGGATGTGACACCAGTCCATCGCAGGGCCCACACTAGCATGGTGTAGTAGCCTGCAGAACATGAGGCTTTGGACATAAAGATGGCAATACAGAGATATGTTAATACTTTCAAGTTCATTTTAATGGCTAGCAGGCTGTGTGAAGTGTGCAAGTTCCTCTCACGTCCCTGAGCCCCCCCTGAGGAAATACATGCTGTTATCTTTTTAATAAATGGAAAAATGAAAAAAAAAACATTTGTTTTAGTTTTTAATTAAAATGCTGTGTTGTGGCAGAAGCTCTTTGCAGGCTCTGTATTGAAATGCAGCCTCATACACACCTGCTCCCAGTTAAGCCAGTCAGCCCATTTCTGAGGTGCTGTTCTGAGGTCTGGTGCCTCACCCATTCTTTAGTGACAGTATTGATTCTACAGCCATACACACTGTACGTTCTGTGCATAGTTCCTGTGTGAACTCCCCTCAAGTTGAATTCTTTCCCTCGGGCACCTCTATCTTTGTACCTGGCAGTGTTCATCGCAGCTCAGTCTGATGTCATTTCTTTCTTTATTCCTTCATTGCCATGTCCTATGTTGGCATAGGCAACAAAGATGTGCTCATATAGATCTCCCTGAGATTGAGGCGTTCACCACAATAGCTGTTTAGAAACACAAACACACAACACAGCCTGGCTACGGCTTTTCCTTGGGTGAGTCAGAGCAGACTCAGTGGTTCTGCAGTAATTAAAGTTAAAAGTCTCACTTCCTGAGGCAATACCAAATGTGAGTTTTCAATCTTCTTTACAATAACAGGTACAGTGAAATGACAGAGAATTCCCCGAGGGCGGAATACCCTGCTAATGTCTAAAGGTAAATCCTGTCTGAGTAACGCTGAATACAAAACAATCACAGGGACTTTTTTGACCATAATCTGTCCCTATCTGCACCTGATGCCTTTGTCTGGTCCGATTTTGTAAAGCCTGATTCACAAGCCCTGAGTGAGAAGCACAGTGCTGAATGAAAGCTGAGCAAAGGTCCATGATGCTATCATACCAACCAGCCACAGTCCCACTTCAGCTGGGCCCTACAGTACAGCAGGTATTCAAAACCCTGGTGCTCAGTCCTCACAGTGCTGGTGGTTTAAGAGGGAACTGATTCATACGCTGAGTAGTTTTACAACACAACCCATGATTATTGGAACCAACAGTATTTGTTGCATTTTTAATGCCTGTCAGTATTTTGGGGACTGTGCTAAGTTTTGACTGACCCAAAAAATATAATGGTCATTAATGATACAGTGAGTCACCTGTTTGAAGACTGAACGCTGTTCTCTTTACAAAGCTCATCATCAGGACAACGCCGGTTAAAGCATAACGCAGGTTAAAGAATTTATTCATTCCTGAAAGTTAGAAGCCGTTGTGGACCCAGTTACTCAGGCTTTGGCACGCGAAAAGAAAACGGGGACGATAATTGGAAGCTGTGAAGCATAGGAATGCAAGTATCTCCGGCTTTGCCCGGGCTGCCTTCTGTTGCACTTCCCCGCTTGATTTCAATCCTGTCATTCCAGCTGACCGCTGCGCACACAGCTGCCTGTTGCTGACTGCACTCCTCCGGCCTCTCTCAGAGCTGGGCCCTGCGGCCCTCATTGCTCTGATTACAGCCCTAGCCTCTCTGGCTTGTCATGTACTGTACATCAGAGGAGATCACCAGCCAGCCTGAAAGTCAGATGACAGTGAGCATAATCCACAACCTGCTCACTGTTCAGGACAAGGTGGCCTGCTGAATAGTGCTAAAATTGCAAAAAAAACACATCCAGGCAGGGAAACAGTTTAAATGATGCTTAGACTGGATCCAAAGAGATGCCAAATTCTTCAAGACTTTGAGACTGCTTTATCATGGGACTGGCTCTTATGAAACCCATTTACAGAAAAACTCCCATTCAGCTTTCTCCAGTGCTTTAATGTTCATAAATATCAGTACTGTACATGCAGTTCCATTTAAATTAAATGTCATGAAACATTGTCTTATAGCCTCATGTCTAAAGAAAGGCTTGCTCCTCTGATGTAATCAGAAGTGTTGACGTTCTTGAATTACCTTGCCTAAGGCAATGGGCTGCTCACACTATATTAGACAGCCATCGGGGAAAATATCCCAAAAGAAAGTATGGTACCTCTGCACCAAGACACATAAATTACAAATGCCTTTCCACCCCCCTTCCCTCTCGCCTTTCTCCCGTGTCCCATGGGAGGTGAAACTGAGAGGGGGATCCACATGTCACACAAAGTGCTGAGTGTTGAGTGGCCCTTCTGCACAGGCTGCCACACACAGTGCTTCCGGCCGTCCTGGCCCGCGGCAGACGAAGGAAGCTCCAGTTCCTGGATCCATCACTCTTGCAGCCTGCAGGTCACACATAAACGTGACTTATGGTTTGAACCTCTGCAGAACAACGCCACGTGGCGTGAAGAATACACGGGCTATTTTTCCAGCTCTAAAAGGAACAGTCTTGCAGTCAAAGGGTGGGAAGAAAAGGTTTTTTTTTCTCTTCTTCTTCTTCTTTACATTTTTGAAGTATCGTCATTTTTCAAGCACTGCCTCTTTCACAATTAGCAGGCAATTACTTATACAGTAAGAGTGTTTTTTTATATAAGCATTGATATACATATATAAGCATAAAATTGCATATACTGTAACAGCTTAGAAGGAGAGTAAGGAGAGTGCACTACAATAACAACCATCAAACTATCTATTTTTAACAACTGCTTAGTCCAGGAGTCTCCAGCCCCAGTCCAGTTATTCTTAAAAGTCACCCTCAATCACCCGTTATTGAAAGACTGGGAACACAAGATTAAGCAATGGATTGATTAAACAACTAATGGGTAAATGAAGGGAGTATTAGTCTCTGTAGGATATTTGGATTTTCGTTTCAGACAATCTCTAAATTACTTGATTGAACACACCACCTGTTTAATTGATCATAGTTAAATTGTTACTGGTTGTTGGAAATTGATGTTTTAGAGACTAGGTATGAAGGCTGCTGCTCTGGGTAGACAACTAGGTGCATCGCAGAACAATCAGAACACTAAAAAATCTCACTAATATGCAGAATAAAAGTCTTTGGACGTGATTTAAAATTATGACATTACATGAACAAAAGCAAACATATCGGTGGGTGGACGTGCTGATGTTTAGGAAAATGCTGTGTTTGGAGTGCTCTCTCCATAGATGTGAGGCTAACCTCTAAGGCTCCTGGCTTTCTTTAAGTGAAGTCTTGTCAAAGGCAAAGAATGCCTGCTTTCCTTTCCTGAAAGCCTGGTGTGTCAATAGTTATTAACTATACTCCTCTAGTCCATAGGGCACAGGAAGCACACAGTAAAGATATGTCCCTTTTAATGCAGCTTTCATTTAAGATTTCCCCTGACACGTTTCTCAGCAAGCCAGCACACTAGTTCCTTTATCAAGCTGTCTTTCCCTTGCCTTGATAGTGGACTTTTAAATCAATGAACGAAGTTCTTAGTATCCACTACACACCATCCACGAAGCTGTCAATACCCTAACCTGGCACAGCCAATCAAGCAGAAACTAAACATCTTGATGACTTTGGACAGAATCTCAAGCTGCTTCTGCTGCTTATGTAAGGCAAGTCAAATATATTCATTTACCACCTGTGGGTCATAAAGTCAATATGAAGAGAGTCCACAACAACATTGATCTTTTTTAAAAAAAAAACTGATAGAGCTGCTTGCCTTCTTCATCTGTTCATTTACTTATTCAGCTTACAAGCAATTCTATTCTTTTCCATTCTGTTGTAATCCAGAACAAACTTTGTGTTAATGTGTAGGACTATGAAAAACTCTTTAGCGGCACGTGTGCATGTTGTAGATTATCATTAGATCTGCAATGCATTAATACAGATTCCTCTTTCCTAATTAGCCAAATCAAGCACTGAGGTGCGCGGTCAGAGCTGGTGAGAAGGGCAGAAACAGGAATTCTTTAAAAGAAAACAGTGCACACAAAATGAAGAAGATTGCAATAGCGTGTTTGGTACTAGATATAATCAATCCAGGGGTATCATTGATGGTCTGTTTGTTGAATATGCAGAAGTTCTGATCAAGGCCAGTGGACTGCTGCTCAGTAGAAGGATAAATACCAGAGAAAGCAAAAGGAGTGAATTAAGGAAGGCGAGACTGCAGTGGAACGTACGAATTCTGGATCGCAGAAAGAATTAAGTCCTGCACCCCTTTCAAGTTGAATATGTAAACTGAGATTTACAGGAAAGCCTAGCCAGGGACCTGGAGGAAATTCTCCTGTGAAAGTCCCCTTTGCCCTCTATGTTTGCAGAGGCAGTGTTAGGTCTCCTGCAATGCCCACAGGGCTCTCATTGCTGGTACATGCCCGTCTATGGTGTCAGATAGCTTAAAGCAATTTAAAAATGTATTTTGTCAGGAGGTGAATCAATAAAACAGGCCAAAGAACACTAGCAAATGAAACACGAACTTCTAATATCTAGCGTCAGTATCCAAGAAACACAGATAATGCTTTTAGATTAATGATTGCATATGCAATTTATATTTTTTATAAATGAATTTTGTTAATAAAGTATCAATGGACTGACATAAATGTGATAAAAAAACTCTACATTAGATCAATTGAATGTTAGTAACAAAACCCTAATCCTGACTATCACCTGAACCATGCTTTGAACTCTAACCCTGGGTTATTTGCAAAAGGTAGCTTGTTCAATCTACAATACCTTCCATGTACATTAACAATGGGTATATTATCCTAAATTAAAGTGTGACTAAATCATGTTGCGTTTCGAAGAATGTACCAGACAGAGAGCATTTTATAGTTGCAAAAACAAGGAAAAAAGTCTTGTTAACAAATGTCCAGGCAAGTATTTCATTGGTGGAGACTCCTGTGGTGTTTTTTTAACTTCTTCAATTACAAATAATTAAATCATCAATGTAGAGTGTGCAAAGAGTGTACCTTAAAAAACCATAAGCTTCTTTCACACCAAACGTGCACATAATCAAGTACAGCTATTCTGATTGTCCTGAGAAAAAGCTCAATGTGTGTGGCAGATACAACACAGATAAAACTGTGGTTAAAAATACACAGATATGTCTTTTAAATTCTGTAGCAGTTCTCACAGTAGGGTTTGTTCTGTAATTGGGTGCACTTTGAGCCTCTAAAAAAACACCATCTTCAGGCTGACACAGTAGCTTAACGCATTAGCACGGTTCTGTGCTGACCCTGCGCATCACGAGGTCAAGACTTGGAATTACAGCTCTCATTGTCAAGCTGGGGCCCAAATCTTGCCTGGAGATGTGGCAAATTTACTGGTCTCCAGACTGCACAGCTAGGGGATTGCTGTGCGCGGATCTGGGTTTGCGAGTGCCCTCAAGGGGGATAGAGAAATTACTGGCAACAGCAGAACTTAGCGACTGAACAAGAGTGGCAGGCATTGGTGAAATCTGGGCAAGCCGTCGGCTAGTGCTGCTCTGACTATTCCCACTCCGCAGTGAGGATTAGTGGGGATCCAGCACAAGAGCTCCTGCAAGGGCTGTAGTGTACACAGAATGAGCAATTTGGAAACCGTGATAAAAGAACAGAATGTCCACACAACATGCTTTGACTTGATACTAACAATATCTGGACTGTTACTCACTTCCAGTTAGTGTTGCAAACGAGGGATGTGCTGGGGAGCGCGTACTTCACTGCGGCACAGTGACAGATAAAGTATTCTGTTATGCTACGGGCATTGATTTAAATTCTTTCAGCTAGTCCATTCTTTCAATTCAGGCCATTTTACGGGGATTTTTTTCCTCATAATAAATAAAATATAGAACCATTTTAATGAGGTGAAAAATCAAAGAAAAGTGTTCCTGTTGGAGTAGGTTTACTCACTTGTTATATTTTGACTACTAATACCCCCACTTGTCAAGCAATCATATTTGTGCCCAGAGATACATATCCAACGGCAATATTAAGAGTTCCAGATTGTCCCTAAGTCATAACCAATAAGAGCAGGTGTAAACATGAAGTTTTGTCAGTCATTCTTTATGTCTTTATTTGTGATTTAAATGCAGCAGATGTGGTTCTTCTTAAATTCCTACTTACATTTGGATTATAATACCTGCATAAGAGATATTAGTGCTTATTCCTGCAAAGCTGTATTGAAAAGATTGGGTAGGAGCAGGCAGTATGTTGGTTGTGATCCAAAGGGTGTCATGAGACTGGAATGGAAACGAAATCCCCCCCTGCTTTTCTCTGTTTGCCATCCAAGACTAGGCACAAAACTAGACTCCCACTCCCACTCTCACTTTACCAAACAACACACCCTGTGCACACACACACTAACTCAAACACGCACATGCACACAAGTGCCAATGCACACACATGCTACTGTGTTACTCGTGTTACTCGTGTGTGTAACACCTTCTCACGGGAACTTACACACATGAGCATGTACATGTACATGCACATCAAATGTCATTTGCTCATCAAAATCAAGTGTTCCTTTGATTTCCCTTACTTTACCAGTCTGAAGCTAAACACAGTTGGCTATACCAATTCAGACAGCAATATCGTTAAACACTTTTTCAGGGGTTACTGTCTATGTTGGGACAAAATATGTCCCAACATCGATGGCAGTACATAAAGAAAAACACTCATGCTCGCTGGATTCAGGGTAGAATGTGCTCCTCCTACACTGTCATGCTCAAGCAGTGCAGGTCCATTGCTCGGTGCTCCCTATCAGCAGTCCAGTCATACACTGACACCACCACACTTCAAAGACAGTTCCTTTTGATGCTCACCATCAATACTCGTTTCATCCATCATAGGTTCGAAATCCGGGGCTTGGTTTTAAGCACTCCTTCTTTTGAGCAAGTCAATCAGCACAAATTTCACACCAGCATGTAAATAGTATGCAATGCGTAAGTCATTTTCACCAGGTTTTTATTTGATTAGAAATTTCAGAGAGAGAATTAAGTAATGCTTTATCACTTTCAGATTTCACAGAAACCACAATGACAACAGTACATGACATTACTGTTCTGAGCTGTGATGCTTTTTGAAAATCCAAAAATGTCCACTGTGTACAAGAGGCCCTGTTTAATGACAAAAATACTTTCACTCTTTGCCTGGTTAGGTTTGTGTGAACACCTTCCCTGTGTGAAGTATGGTTTATACTTCTCTTAGACTCAAACAATTTATTAAAGTTTCTTCTGAAAACAGAGAATTGTATCTGGAAAACCTTTTTGGTATTTCCTTGTACCTTCTTGCTTGTACAGTACATAAAGATATTATCCTTTTAAACCTAATCCACCCCAATCACTAAACATTACAGTGCATTTCTCAAATGACAGAGAAAAAGGAGGCATGAGGATTCTATCATCTGTGTAAGACACTTAAATCGTTGTGTGTCATAGCTACTTTTCTACAGTATAATCATTCTCGGTTACAGATGGATTTTCCTATGAATACATTATTTAAAAATAGGGATTTACAAACTTGAAGATTTACTTTACATGGCTTTCAAATGTATGTAGCAAATACTTTTATCTAATTTGCCTGCTTCACTGTGGCAGGTTAGAATCAGCAGTTTTAATTGGTGTTTCCTTAATGCCGTTAAGGTTCATTTCATACTGGTGCCTGAAACCCACTTGGAAAATAAATTTTTCACTTGGTGAGCCAGATCAAAGGGTAAATCCTGAGATCAAAGACCAGTATCATGCAGCTCTGGTCACATTGGTGTTGTTTACATGAATGCTAAAGGCATTGATATGAAATATTTTCAGTTAAAAATATATACTTTCTATCAGACTATTTTGATGTGGCTTTTGAAGTACATCAATGCACTTGGAAATTATTTAGGAACTTTACATGTCCATTTTTTTTGTAAAGCAAACTTTGCCATAATTCAATATATATGTATTGATTTTCTTTTCTACTTTAATATACACACTTTTAACATGTAGTAGAGCACCACTAGACAAACCTTTTAAAAGGATGACATTTTCACAGGCTGTCTCATAACTATCTTCTGGATTCAGCTGTAGTAAGAGGACACTTAAATGTCCTGGAGGGAGTTTTAGCGATAGCACAGACATCAGTGTGCACGATACATGTCTTAAATATACTGTTTTTCTTAATTGTCTACAGTTAAATATTGATAAGTAGAAGCATTGATAAACAAAGATCTTTCTGCAATCTTTGCAGAAATCTAAGCCAGACAAGCTGTTTCTTATCAACATCCAACCTCTTTCTTTTGATCGCAGATGCTGCTTAACCTTTAAGTAAGGATTTTGCCTCCCGCTCCAAGACTGTGCCACTAACCGATCCCACAGGTATGTGGTTCATGATGAAATTGGCAGCATTCTCTGTCTTGAATTTTTCCTTTTGCACAGTATAAGCTGGGGAGATCGGAGCTGTGCACAGGAAGCTGGCAGCGTTACTGATGAGACTCTCTTCCCTATCAGAAGCTGACCTTTGACAGCAAGGTATTTGCTAAGATAACTGTGGCAAGAGAATGTGTGGCTCACTGGTTCAGGGCTTCTCTGTATTGCACTGTCTCTTGCACCTCTGGGACACAGGCCTGAAATCCATCTCTGAGCAGTGCAACATGCAGTCGCCTGCAGTTCTTATACTCAGGGCTTCATTCAAGTAATAGGAAACAATGTGACAGAATCAAAATTAAAAAGCCATTTTAACTTTCTCATCTTTGTTTATTGTAAAAACAGGCAATCTGATGGCATTTTGGTGTCTTTGGCCACTTGCATCACTCATAGAAACACAGCTGCCCTCAGATCTCCATCGCTGACATACGCTGTTTGCAAATCTTTTTTTTTTTTGCTTGCAACTGAATGCATTTGAACTGGACTTGCACTCTTTAACTGCAGCAGTGATCTTCCATAGCTTGATTTTTATGTTTCATTGCTATTGCAGCAGCTTCACATTGATGGACAGATCTCGACTGCAGAATGCATTGAACTTGTTCTTAGCCCAGCTGCGCTTTAATCACAGGCATACTGTATGTCCCTGTTGGATAATTAACCAGGAATAATAACACCCAATATGAAAATGCATTGCGAAATGTTTACCGAGAAACTTGAAATAAGCTTCAGTTGACAGTCGGCCCCCTGGCCAGGGGACAAATCAAGACCCCCATACAGAGAGAGACATTAACCAAGAGGCCACTGCGCAGGCAGAAAGGTGCTGAAGGAGGGCTGCAGAAAGGGGAATACCAGACAGACAGTGGGGGCGCACTCTGGTATTTCTGGTTTTGCAGGAATCGACATCATGGAGGATGAGAAGTTAGAGCAGCAAAGACGAACTTGGTTCTTGATCTGGGTGGCAACTGAAAAAAATATACAATTGCTGCTTGTACTGTTCTAGCAAAAGAAGCGTAAGTGGTATGTTGATCATAGAAATGCTTCCAACGGAAAGCTCCTTTGAATGAAGTACGTGAACCCCTGCAGTGGATTTTCTCATGTGGTCGAACCCATAAAGAAGAGACAACAACTCTCATCGCCACACATTGTCTGCCCATACGGGGAGAGCGGAGGCTTAGGGGCATTACTGTTTAGAGTGCCAGTCAGGCTGTGCTGGCAGCTGTAGCAGGGGATCCGTGGAACAGCAACACAGGCGTCAGACTTGCCTGTGGTAAGGGAGGGAGCATTAGCAGGAGCTTTGTGACACGCCTGCCCCGCTGGGTGCAGGAAGACTAGGGTGGAGCTCCATCCGTCTGGGCCCTGGCGTGCTCAGCAACACCTTCCCACAGGAGTAATCCCTGAAAAAAAGGGATCTGAGTGTGCAATTATCTGGAATTACTCTTTCATCCTGCAGTCTGGGTTCTGGATTCTAAATTCAAAATTTGAATTTATCACCACCGCTTTGTATGGCTTTTTCGTGAGGAAAAGTGAAGCTTGTCATGGGAAATTAATAAGACAGCGGTACTCATCTATCCTTCTGGAAGAATAATGCCCTTTTGATTGCAACGATATGACCTTGTAGTCTGATCTCTTAATTGCTCATGAGCTGAGCAAGGCTGAGCCTGATCAGTACTGATGTAAGATGTGGTGGTGGACCAGTTGGTGCTGGTCTTCCTTCTGGACCAGAATTCTGGTCATTAGAGATCCCAAAGCAGATTGTAAAACAGGGATGTGACTGCTGGTGTCCTGGTTAAATCGTTAGCTTAACCTTCTCCCTTAATTCAATTACTCAAGAAAATTCTCACATTTTCACCAGATCTGCTATGTAGGTGGGTGTTGAGTTTTAGTGATGGGTTCACTCCTATATGTGAACTGCTTTGGAATACAGATGCAGCCATTCAAAACAAGCTTTATATATATACTTTTATATATACTGTATATATAAAGTACAATATCTTCATATTCTTAAAGGCACAACCAATAATGTAGGAATTATATTTTTATTTCAATTACTGTAATAATTACTGTATTTTGCAGGATTTTCTAAGGGCCTTGATCACTTAATTACATATCACAATATTTTGTGAAAAAGTTTAAAGCAAGAAAAGACATATACTGCCAGTCTTTACGTGCTCCAACATTTGGTTAATTCCAGCAGGCAGGTAAATGCTTTAAGGGTCCTGCAGTGCTTGATGGACAGTTTGCTCTCTCAGGGCTCAATAGCGAAAACATTTGAAGTGTAAACTGCTGAATATCTGGCTAGTTTCAGATGTCATACCAGAGTTATGTGGCTCTTTGAAATAACAGATGCACTTTGACGCTCAGGGCCAGAAGCAAACACAAAACAAATGCTTGTTTAAGACACTGGAAGAAGTGGCACAATGCATCAGGTAACATTGCCTTTCTGGCTGGTTTCCATGTACCTCTTACACTGCTTGTGTGTGTTAAGTTGTCATGTCTATTTTAACAGTGATAGGAGATGACTGGCACCTGCACACTCTCAGGTAGGATGAGAAAACACTTAGCAGCTACAAGTTGGGACTCGACACTCGTAAACTATTTGCCTAATTGTGGATGGCTTTTCGAACAGTGATGTTTGGTCCAGTTTGACTCTTTCCATGTGGTGGCATTGCTCAGTCCTGAAGGCGAAGTACTGTATAAGGTCAGTATAAAATAATGCTCTTTGAAAGTCAGGACGATCTTTTCTTTCCAAAGGGTTCGTGAGATGTGCCCTAGTCAAACACAGTGGTGATCAGACAACAGCAATGCCGGAGAAGTGAATAAAAAAAGGACAGATGTGTTTCCTGCTAATGGCGACTATAGAAACCAAAAACCAAACCAAAACCAAAAAATTGGGTGAGAACTTGCTCTCAAGTCGCCTGATCTACCCCTATCATGAATTTAATGGAAATCTGAGCTGCCATGTTTGTGGAAATCTCTCTACACTGTGACAGGAAATGTGCACAAGTGTTTTACTCGTTGTGCAAATATTTTAAATAGTCAGTAATAGTAATTCCTTACACTTACATAGCACTTTTCTAAACACTCCACTCAAAGTGCCTTATAGCTAATGGGGGATCCTCTCCACTGCCACCAATGTGTAGCCCCCACCTGGATGATGCAACAGCAGCCATAGTGCGCCAGTATGCTCACCACACATTAGCTATCAGCGGGGAGGAGAACAAAGTGATGAAGATGATAAGAAGACCATGATTGGAAAAGGCCAATGGGAAATTTGGCCAGGATGCTGGGGTAGTACCCCTACTCTTTTTGAGAGACAACCTGAGAATTTAATGACCACACATTGTCAGGACTTCAGTTTTATTTCTCATCTGAAGGACGGCACCTTTTTACAGTATAGTGTCCCCGTCACTATACTGGGTCATTAGGACCCACACAGACTGCTGTGTGGGTGACCCCTACTGGCCCCACTAACACCTCTTCCAGCAGCAACCTTAGTTTTTCCCAGGAGGTCTTCCATCCAGGTACTGGCCAGGCTCACACCTGCTGAGCTTCAGTGGGTTGCCTGTTGTGAGTTACAGCTCACAACTAGCTGCTGGCTCTAAACACAAACAATAGAAACTAAATCTCAGCTCTTGCTTCATTATTGTCATTTCCCCCCAAGATTTCTCTGATTTAAATTCAGTTGATGTTATCTGGGAGTTACAAAAACTATTAAGTGATCGGAACTAAAGGGCATGTGATAATTCACTAACGAGTGAAAGGTTTTAAAGATCTTTAGTAAGAATGTACTAATTCTTGCAAAACTGATACATAAATTTAACAATATTTCATGGTGCAGGCAATCTTTTTTTGGCACTCTGATCTGGATGACAGTGTGACTTCATTTGTGGTGCATTAGAGAATCCTTTGGTGTTGCTCTCAGTAGCCTTCGCTTAAAATATTAAGCATTCTTACACGTCTGTTTTTTTTAATTAAAGCATGTTTTGTATAGTGCTTAGCAATATTAAAGCATAATTTATGTTTCAGGAGTTTGACACCTTGACATTCTGGCACCTCTGTTTTGAATTTCAGCATGTGGTTTGGCATGTTTGTATTAATAACATTGTGATCTCTGAAGGCTATGCCCCTAGGCTACTTGAACAAGACTACTAAAGAAAAGGATTTCAAAAGGAATTCTATAGCAGTCTTGGGATTCACCAAATAAGTCCCAATACTTTTGCTTGATAAAAATCCATTTCTTGCACACAAACGAGTCAGAGTTGGGGGAGGGTTCTGTGTGTTTCTGCTTTCCATCATTTTGCCTGTTTCCTTTCAAGGGCTTATCAGAGTTATTTACCACTGCAAGAAAAGAAGACACAGTACCCGAGCTGGAATCCACCTGGTGTCGTGTTTAATAGAAAAGCTCTGCGTCTTGGCTGTTTTAAGTTCCAGTTTGCCACTTGAGTCCTCCAGAGAATTGTGTATTTGTGCATGGTAAGGAAATTGTTCGGGAATCTGTGTGATTCCCAGATTAAGAGCCGAGCATGCTCCTGGGTTTGGGTCTGTCCTAGTTATTCAGCCATCATCTCCAGGGCTGATTTCGTATGAAGACATCCTCTGTACTCACTCTGAGCCCTGTGCTCCCCGCCACCAGCCACACCCTCACACACAGCTGCGTTTTGGGCATGACAGGTTAGCGGCCGAGCAGCTGACATCTGTCCAGATGTGTTACAAACACTCATGAATGCACAATGCAGCTTTGTCCCCACCCAGTTTCGATACAACACTGCAACCCCCAGCCACGTGTACAGTGACAGCAAACACACAGCAGCCCATGGGTGCTCAAAAACAGATTTGGCCAACACATCCAGGAATTAGTGAAAAAGTAGGTAAATTTTGAAATCGTTTAAATACATCACACAAAGCATTTACATGCAGCAGATGAAAGCAATTACATTATATTATTAATCCCCTACGTTTTACTCTGGGCATACTAATAAATCAAGTAATACAGACAGTGAGGGGAGAAGGAACTTCATCAAGAATCAAGAGTTCTTGCGAATGTCTGTCCCTGTAGAAGCCCAGAAACTGAATTCTGCATTTTCAAATGATTTGACTACTTCGTTTTAATAAATGAAATACCCTAATTATCCATTCATCCATTTTCTTATCACTTTATGCAATACAGGGTTGTGGAGGAGCCAGAGCCTATCCTGGCAGGCAGTGGGCACAAGGCAGGATACATTCTGGATGGGACGCCAGTCCATCATGGGCACACACACACAAACACAAACATGCACACATTCACACCAGGCTCTATTTTCCCAGAAGACAATTAACCTACTGTATAACAGCATGTCTCTGGAGCACCTAGAGAAAACCGACATTAACATCTGGAGAACCCACAAACTCTATATCATAATTATATTTCATATAGTTTTTGCATAATTATATAAAATAAGGATGACACAGTGGCACAGTGGTTAACATTGCTGTCTTGTGGCAGTGGGGCCCTAGGTACAATTCTGAAACTGAAGTGCTATCTGTGTGGAGTTTATATTTTCTCCCTATGTTTGTGTGGATTTCCTCCAGGTGGTCTGGTCTACTCCCACATTCCAAAGACTGTAGGTTAATTGGCTTCTAGGAAATTGACTCTGGTGCGGGTGTGTGTGTGTTTTGTGATGGACTGGTGTCCTGTTCAGTGTATATCCTGCCTTGTGCTCGTTGCTTGCTAGAATGGGCTCTGCTGCTAACTGTAATCTTGGACAATTATTGGATAAAGCGGTTAAGAAATGGACAGATAGATGATACCATAATAAAATAACATGAAAAATATAATTATATTAAAAATGAGAATAAAAATGAAATATCCAGATAACAAGTGCTTAATGTTTACAACATGCAGCAGTAACAGTAACAGACCATTTTAAACATCTACAGTTTTATTATATTTATTATATTAATTTTAATATTAGTCCTTCATTTCTGATATGAACTGTTCACTTCTCAATATCAACAATTTCAATTTTGCTATCAAGTTTTTTTCAATGTCTAAAAACTATTTGTATCCATAATAAATACTGATATTTGAAATTGAGTGTTTGATATCAGTATTCACAATTAAATATTCAAATTACACTAATTACATTACCCACCTGCATTTAATCACACCCTATATTTGAACATTGGGAGAGTAAATGACAGAATACACATTAGAAGGAGTGACACTATTTCTTTGTATATAAAAGTACCAAACAATTTATATTGATTTCAAAATCGTCTAAATACATCTATATTTTATATGTAGATAATAACAGAGGGGTTAAAAACCTATTCATCTTTTGATTTTCCATTAAAATTGAGCATGATAGCACAAACCCCTTTTCTAGAAATAAGAAATACCCATGTGTTTTTATTTTTACAATTTTGGAGTCTTTTGACAATGTACATGCTGAAGTTCAAGGCTGCTCTGAACTGGACATCGGTGTTTTTATTGTGTATTTATTCATTTAATCCTCCTCTTGTAAAGCAGAAACTGCTTTATAAAATCAGCACAATGGCTAACCTACAGTACCTCTCCCTTGTGAAAGCTTGTCAATGTGAGTTCGGTGTAGCTTTGCTCACCTACCTGCTGTCTTATTATGAATATCTTGTTATTAACACATTTATACAGATGTGGGCACTGTCAAGTATAACAAAAAGTGATTTAATTGAAAATGTATGTCACATAAAAATGAATGCATTCATAATTCTGTCATGTTTAAATAAATCGTACATTATATACTACATTTCCTCATGATAACCTGGGGGTACTGTTAAAACATAAAATATTTAAAAAATGGTGAGAGATTGATTTACATGGAATTAGCATATTAGAATAAAACTAGAATATTAGAAAAACAGAGCATTAGAATGCACATTTGTGTACAAGCAATGGCCAAAACTAGGATATAAGCAAACTACAAGAAATGTCAAGCCTGAAGTACCAACCCAGATGCATTGTTTTCAAGGAAGTGAAGGCAGGCATTCATTCTTTTTTTGTTTCAATAAGTCAGCCTGTTTTTTTCTGCTGCTGACACTGAAATAATTTCACAATATACACGGATACTGCAGTAGCTTTCTTAACAGACCATTAAGGACACACATTTTATATTTAAAGAAAATAGATAGGTTTAATTGAATTTCCAGTATCTTCCACTAAAGATCACTAGAGTATAGATAATTCCCTTATCCACTTCAATTAAGACCCTCTGCTGAGCTTACTGAAAGTCTATGACCATGCTGTTCCATGGTGGGACCTGCCAAAATCAATTACATAGGCTTTGTTAGATGTGGTTTGCTATTTCCTGCTAGTGTTCATGATGATAGTGGATAGCAAGAAGAGTTGTAACTCATCTATAACTGTTCTGGCCAGGACTTGTCTATGAAGTGTCCTTGTGTTAATTCATGTGTGTACACAGCTCAGTATGTATACTGTATATATATTATATGTACTGTACATACAGAAGGAGAGCGGTCCATAATAAAGTAGTCTGCATTGCATGACTGTAATACTTCAGAAAATACTTGTAGTTTTTCAGGTGGCTTGTAAGAGACACTCTTGCCTTGGATCCAGTGCCTCATCAATGCCCCAGCACGTTGCTGGTCTACTTTTACATATACAGGGGAATTCACCGCACTCCAAGCAGACTTCATGACATATGACGAGAGGCTTCTGCCAACAATTTTTAACTCTCGTCCTCCTGAGGGAATCGTATTGCATGCTCTGGAGTTCTGCAAAAGAGCACCAGTGCTCAGGCGCTCATTCCATCTGAGTTTGCAGCCTGGGATGGTGTTTACTGTTCTGGCCATTGCAGATGCCCCTTTCTCACCAGAAACCAAAAGGGTTTTTAACAGCATGTTAAAGCAGAGTCACAGTAACACACTAACAAAGCAGACTGCGGGTTTACAGCAGACCCCATTCACACTTATTAGCTTTGGGAATGTTTTGCCCTCTCATCCACATTTAAGTTTTACATCAGCCTAGTATGTTCACAGTTGCGACAGAAGAGAAGGCTCCTTGCTTTTTGTTCCGTGAACATGTGACATACTGATGAGACGGAGCTGCGGTGCTGTAAAGTGGCATGCCGGGAAGAGTTGAGAGCGCCTGTCCAGAAATGGAGACAAGATGATTACTTCATTTCTGCCAACATTGTGTTATACTTCATATACTGTAGCACTACTGCTACAGTACATACTGTAGAATCAAAAACATTCATTTAGGCTTTGACAGGACTCAAAGTTAACCACTTTACTCTCTACTTCCCCTATCTCGGCATTGTTATTTATGAATTTCTCCTTTGAAGTGTTTGATCTCTTACCTATTACAAACATTAAGTGCCAGTTGAGATCGATTGCTTTTTGATTTTTTTCCAATTTGTGGCTGTTTTTGACAATGTGTATTAAATCATTTCTGTGTCCATTTTACACATGTTCTCCAAACAATGCTGACTAAACATGACTAAACATGTTTTACTACGGGTTTTTTGTTCCATTATTACATAAGTCTGACATGTAAGAATGCATAATGTCAAAGGATTGCAACAGTTATTGTATAGTGACTTGGCATTGGTGTACTAGTGAACAAGTCATACTTCATACAGCTGTACATATATATTAATTTCAGAAAAATGTCCAATTAATAGACTCTGGCTTCCACTGTAAGAGCCATTTACCTACTGTAAAAGCCGTTACTTGGGATATGTAAAGTATTTGGGACCTGCATAGGTCTTACTGTCAATCTGCACAGTTTTCTTCTAGACAGCTGTGGGGGTTGAGGCTGTGGTCAGCTTGGGTTTCCACTGTGTGCCAGGGCAATCAGTGGAACACACACAACGATAATTTCACAGGAAATGGCCACGCAGTCTTAGAGCAAGAGAGAGTTTTTTGTTCAGGTGCACGGCAGTTTCCAACCTCTGCTGTCCTCGCTGGGAAGTTTAATTTCATAATTGAACTCCCGCGGAATGAACACGGAGTAGGACTGTGAACATCATCCAGCAGGTGTTTCTAGCAGTTGCTCCAGAGGTGAACATAAAAGCTTAAGAAAGGTTACAAACGAGAAGCCTGGGTGGTAGTAAGGAAAATAAAAACGACTAAAAAACGCCTAAATAAAATGATGTATAATCAATGTACAATACTGTAAAAATACTGTTATTTTACTATTAAAAATAGTATATACTGCAGTTTAAAGATAATATAAACTTTTAGTCATCATCAGCAATATTATTGTTATTGTTCTTCTTCTTGCAGCCTTTGCTGCTTTTCTTAGGAGCATTCATATGTGAGAAAAAGTGAACCTGGAATGACCTATTAAGCAAGTGTGAGAGGGGTCATTGATGGGCTATTTGTCCAGCATTTGCCCACAGGGAAAATGGGGCCCATGACAGAGGTGACTGCCCATCTGAGAATTTACAGCTGCTCCTTGGTTGCTCACAAACAACAGAACAACCCCAGCACTGACACCCAAAGCAAGTAATGATCAACATTTTTAGTAGACCTAAAAAAATACTCTTTTCTTAAACAGAACATACAGTATATGTATTTTTCCTTTGTTTGCAATAAACCCTGTCTGAGACAGGTTAATGCTGTATTATGCCTCCTAAAATCTAAGTTACAGATTTAAAACCAATCTCATTCACTTCCAGCCCCAACTCTCACATTTAACAGTCACACCAGACATTAATGACACAAATTGGGTAAAACATTGAGACTAGAAAGCACAGTATTGAAAAAATCATCTGTTGCTCTAAGTCATCTTTAAATTATAAATGCAGTATATAATTATATGACCTTTCAAAATATGAATATGTCAATATTTCAGTGTTTTATGAAAATGGCCTCTGATTGTAAGTATGGCTCTTGAAAATTTAGCATTTACAGTTGTTAAACAAATGTTAGAATTATAAAAAATTCCAAAGAGCTACAGAAGCAATAGGTAAAAAAGAGACTATGGTTTGTCCCAGATATTAATTTAATTTTAAACTGAAAATTGTTTAACACCTTTTTCTTTTTTGTGAACAGGATGTTTTAAGTTTGCTTTCTAAAAAGATGTGCGTCACTTTTAGAGGTACAGTACATAGGAGACAGATGACTTTCTGAGGCAGTGCAGACATAACCTGCATCCACTTTCTTTCTGAAACACTTCCAAATGTCCCTGATCATGTTTTCTTTTGTTGTACTTTGGAAGTGCCAAGGTTGAAGGACTTTTTTTAAAGAGTTACATTAGTCTGTGTATTGAACAGTCCTATGGTCTTCCCCCCTTCTCCAGCCCAGAATAAAGAAAAACATGTCGCTATGACCTTTGGACCCTGCTGGTCCCATATTTGTTGTCCCACAGGAAGTGAAGCACATGCCTGAAAATTTTAGATGACATCAGTTTAGCAGAATGGGATCACCAGCAACATTCAGAGCAGCCAAAAGACCAGTAAAAATGGAATTTTTTAGGATTAAATTTAGTACTCCTACTAATCATTGTCATCATAATCATGACTCTTGGGCTTAGCTTTTCCAGTTGGCCTTAAATCAGAAACTAAAATTGTCAGACTCAGTTCTGCAGTTTCCTGAATAAAAAGCCATGAACTCAAGTGCTTGGTACATCTGTTTCACAAACGTTCATTCAAGTATAATAACATGGTTTCTTGTATATTGATTCATGTCACGCTTCAGTAGGTGTTCAGGATGACTTCAATGGATGAGTGACTTTACATTTGTAGCCGCTCTGCTTACTAGCGTGCAGGGCCTGAAATCCCCACGGAGGCATGATTAGTCAGTGGTATACCTGTACTTCTTGGAAACTGCCAGAAACTCCTGTCCAGTTTTTATCAGTGTGGTTTAACATTCAAGATGCTGAGCTGTATACAAGGAGAATGAATGCTAGCTTGGGGTATAAAAAGATATCTGGATCGCAGATTATTTTCTGTGGGTGTTATTTTCTGCGCAAGGAAATTGAGGAAACTCAAGCGTGAAAATATAACACTCCATTCTAAAAGAATGTTGAAAGGCAGCCTTTCAGAAGATGGTAAAAGCCATTACACTAAATACTTCGGAGCATGCGGGCCAAGGTGTCCAGTGTAGTTAAATCACTTCTTTCACTACAGGATCTGTAGTTTTGAAAAGGGGGAGAAGGAAGGAGATTACACTCCTGTGGTTACACTGTCTCAGAATTTCGAACAACTGAATGTTTCTTGGAGGAACAGCATCTTGCGTGACTAACTTTTATATGAGAAAAAATGGTTGCAGGCCCCAGTTGTTTAGATTTTGCAGAGATGTAAAACAGAAAATAGTCTGGATAGGAGTTCTTGGTCCCGAAGGAAGCAAAAATAACTTCCTTGTCTAGCACATCTGTTTTTCCTTGTTTTCATTGTGAAAGTCACATTTCCTATCACCTGCTACAGGACTGTCAAGTCAGGCAGGTGACTGAGCTCATTCTGACAGCAGTCACAAAAGAGCAGTGCAAATAATAATAACAACAATAATAATAATAATAATAATAATAATAATTTACTGAAAGTAATAGTAATGGTGCTGATAACAATATTGTTTATACTGTCAACTCTAATGTTATTATAATGTAATTACTAATAATAACAACCTATTTTGGTTGCTGTATTATAGAAAAGACAGTGCTGCTCTGGAATCACTCCAAAGAAGAGCAAATACATTCCAGCACTCGAGGGAGTGTCCTACAATGACAGACTGAAGAAACAGAACCCTTTGAGTCTTGTAGAGAGACGTTAAGAGAAAACCTGATACAAGGATTCATAATTTGCAAAGGCACTGATAAAGTCAACTCAGCAGGCTTCTTCAGAATGAGCAGTGAGCACAATCCAGAGGACACAAGTGGAAACTACATGGAACTGCATTTGAAACTGAGAACGAGAGAGTGGAACAAATTTTCTAGTCAATTCACTGAAATCAATAAGCTGACTTCTTTCAAGAAATGGCTGGATGGGTCAATTTACTACTACTAAACTGTCTCCCTTTAGTTGGTTACATTTCTTATGTTCTATTGACCACTGCAAGAATAGTTAGGTTGTATCATTGTAAACGATACCAAATGTGTTTACTATGCTCCACCAATAATAATAGCAGTTCAACTGTCCAGGCTCCCATGAAGCGTAGTTCAGGACCCTATACAGACGGTATAATCTGGACGATGAGGATCAGGACAGCATGACAGACAGGGGGGCGTGACGACGGTGATCTGGTGCTCCGGAGGAGTGGCGCAGGCGAACAAGTCCAAACAGTCCAAGAAGGAAATCCTCGGCGTAGGCCCAGGATCCAGATACCGGGAGAACCTTCTGAGACAGTCAAAGTTAAAATTCGGAACGGGAACAGGGAGTTAAAAACAAGATAATGAGGCCAGGCGCTCTGAGCCCTGGTCTCAGATGGTCAGGATGCCGTTGTCACGATCGCTAACCCCTCCTCTTAAGGGCGCTCCAGCCCTTTCTTGTTCCCTCCCATTGTCTGCACCTGTTCCCTATTCCCGCTCCCCCTTGAAAGCCAGACGTGGACCTCTCTCCAGGTTCCTCATTGATTTCCGCATCGTGAGAGCCCGGGGTCCTGCTGTGTCTGGCTCCGTTATGGTTTTAACTTTCTGTTCCTGATCCCCTGCCCCGCCGGTCCCAACCCGGCTCATGGTTTTAACCCCTGGATGGATCTCCCCGTTTGGACTTTGGCTTTGTTTGTTCGCCTGGACTCACTTCCCCAGGACACCAGATACCTTGGACACGCCCCCTGTATCCTGACCCTTTCCTGCATGATTTTCTCCCTCCCTTGTCTCCCTTGTATCTTCACTATTCTGGATCGTGTTGTCCGCATAGGGCCCGGAAGGAACTGCTATGTGACAGCCGTGGTGAAGCCTATGCCTTCGGGTCTCTCCTGGACCCGTTGGTAGGCGGGCTTCCGGGTGTACATCTCCCAATGCTGAGCCAGGCATAGCAGGAGCGCCAGGCTTAAATAATAACTGACAAAACAGGGGGCAGGAGCACATAATAAATTAAAATACGAAAGGGTCGGAGCGCCCTTAAGAGGAGGGATGACGATCGTGACATCAACTTTATGTCCACAGATTTCATTCTCTATGTGGGTGAGAGTGTGAAAGTCGTAGCTGATACATTAGTAATAATTCAAGCTGCTTGCCTGCCACTCGTTTTACTTTGCCTCGCAGATATAGGTGTGCACAAGGCCCCAGCCTGGAGGGTCTGGATTCAGAAGAGATGCACTGAGGAATCTGCTCTGTCTGCTCCAACAGAAAGCACAGTTCCAGTTTCATTAGTCACTGAAAACCAGATTCAAAATTATACAAAAAAACACTTGCCAAGGTTGTTAGAGTGCCTATCAGGTTTTATCTTCACTACATATTGCAATCTTAGGAGGCATACTAACCCAGACCAACATGTAAAAAAGTCCAACAGGATATGGTAGTGCCTTTTTACACACTCTGTGCTGAAGGGAGGCATCTGGGGGCGGGGCTGAGCATCACTTGGATTACGTGGGATGTTGCCAGAATTCTAAACAACACCTGGTGGAATCGCTTCAAATCACTGAGATCGACTGTGAACAGAAAGTCCGAGAGGAAAGTGTGTGAGCCCAGGCGATACTGACAATGGAGTGTTGTTTTTTTTTGGTCTTTGATCCAAGGACAGTGGTAAGAACTCCCAAGGTCAGAAAGAGTTAGCCCACCAGATAAAAGCTCTGACAAGCAGCACTGGGGAGACAACTCAACCTTCTTCAAATCCGGTCCTCATGTTTCCCTGAGCAGAGCCTGCCAATTAGTGCCAATCAGGACAGTCTTGCGATGTGCTGTCTCCCAGCCAGTGAAAGGGTCTGGGACCACCTGAACCCATTACACATCTGGCCTTTCTTCGCAGCTGTCAGATCATAACCTGCCTTTTTTTTAAATAGCCCTGTATCTCTGTACACACAGCGAAGGTTCTGTTTATGATTTATTCATTTCCAACAGTAGAAGCGTGCAGAAGGCTTTGAGACAGCCACGTGAAAACCCAGAGTTTAGATTTGAATACCCATCAAAATTATGCCCAATACGCGTTCTAAATAATGCATGCCTGTTTTTGTCATGTAAAAAAGGGCAGGTTTTAAGTTGTCGACGCCCGACAGTAATGGCACCTGACAAGTGCTGCCCCCCGAAGTCTGCACAGTGGCTCTGAGAGAGCTGTGCAACTTGGCATGATTGACAAGGACATAAAGAAATGTAATCCCATTTATGTTTTTGAGTTGTCAACCACAGCAAGGAGCTTCGAAAATTAAAGGTGAAACCCAGACTTTGAATGCAATAGAAAAGGACTTTAACAAGACAAGCTGTGATTAAAATATCCAGGAAACTCACTTAAGGCATCAAGGTGAGGGATGCTTCAATCAACCCATCAATTATTTATAAGAGGAGAGTCCAACAGTTAGTTTCAAGACCAAATACGTTAGAATACCAGGTGGTTAAACAATTGTTAAGGTACCTTCCGTGTAATCTGATGAGGTATGCTAATGCCAAAACAACTTACCTGTGCCTTCTGCCTCTGCAAACTGGCTCAGTGATTTATTCAGATTACCACCTGTGGCAGAGCTGTAAACCTGTGGGGTTTATTTAAGTGCTGTGGCTGTATCCTTGATTGTGTTTTTGATCTCGAGAACGTTTATTCACCAGTGATGCTATACAAGCCACAATTCTACTGCAGTATAATCTAACCAATTAGGCCACCAGTAAGGATATGAGTTTTCCTCCCTTTTTAAGTGCAACAGGGACAGATAACTAGTTAGAAACCAGTCCTTTTTTAACCTCCTGCCAGACAGCAATGTGAGTGGTTTGAAATGCTTTATAGGACTGACCTGGTAGGATGTGAATTGTGAGTATTGACGTGAAGGAGTAAACATAAGCTAAACAGCACCAGTTGGAAAAAACAACCAATCTGTCACCTCAGAGGAGGATGCAGAGCAAGAAAGCACATGAGGTAAAGAAATGAGAAGAGAGAGAGAAAAGCTCAGGAGTGGTCCAGAATCGACATAATCTGCAGGAACCTCAGACGGCACCTCGTTTCTGCTGAGGGTGAAGAACTTGTAGCGGGCATTGGTAATCAACCTTCTTATCATGCCAAGGCTTGTGCTTCAGTTTCTGCTGAGAGATTTAGTAGGTAGGCTTGGACATGTAGACTCTTCTAATCAGATAGTGCTTTTCTGACACAAGCTAACACTGAGGTTTAAAAAGCCACAGAGCATGGTACCGTCTGAGGTTCCTGCAGATTACGCAGATATCAAAGCTGTCACCAAGCAGGCTCTTAGAGTTTCCCTTTTAACTCCAGATGGGACCAATTTGCACAAACTATTTTGATCCAGAGACTTGGACCCAGGCCTTGGGAAGAATTATTTAAGGTTTTTTCAAATGAGACTCTGCTGAGGAAAGTCAGGCATCAATTAACTAAGGCCAAGCTGCCCAAGAACACAGCTCTTCAATGGTCTGTGCAAGAAGCGAAAGATTACTAGAGAGATGCAGCCGTTGCTCTGTTCCCAGTGGCCGTGTCGGCAGTGCACATTCCCTGCTGATGAAAGAAAACACTCTTCACACCCCTTCCACTCCGAGGGGCGCAGTCGCATGGAGATACTGACGGGGATGAGTCCCGCTCTGACATTCGACCAAACATGATCCCCCCCTGTAAACACAAGCAGGGAAAAAGTATTTTAACTTCATCTAACCCAAAGTAAACTTACTTTCCAGGGCTTAATGGGATGTCCTACACAGACAAGCTGCAGGAACTGAACGTTTATAGTGCTGAACAGTGAAGGTTATGATACAAGTAGTCGGAATCATCAAGGACATTGACAACCTAGTGGACTTCTTCATTATAATCAGGGAATCACTGACCTGAGGACACAAATGGATATAACATTGAAGTGCATTCAAAACTGAAAACAGAAGGACCTTATTTACCCAAAGAGTTGTGGGTATATGGAACAAGCTGCCCAGCCATACTTGTGTAGCCAAAACCCTGACTGTTTTCAAGGAACAGCTGAATGAGATCCTTGGATCATTTACTGTACCTATTAACAACCAAACAGGCTGAATGGTCTCCTCTCTTTTATTTTTATGTCCTCAACATACTGGAGGAAGGCCATAAGGCTGACATACAGCATCTTTATAGCTGGCAGTCCTGATGGAGAAATGGAAGCTGGAAACTTATTTTTAAGTGGACCAGTCAACTTATAATTTTCCAAATCAAAGAGAAGACAGCAATATTCAAAATCTGTTTATATGTCTTTTAAAGCATATTGTGATTCTTACCTGTTTACAAACATACTGTACAAAACATACAAAAAGCATTCATCTCATCACTATATTCTTTATATACTCTAATGTATTTCATTTCAATAAACACACATGATGAATTAAAGGAGACACAAGTGTGCAAAGTATCCAGCTTTTTAAAATTGACACAGCATTGCATTCCTTTGATTTATGATGGTGCTATTTGCAGCTGTTTTTTTTCTCTAAACAACGAATGCAGATTCAAGTCTGAAAATGAAACTGAGTGACATAACCACACTCAGAAAACACTGAATGTATGAGAAACAATTTGAGTTGGATGGAAAATAATGAGACTAAATAAGTAAATTCCCAGGGGCTACAGTGAGTTAAGTAGTTCTTGCCTTTTTTAAAACATTAATCACACTTTGGAGCTGACAATTTTTTCTCTTTCTAAGTCGGTATTACAATAAAATCTTTCATACTAACTCTATCCCAAGTGTTGAGGCTCAAGCACAGAATAAACCTGTTTCTTTGTACCAATTAATAACAAATACATTTTCAGGTAGTATCCTGCCTGAGCTGTCATATTTACTGTAAGTGCTATTGCTTTTTCCTCATAATAATAAGAACACAGTATTTAAGACACCATACGTGCCAGGGCTTTTGCTAAAGAAAGAAGAAGGTGTCTCATATCATGTTTTTGAACAAGTGAAATAAAACATAAAAAAACAGAATAATATTAAAAGACTGTGCGAGACTGAAGCCAGTAAAACAAAGATGTGTCCTTGAATAAGCCACTCCTGAGGATCCAACCCTTCTCGAGCTCTCCACACATTTCTTGATACGACCAGTCTGAATGTACTGGTCAGTCTCAGATATGAGACAGGATATGTCAGAGGGAACCACTTGTATGAGGAAATTTGTCTGGTACTTGCAGATGATGAGCTGGTTGTTAGGATTCTTTTCCCCACTTACTTCTTCAAACAGTCATCAGCATGCAGAAGTGTAAATGCACACCAGGGTGTAAAATAAAATATTCTGTATCTCAATAACCTCTGATATCCTGAGGGCAACGTTATATGTACAGTAAAAATAATAATTTATTTTTAAGTGTACTCTAAATGAAATTTGGTGCATTTACACCGAAATAGCCATATTACACATGTGCAAACATGATAATACAATGAAAAGCCCATTGTCAGAGAACCCATCATATTCACCAGGGCTCAAGAGCTTCAAGGACAGAGCAGGGCTAAAACATCAGCTATCTAGTGTTATACTGTCTCTGTCTTTGAAGCACAAAAAGTGAAGTTTAAGGCACAAATTGAATGTGAATGAAATCCTGTCTATCCTACCTTAAATATATCAGCAGTTGTAAACTATTTTTCTCTGTTGAAGTCAAAATATTACATTCAAAATGTACATTCCCATCTTGAATGAATGTATGACACACAGAACTTATGCATTAATCAAATATTAGTGGCAAGTTGATCTGAAGTCTGATCAAATTATTTATGACATGAATGTGATGCATTTCTTACTTGTTTAAGAAAAGACTCAAAGCTGCTTATGGCGCATTATTTTACACTTGTATATCAATTACAAAATGTGTATTTTACCAAAGAAGCACATTAAAACAAGACATTTAAGAGCTAGTATCACTAGATAACACTTTTCCTCAGGGCAACACATACTTGGGTAGAGAGAGTACTTTAAACCTTCCACCTGGGATTTGAACCCACAACCATCCAATAATAAGCCCAGAGCCCCCATCACTACTCTACACAGCCTGTGAAAGACTATTTACGAGCGCTCAGAAATAAGCACCTGTCACGCAACAACTGAAGTGTTAAGTGCAGAAATTGTAGGCCGGAGGAGGAAATTTCCTCGGGGCGGGAGCTTAGCAACTCACTGAATTCCAAGGCCTTGTAGCTCATGTGGAGCTTTCCACAGCCCTGCTGCGGCTGAAGGGCATGATGGCAACAATTATTTACTGGCTGTCTGCTTCACTCTCCAAATGCAACCTGGCTGTGGAACACCAGCCATGGGGGGCCAGCCCCCCGAATTGCTAAAGGGGTGCAACGCAAATACAAAAATGAAGCATCGAGCTTGTTCTTTCTGTGCGGTTCATCACGTCTGCAAATGAAAGCTGCGCATTTCAAGGGGTGTCTGCTTGCATATTCCTTTTGGTTGGTCGAGGACATTGCCCATTGAAGGTACAGTAGCATAGATGCCAGAGAGCTTTTGCCTTGTTTTACGCTAATGTCTGGTGAAGGTGCAGGCCCACATGGAAAGCTGAGAACTCACTCTAAATGGACCAGACTTGAGGGTTTATGGCTCTTGGTCATTCTCTGCTCATCTCCCAATTCCTGATTACATTTTGTGTTGATATTCATAGAATGTGAATGCCTAGCAGTTTCACAAATAGTGTCGAAACGCCTTTTTATGCGAGAGATATATTTATGCATCACGAAACAATTCATACTGTTGAGAAAATCTGGAAACTGCACCTTTCAGCAGTTTGGGCAAGGGATACAAATCAACCAAAATGTTTATCCATACACCAGTATACGATGTGTTTGTAATATTTGATTATACTTTCAGCGATTAATGTAAAACCCTTCCAAGTTCTACCTAAAACGATTCAAAACTTAAAAAGATTTAAAAAAAAAACTCCCGTAAAAGGTTGCATTTATTTGCAACATTACTACGAAACAAAATAATATTAAACGGTTAAGCGATATACTGAATCATAACAAACGTCTTTTAACAGCTTTCATTAAAGCACTACTTGGCAAGTTAAAAACCAGCTTCATTAGGAATTATGCGGACTCATTTCAGCTGCGCTTGAAAATACAGTATTTATGTCAGTAGTACTTGACTATCAATCAGTCTGGCAATAACTTTCCTTCAATCACCAGCTTCCTACAACATAACTCTTCATGTCACTTTTGGTACTTCTGTCTTTACAGTAACTTGTTTAAAAATACGACTTCAATGTCATTAGTCTGACTCGTTCTAGATTCCTGATATCAATACGTAATTGTGCTGCCATCTTCAGGACACATCGCGAACAGCACGTTGTAGCGTATATTCCCTAATACAGACAACTTCCAACTTTCACACCAGTCGGATCCCTTTTATCAAGGTATCCCTATAACGGCTATAAATTAATATGAAATCTGTAATTAAAAACAAAGCTACCATCAAAGTCTACATTAAAAGACAGAAGCAGCACAAACATTGTCAGAGCAACCTCACTAAAATTGTTGCCTAGGATTTGGGGCAAAAGGTTTTTGCTTCTAGGGATCCCCTGGAAAATCCCTGAATGCGCCCATCAATGCCAATTTTTGAAAACCTGTTCTTCAATAAATGATAATTTATGTGTTAAAATAATTAAAAAACAAATACTAACCTACAAAAAACTGACTTACTGGACCTTTTCCGACTGCAGCTGCAGAGAACTCTTTGTATGTGACAGTACTGTATGTAAATGCTGCAGCCCAAGTGTGACATTCTGTACACCACCTGAATATTTACAATACTCATACTCTGGAACTGCAACTTTTCAGAAACCTGCAGTATAATCACACATGATCATACACTGCTGAGATAGCTTCAGCAGACCTGACCTGATTAGAGAATTACTAATGGAATGATCAATATATAATAATGGTGACAAGACTACACCAAACAGAATACCAATGGAGTTAGAAATGGACGATCTTGCTTAACTCATTTGTTAGGATTTTTTGAACAAGCAACAGCAGTATTGGGCAGAGAGTATGTGATATAATATAATTTATATATAATTTTAGGCAGTAGGCATTCAATGTCATGCATTTTACTTGATAAAAAATTGGTAAATGGGCAGGAAACAGAAGGACTCAGTTGATGAGAAAATGTTCAAACTGAGGTGATGTATGTTCTGGAGTAGCTCAGCAATCTGTATGAGGATCACTGCTCCTTCTCATTTATTTTAATGATTTAGAATCTGCTTTTGTTCACAAACCAGTCATATTTGCAAAACCATGCTAAAGCAGGAAGATTAGCAAACACAATAGATGATTCAAAATAAATTAAATGAGAAACCTGTTGGCAGATAACGTTTAATGTAGACAAGTACAGACTTACATGCAGGTAGCGAAAACAGAAATACACATATAAGAAGGAAAAAAACAAAGGTACTGAGAAAGATATTTATGTCAAAACCTCGTGTTCACCTCCTAGATACTGTGGAGAAGCTCTAATGTTAGGATATTTAATTTGAAGGATAGAATTGTAATTAAAGGGATTAAAATTGTACAGTGGACTAAGGACATATTTAGAATATTGTGTATACTTTTAGCACAACAGGCAAAACAAATATCGCTTGTCTGGAATCAGTGCATAAGCAGATACATTGCAGGCTATAAGGGAATGGCCTACATGGACAGACTAAAGGAAATTGACCCGATTCAAATTCCAGAAAAACTTTTATAAAATCAGCCCTAAGACATTCTTCACAACAGTGAAACACGATCTGCCGGACACTAGAAGAAACTATGGGGAAGTGCATTTAAAAGTGAAAACATGGAGGATGTGGGAGGGTGGAATCAGCTGCCCAGACACACTGTATAAACTGATACCCAGGCTTCTTTCAAGAAAAGACTGGATTAGTTCCTCAGATCCATTAGTTACTTCTAGACCAAATGAGTTAGATGGGCCTCCTTTAACTGCTCTTATGTTCCTGAGCCATTCTGTTGTTTATTAAGCCTGTTGAAGATATTACGCAAAACCAGGAATGCCTGGAAATGAAAATCAGAAACATCCAACAGCTGTTGACTTAGAGCTGCTACATTTTTTTTTTGAGTAACACTCAGCAGGAATTACTGGATCAATATTTAATACCATAGGATTCTACGGGCACTAGGGCAACATACAGGCTAATATTTTGGATTTTGATACCTGCTTCTAATTGTACCTTAAAGAAAACAGTAACTTGATTTTCATGAAACTAAATGCAAATGTATGATGTATTTTATATGTATTCTGAAAGTTTCATTGGCCTCTGCTATACACGGCCATGGCTGCTGTCCTCTGAACAGCTAAAGTATGTCCCATTGCTGGAGTAAAAAAATCGTTGATTTTTGTATGTACATATTTGCCCCGCAATGACCTGGGACTCCTCCAGGCCTTAGTCCTTGTGCATCATATTTCCGGGACTGGCTTGAGGTTGCCGTGACTCGCAACAGGAATAACGACACGAATTTCCGATAACAGCGGATGAATGAAATGTCTGAAGTGTGCTAACGAGCAGCGAATTTATCACACATTTCAAGGGCACTTACACTCCTACTAGTCAGCAAAAGTGCAGCATTGTCAGCTGTCTGATTAAACAGCTGCAGAGAATAAAGGAGGCACACACACACAGTGCAATAATACCACAGTGCATCATTCTTCCCCACGTCTTCCAGATGAAGGTGTGTCCTCAGCAAAGCCAGGACACTGAAGCTGCCCCACAAACCATGTATGAAGAAGATGTCTGGGAGTGTGCAGCAGCGATCATCTCGCCATCTAATTGTTTTCTAAAACCTTACCTTCCAGAACGAAAGCTGTTGTTTTCGCTTAATTTCAAACGGCTTTCAATATAGCAGGATCCTGGCGCTCTTCAAACTTTAAAAAGGAGTCAGGGTTGCTCTGTTCATCAGCTCAGCCGCCAGGGCACAGGAGCTCCATTTCAAGTCAGCTTGTCAGCGGAAAACCAGGGCGCAGGCAAGAGACGAGCCAATCCATCTCCTCAGCAGGACGTTCCGACGGTAACATGCAGACCTGCTCGGCATGCTGGGAGACCGGGGCCAGCACGCCAGCACTTTAAAGAGATGCTTCTGGCGGCAGGGGGCTGACGTGCCAGTGAATCTTTTATAAACGTAATAACATGGGTTTCCCTGTCAATCAGAGAGCCCAGAGAGGTGTTGTTCAGAAGTGTTTCAGATAGTCCTGTTGCTCTTATTAGCCACCAATTGCAGAAAGCACCATGGAGCGTTCAGTTTATCAGGCACATCAGCGTCAAAGCCTTTCTTGAAAAACAAGTGGATTGGGGATTTAATTAGCTCACTGCTGTCAGCAACTGTCAGCAACTGGTGTGTTGTTATCTAGTGGCCTTGGGGTGAAGATGAGAGGATGGGTGGGGTAATGGGAGAACTGAATTCCTGAGCCTTTCTCGTTGTATGAGGTGATCGCCCCGTAGCGAAGTTTTAAAAGTCTGTTACCAAGTTAAAGCAAAGCTCTCCCGAAGTTTCAGGAGTTTGTGTCTGGGTGTAGATTCAATTCGTATTGCAGACAATGCTATTTTCCTCTCTGCACACTGAAGTTTGAGAGCACTTCAATCAGGTCTGTGTTTTCTGAATTGTCCTCCACGGAAATGATTTAAATACTCGTTCTGTAGCGTCGGAAATGGCGATCTGAACTGGGTCACGGGTTTGAAAAGTAGGCCACAAAATACTTCGCTCTTTTGACCGCCAGGGGGCACAAACGGGCTAAGAATAGCATACCACCTGTATCTATCCAGTATCCAGAATTTCAGAATCGAATTTCAGGCCTTTTGTGTGTGACGATCTCGCACTAAAAATCTTAATATAAACTTCACGGTAAGCTTGATAACGATTTTAGCTGCATCGTAGACATGTAGCAAAGTCATTTCTAAGTTTGTTGACCTTAACTAAATTACAAACATCAAAACCCTGTTCTTAAACAGTAACAGTACCGTAATGAAAGATTTGTTTGTAGGATAAAATCTGTCCACGCTTTCAGTCGTTGCAGGTGGTAATTGCGTCATCAGCGCGCTGAAAGAGGGGTTAACAGCATTTGTCTTGGTCAGATTTACCGGAAATATTTTATTTAGACAATACAGTCGCAGTACATTCCTACAAACCCAAGGTTGTGTTAAACTTTAAAATATGTTCAAACTTTAGTTTTTATAATGCAAAGGATAAAACCCGGTGCCAATTGGCTACGCTGTTCAGTTACATGACTCCTTTGGAGTACAGGTATGTTGAACTGCGGACAGTTCGCATCATCTTTGTGCAGAGAGAAATCTTTATTTTTGTTTAGAAATTGCACCGCTACGTGCAAACAGCAGCGCACGTTCACACATCTCTTGAACACACCCAGTATAAAAATAATAACCCCGAAGTGTAGAATTATAATCTGGGAGGCGATTTGGCAGATCCACAGTTAAAGGCGCACTCTCTCTTTCACGAATTCACGAGTAGAATTGAAAGAGCCTCCTGCAGCGCATACCATTTGAGTGTTCCCCCCCCTTTTCGGTGGTAACGGTCAGACAGAGGAATGTGCCTCGCTGTGGTGAAACAACTCCATCCCGGGTCTCTCCCCTGCCTTCTCGGGTCTGTCGGTGCTGCCGGACTCCTTCACTGAGTGGGCGTCTTGACTGCTGAAGCCCTCGCGGGCCTTCATTTGCATATAGAGGACGCCTCCGCCAATCACCGCAGAGACCTGGGGAGGTCTCCCCTCCCTCCCAGCCTGCTCGCGCCCGCGCGGACAGTGACAGCAGCTGTAGCCAGTGGCTGCTAGGAGACAGCCAGCCTGCGAGAGTGCGGCTCCGAGAGCAGCTGCCCTCCTTTCCTTCTGATTTCCCTCTGTACCCCCCCCCTTCTCCCTTGCAAGTGCATCGCACTCCACTCCACTGTGACAAGGAACTGAGTGAGAGGAGGGTTTTTCCTCTTTATCTAATCTATTTTTTTTTTTACAAATCAAAAGGATGTCGGTGGCCGGGCTGAAGAAGCAATTCCACAAAGCAAGTCAGGTAAGGAGACACCCCTGTGTCAGAAACAGTTGTGTCAATTTCAGCGTGTTGTTTCGTTTTGTGTTGTTATGGAGTGGAGAAAACAAGATATTGGGCGCTGGGTAACAAAAAGCACAGTTGGCCGGAGGAATGCAGCGTGGTGCTCCAATTTAAAACCGCACGAAGCGGAGGCCACCCTGCGTCTTCAGATTTGAAGTTTGATTGTGTAACGGTACACGTTAGATCAAAAGGCTGCGTCTTAGTTGCTTTCTTACTTGCAAGCGTTTGTTTTGAGGAAGTGGTTAAGTAAACGATTATATTTTCTGACTACACAACGGCAAAACAGGCGCTCGTATTACGGTACCGGAATCATAAAGTTACGTTTTAAGATGCTGTACAAAGTAAATATTTGAAGGCCTTAAAACAGGGATATTAAAACTGGTCATCTCACTTCAGAGTTCGTGCAATCAATCGCTTTTCAGGTTGTTCTAATCACTGTGCTGGGCTTTGATGAATACATTTTCAGATGTAAGTTATAGTAAGTTATAGTTCAAGCGTGAAATCCTATGTCGCACACTTTTGAATACGCGCAGCTGAAGGAATTCCCTATCACGCACATACTGTCTGTAAACACTGCATGCTACAGTAGGTATGTATCTGCACGACTGTCTACATCTCTTAATCTGAATGGATTTGCGTGCTTTCCATTCCCTGTGTGATCTACATCTCCTCCTTTTAAGTATTTGCAGTTAAGGGGTGAGTGTGAGCCGTGTCATCAGCGAGTGGTCCAGACACCAGGCAGAAGCACCAGCTGATGTGTGTTTCCTGTCGGGGTCGTGATTGATCACCTGTTGTGCGGTGGCAATGGCTGATCTCGGGTCCGTGCCGAGGATAGCTGTCGTGACCCTGGTCAAACCTACAGTACCTTACCCTACTGATTCGTATACTGTATATGCGCTATACTGGAGCATCTTCCGGGAGAGAGCGTTACGCAGTGGGAATCCGCTTTCCCCCCGCATATTTTATGTTTTTTAATCCACCTTGCACCCAGCGGTCGGATATTTTCTCATTTTCTTACTCGCTTCGCCTTTTCCCGGATCTCGTGTGGCACTGTTTCACCCTGTTGCGGATTTTGGTGTTAATCTCTGAGGCCTGACGCTGCTCGTTTGCCTTATATGTTTTTTCCTGCTTCTCTAGGATGGATACAAACACAACTGCGTCAGTGAGCCACACCGAAATGGATGTTTAATTCCAGCTCTTGGACAGGCTCCTAAATGGGCTGTCTTAAGCTGTTTCGTGATGCCATCACCCACGAAGGAAAAACACACTCTTAAAAATATGATACCCAGCCCTCCACAAGCAGGTTACAGTAAAACACGAGACAGAGCTATCGTGCCGTTTGTTAAAACCTTTTAAGTGAAAGGCTTGCCGAAGCTCTCCTCTTGATACAATGTACAGCATTTCGACCCTCCTAGTTTACGCGAGTGTACCCGGAAAAGGACATGGGTTATATAGGACATTTAAAAATGCTCTTGAACAGGATGGAGTTATAGCCTTGATGTGTCTCTAGTTCTGTATCACTGGGAAGTTTGATGTATTGTATAATGTAAAAAAGACCTGAATATTTAATACAAAGGGATGGTGTTCTACAATTTAGATTTCAGGAGAACGATGGGAAGATCTTTGTGTTCAGCTCATCCTGAATGCTGTAGAGGTGAACTCGCAATGCTTAGTTGTCTTTGGAAGTTATTGGCATGACTCAGTTGTTAGCTGGAAGCTTTGCTTCCTGTCTGCGTGTGTTTCATTCTGGTACATTGAAGTGGAGTGTGTGTGCCACAGTGAAGCTTTCCTTCATTGAAAAGCCCCTGTGATTGCAGCCTGCTCTGCTCCTGATAAGGCTGCACTCTGCTTTGGCTTTCCTCTCTGATGCCCTTGTTTACCGCTCAGCCACGGATAAACTCATTTCAGTACTTTGGGACTCTGTGTGATTTCAGTGACATTCGCTTGATTAGCCCTGCAATGCTCTGACATCTGTCGTCCTCTTCTTGTGCTTTGTAAAAATTCTGGGTGTTCAGTTTGCTGGTTGGCCTTTCAGACAAGTGCCCATATTACTTTCAACACTCTTCTGTCATCTTAAAATCAGATTCATGGTAGTTTAGACATTTCTTGTCTGCTTGGAGTACAACATAAATATCTCTCAGGCTGCACAGTGGCGCAGTGGTTAGTACTGCTGCCTCACAGCACTGGAGGCCTGGGTTCACTTCTGGACCTGGGGTGCTGTCTGTGTGGAGTTTATATGTTCTTCCCATATTTGTGTGTGTTTCATCCCACAGTCCAAAGACATAGTAGTAGATGAATTGGCCCCAGTGTAAGTGTATTTGTGCATGCCTCTGCCCTGTGATTGACTGGTCTCATGTCCACAGTGTATACTGTCTTGCGCCTGTTGCTTTCCAGAATAGTATGCAACTCCCTCCAGACCCTGAATTTGGTGTAGCAGTTACAAAATGGATGAATACATCTTGACATTCAAAAGAAAGACCAAATGTTTAAGAAGTAATGCACAGGCACCTTTTCAGTTCATTCTCCGGCTAAAAACTCAACTTTTAGGCTGGTTTTAAATGAACATTACAATGCCTGAGCTCTCCAATTTCAGCTCATTTAGTAGCTAAGTATAGCCATAAAGTGCCCATACAACAAGAGACACATTACAAGTGCTTTAATTACTTTGATTACAGTTTCAGCTTAATTTCAATTCTGGCTGGAAAGAGAGTTTCTGTGCATCTCCCCTGTGCCTTTGTTCCTCAGAGTTAATGATTAATGAGGGGAAGATCCAGTGACTTGTGTTTTTGTGAAAGGAGGAAGGTGATGGCACACTATCGACTGCTGGGAACTTGAGCAGTCTCTCAGGGTTTGTATCTGCTATAAGATATGGTTTCTGTAATGTGCTTACTGATCTGCAGGACTTCAGAAAGGCCCTACACACCATGATATGGAAGAAACTTCATGAAGAAAATGTATAGACAGAATTTAGCTTGTTCACGGTGTTCCTTTCATGTTGAAAGTACAGTACTCAAAAAGAAAATGTGTTTTTTCTGCATTATCTTGCACAGATCATGTGTCCTTGTTGTTGTTAATACTTTTTGTGTGTCACACCTTCCGAAAACAGAACTTTCCCATCTGAAGGAGCTTTCATTGCAGGTTAAAACAAGTCAGTAGAGCTGGGTAATGCTTCTGAGCCAAATCATATTAAATCCAGAGTAATTTCTAATGGATTGTAATGACTCATCCGTAACAAACTTTGAAACAAATGATCCTTTTCTTTCTATGTGCAGTATTTGGCAACAGAGTTATTAAGATCTGTTTTAGTTTTCTTTCCTTTTACTGAAACATTATGTTAATGGGGGATTTGCGACGCTTGAAATGTATTGAAGAATAGTGGATTCATTGTACTCTACCTCGAAGCAAAAGGCTTTAATATAATGCTCATTCTGTCACAAATCTGCAGAACACTGCTTAGCCTTGCTCTTTTGCGTGACAATCAACCACTCCCCTCCTTCAGTCAGACATGACACATCTTTCAGAAAAGCACAGCTGAAGGAATTGCTCATATTTTGTTTTTTTTGTTTGGTCAGAAGTTTGCAGGAGACATGGTGATCTTCTTATTGCGATAACTGTCTCATTGCTTTGCATGTTTTGAAATAAGTAGCCATGCTTAAAGGAACAATTCTGCATAGTTCTGGAAATAGGCAAATGTTTTTTAGTTTTCTATAAGGTAAGTTTTCTGTTAGAACAGGTTTTGTGAAATAGGAGGGAAGGTTTTTTTCTTTTTTATAGTAAAGTTAGAGCATCTCAGAATGAAACAACAGTGTGGCGTAGTAATCTGGGCTCTGGACTCCTGACAGGTGCCTTGTGGGTTCAAAGCTGGGCTTGTACGCTGCTGCTGCACCCCTGAGCAAGGTACATTACCCAGACAGCTCCAGAGAATCCTGTTGTATAAAAGCCTAACAAAAATCTGGGGTTAAAAAAAATGTATTTTGTAATCTCTGTAAGTGATAACAGAATGTCATACAAATATCAATCCCTGTTCTCAGCACTTCATTCAGTCAGGGTTGTGGGGGAGCCAGAACCTATCCCATCAAGCAACAGGCTCAAGGCAGGGTACACCCTGGACGGGACACCAGTCCATTGCAGGGAACACACAGATACACAACCTGTTTTCCTTGAAGATGATTAACCTACCAGTGTGTTTTTGGACTGTGGGAGGAAAGCCATGCAAACATGTGGAGAACAAACAGCCTTCATGCAGATAGAACTCCAGATCCAGAACTGACCCCAGAGCCCAGCACTGCAAGGCAGTAATGTTATCCACAGGACCTCTGTGCCGCCCACAATATACCCTGCACTTTAATTTGTTTCTTGAGATTCAATGTCAAACAAATTGGTAGTCGTGTCTTCAAAACTTCTAAGGTGCACAGTCTTTTTTTTAACAGTTATTTACTATTGGCCTAAAGCCTCACAGATCTTTTTTGATGGTGGGTAGATCGAGGATTTCTGGTGTGTAGCATTGAGAAGTTTTGGATTAATGTATCAGCATTTGGTGTGCTGCTAGATTAACTGAAAGAGTTTCTACAATAATAAAAAATTGTTAGATCATACCCAAGTGAGTGTAATTATTTTTAAAGAAGACAAAATGTTTGCTTCAGAGCTATGATGTCAGCCTTAATTATGCCTTATAGAAGAACCAAATGCTCCCTTTATTCTCCTGAAAGCTGAGAATTGTCTTTTCTGAGCAGGATGAAGGATGAGGAGGGGCACTTGTGCACTATAGTACAAACAGCACCAATCCACACATCCCAGCCTGTGAAAGGAGCATTCAAGTCCGATCATTCTGTTATCTCTGATGCCGAATGGACTGACAAGCACTGAGTTGTAGTTTCAATGAGAAGCAGAAAAAATTACATAATAAAAAATTCTCTTGAATTGTTGTGGTAATGAAAAATCTGTCACCCTAGATACTTGTAGGTGCATTCATTTTTTTCACAAAATGTCTTTGATTTGTATCTTTCTTTTCCTGTATTGTTGTTTTTCTCTCAGTATTGTTTTTTTGAATTGGCTTTGTTTGATTCTAAATGTGTTTTTATAAAATAATGAGAGATATTTGCTAAAAATCCTTCACATTAGAAGTGTGTGGGGTAAGTTTTGTGGATGTAGTATTAACAAAACAGTATGTGGAAACATTATTTCAGAATTTCACACCACTATCTCTGAAGATTTTTATTTCTCTGTTGGCACAGTATATGGGGAAAACACAATTGTTAAAAAAGGACAGATGAAGGCGGACCATGTGATCACTCTTCAGCGGGAGAGGAGAGTAGTACATGGGTTGAAGTATGAGTCAGATTTAAGAATTTTAAAGATAAACAGAATAGAGGTTTGTTTTAACCTCTTGTTTTAACCTCCTTGTTTTGATTGGATATAGTACCATCTGCCTATTCTAATGTTTTGCATCTGAAAAATAAACAGAATAATGCTAAAATGTACCATGCACAACCTGTTGAGTAATGTGCTTTAATTTTATTTATCTACGGTTCTTCCTACACGGGGTTAAAATGTGTACTTTAGACCTTAGTCTTCAGAAGGTTTGGTTCCTATAGTGAAACTACTGTATGAGCTGGTGCGTTTGACATCGTCTTTCTGACCACAGCTTCTGCAATATGATAAACATGGAGCAAATCAACAGCCCACCTGTTTTGTTTCCTACCTTTAACAGTTTATCATTGTTCTAGTGACTGTCATTTCTTTTTGCTGTTGGTGTGTGAACTTCCTTGCTTTTGCTGCCATAATATCAATTATTTAGCTTACTTTTCCAGTTAGTGTGTGCACACGCTTTTTTAAGAGTTCTGAACACATTGCACTCTTTAGACTGGAAATGTAGGTAAAATCTTTAGTACTTTATTCCAGATTGATAGTGTTGGATGGCTGATCGATAAACTGCTGATTACACGTTCCATTACAAAATTTGGTTTCTCAGTAATTCTTTTCTTTAAACTGACATGACAAAACAAAAACCTAACTCATATCCAGAGTCTTTTCCCTAACTGTACAAGAGGTAGAACTAAATCCTAACCTCTGAAGAATAATACAGTTTTAACAATAATTACTTTACTCCTCTCTCAGCCTCAAAATCTGTCTCTCTTCTCTTCACCAGTCTCCTGTTCTCAAAGAGCCCCCCAGCTCCTCTGTGCCTCCCGGTTAATGACAGCTGTCTCTCAGTTTTGTCAACAGGTGTATTTAATTGAGGCCTCTCAATCTCAGCTCCACTAAGTGACTACACCTAACTTTTGACCAAGCACTGGAATGGCTTCTTCCTACAGAAAGCCTCTCACGGACACCTCAGCTGAACCCTCCTGTTGGGAACGTACAGCAGATTCCCTCACAAATAAATGCCGATATATCGAGTTAAAAATCAACCGGATGTAGGCTTGTTTCAATACTCACACAATAATGTCTTCTCACTGTAATATTTTCTCTATGTTTATTCCTTGTGTTATTTTCCTGAAAAGTACAGTTCAGTCTGTAGTTTTATTTGGGTTGTGGACAGTTGTACATTTAATGAGATTCTTTAAATCTGAAGTGACCATAGCACTCAGAATAACTGGCATGTCTGCCCGTTGCCCATCAGTGATTGTGAAGACAGGAGGGAAACAGATGAAGCTGATGATGAGCCGCTGGACTGACTGGAGGAAATTGTACCTTGTCCTAGAAATAAATCAAATTTCTAACTTTTTCAAACATATTTACGATATTTCAAATGAGAAGATAAGATTGCAATTGCATAATTCTTGGGTTTATATGATGCCATGAATGCCTGCAACTGAAGCAACTGAATATGAAGCAACTGAATGCCTTTAGTCTTGTATAGAGAAGATTGCAATTGGACATTACCTATTTTATATCTGCTTCATTGTGTTCAGGTGGAGCAGGAGAAACAGGTTCAAGGCAGGATACACTCTGGAAAGGAAGCCAGTCCATTGCAGTACACATGCAGACACAAACACAGGGACACTCACTCCAGGGTCAAAGTTCCCAGGAGCCACTTAACCTAACAGTGTGTCTTTGGGAAGAAATCTGAGCTCCCCATGAAAACTCAAACAGACATGTGGGAGAACATACAAACTCCATGCAGAAAACACTCCAGGTCTGGAATTGAAGGGCCTTAGCACTGCGAGGAAACTCCACTGTGCCACCATGCTGTCCTGGACCAGATATATGTACCAGGATCATTGATAGAGTCGACCCAACTGATTTTTTCGGAGTGAACAGTGAAACACGAGAACAGAGAACACATATGGAAACTACATGGAAGTGCATTTAAAACTGAGAATGTCTTTACCCAAAAGGTTGTGGGTGTACGGAGGCTACCCAACAGTGCTTGTGAAACCAATGCCCTGGTTTCCTTTAAGAAAGAGGTAGATAAGATCCTGGTTAAGTACAAAATGAGCTACAGGTACTGTAGGTAGGCCAAATTTGCATCCTGTCACGTATAACCTGTCTTATGTTTTTAATAAGTACAACATGCCATTGAAAATATAAACGAGAATCTTATTTCAGCTTTAAGTTTGTTCAGGCTGTATCAGTTGTGTATTACAGATAGCTTGACAGCAATGGTGCTGGTGTGCTGAATGTTATTACTTGACAGCCTGACTGAAAATACAAATGCCACTGATGTAGAACTAGGCCTTGAGAAGGAAGTGATGCACTGAGGTTTGGAGGGCAGCCACAGAAAAGCTTGTGAAATGCAGCATGCTTAGATCGCTAGCTCAGATGGTTGTGGGAATGAAGGGCCAAGTTATTCTACACATTATTATTTTGTTCCCTAAGTCAGGGGTCCCTTATCAGTAACAGAAGATTGAAATAGCCACATTTATTGAGTGTTCTTCATTGACTAACCCCAAGTCTGCTGAGAAAATAGTTCAGAACTGTATCCACTGAAGCCCCGTGTCCTTTTTGAGATATTTTTCTAAATAATGAGGGTCATTTACTGTGTATTCACAGTTACACTGTTGGCAAAGCTTCATGAAATTTAGTGACCCATGGTACTGTACAGTACATATACTGTATAGAATCAGACTAAAAGGATGTTGGTGATCTATGAAAACCTGCCTTAACAGATCAGTGTTTCCTTGCAGAGCAACATTATGCATGATGTAATAGGATTTAGTTGTAAAGTTCAAGTCTGAACTCTTATGTTTAGTCACTGTGCCACATTTTCTTTTAAGTGAGCTTGTACAGTAGCTAGTAGAACTGAATTAGCCTCAGGCAGGGAGTTTTCAGTATGGTTACAATAAAAGGGTTGTTGCTTACTTGTACAGCATGGTACTGTACAGTATGTCTATGCAGCTTGTATACTCCAGTCTGCAAACAGAAAATCAAGACATACATACTGTATATATTTGCCATTTTACTAGAGTGAGAGATGTCCTTTGGGTATATTCTTGGACTGTGCGAGGTTGCATGTGAATCACAGTGGTACCTTGATGACTGTCATAGGGTTGAACTGTTAGAACTGATGAATTGAGCAAGAGGGAGTCATGTGACTGACTTAATGGCTAGGACTTCAGTGTCACGGACTGAGTTTCTGTGATGCCAGGTGATGGCCTCTCAAATGTTCTTCCTCCTTGTGCATTGTAAGGCACAATGGAGGCACTCACAGCACAGTCATCTCTGTGCCTGTGTAATCTGGATCTGCTTTCTTCCAGTGATACAGACTATGTACATCTACTTGATACCTTGATAATCCAGTTGTGTAATAAATCTAACATCAGAAAGCTGGTGAAAAAGAACATTTCAGATTTAAGGCTAACCATTTTGTGACAAACGCCATCATAAAAACATAAGAGCTGTGTACTGACTAATGCCAAGCATGAAATTAGAATTTATCATTCTTAAAATTTAATTTGTTTTTATCCTTTCAGAATTTGTTAAAAAGATGTGAAGGTCAGATTTGACACTTGGATTTCCATTTGAAACCTTACATTACAATAAAGGACTAACCAAAACATAGGGAAAGGAGGCCTGCTGTTGTCCATCTTATACCCTCATTGTGTGTATTGTGTCCTCTGTGTCCTTTCCTTCCTGTTACCTGACGTGGCTGTCCATGGCAGGAAACACAAGCCATACTGTATTTCATATCTTCATCTGTTTTCACCGCTTCAGCAAAATAGTTTTTTTTTGTGCCTGACAGGAAACACAGAAAAGTCAATAAAAATCTCAGCCACCTTTGCCGAATTCCTGTTATTCATTTTTGTGTTGACTGTAATTATTATGTAATTTTCCACTTTCACGTAGAGTAATAGTGGGGTACAGAAGATGACCCCCGTTTTGCCTATAGGCCTAGGCAGTACATTTTTACATTACATTTTTAAGATGCATAAAGTTTGCTCGTTGGTAGGAGTGGCAGAATTTAGGTGGAGATGCCACGTTGTCACAGTGGCAGTGGATTGCGTAGAGGGTGGGCCTGGCGACACGCCTGTTGATAATATCCCTCCTGATAGTGTAATCTACATTTGCTCCACTGGGCTCTTTACCTCACTGGGTTGCCATCTTCAGTGCTAGCTGATTACGCTGGTGGAGTCTAACATCCTATTTACAGTCCAAAGTCCAGTTTCTTTACAGCCCCTGCTGGAGTTGTGGTGCCTCTGTTGTTTTTAACTAACATTTTGTTACATACTTGGGCTTCCACTAAAAACCAAGATTTCAGTGTAAGTGCATGGTCTGCCCTCACTGACGGTTTGGGGGTTTGGTGTTGTGTGTTCTGTTTGATCTAATATGGTTTGAACTGATGCTGATCTTATGGTGGTAAATTCTATACTTCTCACATCACTGTTCAATTTTGCAAAGGCCAAACTATTCAGTACAAACCCCTTACATCAGCATCTTTGCAGTCCAAAAAATAATTGTCCTTACATTTTGTATTAGTATAATTATGACTTAAACATAATAATCTTCAGTTTTTGTAGGTAAAAAAAAAACACACAAAGAATGTTAAGAGGCCTTGCTTTTTTAATTTTGAAGAAATCATATAATTAATTCAAAGTAGTTGATAGCAGTTTGTGACAGATATTAGTTATGAGGGGTGACCAGGTAAAGAGAATATAACTTCTGCTTGAATATTGCTTCTGACGTTACATGACACTGACTCCTGCGTAGAGAGGTGTTAAACAAGATCTATTTGAGTAGAAAGGGGGTATAGGCATTTGACAGCTCTAGTTGTGCTCTATTTCAGTGCATTGCAGATAGAAGAGAAAAAGAAAAGTTACTGTGCAAACAACTAGCAGTGGTCTGAGGTTTATGTCCAGATCTGTTCAATGGTAGTGAGATCATGAGATTTTTCCCTCGATAGACATGCTCCTTCACTGTTCTTCATATTAACACCATGAACTTTTGCTTTCTCATGCTTCTAGCGGGCAGGCATGAGTTGCAATGATTCTGCACAGAGTACTTTAAAAACTTCTATACATTAGCAGGTAAGACCTACATTATTAACTTTCAGTGATATTTGTGTCCATGTTTTATGCAGTAGAGAAATGAGGAAACCTAAAAGGCACATAGTTTTCCAGTTTAAAGCAGTTTAGAGGTAATTGCTTACTTTTCTGCTTAGTGGTTTCAAGATCTAGATGGATGCCTTCGTTAGCTCTTAACTGGAGCACTTCCTTTGAGAGTGGGTATTTCTGACTGTGTGCATGACACACGGCAGAGCTGATCTTTTCTGGTGTGCTATAGGTACTTCATTGAAGAGTCATTTTGCTTTGCCACACGCAGTAGCCTGATGTCCTTTGACTGGGACTGAATACATGTTTTTTCTGAACATGCTGTTCCGTAGACAGTGTCTGTCCTTGACTTGGTTAGATTTACCTCTTTGTTTCATCTACAGCAGAGCACATCAAGACTGAAGACTGTGCTCCTACAGTGCTGATAACAGTGTATGTTGGTTTTTTATAGATTATAAAAGTTTAAACTTGCATAGAATGGCAGAAATATCAGTAGATGTACTAATTCAATTGAGTTAAGAATGAAGTAGTAGTTACAATACTTCTGTTACTTAGTCTTGCAATTTCCCTCACGGGATCAATAAAGTATCTATCTATCTTTAGCTTAGGGGCTGAAGGAAACTCCTGATAGCTCTGGGAATAGTTTATTTTTCTCTTTCGGTAGAGAGAAAGGTATAATATGAAGTAAATATTCAATGTTCTTTTTATGGTCTTTTCTACCAAAAAGAATATCGTTCCTGTTATGAAATATCTTATGCTGTCTCTTAACAATACACTTAAATAATTTAATAACATTGTCCTCTGGTGCCATATGTTATTAGTATTTAAGCATTTAAGCCAAGTAGGTTAAATAGTATAAGATATGCAAATTATTTAATAGAATGTGGTACTTATTATGAATTTTTCCCTGGGCGCAGTTCCAACATTGTTGCAAGGTTAAAATATAAGCTACAAAGCTGATTAATTGAGAACATGATTTTTTGTACAGTAATGGAAAAAATCATATGGATAGGTCTACAATAAGTACTAAACCATGAGATTCAGTTTATAGGTGACATGAGAAAAAAATAGTCTGTAGGTGAAAGATATCAAGACTAACAGTGTGTTGCAAATGATGAGTAGCATCAGCGTGTGTGATTAACAGTACAGCACTTCTTGTAATGAGTGCATGCTGTCCCGTAGTTTGTGGCAGTCTGAACCTGGAATATACTGTATAAGTGCAGTGTGTGATGAGCACCTAATGCATATGTAGATTTGAAAGCTCTGAGATGGAGTGGGAAAGACTTGATCTTTAGGGAAAACTCAATATCATGCATGTCCTGTATAATTGGGCATGACTCACTGAGCAGTTTTAATGCAGTGCTACGAAAAGTTTGCTGGTTTAAAAGTTGAAGAGAAAATGATTTCTCTTATTATTTTCTCTGAAGAGAAAATTGAAAGTCTGTGTTGAGGCCATTAAGGCCATTATTTTAGGGCTAAAAGAAAATCTACAGTGTCTAAGGGGAACAGCATATCACCACCTTCTTGCCTGATCTCTATAGATTTCACAAGTTAAGCAAGGTTGGGCGGTAAATTGTTAAATTTAAGTCATTTAAAAAAACCCAGTGTCATGGCTAAACTCTACTCTGGGCTTGCGACATCTGGCTCTTTTAAGTTCCTAAATTCAGGTAATCTCAGGTAAAGAGGTCATCTTTGTTTCCTCTACCTGATCTTCTGGGGTGCTGACACAGAATGGCCACCACACATTGCCTAGGTGGGAACTAAATTGGGACCTGCACTTCAGAGGTGGCTAAAATGGATCCCTTTCTATTTATGAACTGCTTTGGGATTCTCTGGGATAAAAAACATGATATACATGCAATTAATTATTTCTTAATACTTTAAATTAAAAGCTGATGTTTATATGGAGAGACCAGACTGTTTTCAAGAAGATGCCAGGTAAAGTGTCAAAAGTAAACTAATCAGGCAATGATCTCAACACAAATTTAAAGTTTGGCAGACCTAGGCCCCTCCTTAGATTTTCATGCTATAGAGGGAGTTGAGTATTTTATAGGGTATATGCTTCCTTCACTTTCCATATGAATTTAAGAAATCCTCATATGCAATCTGTCCCAATACCCTAACAAGGGAGAAAGAGGAGTAATAGGACTAAAAATGTCAAGTGTATAAGCACATTCGTTTTGATTCTGGAGGCAAGTGCTTGAAGAATAATTGTCCATCTGCTCAAATTTGCATAAAATACCTATCTCACATGTTGTTATAGCTGTTCACTGTGATTGCATGTAAAGAAGAGTAAATCGCAATGCCAAGGTATCTGAAGTGTCTGACTAGTCAAAGTCAAAGGCAGGCCAGTCTTCTCCATTTCATGGATTTCAAAGGTAGTAATGCAGACTGTGAACGATGGATTTTATCCCTAGATAATGCTCTGGAATCATAAATAATAATTAGCAGATGGGGCAGTGTTTCGGTGATGTTGTGTATAACACTGTGCCATTAGTATATTGGAATGTGCAGTGGTGTGTGTTGTGTGTTTGTTAGGGAGATTGAGGTAGAGATAGTAGATTGATGGGCAGCATGATATAATAGCTCCAAAGATGCAGCAAACAACAGATGTGAAAGTGGGCATCCCTGATGAACCCACCCATTATGCAGAAGAACATTTTAACCATATTAATGAAACCTGATCTCAAGCCTATATGATACAGAAATGACCATAGATATTCCCACTGGAGGTTCTTGGTGTCCAAGCAAAGACAAAAGGGGAGGCACTGTCTGTTGCTGTGTGTGTCATGTGGAGGGGGTGGAAAATGTTATCGGACATAAAGCACTTTTTGATAAAAGCTATTCTATTTGTAGTGTACCAGTCTAGTAATGTGGTTCTCCAGCTAGTGTAAAAGCATTTTAGTACTGTACTGTATATACAATAGCTTAGCATCAGAGCAAAATAGGCTTGCAGGACCTTTGTCTTTTTTCAATAATATTAATGTAATAGTAGTTTTAACACTTCTTTATAGTGTGTGCTAAGTGAAGGGATTGGAAACACTTTTCCACATTTGCAGTTCTGCAAACATTCATTTCTCATAAGTCTTCAAAAAAACATAAGAGCATGAAAACAGTTACAAATTAGAAGAGGCTGTTCTGTCCATCTGGCCTGTTTGGTAGTATGGTAAGTAAATAGTTTCAACAAGTGAAAAGGTACTGTACATTGTTCACAAGCTCTTCTCTTGTGTTTGGGAAGTAAACTCATTTTGGCCCCAGAGATCACTTTCACCAGCAGTAAAGGGACATGGCTCTTTTAGTCAGCCAAAATGCTTTAAAGGCACAGATTCTTCACTAATGCTGTCTGTCTGTAGGATTTACAGTGAGACGGTCAGAGAAGCTGTGGAATTTATATAATTGGTTAAAAAGGAGACATTTATAAGACAACTGCAAGAACCACAGTAGCAGACTGTGCTGTAATGCCACAGGCCATACACAATGATTCATGTGATGATTTACATTGAGAACCAAGTTCTAATGTCCATGTTGTAGTTTCTCTGCATTTACCTACAGTCATTTCTGAAAACCACTGATTGTCAAATGAGAACAGTCAACAGCAGTTCTCATTGTGGGACAATTCTGGTTCACAGCTTATGCAGTGTGGAGTAATACATCTACTTTTGACATACAGGAAATGGCATAGGCCCAATGGAACATATGGCAGACAGGCATGTCCTAACATCACATTTAACCTTTGACGTTGAACAAGATTATGGGAAAATTAGAATGAGGTTGGTTATGAAGTGAAAACAATGCATATTGCCAAAATATAGGATGGAAAGAAGTATTTTAGAATGTGTTAGTGTTTTGAGTATGTGTTTCTTAATCATGCAGAATAAATTTCCAAGTATTGTGAAAATCTCATCCCTGACATATCACAGTTCTAGTAATTCTAAGCACATAAGAAGGGTTTTGCTCTCATTTAAACCTAATCGTACTGGTTCAGTTGCTAATTAGTTTATTGATTCAAGTATCTTATCCAACCTAATTTTATAAAAAATCCTAAAAACTGTTTCAACAGTGTGAGTGTATCACTTAATGCAGGCAGCAACCACCCTTTGCGTAAAGAAGTGCCTGCTTTTTTCGGTCTTAAATACTGTATGGTACATATCCTCCTAATTCCCACTTGCATCCTTAGGTGTTGGTTTTGTATTTCTTCTGAAGTCCTGAAGCATTTGTTAGCACATTTCAGGAATTTAAATACTTGCATCAAATCACCCGGAACTGTCTTAATCGGAATAAGCGGAAGTGTCCCAGAATATTGTCTTAATTTCATTTCTGCTGTGCCATTCAGATGGAGTGTTGAAAGTACCGAATTTGTGTCAGTCCTCATGAAACAAAAGCCACAGCAGCGACAGATACAGAACTTCAGGGTAAGCTTTTTGCAGGAAGTGCAGGATGACAATAGAAATATTTGTAAGGTTAAATGGAGTGAAGAGGTAAAGCCAACTATTTGCTTTTTAGGTTATTAATAATTTATTGGTTTGACCTTTTTCTGTTTATACAGATCAGTGTTTTAGTGTGCCATCAGAATGAAGTGTCTTGCCTAAGGTCCCATGGCAGTGCCCCACCTGGGACTTGAACCCACAGTCTTCCTGTTCTGAGCCCAGAGCCCCTAACCACTGTTCTACACTGGTGCATCTGAAAGGTCAGATTTGCAGTTGCACTATCTGCTTACAGCATGTTCCTGGAGAGGAGCAGTCTTGATTAACTGCATTTCAGAACTTGAAATACACTGTTTCTTTGATTTTGTGATTTATATCCTTTTTTGTTTTTGGTAGTTTAGCTTAAAATGAACAGACCATTTAAAAAGGGGTAAACCTAGCTTCTCAATGCTGTGAATAAGTTTGGATTTGCATTTTGTTTGTGCTCTTTCTGTGAAATGGTACTGAAAATAAAGTCATGGCTGATTATCCTATTAGAATTAGGCATATGAGGTGGATATTAGTTTGAATGTTACCTGCTGAGTAGCACCTGGTATTGTGCGTTTCATGCCTAGCTGATGTTGCTTTTATCTCTATGTTTCAAACTCAGGAAATCAACTGTTAGCCAGTAGTTTAAGTAATTGTTTTTTACTTTAGCAACAGCAATAGTCAGGTTTAGAAAAAACAATAAGAATATGCAACACGAAATGAAAGATTTGGTGTATGCTGGCAAACAGCGGTGGTGCTGAAAGAAGCCACCACTTCTTTGGGTGTTATAAAATACCCAGTTTGTTTTTCTAGTTTTTTTGCACAGTCGTTGTGGCTTTGGCTACTTCTTTTAAGATAAAGGGAAGGAACCTAACGATTACAATTTGCTGGGTCTCCAAAGCCTGCAGTGTTTTTCATCACAGGTACAGTTTTGTGTAGATGGGGATTAACTGTGTTCATTTGCTTCTGTGCATGGCATGGAGTCCTCCAATGGTTCAGTATGTTCTCTAAAACTACAGCAGTCAGATTCTCAGCAGAACTGGCCACGTATTTAAAAGGCCAAAGAGAACTCGCTGTCTGGTTTCTCTTTCGCTCACATCCTTTGAGGCACTTTTGAGGCAGCACGTCGATTTGCTTCCTGTGTTTTCCTGTTAGTGGTTTGACTGTGCAATTGTAGCAGTGAGCTGTCATGAACACTCAGCAGCTGGCTGTGAGTTCATCTTTGGTTTCCTTTCTCCTTCAGAAATTGTACTTGGATTGCAGCTTTATTTTGTACTTATCTTTTCAGACCCGTCAACTATACTATACAGCTATGAATAATGAATACTGATTTTTATTTTCTCAGTCATTGAGTAATTTTGAAAAGAACTTCTGAATAGATTATTTGAAACCTGGTGTAGGGTTATATCAGTAAAAACACTCAGTTATGAGTAATTCTGAAAGAGGATACTACTAGAAGTGAAAGGATACTGGTTAATACTTTTAGATATTTTTGGAATGTGCACTTCTTCTGAGCCTTTTTCTTATGTGGCAAGTCCTGCACACCTGTTTCAAGTGCCACGGAGCTCCTGACCCCTGTTCTAATAATCCACTGACAGACTAACATCTTGTCCACCGAGCACAAGGGACATGCATTCGGTTTGGAATGACGGAGATTCTGACCCAATCCACTGGATAATTAAAACATAAAAAACAAATTAGATTAGGTTAAAAATAAAACTTTCAATGGAGCTCAAAGAAAGCAAAACAAATGTATAAATTTGGAAGCAAGATGGATGCTGCTCCTACCACATTATTTCCTGCTATTTCAAAGTGTTACAAACAAGTCTCAGTAGAAGAAGTACGTCAGTTTTCTTGTTTTTCTCAAAACATTCCAAAAGAACTTTTGTGTGTCTGGGTCTCCAGTGACACTCCTGCTGCTTCACTTTATTGTGCCGTCAATTCTATCATTTAAAAAATTATGGATCACATGGTGCTCTTTTCATAGCAGTTGCGATTGTGTTTCTTTTATCTGTTTGCAATGAAGATAGAGCTTGTAAAAGAAGAATAATGAGTTTTTTCTTCTTTAATGGTTAGCCACGTTTCCCATTTTATTGTCATGTAACAATGTGCCAGAATTTGCCCATTAAATCTGCATCACGTCTTTCATGATGCTCGGAGCTGCAGGAGAGAAAAATGAGAGAAAGCAAAGTGCTTTGAGCTCAAGTGAATCAATACCAATACCACATCACCATCTGACATGATCGTGAGCATTTTTAAATGAGGCCTGAGGCATTTTCACAATTGCTATAAGCTTTAATACGGTGGAAATATTTCTGCTTGATCACTTTATTTTGATTTCTTACTTATTTGTTTCGGAATATTGTTTCTCTTAAGGTGGGGATTATGTCTTATCAAGCAAAATATTTTTCAACCAACTATTGCTACTCTACAGTAAAATAAGGAAATACAGTGACTCTTTAGGCCTACCTGGTACTGCAGCTGCAGATTATTATCCAAAATATGGATTGTTTCTTACAAATATAAAATGTATATTATGTAAATAATGTATACTGGAACGCTTTGGCACATTTTAGCACTGATCTTCAACTCTTGTCCTCTCAAAATCTAGTCTAATTCACTAACTTTCAAAGGTGATATCAACAGTTGCAACCTATCGGTACAGTAACTACAGTCTGAGTCTTGCTCAGGCTGTGGTTGTGATTAATGGAGGCACAGCGGTCATTAGCAAAATACTAGATGTGAATACTAGCACAAAATTGATACTTCTTATAGCATAGCAATTAATCTATTCTTAATTGTGTATTAGTTACCTAAAGTTAAAATTTGAAATGCAAAAATCAATAGCAGACTAGTGTGACAGCTCAGCATGATAAATAAGCAGAAACTGCCAAATTAAAGGAATCACTTTTCTCTCTCGTCCAGAATAAATCACAGAATTTTTTCTCGTGTTTTAGTTTTACAGGTGGTAGTCCCTTTATTTTTGCTGACAGATCCACAGTGCTACAAGTTAATCTCTGCAACAAAATGCACAAATGTCTCTTTAGCTCTCAGCCCTCATTGGCCTCTTGTAATCTACTGCTTTGTAGTGACGGAGCATCCCTTTTCATTTCTCCCCCCTCTCTTGCGTCATGTTGAGAATCTGACCCGTCTATCTCTCCTGATTGTACCAGCCCCCACACTACTCAATGCAATTGTTATGATATGCAGTAAAGAAAAAGCTGTTCTGTTTCCTTTCTCCATCAACTGCTCTTCCTGTTGGGATCCAGCTGTGCTCAGAATTTAGACCACATGTTTTAGGGTGTCAACCAGCACAATACATTTCCTAGGAACTACTTGATTCATTTTGTACAAAAAATCATACCATTGTACAAAAAAATCTTTACCATCTTTAAAATCTTTTTCTTTGACTTTAAGGCAAATTTTAAATGCAGTTGAATTGCTCTGCCTCTGAAATACAGTGCAGCTGTTGCAGGTAAACCTTGTGTCTAAGCAAGAGGCTTACAGAGGCTCTTAAAAACAGCCCAATCTCCAGCTCCATGTTTCTGTCTCGGGGTCACTCACATGAAAAGAGAGATGTCATTACACAACAAATGGTGTTTAAATTCTTTGAGAGGGATCAAATGCTTTTCTAGGCTGCTGCGACCATTGTGTTTCCCTTTGTGAAAACAAGCCCAGGCAGCAAGGTGTTTCCACCCGGGGTACAGGAATCTGAGTATCTCTCAGGAAACACTATTGAATTTTTCACTATAGTCATAGGGATACAGGAAAACAACAGATGTAAAACCCAGGAGTTAATCCTTTACTGTGTAATGTTTGAAAGGTGCATGCATGGTCCAGATTTACCTATCCTTACAGATGGTCTTTGTTAATAGAAACCTTCAGTGGATGAATACAGATGATTTTTCATGTAATGGATTATTGACAGCAGCAGTGTTGAACAGCACAGTAATAACCTATTGATATATTAAATGAATATTATTGTAGTATGTTATACATTACTGTATGTTGGCTGAGTACTGATCTCATCAGGGTCTGTGGTTTGAAAACTGTTCATTCTCATGGTGGAGAATTTATGTCCTGTTTTCAAATCCCTATCTATGCAAAACCAAAGATGATGTTGCTGTGGCCTAATGTACTGTACTACAAAGTGAGACTGGATTGTAGAGGATGTGAGAATATTACATTGTTCCTGACTCTTTAAACTCAAGGTTTTTTTCTCTTTATGTAGAAACAATTCTATAGTGCTGATCTGCCAAAATGGTGGTTTAAGTCTCAGAGCTTGGATAAATCCATTCTTGAGATAAAAGGGCAGTCTCCAGCCTTTCATTAATAATCTGAATACCTTCACGTGGCACACAGGCTTGAAAAGACAATGTACTGTAACACTTGGCTCTGCCTTAGTCCATGGTCTTTTAAGACCACAACTTGCTGTTTAAACAGTTATTTTGTATGCAATACCATCTAAGCCTTTTAAAACACATCTTTGTATCCTGCAATACATTATAATATTTTCAGCAGTTTAGTCATAATTTTTGTATTTTTTAATGAGAATTGTACCTGAATGAAACTAACGTTAACCATAATCAATCTCCCACCTTTTCTGGATTTGGTACTTTGGAATATTTATGTGACCACAATATGCAGTAGACATCGTATGGTAATGCGTTTCAAGAACTTGTTTTGCAATGTGTTTCTCTTCTATAACTTTAAATGTCTTATTATTTTAATACTTGGAAGTCCAGTTTCCTAGGTTCTGACACAATTCTAAGCAGAAGAGCACTACCAGCTGGGTGTGAAATTCCACCTTTGTTTTGCTAAGGCCTGAGGTAAAAATGACCTGGGGTTTAAATGACCACCTCCTGACCTCTGATCATCGGACTGAAGAAGTATCAATTCAGTGCAATGACCAGTGAATTACAGTGTTGCCAAAGTGTATACAATTGACACATTATTTATAGACATTTAAAAATATCACTGAGACAGTACCCTCTGCACACTGCAGGCCTTGAAACTCTATATTTTAAACAGTCCTGTCATGCACAGTGATTGCAAGTTCTTTAATCCTAAGATTAAAGAGAGCAGGAGTTCACTTTTTAAAATACAGTGAAGTACTTCACATGCACTTTATAAAATTGAATTGAGTACAACGGGGTGCTGTCCTGTTAGTCAGCCTGGTGATGGTCAAAAAGTGGAAGAGATGAACTGTAGCCGTTTTGCTTTTTTCCAGTTTTCCTTTACAAATAGTCACATATTAAGAATGTCAGAATAGAAGCAGAAAAAAAAATGTCCTTGTGCAAGACTCTACGAAGGCAAGTTGCCAAAATAACAATCTAATGAAAAGAACCAAAAGTAGAATAACTGGACAGCACCAGCAGCTCTGTCCCCCATTTTCAGTGATACAGTGTCTCAGTCGGTCTCAGCGCTCCTGGGGCACAGAACAGATTAAACAGGGCATTGCCCTGTGGTGACAGTCTGGGCTAACTGAGCTTTTGGGAGATGGACAGGTGAGTTCAGCTGAGGGTGTACCCACACTGTACCTCCCCTGCATTCTTTCTTCTCCAGTTAGGCACAGTTTAGCACACTCCTGAGCAGTCAATATTGGGGGCCCTGCCACACGTGTTTACTTGTGGGCAAGTGGAGATCTCTCCCCTGTCATAAGCAGTAAAGAGAATTTCTTCACACTGTTGTGCTTTACTGTTCACATGCCAAATCTCTGGCCTGTGCTTCCCAGCTGGCAAAAAACCTGGGGTGTCAGAGCACTGGCGAACAAAGAAAAACAGTCAGGGCGCTCTTTTTTCTTTACACAATAAAAGCACTACTGTCCTGTTGAATCTGTATTATGCAATCCCATTAAGCCATTTTATTTCTATATTGCTGAGCAGATTTACCGTTTATGTGTAGTAGACTGTGATATGGGTGTAGCAGGTTTGTCTTCCCCAAAGGATGTTTGTCATCCTGAAGGTATGAGAGCATCAGTGGTGATTTCTTTAAAAGTTCTGAGTTGCATTTGGGCACAAACACATAGTAAACCCAGTACCAGGTGACTTGTTTGTCATGATGTAGCTCTCTCAGCAAGTGCCTTTCCTGTTTATGCCACCCGTCCTGGTTAAACAGAATGTACTGTCATTAAAATAATCATCACGAAGACTGTGGCAGTGGAGTCATGGTGGGTGACACATGATGGTCACCCCCTGCGGCCTTGAGGGTGTTATTTACAGTAGCTCTCTTCAGCAGAGCTGTTTTATTCGCACAGCAAAGCAGAGCTTGGAATTTCTCTGGAAGCATTAAACATCCACAGTGTAGAACCATGTCACGGAAGCAGGCAGGAATGCAACTGGTCTGTTTTTAAATCTTTTCAGATGAATAGTTTCACTAAAAAACTGCAAAGAAGATATGCCAGGAAAGCTTCCTGCTGCTGAAGATTTTTTTATGAAGAGGAAGTATGGCTTTAAATCTGTCATCTGGAATGGTGGTTTTACTCTGCTATTTTCAGTGCTTGGGTCCACAGTTTGATTTTTGTGTGCATTCCAGTTTCCTCTGGATGGCATCCCTGTGTCCTGTGCTTCCCAGATAGAAATTAGCAAAGACAGGACTAAGCAGCTTCTGATAATGGGTTGATGTATAATGATGTTTTTACCTCTGAGTATTGTTGAAATTGTCTGCACGTGCAGTTAATTTAAGAAACCAAGTACGTTCTTCTCATTGTGTATAATGATATTACTGTATTAGATCACATTACTCAGCACAGAGTTGCCATGTTACTGTTGTAGGTATTCTGTTTACATTGTAGGTCTTTTATCAAGAAGGACTTTCAATTTGTTCTTTTTTTCATATGATTTTTTTTCACAGTTCTACAAGTTAGTTTGGCTTAATAATGGGCAGAAGAAATTAACCTTGTGAGACTGATTACAAGGCAGGTCTTCTAATGACTTATAATGAATTTTTAGCCAGTCACATTAGTCACAAACTCAGCACCTGTACCTTCACAAAGACACATGAAACAGCACTGCTCTGTAAATCTGAGCCACTCTTTGTCTATTGGAGAAATTACAGTACATGGTATTTATGAAGCAGGTCATTGTGCTGTGATAATTGCCTGTAACAATATTGAGTTATTGAAGTGTCTGTTGCTCTGTTGTTTCCAGTATCCAGGAAGCTAAATTGAAATGGCAGTGTTATTTGCCTCTTACAGGTACTAAGCAAATTCTCACTCTGGTCACACACAACCTTTCCCTGTCCGGCTGTTTCCTTTCTCTTAAACTACTGGATTTGTTGCCCTGACAAGTGTGTCAATAGGAGCAGATTTAGGAGTCCTACTGAATTGACAAGACCCAGATAGAAATGAATGTCACAGAACTGTACTGGCACCCTCCAGTATTTTACCCAAAGAACTGTTTGATAATGGATGTTAGAATTCACTTCATCACTTGAATTCTTTTGTCAGAATTCAGCATACTGTAGCCATCTCATTTCTGTGTTTTTTGTTTAGTTAAAAAACTCAGCCAAAGCTCATCTGACGCCAGTTATTTTTGGCCCCTCAGTACTGTGTGCAGCTTGGCAACAGGCTACATATGGAATGTTTTTAGCAGACGCAAAAACCATAGGTCATTTCTTTCTCAGTTGAGCTATTGTATGCAACAGTGTAGCATGGATATTTTCAAGACTATCAAAAATTGCTCTTTAATTTTCTCACTTTTGTGTATGAGCTTTAAGATTTTAATTTTCATAAGCGATTTGAACAAATTGAGAAACTATTCATAGCATAGCAGTTCTTTTTTCAACCTTAAAGTTTAAAACTTTAAGCTCCACTTTAACTTTAACATCAGGTTTACTTTAGATCTCCCTGCCTTATGTGGGCCTTTTGCAGCAGATGTTGATCCATTGTACGTTTTCCAAAATGCCAGCTTCTGACCTGGGCTCCAGTCCACAAAATCTGACTGCAGGCAATAAGAGATGTAAGCAAGACTATTGAATTTCCCATTAGCTCAGAGCTGTATTTCAGTCCCCCAGGAGAACTCCCAGAAGTGCATTGATTGTTGAAGTGTGATTTGTGGCATGTACTCATGATGAGGTGACAACTGGAGAGCTCACGCCAGCCACAATTCAAAATCAGTGAGTACTAGTGAAAAATTCATTCTGTTCTCAGGGAGCGAATCTGTAGACACAGTTTTGACACAGTTACGATGTAATTCAAAAGTACATCCACCTATTGTTCATAACCACTTGTGCACTTGTGATGCCATGAGGAACTGTGTTTTCTAGGGGCGTTATTTTCCCGAGGACTGTTAGATTTGTTCGAAGCTTTCTCCCCGCCTAAGATGGCGAACCGGACACGCAGCTCACAATAGCCAGAGACTGGACTGGACTCTGGCAATCACTGCAGCGGGGATCAGCAGGGGCAGAGCAAGCTGGACCAGGGACCCAAGAAGATTAGAGGGAGCAGCACTACTGCAGTGCCGCCATGCTGCCATGTCAAAAAGCTCAGATATTAAATCAATTGTAAAGCTACTAATGTAAATTGTAGTACAGCAGTGTGTTTCATTTAGAAAAACACTGTCAGACCTGTCTCAGGTGTTTCCTAAATTCATCTTTTTTTATGGGCACAATGTAGTCATTCCAAGCAGATGAAAATCAGATTTTTCAGACTTCATCTGCTTGTGGAAATATTTATACTTCAAGAGTATTATGTTGTAGAGTCACACAAGTAGAGAGGTGTTCTTTAAAATGTTTCATTCACATTTTACTTACTCCAGACTGGCAACACATTTTCCAAAGTGTACATTCAACATTCTCTAGCAGAATCAAAAAATATCTTTCCTAGATAAAAAAAGGTCTATTAAAGACTTTGCAGCTAAAATACAATCATGATGTAGCTTTTGTGGACCACCCACCATGTAGATACAGTGTTGTGAAGAAGTATTATTTATTATTATTGCATATATGTCACATTGGATGTTTTCAGATCTTTAGACAAAATCTAATATTAGTTAAAGGGAACTTGTGTGGGTGGTCTTAAATAAATGAAATAAGTTTTCTCTTTAATATTTAATAAGGTTCTCTTTAATATTAGATTTTGGTTGAAGACCAGAATAAATTCAGTGTAAAAATCTGCAACAATAGAGGAAATCAGGGGCATATACTTTTTCATGGCACTGTATCTAGATTTGTTGAAACTGGATATGTGGATGCACTTTTATATTTACTATGACATGAAACTTAATTTTGGTTTACTTTTTTCTGAGAACTTGAAAGCTCTTTTCCTAACAGTAAGCCTTCACATGTACTATGCTCAGATCCCTTGGGGTTCATTATTGGGCCTGATGCCATTCTCCTTAGAATTCTGATCTCATTCTCTCTTGGAAGCTCCACAGGGCTTGGCCAGCTCTGTGCTTTAGTGGGCAATATCCAAGAAATACTGGGTCATGGTAAAAGGAGATTGGTGACTCGGTTAAGCAGTGCTTCCCTCTCAGAGCCAAAGGTCCCCACTTTAGAGTGCACTTGAAAAGTTACTGTATGTACAGTAGTGTTCCAACTGCTGTGCTCATTGTTCAAATACAAGAGCCATGAGAATGTTCATATTCTTCATAGAAGAACAGTATAGTACAGTAGATATACTTTATTGTTCTTAGATTTTTGACAGTCTGTCTTTGAAACAATGATTTTTAGTTTTTATTCTGATATAAAAAAATATCTGTGCTTTTTGATGTAGCACAAATGAAAATAAAACTGTGAGGTCTGCATTGCCTAGCTCTGTCTTTGGTGGGACTTCAGTTCAGTTGTCTCTCTCTAGTTACACTGTGGGCGTTGACTCCTTCTCATTTTCACTAGCATGTTGCCAGAGCGCCCTGAGCTCAGGTTGAGTGTACTCATGGAGAATCTGTGTGGGAGTCTGGCACAGTGCTCTTGCATTTGAAATGCCTACATTTACGTTTTGTCTTCAGGTCTGTTCTAAAAGAAACTTTAATTTTAATGAATTTTAATAAAACAAGATAATACTGTATTTTTTGAATTAACAGTATCCAGATTTTCAACTTTATCTGTGAGTCCTTTTAAACTTATGTGCAATATGCTAATTGCAGCACTTTGAGTAACTAATTATAACTACCGGCAGTTTTGATGACTTCCAGGCTTCCATTGTCATTCTCATGAAATACAATAGTAATTGAAGCAATGTGGCAATAAGGTTGTTATGAAATGGATGTTAGTTGCAAAGAAAGAAGAATTTATAAGAATTATATGAGTCAGGCTTTTTGGCTTACACAAGATTGCCATTGCCCCCTGCTTTAACTGTGTAGTCACTAGAATGATAACCTACCAGTAAGTCATTGTCCAATGTGGGCTGGAAAATGATCACAACAGTTTATGAGGTGCATATCTCAGGCTCCAGTAGCTGTGAATGAGATCTGCCGAATTTCAATACAGCTGGTGCAGCAGCCTCCAAGCTGAAGGATTTGAAAGGGATTTCTAATATGTTTGCCAAGCCGCTACCTTGATTGATGCAGGAACACACTTTGCATCACAGATACGTTGCTTTATTCCTCTGTATGATGATGACTAACCCTGAGTCTCCATTTTATTACTGCTTGTGAGCTCCAGCATAGAAGGCACATCCTTCATATGTGTTTATACACACAAACACAAACGTGTCCCTTACACTAAGACACACACGTACTGTACATTTTTATACACCCACTCCGTTACACACAAAGACACACACATACTGTACATTTTTATACAAACACACTCTGTTACACACATAGACAAACGCATACATGTTTATACACACCCTCCTTTACACACATATATAGCTATGAAGACACTGATTGTGTTTGACACTGGAGCCCTGGTTTAAGTTCCAGACTTGGAGTGCTGTCTGCATGGAGTTTGTACTGTATGTTCTCCTTATGTTTGTATGGGTTTCCTAATGTATGAGTACTCCAGTTTCATCTCATAGTCCGAAGTCATGCTGGTAGGTTAATTGGCCTGTGTGTGCCCTGCGATGGATTGGCGTCCTGTCCAACACGTACCCTGCCTTGCACCCAGTGCTTCTGGGCATAGGCTTTGGCTACCCCAGGACTGGATAAAATGGTTAGAAAATTGATGGATAGATGTACAGTACTGTAATAATCACTATTTTAATGCTTTGTGAGCATACCAGGTAACAATATGACAAAGTTCCAACGTTCTGGCATACGTAGGGTTTTGTGGAACAAGTCAGGGAGTACCTGTAATCAGCTACAGTACCTGATCCTGATTTCTACATTTATAGGCTTTCGTGTGTTCATAGATTGGAACATTACACTCTAAGGGGGATGCTGCCTGTGCCTGGTGTTATCTCTTATTTTCTTGTTTTTGTTGGGGGCCTCAAACACTGGCCATGGTTAACGTCTTGTAGAGGATTTGGATCTGTACTGTTCCTCGTAAGAGAAAAGGAATTTGTTTTGGAATTTGTATGTACTTGAAGTCCGCAGTAGAAAACAACTATTACTGAGTGTGTGATGGTGTCTTTTGCAGGACGACCATAAAATGCCCAGCACTGAAAGGGAACAGTACATTCTTTGGCATAAGGTGTATTTGGTACTGAGCTGTCATGTGGTTATTTGAGTTGATGTAAACAAAGGCAAATCAATCTCAGGAAAAAGGTTCATGCTGTTTTCTTAAGCTTCAGGTTCTTGACTTGGCAACGAGCAACTCTGTACCTCTCGCTGCCAGAAGGGATTCTAGGAAAAAGTTTCCTTTCTCCCAAACTAGACCCAGTGGAAGTCTGGCTTTGGAAAAGGGCAGTTTTTGATTTCAAGCACTATGAGATGCAAATTTCTTGAACTGCAGAAGGCAGTCCCATTGCTAGTTAGAACAGGGTTGCAGTTTTGTTAAAAAATAAACTGAGGCCTTGTTTTGGAGCTCTCTACACTTGTGGTAATGTCTGTGTTGTCCTATACTGAATGAAATACTACTTATAAAATGAAACATTTGGGGTTAATTCTGCAGCAGAATGCATCTGATGTGTGGCCATTTCACTTTGTATTATCCATCCTCAGGACCTTCTGCTTTATCTTGGAGTACAAGCCTACATTACCATCTGGATTTCATGCCTTTGTTGCTAATGGAACAGTTTCTCTGTAGCACATACTTTGCTAAAGGCCATAGACACTTGGCAAGATCAAGCTTCCTATCATTTGTGGCATTCTGCACAATCTCAAACATGCCCGGCACAGAATGAGGTTGTATCGTTTGGATGTGAACAATTTACTGTAAAAACCCCATTTTGTGAAAAGAGGCAGAATAGATTCCCTGCAAGCATTATAAAATAAATATTAGCCAGATATGCATTAGCAGAGAGGTTAGTTTGTCACTGTTGATTTGAAAGTGTGGCAGGTAAAGGCTCTGGTCGAAGCGTGGGCAGGGCCCAGTTATCCAAGTGTTCTGAGTTTTCCTCAGCGGTTACAGAATTCCCCAAAGGCTCAGGTGTACAGTGTGGTTGGTACAGTGGGATCAGTTGCCAGGGGTCTCTCGATGCTCAGAGACGTAGCGCCCCCTTTGGTCCCCCTTTGCCAGTGCAGTTGGTGGGGGATGTGCCTCTCCTCTGATTGGAATGGGGCAGTGCTGCCTCTGTTACAAGGTGACTGGCACAAAGGAGGGCAAGCCGGAGGAGTCTGCCTACACTTCTTCATTCTCCCCAGAATGCAGCTGTGGGGTTCATACTGCGAGCCAAGACATGGTGAACAATAGTCCTCCATTCCAATTTGAGTGGGTGTATAACAAAAAAGAACTGATTCCAAATTGTTAAAACAAGTGAACTCACAAATGTATTCCTGCAGTTCGGTGTCATTTTTTAATGAGGCACTGCTTTAACTTCTTCCTAAAGCTTCCTATGGGGTCATTTCCTCTGCGTATTACAAACAGAAGGGTCCTATTAGCGTAATTAGAAGAAGACAGGTTCAAGTGATGTGATGGGTTTAAACGGAAGTAGGTTATGCCAGCTCTGCGTGATTGAACCTTCCTGTTGCATTCATGGTGCTTGTCAAGGTCTGTGGTCCATGCAGCTTCCAAATACTTTTTCTGCCTCTGCTATTTTTGTGCAGTACAGCCCTCAGTTCCATTGGAAAAGCTGGGCGTCTCTATGAAATCCATGTGAGTTTTGAGTCTTGAGCGTGAAAAGTGTGATAATGGTTTGTTGTGAAAGCAGTGGAACAAGTGTAAAATATTGCAGAATGACATTTTACAAAGGAAGCCAGAGAGGTGTGACGTTCAAGGAGTTAGGGTTAAAGGAGCTAATGGTAAAGATTTTCAGATGAGAGATTAACTGTTTGCCCTTTGAAAGCAGGAAGAAGACTATCTGTATTATTAGAACATATTTGAATAAGAATACAGGCCTTGCAAGACACAAACTACTATCAACAGCATATAATAAATCAGTCGCCTGCCCCTACTGTTAGTGCTTCCCTAGGAAGAGAAAATTGCTGGGTACATTTACAAGCTACTACTACAGTAAATTAATGTAGAACACCACTTAGCATTTTAAATCAAATAGTTTCATTTTCATATATAAAAAAGACATCATGAGTCATGAGTATTTTTAGAACATTTGAAGTAGATTTTTTTTAGTATTACATAATAATGCATTTGTTGTTATCCACAGGAAATTGGATTGATGGCACTGCTACCAAGTGGCAGTGTCCCAATAGTCCTGTTTGCAATACAGTATAATTGAAGTCACCATTCCAGTGCCATAGTTACTGGAAATCCAGTTACTGTAGAAATCAGCGAAGGATTCTGTCATCATTTTCCTGTGACTTGTATTGGGATACTTGTATTGGGATAATCATGAGTTTTAAAGAGAAAAAAAGTTGTTCTTCAGGAATTATTTCTAAACTCAAAGGTTGTGTTCATCCTTGTTTCTGAACGGTAGGGGCACAAGTACCAAAGCAGTGGTACTTGGTAAGCCTAGCAGGCTATGTAGGGCTAGAGTGTTGCAGCTGTTAGGGGCTCTGGACTTGTAACTGGAAGATTGTGGACAGTGTGGGGTACTGCTGTTGTCCCTTCCTGCAAAATATTTACTTGGACAGCCCCAGTATGCCCACGTCTATAAATGGGTATAAGTCAAAGTTGTTTCGAATAAAAGCAGAAGCCCAATTGATAATAATGCAGTTAAATATTTTTTGTGGATTTGGCTTTCTGGTTCAATTATTGGGCAAATCTGCAAGCCGTCTGTTATGCCTTAACATGACATGACAACGCTGAGATTTGCGATGCAAAAATTTCAATTTGACTTGATTTTAGGATGAAAAGTGTCACAATCACCACACTTAAACCGCCAGTTTTAGATGTCATAATGACACGTGCCTGTGCTGCTCTCCTGAAGGATGAGGACAAGGACCAGCAACTATAGCTGCACTTCACTCCATCTTTTCTATTATTTTATAAAGATTATTAAAACAATTCAAAATAAGGTCAGTAAGTTGACCAATAAGGGTTCTGGCCTTGACTAACCTATACGCAGTCTAGTATGAGCCCTTGATAGGAAATGGCTATGGTTTCTCCAAAAACTGCTGGTTCAGCTTCACCTCTTTTTTTAAATTAGAACAGCAAGTTTTTTTTTCGTTATACCCACTGGAGTTTGGATTTGCCGGTTGTGTGTTTTTCACATCTCAGCTCATGGGTGTGAAACTTTCTGATCACACACAGAATTAGGGAGTGTAATCCCTTTCCCCCGAAACACCGTCAGAGGAACCGCCACCTTCTGTCAGCGCTTCGTCACTAATTTGAGGGGAGGCACGTCCTTTGACAGAACCACTAGCCCGCAGGCACCTAGGGGGTCACAGAGGATGCTGTTGGCTGAGATGCCACTCACTTCCTGGTGTATCCCACTCACAGTCGGCTAGTGACACGACCCAGGCTCGAACCCGTGATAATAGAGATTCACCACTTGAGCCTTTCGAGAGGCCCTGTGCCCTCTGGTTTAATAAAGCAGATTCTGCGGTGTGTCGTGTGCATCCAGTTATTGCACAAAAGCACAGAAGAATTAAGACAGAGAAACTGCTTTTCTTCTGTTTTTAGCCTGTTGTTGGGTGAACAGTCACTGGATCAGTGGTTCTCCAGGTCCCCTTGTTTAAATACTGGATTTCCCATAATGGACTGATAATAACAATTTGGCATCTCATAATAAAGAGAAGAACATGGCAAACATAGCTTGATTTATGTGTTTTGTCTCATTTACTATAAATTATTATCTTTAAGATAAAATTGATATAATGTAATTTGTCTAATGCTCATGTTTCAGCTTTATGGTTTACTGTGTAAAGGAGTTTGTTTTGTGTTTTTATAAGACTGTTATGAAATAACCCAGTGGAGCAAAAAGTCCTTCAGCAGAGTGTTACATAATATAGTCTGTTGTGTCAAGGCTTTTTCATTGTTATTCTTGCAGAATGAAGTATAAAAATGTTAAAAAGATTGTGTGACCTTACAGTTTTGTGGTATTTGTGGAAAGAACTTAAAAGTCCCTTAATTTATTAAATTTCTTCTCCCCTTTGTTAATGTCTGGAGATGGTTATGCCAATATAAGGAACATTGCAATTCTACATAAAAGAGAAGAAAACAGCTAAAAAAACAGGCAGAGCAGAAACCACCTATGCAATTAAAATTTTGCTGACTATAATTCAGCAAATTTAATAACGAACCGAAAAACAGGAGAATCTGCTCTGGAATATTTCTGAAATACTGCTTTTTATTGTACATCTGAAATTTATGTCCTATCTCTTAGCACATCACTGCCTTGTTATTTACTGTACACATGTATCATGGTTATAAGGAGATTAAAATGCAGAGCACAAAAGCACTGTTATGAGCAAGCAGTCTATTACTGCCTTCTTCTATTCTGAAGCAACACAAAACATATGGTGATATACTGTGCTATATGTTGCATTACCATTAAATATTCAGGATGATTCTCCTAGACCTGTTCTTGTGTTAACGGGGCAAGTATGATACGATACAGCTCCAGGTCACGTCAGTATGATTTTACTGTAATGCACACAAAGAGCTCGCTGACCACAAATTACATGTTGTGAAGCCCTTGAGTGACAACCAGCAATTCATCTAAATGATGGGTTGCATCAGCCTCCTCAGGATTTGTGCAGTTTCCATGTGCTATTTATAATCAAGGCAGTCCTTCCATCTTGTACCTCATACCGCAGCGAAGACAGATTTATTGGAGATGGTTACTGCTTGGTTCTTTTTGTCCCCAGAAAGGATCCCAGATCTCTCAACTTGTAAGTGGTGTGAGAGAAATGTTGAAATGTTAAAGTGCATTACAATGTCACTTGTCATGTGAAGCAGAACATAAATCTATAAAAAAATTATCTATAGATAAATCCATAGTCCGATCTTTGCTACTGATTTAACATTTCTATGTCCTTGTTTTACAGCTATTCAGTGAAAAGATTAGTGGGGCTGAAGGAACAAAACTGGATGAAGATTTCATGGAAATGGAAAGGGTAAGCTGTGTGCTATACTAACTAACCAGAGAACCAGGCCTTAGTCAGTGGCATTCTTGGTTGTAAATAAGAAATCAGTCACAACTGCATAAATCCTTGTACTGCAAATACATTGTTGTGTATTGTCTCTTCTAATTATAAATGGCATTTTTATATGATGGCGGCAGAATGGTTAGCATTGCTGTGTTGCAGCACTGGGGCCTGGGTTGAATTCTTGTGGTGCTATCTGAGTGTAGTTTGTGTGTTTCCCCTGTGTTTGCAGTGGTTTTCTCTGTCTTCCTCCCACAGTCCAAAGCCATACCGGTGGGTTAAATGCCTTCTGAGAAAACTAGCCCTGATGTGATTGTGCGGGGGTTTGTGTGCGTGTGTGCCCTGCGATGGACTGGTGTTCCATCCAAGGTGTGCCCTGCCTTGTGCCTGTTGCTTGTGTGGATAGGCTCTGGTTCCCCAATTGGACAAGGTGGTTAGAAAATGGATGGATATATTTTTATATGTGTTTTACTAATATGATCAATGTGTTATTTTAGAAAATAGAGGTCACCAACAAATCTGTCATGGATCTCCTATCAAAAACCACAGAATACCTTCAACCAAATCCAGGTATTATTAATTTATTTTATTATTATAAGTAATAATAACAGTAGGTATAGAAGGAATAGCAGTAGTACCAGTAAAAGTCGTTTTCAGAGTAGCTGGACTCTTTTCACAACATTCTTTTATACGGCTACTGATAATTGAAGTATAGGTTCACAACATCTTGATGGTTTTACACCTGTGAGTACTTTTACTGTGAAGGAACACAATTAAATGCCCATTTGTGATGTTCAGTTAATTTCTCCGTAGCATTGTTATTGATTTTTAGCTAAGTGAAGGGTCAGTACATTTGAAGTAAATGATTGTAACTAATTGGCTTCTCCAAAGAGTAGGACCATTTTTGTAAAAGGTAATTTTGTGAGCTAATGTGAGCATTTTCCCCCTAATTTTCCACTTGTGCTGATCTTTCAGCATACAGAGCCAAGCTTGGCATGCTGAACACTGTGTCCAAGATTCGAGGACAGGTGAAGACTACGGGCTATCCTCAGACAGAGGGGATACTGGGGGACTGCATGCTGCGTTATGGCAAGGAGTTAGGAGAGGATTCAACATTTGGTGAGCTTCTCTGCCTGTGTTGGACACGTGTTGTGCTTGTTTCACACGTTAATTATTAAATTGTCTCCTGTGCGATCTGTAATCTCATGTCCTGCACCAGGTAAACCAGCGGTTTTCACTTACTACACCTGTCAGATTATAAAATGTATGTATAATTGCTGTTGTAAGCCACCTTGCACAGAAGAGTCAGGGAAAATTGTGATTAATGATTAATCTTAAAGGACTGTATTGTTATTCATACTGTATGAAAAGTGGAAACTTACACTCTACCCTTTGCCACTTCATGCTTTGCAAAACAGACACACGTAGAAATGAATATGTAATTCTGAACTTCACAAAAGCAGTTAACTTTTAAAGATGTTAAGAGGTCATGTAACTCAATGCTGACACCTAGTGGACAGGCCAGTTTAATTCTTTGGCAAGAGTTTAGTCCACTATGGCATGTTCTTTATTTTAGTGTTGAAACTGAATTATTTCAAAAGTACTGTATTTTACTAAGAATTTAGAGTCAGATAAATTTAAAAGCTTTGCAGGTCAATGAAAACTTACACACAGAAATGGAGTGAGATGCTTTTAAAGATCACCTCCTGCCTTTTATGGTGGGCTCAAGAACTATTGGCACCCTTGATAAAAATGAACAAAAACGCTGTATATAATAAACTGCTCAGATAATGAGCTGTATTTAGAGTAATAAGTAATACTATTTTTCTCTGAAACATAGGTGTCAAAATTATTGGATCTCCTACATTGTTTATTGAAGAAAATTACACAAAATGTAATCTCCAATTAAATTCTCTTTATTTAAAAACAAATCTGTCCCAAGGAATGGGTTTTTGGACTTCCTGTTTCACAAGGCTATGAACAGAGGCAGCACATGTGAGAAAACCTTGTGTCATCCATCACCATGGGGAAAAGCAAAGAACTGACTAATCAAAAGAGACAGAGATGGTTGTGTTACAGTAGCTTCAAAAATCAGGTAATTGATGCAAAAATGCATAAAAAGTAAAATATACCACTTAGCACTATTAGGGCAATAATCAAGTTGAAAACCACTAAACAGTGGTTAATTTACCTGGAAGTGGACGGAAGTCCCCACGCACAGTGAAGAAGATGATGTTGGAGCTAAAAAAAACATCCAAGGTTCATTGTAGGAGAACTACAGTGTTTGGTTACATCTTTGGGTCACCAAGACTCAATAATCAACAATAAGATGATACATGTATATCCATGCCAACAAGCTGTTTGGAAGAGCTGCCAGACGAAAGCCCTCACTGACAACACAAGACGAATTGAAGTGGCTGGAGTTTGTGTAACACCACTGGGACTTTGTGCTATGGTCAGATGAGACTAAAATCAAACTCTTTGGCCACTGACACAATCAGGGCGTTAGGCATCAGCAAAGGGATACGTACAAACCAGAACAAATACAGCAGTGGATCATTTAAAGTTTGCGAGGCTGTTTTGCCGCCACTGACCCTGGGGCGCTTGTTAAGATCAATGGCATCATGAACTGCACTCGTATCAGGATATTCTGGCCAAACACCTGGTTACCTCTGCCAGAAATCTGCAAGTGGTGGACCTTCCAGCATGACGATGACATCAACGTTTACAGAGACTCTCGCCCAATCTCAGGACAAAAAAACCCGATTGAAAACCCAAAGTCTGAATTGAAGAGGGCAGTTTATATGGGCATCAAGGACCTGGACAATGTCTGCACAGAGCAGTGGTCCACAATCCCTCCCAATGTGTTCTCTAACCTTATTGAACAATATAGGAAAAGGTTTTGTGCTGTTATCCTTGCAAGAGTAGGTTGCAGCAATATGAAAAACGGGGGATCCAATAATTTTGACTCCTATATTTGTGAGAAAAAAATAGTGTTACTCATTTAAAAATGGTTTCCTTGTATTAGAATAAAAGCTTCTGGTTTTCCCATTTGGGGGGTATAAAATATGGCTTACTGTCTGTGTTATTTATATGTATTTTTTGTTCATTGTTATCAAGGGTACCAATCATTCTAAAGCCCGCAGGATATAGCTTTTTAAACAAAGGGTAAACATTGTAAGGCTCTGCTTTTACGTTGTGTGTGGTCACCTCTGAATGGAGCATTTCGCTGAAATCTTTCCAGGGTGTGCATTGGTTGATATTGGTGAAGCCATGAAACAAATGGCTGACGTGAAAGACTCACTGGACATCGGTGTTAAACAGAACTTTATTGATCCCCTACAAACATTACAAGAAAAAGATTTAAAAGAAATTGGGGTAGGTATTGACATATTTATGTACTGTTACACACAGAGTGACTAGCATAGTATTCAGATACTTGCACAGTTTTCAGATTTTGTTGCTTTAAATTTTGTGGTCATGACACATTTGATTTGCAATGGTCATGTATACTCATGTATCGTACAGTTTTTTTTTAATTGAACCAGAGCAGAATTTTCTTTTAATTGATTTCTTATGGAACAGTACTGTACTGTATGTGCTTGCACTGGATTTGCATGTAGTGAGTTTAATAGCTGAGATTTAAAGATCACCTTCTGAATAAGAGAATGCACATGCATACTCATGTGCCCGTCTATGCACTCTGAAGTCACTTAGCAAAACCAGAGATGAGATGAATCTTGAGCATTATGAATTTCAGACCTTTGATTATGGAAACATTTAGATCAGCAAAGTGAAAGAGTTGAATCTGCATTTGAATGAAATGAGAAAGAAATGCAGGCCAAGCATCAAGCAGGAACATACAGATTCTTTTGCCAGAGACTGAAAAGACCCAGAACTGGAGGAGTACAAGCTGTGGGAGCGCCCAGGGTTTCGAAGAATAGAGCATGAGGCATGAAGCTATTATAGCATATGAGGGTAGGCAGACTTCTGATTTTGCCTAGTAATTTTTAAAAGATACTCAAAGTCAACAATTTGTCTCTTCCTCGACAGCATCATTTAAAAAAACTTGAAGGTCGTCGATTAGATTATGATTACAAAAAGAAGCGTCAGGGTAAGATACCGGATGAAGAAATCAAACAAGCTGTGGAGAAATTCGAAGAGTCCAAAGAGCTGGCTGAAAGAAGCATGTTCAACTTTTTAGAAAATGATGTAAGTGAAAATGAAACGTCTATGATTACAGTTAATCATTTTATGGAAGCACAGTCCTGTAGCTGTATGAAAAACCACTCTGTTTCTCATTGTTACTGTACTTCGCTTTTCTAAAAAGAGAAGATGCAAGTTATTTTTTTAGTTGCCAGACTATATCATGAATGTGTGGGCATGTAAAATGGTGCAGTATAAATGTTTTTTTGCCTTTTTGTTCCCTTCAGGAACTACTGGAGAAGTGTTAAGAATATTCTTAAATCTCTGATCCCTGAAAAAGCATTGAAAATGCCACCTATTTTTTCTACTAAGTGTCTGTACATGTGCTGATGAGAGCTGTATTTATTCAGGTGGAGCAGGTGAGTCAGCTGTCAGCCTTAGTTGAAGCAGCACTAGACTATCATCGCCAGTCTCTGGAAATTCTTGAAGAGCTTAACAACAAATTACAGAGCAGGTAGGGTATACTTTCTGCTCTTTTTACAAGTAATAAAGAATCCTAATCTCTCCTCTGTGTTTTTACTCACAACAGCTTATCCGAACATTTTCTCTGCAGTACATGTGCTGGTCATTGATGTGACAAATTAAGACTAGCTATCCAGGTGATGTCTGCATTCTTAATTTAATTTGGCACTATTTAACTTTTGTACAGAATAACAGCAGCAAGCAACCGCCCTAAAAGAGAATTCAAACCAAAATCCATAATGACGAGCTTAGAGACCATCGATAACCAGCAGCACAATGGATTGTCATACAGTTCATCATTCAAGTCCTCAGGTAACCATGCATCACTTTTATGAAAGTACAGTTTGAATCCATCCATCCATTTCCTAACTGCTTTATCCAATAGAGGGAGGCAGGAAAGCCGGAGCCTATCCCAGCAAGCAAGTGGCACAAGGCAGTGTACACCATGGAGGGGACTCTAGTCTATCACAGGGCACACACAGACACAGACACATACACACTCACACCAGGGCCAGTTTTCCAGAAGCCAGTTACCTGTAGTACAGGTATGTCTTTCGACTATGAGAGGAAACTGTCGAACCTGGAGGAAACCAATGTGAACGTTGGTAGAACATAAAGTTTGAATTTATGCTTTTTTTAAAAAACATTGCATACATTTTAAAGGTTTTTAAAATACAGTTTTGTTGTATTAAAATGTTTTTTGTGTTTGCAAACACTTTTTCAATGCTTCCTGTTTTTTAGTCGTTCTTTTCCATACCTGTGTTTCATGCACATTTCATGAACAGTCTATTACACCACCCAATGGCCACACAATGTTTCCTTTATAATAAATACTACAGCTTAAGCAAGGATTCCTCAAAAAGAGTCCATGGTCCCTTAATTGCAGTAAATCTATTTTGTCTACATTTCTCAGTCTTTAAATGGAAATGTGATGTTATCTGTCAAATATCATAGATAACAAAATCACCCTACTTTTTTCAAAGCTGATAACACTAAGGTTTATTTAATCAGACTGTTGGTTAAATTAAGAGTTTAGTTACAGAAGTATAGGCTCAGCCATGAAAAAAATCTGACTGAAGCACTAATTAGCTCTTGACTAAGGAAAAAGCACTTTATAACCTGAAAGGTCCTATTAGAGGTCTGTTATCAGAACAAGCAATACATTGTAAGAGGACAAAAACCTGAGTAGAAAGGAGGGTTTCACATTTCCTGCCAGGGTAGTGATCTTCAGTGAGAGCCCATGGTGAGAGAGGTGTCTTCACAGCCAGGCTTTTTCTTCCATCTGCTTTGTGAGCACCAAACCAAGCTCCCAACACTGAGAATGTAGAATAATTTAATGATGTATTTTTTTCTTTTAACGTTAGTGTCAGCTACATTGGCAACAACAATTCATTATAGCAGGAATGTTACAGAAAACAGGTTTCAGTCTTGTGTCCAGCTAAGGGTTTAGAAGGCAGTGCTTCTCCCATGGATCTGTTTGTCTGTAAGCCTTGGCTGTTTGTTACTGTGTGGAATGGACCCCTGTCATATTTTTATTCTGGGAATATACTGAGTGTGATGGAATTCGGTCTGCATTCAGAAAACTGGTAGGTGGAGAGATGGCTGAAAATTATTTCTTTAAGGTTCTCTGGTTGATGTATATTGTTTCTGAGTTTATTAAGGCCAATGAGTTGATGACACCATGGAAATATTGAATGAAACCTCTTTTATTTACTAATATGTGTAAAAAGATAGTGATTAATAAATGTAATGTTTCTTTGTTCTGGTATAGTAGAATAAAATGCTTTGCCTTCAGACCTGCTTAGATTTTAATATATTCATAATTTATTGCAGATGCCCAGACCAACCACACTGTAAATGGAAACAGTAGGTATCAAGCCTAAGACATTATCAAAATGTAAAGGGAACAGATCAGTTGTCTTACTTTACCAACCTTTGACTCAGACACTTAGTCTCAAGAATGGTAACCTCAAACATTAACAACCATGTGTAAAAGTTTTCTTCCTTTTCGTTTTAACTTTTTACTGCTGAATCTGCACTTGATTTTCTAAGAACCTTTACTTATAGTTAATTTTTATATTCCACGCATTTAGGTTCACGTAGAAACTGAATTCTTTTGGCTGCTCATTCTGGAATTTTAGATTCATACTCACTTGTGTGCCAAATGACTCCAATGCCAAAGCATTGTGTAATAGTTTACCAAACCCACAAGGCTCCTGCTTATCGGAATGTTTGATGTGCCTCCTTGTGGTCATACCTTGGTAAAACAAGAGAAGAACCAATTGAATTATGTCATTACAGTATTTTGAAAATAATTAAGAATGCAACATTATCATATGAAGTATATAACTTTTACTTTTAGCGTTTATATTAAGAGAAAACTTCATTCTTAGGCTCGGAACAAGATCTTTTAGTACAGTTCCTTAACAGAAATAAGCATAGCGGTATCTGGTCTGACCCTTTCCTTTCTCCTTCACCTCCCACTTACTTATTGTGTTACAACTCAACAGCACAAGTCTCACCCATGTCCTTCTCATGGCCCCAGAGCACAGAGAGCAATCGTGAGTAGCTCCCCAGCGCCCCCATGTTGTTGACTATCCAGTCATTGCTCTCTCTCTCAGTCATCTGTCTTATTTCCTCTTCTGGTTCCGTGCAGCTATGTTATTGAGTTAGAGTTAGAAACAAACTGCTTGGGAGCGAAGCTTTTGAATCAGTCCTTAGTGGCGCATTAGTGGGAAATTTGCTTTGATTGCATTGTTTTGCTTTCCCAATGCAAAGGCTTGCAGAGATAGAGGGCAAATACAATTGCAAAAATGTTTTTCTTCAGACTTGTCAGTGTTCTGTTAAACCTAACAAGCTGAAGGTCAGCTTGCAAGTTTGTCTGGGACACAGTCTTGTTTCTGCGAGTAACCGTGGCTTGATTGTTGTGGTGGTACCTCTTTTTCTCAGTTTTCACTCGCTTTCGAAGAGCACCCGCAAACTGACTCTTGATTTCTCTGACCTTACTCTTCTCGGATGCCTCTTCCAGGGTCTTCTGTTCATATGGACCAGCCCTGCTGTCGATCACTGTATGATTTTGAACCTGAAAACGAGGGGGAGCTGGGGTTCAAGGAAGGAGACATCATCATTCTCACCAACCAGATTGATGAGAACTGGTATGAGGGCATGATCAATGGAGAATCAGGCTTCTTCCCCATCAACTACGTGGATGTTATTGTGCCTTTGCCACAGTAAAAAAACAGCAGTCAAAACTTTTTTTTTATTGAAACTGTGGAACCAAATTCATAGTTCTAAATTAATTTACAGAGACATTTCCTTAATGTCGCGTTCTGTGAAAGCCTTGCTTTTTGACTGACAGACTTTTCTATGTCTTATTTTTCAAGTATTTATTTTGTACATTTTTCATTTGTAACGAAAGTGGAACTACTTTTCCAGGCAACATACGACATACCATTTGTATGCCTTGATTTATTTGAAGAAAAGTGGTATTTCATGTATCGGGGTTGGTATTTTCTGTTGCTATCTCAGTACCTTTCTGCTATAATGTGGAATAGTTTATTACCTGCCTGCCGTGGTCTTATGTGTTTTTCTGAAACACAATTTTAAACTGTGAGTATATAACTAACTGTACTTCTATGAATGATTGTCCTCACTGAGTCCTTCTGTTTACATGGTATAACTTATTGTGATACAAAGGAGCATCATGATAAATATTGCCAAGTCTGTGTTCAATGGGGGCAAACCTCTTATTTGCACTCACCTTATAAGTGCTTTTTATGTATTTTATATTGCACTAAAGCTTTACATTTGACTCCCATAAATACACATGCAAACTGTAACTGGTTTTCAGGTTCACGGTTAGTTACAGAGGTCATATCTATAATGCAGCTATGTGGCTGTTATCTGGATTTACAGTACATGCTCTTGACTCTGTACTGATAAACAGAATATAAAGATTTTCATTCTTTTGCTTCTCTCCCCACTGTTATTGGTTGTAGCTTTAGTTAGAGTAATTGCAGATACTAAGAAGGAAACACTCTCCATCACATCTACAGACTGAGAGTAGTGTAAGTATTAAAAAATGTAAAACTGTGAAAATATATCATTGTTTTAACAGGGCTGATTATATCAAATCCAGGGAAAACCAGTAAATCTTCACAGTGTCTGGGATGCAAAAAGCAACAGATAAAAACCTTTATTAAAACAATATATAGCTGTGCTATAAACTATTATAACTATGCCACACCTTTAAACTCTGCAATTTCAATTTTTTTCTTACTCTTAGCTTATATATCTATAAGATTTCAAGATATTAATCTTAGCATTATTTTCTATTTAAAGCTGGTTCTGCAATCCAAAAACATTCCTGTTTTCCAAAATATAGGCCAGGAAATGACTCCCCAATTCAGTACACAGCTAGAAATACCTGAAAATAATGTACCAAACAGTTGCTGGACCAAATTAACAGATTGTTCTTGAAGAATTATAGTCATTTGAAGAAAGAAGAATTGCCCTTTGAAGGAAGTACAGGAAATCTGTTTATTCAGAAACTTTAGTAAATTGGACAAGGAGTAACAGGTATTCTGGAAGTTTAATTAAAAGGATTTCACAATTTATCTGTTACAGAGGCTATTTTTCACCCAGACCCATAGTAATTGGAACCATGATAAATGGACTAAACTTTCCTTTTCCTTAACTGATCAGCCTTCCAAGGCAGAGCAATTTGAGCAGTGTGATTATTTAAAGCCTTAGAATCTAAACATTAAAATATTTCTTTTAAACCGAAAATACTGCAGTTCTCTCAGTGTTAGTTTTTAATGAATTCAAGCTCCATTTAAAGATGGTAAAGGGACAGAACCATTAAAGCAATAGAATTGTGTTAGTTCACATTTCTCTAATGCCTCAGTGGGTGTTATATTGCTGAAAGGGTTATTTTAGTAGCTTCAGAACACTAAGTTCTTAATTCAGTATTTCCAACTCTTTTATTCCAATTTTATCATTACTTGCTGTTACTCTGCTGTCACGTTTCTCACTTGGTTGATACAACAGTGGCAGTAAATGAAACCGTTTCTTCTTTCCTGCAGCATACAGTAATTTATACAGAAGTGTTTTATAGATGTTGTAAATGCATATAAAAATGAATATATTCCTTAAATAAATCACAAGCAAATATTGAACAAACTTGGACAAATGTTCTTATTTTATTCCTTGTGACTTTCTTCCGTTGCTAATGCCTGTTTCATGATTGACACACATCTACTACATCTGAGATGTTTTTAACAAAATTCATTTAGTAAAAATAGATCCTGTCAAAGTATTTCTTAAAAGGCTATTACTAAAGACCTTTTAATGTGAATCTTTGTAAGAACACTTGTATTGTTTAACATATTCTTAATTATTAAATTATTTGAAATCTGGCACTTTCTTTCAAAACTGTACTTAGGCATATAAACCATAAGGTAGATAAAACCTAGTGTAGGTATTGGAAGAAATTAAAACGATTATTGGAAAATGAATTGGCAGAAAGATGAAGTACAATCTTAAGTTCATGTTCAGGTCAATTAGTAAAACCTTTCCTCATTTTGCAATCTGATTTCAAATCCAAATTTCAGTGCTCTTTTGTTTTGAGATCCTGCCTTTACTTGTCTTGCTTTTCAGGGACTGAGAGCCCCTTCGATTTTCCTCACTTGGTGTTTCGGAGCGCTGCTGAGGTGCAGCTTCTTTGTCATCTTTAATAGGAGAGCAGCTTCCAGTGCATGTCCAGTCCTGGTTGTTTTCTCCCATCAGATCTAATGTTGGGAGTGAGTTAGTGCTTGTAAGGTCTCTGAATGTGAGTGAGGTCAGTGATTGGGCATCCTGGTTTATTTCCTGATATCCTTTCCATGAACTTTCTTTTTTCAGTAAAGATTCCTTGATTTTTTTCCATCCCAAGTGATTAAGTTCAAGGAAATTTAAGCAAATGCAGAAGACCCCAACGGAAAACATAAAAATCAGGAAAATGGTCTTTTCAGTAGGCCTGGAAACGTAGCAATCTACTCTCTGGGTGCAGGGGTAAGACATGCACACAAAATGAGAAGGGACCTTAAAACCAAAAAGCACCCACTGAGCAAAGACAAAGCCGATTTCCAGAGTCGCACGGAAGAAGACGTGAAAGACGTAGTATTTTGACAGGATCCCGGACTTTTTACCCCCTTTTTTGACAACTTTTAATCTTGTCTTGGAAACTCTTCCACTTTTCACGTGAACATCTGTCCCTTCTAGAATGTCTGCCAGGCTGTGTCCCAGATGCCTGTGAGATTTGACAGAACAACTGTCTGAATCGCAGCTCCTTTCGCATGCCTCTTTGCTTTCCGTAACTCTCTCTCCCTCTGGCTGTTTGGACAGACTGTGCCAGGTGTAAATTATGAAGCACAAGGAAGGCGTGGACACAGTTATAATCTGGAACACCCAGAACCGTGGCTGCGAGATAGGAGCGAAGGAATCGTAGCAGATGTTTGAGCACCCTGGTTGAATCGTGTTGCACACGAACATCTCCTGTTCATCTGTATAAACGTCCTCCGTGGCCACGGCGACAATCAGCAGGCGAAAAACCACCATAACTGTCAGCCACAGCCTCCCGATCATGGTGGAGTGCTGGTGGACTGCGTCGAGCAGCCGCTTCAGTAACGTCCATTCCGTCATGTCTCCGTGCAGGGCTTTCTGGAAGTACACTGCTCTAAATAGATCCACTTTAGTCCTGGCAGTGCCGCGGAGAGGCGCTTTCATGTTACAGCCCTGGCTCGGGAGCTGTGTTGCCATCACTGCAGTGAGCCATCCCTTTCTCTTTCAGAGATAAGGCAAGCCTACGCCGCTAGAAGCCACTTGACAAAAGTCACATGGTCAACACTCTTGTCTTCGGGGCTCCATTTAAAACAATTTGAGAGACCCGCACTCTTTCGACTTCAGAGTGGGACATGATAATGGGTGGAGATAAAATTCTTTATAGATTACCCTGTTTGAAGATGCACAGGTTTTTCCTTTAAATGGGCATGTATTCATAAATATTTCTCTGATAAAGGGTGTCTTTTTTTGTGGTTGCAACACTTAGGGACATAGAGTATGGCCACTTTGGCGACTATATGGAAATCTATACAGTAGTACAAACTCAGATTGTGTTCTGAACAAAGTATCAGAAAAGCCTTTACTTCATGAGAGTACAGAGTATAAGAGTATAAGAGATTGTGAAGCATTCCCCAGGCTTTCTTAGATATTCCATAAATTTGCAGTGTATTCTGTTTTTCTTGATACTAATTGCAAGCAGTAAAATCTATGCGCTTGGAATAACTTTCATACATTATTTTTGCAAAACATCTGTTCTTTAAGTACAGACTAGTTAGGGAAGTTCTTGGAGAACAAGATTCGAGACTGTAGTCATCCAACAGTGCCTTAAAGGTCTTTATCATTAAGTGATAAAAGGCCCAGATAAAACACTTGAAGTTTCTTGCAAATGCAAGCCACAGACGGCTGTTCCCCTTCTAAGAGCAAATCATTAAACCATAGCTAAATATATTATCAATGCTTCGGGCACTGTTTAGAAACTCTAGTTCTTAAATCCATTAAATGACAGGAGCGTTTCTGTCATCTAAAAACTAAGGGAGAGAAAAAGACAGGGTTCTTTCTGAATCTACACACATGCCATCTGAATAAACCAGGGTCTCTTCCCTTCCGTCCAACATAAGGAAACGCAACGATAAACTGCTTGCCATGACTAAAGTTCTTACTGATGGCCTTTTGCCTCTGTGGACCATCAGATCAAAGGCCCATGGCCCTGGTGCTCAGCAGGACGCACCAGTCTGGCCGTAAGCTCACAAAGGAGGAGGAGGTTTCTGTATGTTTTCTTTTCCATCAGGGCTTCCCTCTCAGCGGGGTGTCTTCCTCAGGGTTCTGATCTCCAACCACCTGTCAGAGGCGTCTGAGCTGAGCCTGCCTTCCCAGTAGCAGGAGAGAGTGCTGCACCACTTGCACAGGGTTAACAGAGCAAATCTGCCCAGCAGTGTTGAAGCTTTGCCGTAGTTAACCCGAGATTATAACACACATTGGCTTTGGTGTTCCATGGTTTCTTATGGCTGGAATCACTCACTATGATATCACGGGACTTTACCACATCTCCCTTTGCCACACACTAGCACAACTTGAAAAACTATTAAATTCCATTTAGATGTCTTTATTCAAATATAAAATACCTTTAATGACATTTTCAGTGTTTAAATATTTATTTACACATTTGCAAACACAACAGGCAGCATCTATTTTCTTAGTTTTAACTGTGATCTTTGATTCTGAGTCTAATCTCCGTGTCTTTGGTAAACAGGTTTTGCTTGCACAAAAGACACAACCCAGTGGCATTGAAATGCAGCCTGGCACAGATTAGACTCTCGCAGATTACTCATGTTGTCCAAGAGGTGTCATGGCAAGGACAAAATGCATTTAGTATGAACTGTAAAGCTGCAAGTTGGCAGACACTGATGACAGAGCAGATCTGTATCATCATCTTGCCTAAAAAAACAAACATCAACAAGATTAATAAAAATACCCCTCTATGTCTTGAAATCCTAAAATTATTTAGTTTTCATGAGACTTGTTTCCTCATATCAGAAATCTAAAGTTTGTATGTTATAAAATATCAAATGACTTTAAGTGAAGAGTAGTTTAAAAAAATGCCTTGATAATATGTTATGAAACGGGTCCTTTATAGCTATTCAAGCCATTGATATCACATGGGATTATTTTAGCTGTTCTACATGGTTGGCCCATCTGAGCTCTTTCCTTCCTTGACAATCTCAATACCCATAGGTCTTGGCAGAGACGGGGCGTGACCGAGCCTCACTGGGGTCTGCCCGTTTAGTCTGGACAGAGTGAAGAGTTTGCATACTTCCTGCCTGGTTTGTTTTTTATTCCAATGATAATCTGCAGAGTCTGGGTTCTCTATAATGTCCCAAAGTGTCAAAGGAATTATTCACCCTGGCTTTCTGTTCATGAAGGAATTTACAATGATATCCATTCGCCCTGCTTTTGTGTGGAGCAGCTTGTGAATGAATAGCAGATAGGATTAGTGCAAATACCAAAAAAAAATCCCTTTTGAGCCTCAGAGGAGAGAGCTGGGTTCAGACTCCAGCACCAATACCGGGAAAAGTCTCCCACAGGCGTCACCTTGCAAAGTTCTCTCTAGTGCCTTCATGCCATCCTCAAACAATGCCAATACTAATTTAAAAATCATGCTTGGAAATATTTTTATTGAATTGTCGAGAGACACACTTGGCACCTGATCCCTTTTTTGTCATTTTTTACTTTTGTAAAAAAATGGCAGCCCTTTTTTTCATTGCCAGAGTTTACAGATGAAAAGGCATCTGTGCTGAACTCTATTGTTCTGTAACAAAGGAGCCTGGTCCCCCTATCCACCCCCCCACCCCCCAGCCTGGGAACAGTGTAGGAGCTGCTTTCCAATTTCTTTTGCTATAAAAGGGCTTTTCCTTCCCTTGCTTGTATCTAAATGTTGAGCCGGAGTTAAAACAGCATGTAAATACAGTATATCACTTTTTTAAAGTTGTGCTGATTTATTGCCGGATTTAGATTTGTGTAATTAAGCTTTGAGAGAAAACTCCACTAAACCAACATCTTGAAGCCACTTGTGTATACTGTACTGTGCAGCAGTATTTTACACTTAAGACCTGCTCCCCATTTGTCTGTGCAGCTGTACAGTAATAACCGGTGATGGCTAATGGTGATGACAATGAGCGATGCTGCACAGCTCTGTGCAAGCAGTACGTTAGAATTTCTTATTGCATTCCAGCCACACTCGGAAGGACCGTGCTCACAAGAGCAGCGGACAGTTGAGTCCTGCAGAGGCAGCTCCAGCGTTTTTCCGACTGTACCACTGTTGTAGACAGAGCAGATGCAGGATTAGTCTTCTATGCTCTAGAATGAGTGACCAAATAGATCTGCATATTTCAATTTTACCTAACCTCACCCTCACAATAATGATAGCTCCCTTTTAGATTTGTGTGAAAACAAATTTTCAGCATTTACAACAAACTGTCAAAAGTCTGTAGTAAACATACTGTAGGCATTTTAAATACAAATGTGCACATTTAAAATCATCTGAGATATGTTGGCAGAGGACAAAGACAGGAGATTGTCTTGCAGGTGGTCAGAATTAGGAGCTATGAGGGCAGAATTCTGGTTCCACCCAAGCTGACTTTTAAATTGGAGCAGTACCTCCCCACAAGCGAGCTGTCAGTGTGTGAGCAACCTAAATTACCATAATGTCTGGCTAGCTAGAGCCTTGCAATAGCAACATCTAACTGGATTACAGTGCTACAGCGAGTAGGTGCCCTTGGTGTAACTAGCAGAGATGTGAAAAGGATTTCCATTTGTCTAGTCTGCGCCGATTTTGCAGTCTAATCCCCATCTCTTCTCACTGCTGACCTTGAGCTGAGTGCTAATCTTCGCAGTGAAGGGAAACAGTCTGCCGAGCGTCTTCTCAAGCAAACACTTGGCACTGCTGAAACCCAGCAGCCTCCACTCCGTTCTCCACCTCTTCCCTCTTTTATGGAGCATTTGCAAAATGTGCCAGCTGACTGCCTTTAAGGTAAGGCTTTGAGCATATTTCTCATGTACTGTATATCCTTTTCTGAACAGAAAGGTTGATGCTTGGCTATGCAGTTCACAAGTCTCCCTGGATCTTTCCACTGCCCCTCTGCGGAACGTGACCAAAATGTTTACAGTGGAGTTCTTGGGAAAGTAAACGTTCAGGAAGTGTGCCACCAACATACTGGATCGCCGAGCAGAAGCTGACTTTTTTTGTCTTTGTATTGAAATGACCTTCTTTGACTGTAATAAAACAACCCATGTTCTCTATTTTTGGTAGTGCATTGAAAAGTATGGAAAAATAGGTTGCATTTCTTTAAATATTTTCTTCAGCGAGACTGTGCCCTGCCTAAGGCTAAAGGTGCACTCTAAACAGTAGTGCAATATTGAACTTTGCAGTTAGTTGTCACCAGCGATTGAGATTCATCATGTAAAGTGTAGTGCTGTAAAAGACAACTTGCCGCCAGCAGCTGCCAGTATGCTGTGAAATGTAACTGTGTAGAGTCATGTTTGGAAAATGATGCTTGTTTTATGGAATTATTTTTCTACGTAAGGCAACAGCTTTTAGGGCATTATTAATAGACATGTACAATATATTTTGGAATGTATAGTGATGTACATAGAAGCAAAAAGGCTAAAGGTTTTATTAGATGACTGTCCAATCTGATTTCTTAATCTGTGTGCGTTACCAAAAAACAAGTGAAACAATCATTCTTACTCCATGCATAAAATGGCTACTTTTTTTTTTACAAATGAAATGTATTAGAAGTAATATTTTTTCAAATACTTTCACACATTTTGTCACATTTCAATATTCTGCATAGACAGAATTAAAATTATAAGTCTCATAATCTATTGAAAGCTATGTCTTAAAGATGTTTAAATTACCTGTTTATATGAAGAACTACTAACTTCTGTTTGTCACAATTGCTCGATTTTGTCACGAAGAAAGCAATAGCTTTAGTTATTCGACCAGATTTATTTGTAATAAATGTGCAACATGAAATCTCTTGTGAACTATGCATCTGCAAGCAATTCCATAATAAGCAACAGGGAACATGAGTGCTTTTTTGAACAGAGCATATTTATCCAATTAATACATTTCCGGGATGGGATAAGAGGCTGGGGATTACCAGGACTGTTCCCCCTCTTTCACTGAGCGTGGAAGCGCATGTGAAGCCCAGATCAAAGGACAGCAGGACCGCTGGCCAGGATACAGCACCCTATCCCCGAGCACTGTGGCTCTGTGCAGCCGATGATGGCACAGAAAAAGAGGACCAACTTATTGATTGACTGTTTTTAGTGTGTGCGCCTCCTCTGTTATTTATTTATCATTAACGCAGGTGAAAGGACACACAGATGTTTAGAATCAGATTCTGTGAGCCCTGTTGCTCCTGCAGCACCTACAACAAACAGAAATCAATAGCAGGGCAAAGCTGGGCCATAACAGCGTGGCTAGACAGTTTATTTCCAACTTTGTTTTGTACTAAAATGAGGGAGGATTCTATCCAAGAACAATATGTCCCAGTCGCCGGTTTGTCCATTAGATAATGCTGCATGTTGGGCGAGATTTGATTTCCCTCTAGATCTGTGGTAATTATACACTACATCACAGGTATTAGCTTATGCCGTCACGTTTGGGGTGTGTGGAGGAGGCTTAGGTCAAAGGTGGCTTAAATGGGATCCACAGAGACGCTGCATTACCAGCACGATCACTGAGCGCCCACTTTACTGGATGCAAGCTTACCATTAGAACTGAACACGCGATGTGGTTCCTAGTTCAGTGCACTGTCACTGTCACCAGGAAGAGCAGTGTGTGTTTCTCAGCTGTGGTTCTCAGTCTGCCTCTGCATTTCAGGTGGATTGTATGGCCCTGCTGTAGGAAACAGTGGAATGGACAGATCCCTGGGCAGCAGACATGGATTGTGAGGACCCTCATGACGGTCTATCAGCGGTCACCTCCTTACTGCAGTTAACAGTGGAGCAGCTGCCCAGCCCCTGTGTGCAGGAAGATACTGAGGGCAGAACCTCTGTCCCCCTTGCAATCTCCAGCGCCAGCAGGTGGGCGAGTCCAGCAACAGACAAGATCTCAGGGAAAACAAAGGAAAGGGTTTTTTTCCCCCCTAAAACTGCTTCTGTTTATTTAACTCACTGACTGTTTTCTTTATCTGATTTTACAAAGAAGATACACTTCACCCTCGGGCATAACTTTAACTTAGTCCCTACACACAAACGGTTCCGAGTGTACAGTGTACAAGAATAACTGTGATCAATATTAGTTTTGAATTTTGCAGTATTTGCCTATTCCTTAAGTACAGCCCTACAAGCGCATATTCAGAAGCAGTGATTGAGCTTTCACTTTTTCTGTATGATTGTAGACGATTCCTCTGTTTCAATGCAGCCTCTGCAGTGAGGACCCCTTCTGCAGGATCTGCCATGAGGGCAGCGGTGGTGAGGAGCTCCTGTCGCCCTGTCGGTGCTCAGGCACACTGGCCAAGCTGCACCGCAGCTGTCTGGAGCACTGGCTGACAGCTTCAAACACAAGCCACTGTGAGCTCTGTCACTTTGAATTTGCCTTGGAACGCTTGCCAAAGCCACTCAGTGAGGTAAAAGAAGAGGGAACTGAAACACAATGTGGCTTAGTGTACGTCTGAAAAACGTGACAGGTCTGGGAATATAACAGCGAAAAGGAATTTAGTGCAATAGCGTCCTTGGGGTGGCTCCTTCAGTGGTCTGGGGATCGGAGTTATCATTGAAAAGACTCTGGAAAAGGAAGGAAGGGAGACGGTTTTAGCCTTTAATTTGAGGATTCAAGCAGAATCATTTCTAATTTGTGTTTTGTACACAGTCACATGGACGCTAAGTGAAGCAGCTTTGTAAAGACAAGCTGCAACTGGTTTTAAACCCTATAGCTGGAGGGGAATTGACTGGGGAGATTTGGGGATCTTCCTTAAATGTTTTTTTTTTGTGCCAGCAAGCAGCCATTACGCAAAACCTTCCTTTCACTTCCTTGTGCTTATCCTCCACCCCAGCCACTGATAACTCCAACCAGAGACAAGAGTGCCCGTGTATGGCCAGGCTGCTGAGCTGTGATTAATGCAAGCAGTGAGACTCAGCACAAGTTTGATCAGGGGGCTTGACATACAGTAATTGTAGGAGGAGCTGTAGATCTCCCTCACACTCTTTAGCATTGCAACCTGAAAACTGCTGACCTATAAAGAACTATCATGAAGTAACCATAACAGAACACCAGATATTGGTCAGTTTCTTGTAATACCAGATAGAATTTTTGTACAAAAGTCAAGAAGACCTGTTTGAGCATGCATTCTGTTAAACTAACCATACTAACTAATGTCATTTAAACTAATACCACTTAACAGGGAAATGAGATTAGATACGTTTCCTTTCTAAAGCAGGGGAACAGGGAATCATTAAGGTATTACTGTGTTAATGGACATTATCTCATGTGAGAACTGTAGCTTGAAATAGCTGTTAATCTACTGATGAAGTCACGTGTTTAAGAAGAACAATACACTGTGTACTCCATCTACGTCATGCTCCGTTCTTCATTTAACTGCTTCCTTCCTTTAGTCACACTGAAGCCCTGTGAGGACACATCTCTCCTCTAAGGTTATCATCATCATCCACATTCTTGACTGCTGTTGTTTAAGATTAATTTGAGAACAGAAATAAAACAATCTGATCAAAACTACCTTTAAACATGTGAAGTACAATTCAGGTTTGTTCTGATGCTCAGTATGTAATAGTAATAGTCATTATTTTTCATTTTCAGTGGCTGCAAGCCCCAGCGATGCAGCATCAGAGGAGAACTCTGTGTGGAGATGCCATCTGCTTCATGTTTATAACTCCATTAGCCAGTCTGTCTGGTTGGCTGTGTGTCCAGGGAGCCACGGACCTCTATTACAGCAGCAGCATGGAAGCAATTGGACTCATAGTCCTCACACTTGCACTTTTCACCATTTACCTTTTCTGGACAACTGTAAGTTTAAAAGAGTGAAACAGACATGACTTTTGAGGCCAAATGTTAGAGGGCTGTGGCATGTACAGTCAGGTGGCTGAGACTGCCGTTTTTAGTTGGGATTCTGTCCAAGATGCTGCTCCACTGCATGATCCATTTTAAATTGCCACCAGCCTTAAAACCTGGAAAAACCTTTTATTTGTTCAGTTAAGCACATAATGGGGTCAAGACAGTAACGAGGAGAACAGGCAGAACACATTGTGTCCCCTGGAGACCAGTGCTGTGCTGCTGCCCCAGTCCTGGCAGGTGTCAGATCAGCGATCCTGTGGATCCTGTGGGTCTACTGCAGCAGTAACACACGGCCTCGCACCTGGGCTGTATGGGCTGACTGGGCCCCTTGATATTGAAGAGGATCTGCGGGAATTAACCCTCACCAAGCCCTTGCTTGATGTGTCTTACTGTTTTTCACACAAAATTTGAGACTCACAACTAGGAAGAGCTGGGGAAAAAAGAAGCAAATTACTGTTATGTCAACACCATGTTAAAAGTGCGCTTTAAACACTTTAAACAGCCTGGTTCAAAGTCATTTTGACTTGAAGGGAAATCTGATTGACTGAATTCCCCAAACTTGATTCTATGTGTAGAAGCAATAAGCCTAGCTTCTCTAAGAAATAAATCAAGAAACACATCAGACATTAAAGAACAGTATCAAATCCTGCACTGAAATCTGCTCATATTAAGAACATAAGCCCATTAAAAAAGGTTACAAAATGAAAGGAGGCCATTCAGCTTCATTCAAATCTAGCCTGTTTTTACCGTTACTAGCCCTTTGATTTAAGGATCCATACGGCCAATTCTTGGAGTAAACCAAGGAATGAGGATTAACAGCATGGTTGGGTATCTTCTTCCATACTCCTACCAGCCTTTGGGTGAAGAAGTGCCTTGGGTTCTCGGTTATTAAATTAACTTCCACAAAGTTTTCATTTAGGCCCTTACTAAGGCCTTAAGTCATGAGTTTTTCTTTTGCTATTACAGGTCTCGATACGATATCACATTCAACTCTTCAAGAAGTGGAGAAGGACTAATCAGAAAGTCCGACTTCAGATTCCAAGACCAGCGGTACTGCACAGTCCAGTGCAGGCTGTCCCACCCAGCACCACGAGCAAAGACAAGAATAAGGAAACTATTGTTTAGCTAATGGAGACGGTACTCAGTCTAGACTCTCAAAGCACTTCTTTTTTGTTCTTAGAACACTCACATAGTTGAACATGTAACAAGTTTTTGAACTTTTGTAAAAAAAAAAAGAATATATTTTATATACCAAATGATTTGAATTCAATGGTCATGTTTTAAAACCAAACTGCTAAATTGTGCATACTGTACAACTTCACTTAAGATTAATACAACATTGTAATCTTGAAAGAAGAGATCTTTTCCCAAACCTCCGTCTTGGATCATTTAGTTTCCCCATCCTATCTTTCTGTCTGCAAAGACACAATGAGAAGTATAAAGTGTTATTTTTATGTAGCCCACAAAAACTCTCCCCCCCATCATAATTTATTCCTCCTTTTCTGCATATGAGTCTTTGAAGCCTCTACAAATTTATTTTTTTTCATAAATGTTCTTTTAAGCATACACTTGAAAAAACAGGTCCAGATCTCAAAAGTGGCTTTTGGAGGGACAGCAGGCTTCCAGGGTAAAATGAGTGAAGATAATACTATTGTCAAAAAATGTTTAAAATTACTGTACCTACAGTAAAAGTGAACTGCATGTGTTCAGTGATCAACTCTAGCAAAAAAAAAAGTATAAACTTAAAATAGATTTTCTGTACATTATGGAAATAATTCATGAAAACCTTAATTATCAATACTCAGGAGCAGAGATGGAATATTGTGAATGAGTGGTACTCTTCAGGACTGGTGTGGAATAACTGCTAGGCTTCGTTCATCCCTTAAGCACTGTTTCTTTTTATGGCAGTTTGAATATCTTTGCCAATTCCTTCCTACAGCATAGTAGCATGGAGACCTGTTTTTTTACCTTTACTGTACTGTTTCCTTTATGTAGTGTTTAGTAAGGAATCAAAGTGGTATTATATATGGGACTTTACAACAATTTCTAATGATGATTCACTTTTTGCTTGTACAACTGAATATGCTGTATAAAATGTAATAGATTAAGTTTTATTTTGTAAAAAAATAATCCTGAAGGATGACTGAAAAAAACAAACAATTCCAACAGGAAACATTATGCTGCTTTTATTACATAACAAAATTTGTATTAAAATACAAAATAACTTTTGCTTTTCCGTGCAGCAGGCACAAGTAATTGCCAGTGACTGAAAAGACATTTTAGCATTTTTTCACAAAAAGGCTATGTTCCACTTGTTTTGAGAGAAAAAGTTTAAAGAAGGCTTTCCATTTGAAAACATTTTGACACAAAATGTACTTCATTTACAGATCTTGTTAATATCAGGATCGTTTCCTGTGACAAAACCTAGCCAGGTCTTTTTTCCAGGGAAGACTTTCCCATACTGTATGTATAATGTTTCTGAATTTAATGCCAACAGAACAGACAGCAAAACTAAAAACAAAAAACATGCAATAATAATAAAATTAACTAAACAGTGATGTTACAAACTGCTTGAATGTCACCCTGGCTGTTGGTTACACACATTAAATATCTCTCAGACACCTAAATCCTCACATACTCCTTCACAATTGCACTAGTACAATATTCCATTTTAAACATTCATACAAAAAGACAAAGGGCTTGTTTTTCCCTTTCAGCTTAAACTATTTCACTCTTAAACTAAAAGACTGTATGGCAAAGGGACCACAAGGACCTTAGTTTTTGGCTTCAAGAGCAAAACAGTGAAGATTTCCATTCACTTGGCAGATTCAACATTAAAATGCCTTCTTCACAAAACAAGGACAATGCAACACAGATCCCATTTACCAGGCAGTGAAAAGAGATGACATAGTCCAAGTTACAAAGTGTCTTGAGTGATTTGATTTGGTAAACACCTGTTATTCAACCAGCTGTGCTCATCTTTCCCCCCTTTTGCAAGGCACAATTCCTTAGATCCTGAAACACTCTGTATCATGTGTCTATTCCCTTTTAATACGGTTCACCACACTTCTGGCTGTCCAAGCAATTCAAGGAATGGGGAAGAGATTAGCAGTAGTGACAAGGGTATCTAAACCCTTCTTTTGCGTTATTGATCCATCCTAAATGACCTCAATAGACGAAGAACACTTTCTTGTTAAAATTGGAAGAACCAGCTTCTCCAATTCTCCAACAACACATGGAAAGACAAGGCATCACAGATCAGGTACAAACATGCAGACATTCGTTTGCTGTACACTCCTGGATTTGATAGCTCGAAGGGAACCTACTGCGTCATTGTCTTTAAGGAAGAGGCTCATTTCATCAGAGCCTTTGATTGTTTTTATGCTGTATACTGTACCATGCTATCCGATAGGTTTATCAAATTTATATTTACTTTAGAGTCCTATACTACGGTGTGCTCAGGTATAATCCTTAAGGGCCACAGAGCGTTCTGGTTTTCATTCCACCTGAGTTCTTTGTTATCTAATTAACCCTTTTCTCAGGAGTACAGCAGGTAACCAAATTACAGCTACTGTAAAACATGCTGGACCGAGGTCCTCAGGGACTCCTGTCCTGTTCACTTACAGTATACTCAAAACAATTCTCATAGTCATGCCAAGAATTTCATTTGTTTTGCTAAGTGAATTGGGGGAGCTACATAAGGCTGTGTCAACAGAATTTCCTAGTGTGTTCTACACCTATCTGCTTTCCCAACACACTTCCTGGCAATGATCTATGTCTTTTCAGAACCCTCCGTGCCAGAAAACTTACCATATCAGGGTGCCTAAGAAATTAACTGACAGGAAAATAATTTATTTCATCATGAGGTGCAATGTACATTCATCACCCAAAAGGGGAGTTGGTTATGGAGCAGTCAATACATCAAGACACTGCCAGTTCCAAAAGGTATGACACCAGTAACAGCATCTTCACATTTGGATTTCCAGGTCAATAACTTGCACGGTTACATAACAGCACAGCTGGGATCTTCAGCTACATGATGCCCCTGTAAGAATAGACATGCTGTAAGAATTGTTACCTCCAGATTTTCCTAAATACTTCCTAAACAACGGAATTTCAGCACAAAGGGGATATTTGTGCACAAATGCCATGCTCACAAAACCTGTAAGCAGTGCTAGAATTCTTCTCTGTGGTGTGTCAGTGCTTTCCATGCATAAACTAATCTTAAGTCTAGCTGTCTAAAGTAATTACACAGCAAGCTAAAGAGGTATGCGCAGACAGAATCTGAATGAAACAGGAGTGACAGTCTAGGGAAGGGAGAAAAAAAAACACTAAAACTACCAGCCTGCACATACCAGGTATGTGCACATTGTACAGCAAGTCTTAGGGCTCAGAACAGAATGATTTTACTACAGACAGCCTATGTACAACACTATCTAGTTCGCTGAATGCACAGCAGGATCTCACGGTAAGAGGTTTAAAGGTTTAAAGAGCATGTTTTCCAGATAGCTTCCCCTACCTGGACCACTAAGCTTATGAGACAAGGTTCTGTGTGCAGCTCCAGAACCTGGACACAGAGGACAGATCTGCAAACCAGCCTGACTCTGCTCGTGCAACAATGCTCTTCACTACACTAAAAATTATTCCTTCAAGATCAGACCTCTTGCCTTGAGAAAGCATGTTAATACTGCATGAGACAGTCTTTCACAAATAGCAGAGCAGTTAAGCAAAAAATTAAAAGCTGAGCAAGCCACCATCAAGGCGTGGGAGCCCTGTCTGCATGTACACCTCACCTACAGAAGCAGTCTGTCTGTTCCTACTGACAGAGGCAAGTCAAGAGACGGAACAACATTTCTTTTTTCTTCTTTTTGGCTGAGGTAAGAGGAGAACAGCAACACTGAATAAAAGTGAAAGTCTGCATCCATGTTTGGAGAGAGAAATCCTCCAGATTATTGCATTTTCCACTGACAGAAACACAGCTATGATGGACGAATGCTCTGTGTAACCAATTTCAGCATCTTCTTAACTCTTTAAAGAGGTATAGAAAAAAAAAGAAAACATTCTCTTTACGACCTGAAACATTTTTGTTCTGCATTGGCTGATGTTTAGGAAATTAACTTTAGCCAACACTGGTATACTCTTAATTTCATGAGAAAGAAACAAGACAGGTTACAAATATCAAATCAGAAGGCGTTTCTATCAGTCCTAAGGGTAAATGTAAATGTTGCATGGCTTCATTAATGTAGAGAAGTGAGAGCTGAATTTGACCTACGTTTATGAATAATAAGTCACACATGATGCAAAGCTGGCGATACTTTTTTCTCCCGTCATCATTCTGTGCTGCTATTATGTCATCACCTGGCGTCGGAAGTGCACCTCGCTGCCAGCGACCACATCTTCATGAAACTCAGCCTCCGACTCCCCCTCCACCTCCCTCTCTATGCGCAGGAGAGCTCGCTCTGCAATCACCTGATAACGACACACACCAGCACTGGTTACAGAGCGCACAGGTTTGCCTCAGGTGACCCACTGCATCCATTCAGTACCAGTTATCCCGAGCAGTGGTGTTCTCTATACAAGCTAGAATTTTACAATGCTCGTCCTTTTTACTTGGTTATACATCTTATAAACACAGCTCTTCATGTCACATGCTACCTGTATACCTCGCATATCTTGGCAAGAGCTTAAGCAAGAAAGTAGTTCTGTAAGGAAATTAGCACTATCGGAGAATTCACTTCCGACTTCTGAAAACCATGCAAACCAAGAAGGATGAATGACTGCCTTCACCATCAATTATTGTTCCCTACAGAAAATGTTCTGAATATTGTTATTTCAAAATTTAAGTGTTCTTAATGGGGACGTCTTACTTGTAACTGTTCATCTATTCAGTAACTATAGCTCTAATCTATGCAAGATACTGGTGCTAAAACTAACACGTTTATCTTTAAAATTACTTTTCTCCTTCTGTCACTGATGTCACAGTGATGAGCTAGTGCTACTGTGTTTACTTTTTCCAAATTTGCAAACTTTTCCACATAGTGCCAGGCAGGACTACACTGTGTATAGAATACCAATCCATCACAAGCACACAGATACAACTTAGAGATACCAGTCAACCTTGACAGCAAGTCTTTGGAAGGTGGGAAACAAGCATCTGAAGAAAATCTACATGGAACCATGAGGAACATGCAAACTCCATACAGAAGTCTCTTAAGGCCAAAACCCATGACTGCAAAGCTATGAGGCAACAGCTAACCATTTGATAAATGGTAATTAGTAGTTAACAGTGGCTTACAAATATTTTTGGGTGGTTTCAAATTGGCAAGTCTTCCAAAATGCTTCAACTAGGACATTTTTCATTCATACTTTTTCACTAGGAAGATATTTCATGAAGCGATCGCTTTCAGTTGCAAAACAAATTGTTTAGGCTTTAAGCTAAATACTTAAGAACATCAGAATATGTACAAGAAGAAGCCACTTGGCCCATCTATCCTGTTTGGTAGTTATTGGCAAATTAATCCGAGGTTCTCGTCGAACTGTTTCATGAAGGAAGAAACCCAGATATCGGCCCTAGCAACATGGCTAGGTATCTTGTTCCACACTCCCACCACCCTCTGCATAAAGATGTGCCTTCTGTTTTCAGTTATACACACTTGTTCACGTTGTCCATTTCTACTTCATATTTCCCCCTGCTTATTCTATAGCAGCCCAATGGGTTGACTGTTCAAACCTTTCTGAATTCTGAATACTTGCAGGTCCCCTTACAGTCTTGATTGTTCAAGACTATAAAGTTCAGTTATTTCAGACTAATAGTGTGGGACTGACAGTACTGACTTGACTTTTGATAAAGGATGAATAATGATTTAGGAATTCATAAAACTTTATTCTAAGTTCTTTTGACAATATAAAGAAAAAAAAAAAGAGGTGAAGGAAGTACACATTCTAGTTTCAGATACATACTGTATGCTCCTAAAGCTCTGAACTGGATTTTTGTGATTAAGTTCTTGGAGAACAAAGCGATTCCTTACAGAGCTTTTTTCTTGTCAAGAGTTATTCACAGGAAAGTGGTTTTGAAAGAAAGATGCGTCGTAAATATGTTATAGTATATATAATGTTTTATAACGTATTTCAAAGGATATTACTTTAATAAAATAAAAATACTACTTTGGCAGATCATGAAAACTTCAGAAATATACATCTTATACTTCATTCAGATTGGGCACACATACATTCCTATTAGGAAATTACCTGTTTTTTTAAAAAACAACTAACCATATTTGTACTTGTAGAAAGATTTTCTACAATATTCTGTATATGCTGCAGTACAAAATTCTCCAATCTATTCCCACTGAACCAGTCTTGAAGCTCAACCTAAAAAGGATAATGTTCTGGGATACAGAGTGCTTCAGAGGTAGGAAATAAAACTTGGCCAATAAAATAGATCAGTGTGCAATAAACCTTTATATTCACAAATAATTAGCACAAAATGTTTGATGAATGTATTACATGGACCCATAAGAAAAAGTAAAGGAAGTGATCTGGTCAATTCCCCTCCTGCCCAAAAAGAATGTACTGCTGGAATGACCCGGTATGAACTACTGACCAGAACACTGCAGTAGTGTGCAGTAAACATGAGAAAAATGTTAGGTTTCACATTAGTCAAAACAAAATGCTGTAATTTATCAGATAAAAAACCAACACAGTCTCAAGCCAAAATGTGCCGATTCAATCCGATTTTCTCTCCACTGCAGGCCCTGGAACAAGTTCAAGTAAGGCAGACGATCAGGCACTGGCAGCCATGGCAACCACATGCAAGTCTGGCTTGCTTGGAAAATAAAGAACACTTCTCAAAAAAGCGCACACTTGTGAGACTTCCAGCAGCAAGTGTACATGTGAAAACGGGAAAATGATTACCATCCAGTAAGAAAAAGGATAAAATGCTTAACCTGTCAGGTTTTGGCACTTTAGCTGCTAATGACTCAGGAGTTAAACCAAACACTATTAGTTATCACACTTTGTTCAGAGGAAGGATGAATTATGTCATTGCCTTTTCATCGCAGATATAGACTACCCCATGTGAGTGTGTGTAATTTTGGCATCTTTAATATTCTTTAAAGGTCTCTGCAAGAAAAGTAGTTTCCTAATTTTTTTTAAAGTTCCTTTACTGGTGGCAGGGGAAGCCCTACACTTACCTCGTCTCGGCTGTTCAGCAGGACAATCCTGATGTCATCACCGGTGCCCCAGGTTTTCTGGTTCTTCCAGACAAAGTCACTGGGGGGGTTCGGGTTCACCCCAGCCCCCGAGGCCCAGATCTGAGGGGAGAAAGCTCACAGTCGTACACTGATCAGCAAGAGCTTTAAAGTCGTTCACATTGACACCACGCCATATAAGACATTTACTTAAATGCTCAATACCTTGTTGAAATAGGTTATGTTTTTTGGTGGAGGCAAGATTATTCACCTGACCCATATGCTATACAGAAACAACAATATGCTTAAATGTGTCATCCTCTATAAGCTTTGTGTCTAGGTGCAAGCAGAATGCATGCTCAAAAATGTTATTTTATTATAGCCTTTTATTACTATAGCTCCACTTACTGTGATTGTCTGCCCAGCTCTAAGCACAAATGAAGAGGGGATTGTAAATGCAGTTCCTGGCACTGCTGTATAATTTTTCAGAATCCACCCACCAATAGGCTGGTCCTGCAAATAAGCAAAATAAAACCGGAAAATCTAGAGTCCAGTAAGAGGTTTGACAACATGCACAAACAACAAAAGAGAGGTTTCAAAATAACCGCTGAAGTTGTACTCACAGTGTCTGAATTATTCCTGAGCTTGACAAAATTTCCTTCCAAGTCTACCTCATCAACAGACACTCCTCCTACAGATGAGGAATGCTGGGATATTTTGTACCCAGTAGAGACGCCTGGTCTCTCCTCTAGTTTCCTTTTCTTGCCACGGGGTCTCCAGGAGCTGTGCGCGTGACTGCGGGGGACAGCTGTCTGAGGCGAGGGGCCGGGGGAAAGGTTGAACCTGCCGAGCAAATGGGAATTATATCAGCTATCACACAAAGTTACTGAATACAGACCATTGGGCAGTCTTCCCATGAATGAACAGCACCACTGGAATCATCTTGCATATGGTTATTCGCTACAGGCACAATGAATCAATGAAGGATGATTACAGCTATAACTCCAGGACTATGTAACCCAGTGAAGCCTATCCCATTGAGGATGTAAAGTGAGTTGTTATCATAGTACCTCTGTTCTTCTCCTTCCAGCATTTTCCTATAGGCATTGATCTCCATGTCCAGGGCCAGTTTCACATCTAAGAGATTGGCATATTCCTCCAGCTGAGCCTGCATCCGCTGCCTCATTTCCACCATCTCCCGGTCTTTCTCCATCACCCGCTGATGACCAGAAACTCTCTCCCGGTCTAGTGCCTCTTCCAGGTCCCTGACTTTAGCCTCTAATGCGGTGTTCTGTCATGGAAATGACACAAAATAGGCTAAACCTGGTGTCCACTGGGCTAGCTTGAGAAGGAGGCCACACAGGCCACCTGGGGATATGTCTAAGGTTCTCTTGGTTTGCAGAAATCTTCTCACTGAAGAGGCCGCACAAAATACTCTTCTTCAATATTATGATGCCTTTTTTAAAAATTTGACATTTTAAAATTGTGGGAAAAAAACATAAAAACAATTATACCACTGTTTAAACATTCATGCCTAATAAGAAATCACAGATTTCGATTTTCTGCGCTGTACTTCAGTCTGAGATGGTGGTTTAAGTGCAGACATCGCCCTTAAGGACTATTTCAAGTCAAAGGGAGCCATCTAGGTCAATCCAAATGCTACTGCAGCTGTTCACATTATGAACAGTTTAGTTACACAGCTAAAAGTTACACTCCCAAACAATGAGTTTAACACAGATTGCAGTGATTAGAGAAAATGAAAAATTTCTTTACCTGCTTTTGAAAATGACTGAGCTGAGATGATAAAGTTTCCACTCTCATTTTAGTTCCCATGAGCTCTTCTCTTGAAGCGCAGGCTAAATCACTGTTCTTGGCAGCAGCCAGCTGCGCGTTCTCCAGCTACATGGCAAAGACACCACAGGAAACATGGTACACTCCCACACGGCACTTCATACAGACCTAGACCTTCCTACAAACACTATTCTGCATATTACAGCAGTATCGTTTGGGACCCTTTCGATTACTTAAGCTATGAGATATACTTGTGACATACTGTAGCAAGGAAAAAGTTCACCTCCTGAGTCTCTCTAGGGCCACCGGAGGGCCCCAGAGACAAGAAAACCAGCCCTCTCACTCTTGCGTGTCAACTGTGTGAATACCTCACAGCATTAACACCTGTTGGTTTAATTAAGAGGACTATACAGTATTAAAGGTTCACAAGGCTACTTGGGCATTCATGCCAGAACCACACCAAGAGTGAGCTCAGGGGCAGCCTTTCTCTACACCAGAGAAAATAAATCTTTTACAGAGCTTTAATGCTCACACCTAACTTCAGATAATAAAGAGCATACAACAGAGCGACTTCACACCGGCGCCAATATCAGAGATATTAGACATGAGCCGGCGAACTGCGCAGCCTAAAAACACACACAACGTACTGCCACACACTCTACAGGGAGATGCCTATAGAAATTATTGCTGAGCTTAAGTTTTGCTCTATTCTTGACCTCCTGTAAAGGACCAACTCACACGTGCCACTTATATGCTATTATATTTACTGTACTGCTTTACTTTCTGCTCTACTTGAGGAAAGTATTACCTTCAAGCGAAGCAAAGTTCCCTTCCTGATTTCAGTTTCCTCTCAGCACTTTACCTCTTTGCTCTCTGCCAGCTGCTGGTCTAAGACTGTCCTATACATGAAGTTCTGCTGACTGATCCAAGACTGCATCACAGAAAAAATGTGCATTTACGGAGGTCAACCCAGGGAAGACTTGAGAGCAACAGTCCACTTCACTTGCTTTTGCCCTGACAGGCAGACCTCTCTTGCCCTTTTGCTTTGTAAAACATTCTATATAATTATGGAATAAAGCTCTAAGAGTAGTTGAAAGGCTATATACCTTTGCACTGAATGTTCTCTCGAGCTCCTCCTTGTACTGCTGGATGTCATACTCGTGTTCATTTCGGAGCTGTTTCAGCGCCTCTGCCAATTTACTCTCAAACTCCTTCCGCCGGCCAGAATCCAGCTCCACCAATTTTTTCTCATGGCGGGTCCTCGTTTCCCTGATTTCCTACGAAGATCACAGCGTTGAGTAACCGGAATGAGGCGGCCTCACATTCAAAGGCTGAACTCAAAAGGACCCTGAAGCACCATCCTGAACATGCTTAGCAACAAAAGAGGACTCTTACACATTCATACAGTATCAATTCAAAGAGCACCTTGTAATGATGAATAACAGATACACCTCTTCCATCAACCCTTAAAAAATGTAAATATGACCGTTTTAAAGCAGAATTAGGCTAACTTTATATAGCCTGATACTGTCAGAACTCAGAAGCTAAGCATAGCCGAGTCTTGTACTATGATGCAGCTGTAATTGCTCCTTGTAGATAAATAGATGGTGCTCTTCCCTCTGATGGGAACTTCCATACAAAAAAGCCCTAGTTTGCCTCCTAGTGATCAGTGACACCATGCTATAGAAGGTGCCTTCCTTTGGATCAGACATTAACCAAGGTTAATTACAGTTAATTCCATACTTATAAGGGTACAAAAATTCCACTCTGGGCTTCAACAACCTGGTCTCCACAGAGTTTTCCATTAATTCAGCTGGTGAAGCTGTTTCTCCCTCTTCCACCTGATCTGCTGCCTGAGAGAGCAGAATGACTACCACTAGGTGGGGCTGCACTTCACTGATGGAGAAAGTGAGTCCCCTGCCTATCTGTAAAGCTCGTTGAGATGTAACAACAAACAAATGCTAAAGGTTACTATATCATTATGACTAAAACATCATTAACCATAACAAAGAAACCATGGATTTACAAGTCTCCCATACTTCCTCACTGAGCTGCTTCTGAAAATCCATCTGTTCCCGCAGTGTCTGCACTTGGTTCTCCAAGTCAACTCTTCGCAACATTTCATCATGGAGCTGTGTCCTGGCATCATTTAGTGCAGATTCTAGCTAGGGAACACAAACAATGAAGTTATGCATTTGTCCATGGAATAGATTGGAAAACTGTGATTTTGGCTAATAGTAAGGAATACAGTAGGGTTTCAACATTCGCAGGATTGTGGTGCAGAGAACTGCTGTGAATAGTCAAATCTGCATCCGGAATAACCAAGTCCAGTACTGTACCGTTTCATAATGAAGTAGCTCAAGTAGGTAGTTGCGTCAGCATGCGTAGGCTGCAAAAGAACAAGTAAAGCTTTACTCCATGCTGAAAAGAGAAGAAAAGAGACAACGTTTCGGCCGTGGAGCCTTCTTCACCCAAAGAAGGCTCCACAGTCGAAATGTCACTTCTCTTGTCTTCTCTATTCAGCATGGAATAAAGCTTTACTTGTTCCAGTTTCATAATGTACTATTGTGTATTGTATGCATGGTTAAAAGACTTATTTAACTCTCTTATAGTTTATGATAATCAACGTACTATTGCTTTGGCTTTAAGTTAATTAAAATAACATCAGTCAACTAAAACCAACACCAATAATCACAAACTCAAGTTAATTAGCTAAAATAAATAATATGAATCCCTCCTCTGCATCCAGTGGATGCCTGCACTTTCTCCTTCTGCCTTTCAAGCTATTTCCCCTTACAAGCTCTGTAATTAGCACACCCCACTGTAATGAAAAGGGCAATGAAACTGTCAGTGAGCTTGTAAAGTCTTCTCCAGCCTGTCAGTCCCCATGCTGCCAACACAGGACCGGGACTTTCGCTACAAGACACAAACAAGACCACGTTGAGAAGTGGACTCTGGGTAGTGTGTACCTGGGCAGGTGGCAGGGAGAGACTCACTCACAGCTAGTTTCGTCTCACAATCCTAGTCTCTTGTGCGGCTAATCTGAAAGTTGAGCTTAACAGTTCAGTTCAGTCTTGTCCCGCTCTGCTTTTCTTCCATCCAACTTGGATTCTAAACATCACCCAGCCCAAATCACAAATTTGTGAAACAAGAACAAGAACACTACAAATGAAGTTATGTGCTGCTTAAATCTTTTGGGAAGATCTGAAAAATCCTTATGGGCCATCCAGTTTAGTCCACAAAGTGGCTGTCTGAGAGAGCAGGGCAGTCTCAGGCTCATTACCTAAAATAACATGAGGCAGTCCAGACTTGGTGATACAATAATTAGGACAAGTGAAGCTAGAAAGAGTTTGTTTTTCCTTATTGAAAACAATAGGACTGAACTAGTTTGGTGCAAACGACTTTGTGAAAATAACACAGAGGTTTTCTTCTCCAGAATTGTTTGTAGATAAGAAGAATGAGTGTTATTAAAGGAGAAGATTTCCAAGCATCTTTGTCTATTCAAGAGCTAACTGTAAGAAACTGGCAGCGGTTGTGAAACTGCTTATAAAGACAGTTATCATCCAATACAACACTGACTTTAAAAATGTAAGGATGAATTAATCCGGAATAGTGGTACTAGAATGCACTTTATAATTACTTTGGCAATCTGAGCAGTATGTTCAGAAGTTTCGTTTTCTAGTCTTCTGTTTCCTGCCAGCAAGTTGGCCACTTCTGCTTCTTTGGAGTTGAGCAGAGCTTCAAGGTTTCTTAAACGACCAGCTGCTGTGGTCAACTCAGCCTCCTTCTTACTGTTCCTGAGAACAGAGGTGAGGAACAGGGACTGTCAGAGACACTTCACCGCAAACCGATCAAAAAACCTATTGAACACAAAATACCCTCAAGGAGTACAGCTTCAGGACTGATTGAACCCTCTAAGCACAAAGGCAGTTTTTCCAGATGTAAGCACCTGATACTTGACATTTACTTTCCATTCAGTCACATTATCTTGAAAAAAAAAGCATTGATGAAAAAGAAGATTAAGGTTATCTCCCACCTAATGAAATCAAGTGGAGACCTGGACACTTATATTCAGAATACAGGCCCCTCATCTATCAAGGGCTCAATTTACACCGAGATGGAAATATGATCAAAGGTAACTCACTGATGAAAGCCAAGGGCAAAACATATAAACATTTGACGGGAACCATCAGCTTATATGTGGGGTGGAGGACGTGTTTATTTCTCGTTTATTATGTTTATAGAAAATGCGCAGGAGAATTATTTGAGGAAATATATAAAAAATAAAATGGTCTGTGTTCGTAAGTATTCTTCAAATGACTCTCTTTCTACACTGAAGGTGTAACAGGCCCACCTGCACAGGGAAAGGCAAGTCATGGCACTCTGAACTCTGCATTCGACAACATTTCGACAACACCTGTTTAAACTCGTCTTTACATTGCTTATGGACAGGAGGGCTCACGACTGCGTCTCAAAGCCGTTTACCTCGTCTGCAGCTGCCGGTGGTCCTCTGTGAGCTTGCTTAGCTCTAGCTGAAGCCTGGCTCTCTCGTTGGCCGTATCGTCCAGCAGCTTCCTGGCCTCGGCGAGCTCCGAGCCGTACAGCAGCCGGATTTTATCCACCTCCCGGGACGAGTTTTCCTCTTTCTCCTCCAGCAGAAGCTGTATGGAGGCTTTGTCATTCTCCAGCTGCTGGACTCGCTCGATGTAAGCGGCAAGGCGATCATTGAGCTGCCTGAGCTCCTCTTTCTCCTGCAAACGACTCAGACGCGTGGGGCTGGAGCCTGACGGAGAGACCCCAGCCGTGCTGCGCCTTGTGGTCCGGGATGCCCGGCTTGTCGAGGTGGCCGGAGGGGAAGTTACAAAAGCCATTGCTAGTTACGGATACACCTGTAATCTCTAAGCAAATATAAGATCAGTTATATGTAAACCGCTAAATGTGTTTATAATTTGGCTCAGATCTTTCTTTAAAACTAACCTTTATAACACTGCGCCATTAAAATAGTCTAGTATCTTGAGCACCAGTTTATCTTAAGCACTAAATTCCTAAAGATACCATTGCCTAAAATAACAGCGCCTATTCAAATAGAATTTTCGAATACCAGTTTCTAAAAGGCTACAACACGGATTAAAATGAACTGTAGTTAGACGACAAAACGCTGGCCGCCATTATTTGAGGGAGAATATTACTGCTCACTACCTTGGCTGACGCAGTCTCAGACCAAATATTTAACCGCTTTTTCTAATTCCAAAAAAAAAACCCACTCCCCGTACTAACAGCTGTTAAGAAGTGACTGTATAAATAGTAGGAGTGATGTCACATCACAAGGTCACAAGCAAGGGAGAGTAATCGAATTTAAAGGGAAAGCTTTAGTCAACTGTTCTGATCAAGTCTGCGGCGATCGAGGATTGCCTGACTTTAGTGCACAAACCGCACTGTGCGGTTTTACTCAAAGTTACCACACGCGTCTTGTGTAATGGCAGTGCATACTTTGAATAACACAGTCACGGGGCAAATAAGGAGGACTGCAATTTAAAAATGAACGTGAATATATAAAAGTTGGGCGCCAAGTACTGTACAGTATATGAAACCGTTAGTATTGTATCATGTCCGTTTCCAGGTATTTTAACTGAATATGTGAATACAGTACTCACTTGTCTAAATGTTGAAATGAGTAATATTTGAAAATATTTTATTCTGCATGGGAACAAATTAAATAAATACTCTTTATTTGTAAGCAAAGTAAAACTTAACAAGTGCCACTTGTGAGCAAAACTGGTAAATATCACCCATCGGTAAAATTACCAGACATCCTGAACACAAAGTGTCGTCAGTCTGAGGGGAGAAAAGATCTGCATGATCTGTAAAACAGATTCCGTTGGAAAACATGAGTATTTATGCTCAATGATTTGAAACTAAACACCTCTTCTTGTATTTTTACATTACAGCTGGAAGAATTTATATCTTCTGAATCTCCTGCCTTAATAATAGTTCAATTAGCTACCTGGGGAACCTGAAAGATCAGTTAACAAAACATCAGTTAAACACATTTGACTGAATACCTGTAGTAGTTTTACTTTTCTAAAGTACTATACAATTGGACAATTTAAAATTGCTTTCTTTATGTTCACCTGTCTTTGAAAACTTCTTTGTGAAAAGGGGATTTCATCATTTTTCTGACTAAATTACTTACTTTCAAAAACGTCCTCTACTAAAGACCTCCAACATAAACATAACAATGGAAATAAAATTTGTAGTTATTGTTCATGGTGGTACTATTACTTAACAATTGGTCCGCAAGCCAACATCCACTGGATGTTGCTATCAGAGCAGATTGCCTGTACAAGAGCTGCTTTAGTAAATACTGCTATACTCAAAGTTTCCCTTCATTTCTGGTTACTGCCTACACATCTCAAGGTTTAAAAGATACCCTTTCAAATTCAATTTTTTAATTTTATTTACACAGCAGCAAATATTAAAGTAGTAGGGTTAGATCCTAATGAAGGTGATGGAGGGATGAATGTAGCAGAGGTTGTTTGGCGTGACCCTCCTAGCTGAGAGAATGGCAGCCTGACTGTAAGGACGAGGCTGACCATACCCCTCTTCACTTTCATAAGGAATGAGCTGGGGAGCTGCTGCAAGGGTTCGAAAGAGAGATGTGCTAAGGGGAGAACAAGTGGTGAAATACATGTGAATACAGTATGTACACATAGGAGTGAATGTAAGGTCCATTAATTGTATATGTATAATGTATAATTGTATATGAATTGTATTGATATTCTATATAAAAACTATAAATTAATATACTGTATTTCTTCACATACACTAAGCACTCATTTTATATTAAACCTTCCTTCCATCCATTTTCTAACTCCTTCTTCCAGGGATATCCCAGCAAGCAATCCCAGCAAGCAATGGGTGGAAGTCAGAATACTACCCTGGACAGGACACCAGTACATCACAGTGCAGATACAGAAACACAGACATGAACACACTCACACCAGGGCCAATTTTCCCAGAAGCTAGTTAACCTACCAGTATGTTTTGGATTGTGGGAGGAAACCCACACAAACACACACGAGAACATACAAATTCCACATAGACAGCAGCACCCCAGGAATGGAACCCAGGGACCCAGCTCTGCAAGGCAGCAACACTAAACCCACCATGCCACCTGCGACAAACCGCTTAATTCATGAAATTGCAGAAGGCTGTCCTCTCAAGTTAACTAAACACATCTTTAAGTTGTGTGATCTTTTTCCTCAGTCTGTAGTCTTGTGGTTAGGCACTTGGTTGTTAGTTTGCACACTTCTCAAGCAATTTGCCTTTTTGATACTTGGCAATGTTTTTCCTACCCAGCAAGCAATGAGCACAAGGCAGGATACACCCTGGATGGGGCACCAGTCTTTCTGATCACAGTGGGAATGTTATGTCCAGGATTATGATCAACTTATGTTAATATTGTTTTTAAAGCTGTTACATGGAGTAACTATATATTATATGTATATAATTTACAGTATAACACTTTATATTATGTAGCATGAAGCAAATACTGTATGTATGTATGCAGTCATTTGTCCATGAATAATGTTTATAAATCCATTCTTATACAGTAATAATAAAACACAAATTCACATAGCTTGTGCTTTTGAGGTAACATTACTTCGTTTAAGGTTATAACTTTGCTATACTGTACGTCACAAAATGTCACCAAATTTGGCACATGGACCCAAGTATCGCAGGGTCATGTCATGTCATTTACCAAACCGCTTTATACTGTAGCTTACAGTGTTGCGGGAAGCCGGAGCCTACCCGGCAAGCAACGAGTACAAGGCAGGGTACACCCTGGGCGGGGCGCCAGTCCATCACAGGGCCAGTGCAAGCCAATCAGACATGGGGACGATTTGGAGGCCACGGTAAAGGCCGAGGGGGGAAATTTGGCCCAGAAGCCGGGATAACTCCCTACTTTTCTCGAGAATTACCCTGGGATCTTTAATGACCACTGAGAGTTAGGACCTCGGTTTAACATCTCATCCGAAAGACGGCGCCCACGACAGTATAGTGTCGTAACGCAGGGTACTTCAGGTAAATTCAAGTTGAGAAAGAAAACTGCAGCACGTGTGTCTCCACCAGGGGGCGCGCATTCCCTAGGATTTCATCTGCCTTTCCCGACAGCATTTCTTTGCTGTCTCATTTATCATACTGTATGTCTACTAACCATTTGTGTACGCTGCATTTATTTTTTAGACTTTTCTAAAAAAACGTATTTCAGAGCCAGCTTTTCAATACACAACACACAGGTTATTACGTTCTTGAAGGCCTACAATAGAGCAGCATATGTTCTGTGCAGAATGCCTTAAGCAGAAAAGTTTCATTCTTTAAATTCAGTTAATGTGACCAGAGACATAACATTCATTTATAAAAATGGGAATGGCTCTTAGTATTTTTTTTTGTTTTCTTAAGCTTAACTGTCCAATAAATGTTTCACTGGCTTGATTTATGGTCAATATATTTAGGTAATAATGCTGATGGTGAAAGCATGGAATAAAGAAGCAATTATTTCTGAATGTCACTTTATTGGCATTTTTCCATGTAGGACTAACATTAAATAAATTCAAGTGAAAATGTGATATTTTTAGCAGGCCCGCAAAGGAATATTTTGACAGTAGTGGTGTCATCTTGTCAGGTTTCAGTAGCTCAGGAGGCCTGGGCCTGCTCAGTACTAGGATGGGAGAGGTCTAAGGAAAAACAGGTCACAGTGGTAAGATGTGTTGGGAGACCAGTAGGTGGCACTCTTATCTCTGGACAAGAATTTCCTGTCTGACTTGTAAAGATTTTGTTCTACCTGAAGCTCCCCTTTAATTCAACTGGTGAAGCAGTTTCTCACTGCTTCATTCTACATAATGGCTGGAACATCGATTTGGGATACTTTAGGATATAAAGTGCAATACAATTGCAAGAAATACTTGTTTTTATTAAAAGACAATACTGATGCTCTAGTTAAGAGTCTGAATAGGAATGTACTCCATTATCCAGATACAGTACAGTAGCAATTTTCCATTGGCCTGACAGAGACAACAATGAAAGCTGTTTATACAGAGTACACAAAACATTCAGTGGATTCTACAGATCCAGTACTGTAAACAATCAATATAGTATAAATAACAAAACCATACAATACAGTCCAAAAACATAACATTCAAGAGTGAGCTACATACATAGATATGCTGTCAATGTAATGCTGTGAACATTAGGGTTTAAAAGAATAACTGCACTGGGAATAAATGACTTTCCTATAAACACTCCTACAATAGTATAGATGTGGATTGAGTTTACCTTGGGCATGAAGTTTACTATAGTATGTGGTTGGTACAACACTCAATGACAACTGGAGTATTTTTTACATAGGTGGCCCTTTGAAATCAGACTGAGTAAACATAGTGTTGTAGCTGATATGCTGTATGTAAAATTTATTTTAACGAAGGATTAAACATTAAAAGTGAAGTTCATTACAGCTGTATATTATGAAGTGTAAAACAAGGTGCTTGTTTTTTCAGATTTAATTTAATGATTAACTATTATTCAATCTAGAAGTTACCCAACTAATATACTTGAAAAGCACAAGTTATAAGTTGATGCTCTTCTGTTGCTTTTCTTTTAAAAATATACGTTTTTAGATTGGTATTTTTCTTTTAATGAAAGATAATTACTTGAAACATTCAAAAACAGCTGGCTGGGGAGTTTGTTATATGAGGATTCTTTACTAAAGACAAAACACACGGTCACACAGATTTGGTTTTTTTATGCAGAAGATTCTTGCCTTACAGTCCCACGGTGACTGTAGTTTAAAAATTCAGGCGTTTTTGTGATGATAAGAGAAAAGCAAGATGAGAAAAACACAATTTCCCTCTGTAACCTATTTTGGTATCTGCTTCCTAATGTGGGACAGAGGTTGCGATGCACATCTGTAGGCTTCTGCAGCTGCAGCAGTAGCAGTCCTGTGACTTGTTTTGGCTTCTGGGCAAAGAGGCGTCACACAAATCAAGGACTGAGGAAACCTGCCCACAGCTAAAACTACCATTTCTACTAAAGAGAGAGTTATATTATAGAGTATAGTATACATGAAAATTCACTCTGGGACACTGATGTTTTGAAATCACTTAGCTTAGGTAGCTGTGCTTTGACTCATTGAAGGGAGCAGTGGTAAGGACTCTGAGCACCAGAGCAGAGTGGTCTGGATTCAAATCCTAGCTGTGATGCAGTTGTTGTATTCTTTAGTGTGATATTTCACTTGAATTGCACCAAGTTATTTGTGCAAGTGGGCCTTTGTTCTTACTTTCCTGGATAAATGTTTTTAAAAATGAAATGTTTCAAGTTAGTTCTTTATTGCCACATCTTTGAAGCTTTTCTTAAGCAGGCAGGCAGGTTTGTCCAATCAATGCGGGTTTTCTTTGGTTTTACATTATGTGCATCATTATCTTTTTTTTAATGTCTGAATTTCTTGTACTGTGTAGAACCCTTTACAGAATGGCTATGGTAAAAATGATCTGCTATTTATCATTTAAATGACCTCTACAATAGCATTGATCTGGAGCGGTTGCTTCAGAACCATTGCATGGGACAAATCGGAGTGCTAACCGCCCCTCCCGAGGGAGAAAAGCATTGTGAAGTCCAGACAATTTAGTGATCAAATCAGAGTAGTGCCTTCCCATCTCACAAGTGCTGAGTTCTGGTGAAGACACTAATGAACTGAGCACACTGGTGGCTGAGAGAGTGCAGTGCCATAGTTAATTAAACTCAAATGGTTCCCCTTTGACTGCCAGATTTTACTCTTCACCTGATAATGAAGTGGCAAACTGTGCCCTTTCAGGAGCTTTTGTGGATGTTGTTGCTTTCATCTGATTTTTCCTGAGGAACTTATTGACAGATTTTGACCGAAACTGCAACATTATGTCAACAGGTCTTAGAAAATTAATTTTCACTCGCCTGGTTACGGGTACCTACTGTATAACAGAAACATTGTTTATTTTACAACTTCTAAGGCGAAAGTTGGTCACTTATCGCTCCTCTCACAGATGCCTTAAAATGATAGTGTTGTTCAGAAAAAGGAATATGAAATAAAGTGTTGCTAATGGTGTTTTAACGGTCTCCAATTTATTTTCGCTACAGCAAAGAGTGTCTGGCGTTGAAGAAACATTCACGTTAGCCACATAGTTATTTACCGCATAACTACACATGGCACCAAATTAAAAAATAATTTCACAGAACTACCGTCAAGAGTGGAAAAATGTTAACTTTAAAAATAAAAAAACTAACGTGTGTGTAAAGAAAGTCATATACTGTTCTTATTTTTGCAACAATGTACTCTTTACCTCAGCAATCTAGCTGAAGTATCCTGATCGTTACTCATCATTCAAGTGTTTTAAATGTTAGCTACATTTTCTTTAGGGTTCTCCTGGGCTTCATAATCCATGTTCGAGATACTATATTGCTGAAATGATCCACTCTGCGTATTTATTTTCAAACAATACTCTATGGAAGCAAAAAAGATCTAGGTTTTGGAAAAGTATTTTGGAAATGCGCAGACTTTACATCCCTTACATACCGATCCTTTCACGTAGTTTGAAAATCATTGCCTTGTTGCTCTAAGGCCATGTCATTATTACTTTTTTAAACTTGTTCTGTAGTAAATGAAAATACATATAAAAGACCGATGTAACCGCTAAATAGGGATGTGTGCATATCTTTATGTAAAATGTCTAAAACAGTAAAACCACGTTTTACCCTCAATGGGTTAGGCATTTCTACCGTATACGCACTGTGCTAAAGATATACTGTAAATGCAAATTATATTATAATATAGATTAGGTATATAGAGTATTCTAACCACATTGTAAGAAACCGACCGCTTTAAATGCATGAAATCATTTAGTCAATTAAGACAAGTTATTATATCAACCTGATATTGAGGAAAATAGAGGTAGAACAGGCACAATGCTTTCTGATCAAATTTCGCACTTGGCAGGCGAATCAACCCACACTCTCCTTAAGCGCTTTAAAATTGTCTAAACTTCAGCGCCGTCTAGGACGCCTGGCGGAGCTAGAAGGCAAACTGCTGCAGCTACAGTACCTACCACTTCATTAGCTTAAATCCTGCTTCAAGCCTAGACGCGCTGAGCTGGGGGAGCGAAAGTCACGGCTGTTTGAATACCAGAGAAACTAAACCTTTATTTCCTATGAGGCGTTCAATGAAATAAATACTTAGGTCAACAAGATCTGCTTTCTCTCCTCCCCGTTGCAACTCCAGAAACCAGTGACGATTGGAGTGGACACGCATGTTTGTTGCTGATGATATTTGTCTTTCTCTGAGGATTACAGAGAAAATGCGGGACTCTTCGTGACGTTTTCAAGTTAAGGTAAGAAGCAGACTTTTAACACGTGTGTGTATTTAATTCTACAGCGGACAACTTAGTAGTTGGATATAGCTGCCAACTTCCTATTGCTTTACTGGGACGCACTGGCGCTGGTCAGCGTGTTGGTGGGGCTCCGGGAGTAAATTGAAGTATTTTAAACTAAGCTCCGTTTTGAACTCCTTGACTTGCAGTGCTTTTATTGCTAAAAAGCTGTTAAGCATCAGTCTCCTTGAGAGCTTCGGGGCAGTATTCGGGACATAGTACGTCAGCAAAGTGGGGTCTTTACTGAAGAATGAGCAAGTGCGCAATAATCACCAACCACGTCTGTGATGCCTATCTGTCACTTCTTTAAACTTTGCAAAACAGGTGTACTGTCTGCGTAGCAGCGTTCCCCTCCGAAACTTGTGAAGATGTATAAAAGAAGTGTATATACAGTATATTCCTGCTTGTTTTTATTTGCGTTGCAACGGAATTGGTTGAACAAACTCCAAGTAAACATTCTGCCAACCGGTCTGTTCTGTTTTGTGAAGTTCCTTCTACTGAATTTGCAGTCCGTACTGCGGTACCTCGGAACAGTCGGAAATGTGTGATGGAGCCCAAGCAGTTCTTCCTTACATTGCACTTAGCGGCATCTCTTTCCTGGCGCGACTACCAATCAGGAAATGTCATTTATTCTCAATGGTAAAAAAGTTCAGATTGAGCGTATGATCTTTCTATTCAAACATATCATTAGTATGGAATTTAATTCGAAAATATTTCCATACTGCTCGTGTTAGGTTAATATCTATAATACTCGCTGGGTAATTGAGATTCAGGCTGCTTAATGACTAGGACATCTGTCAATTATAAACAATCCGGCTGCACTGCCTTGTTAAGTGTTTATCAACCTGTACTGAGAGACTTTCAGACGCTGTTTACTTCATAGCCATTTCATAATGCACCGTGTAATTCAGTATTTGTACCTGATATCTACTATTGGATTATTTTCTAAACAGTAGTAAGTGTAAAAAGTGATAAGAACAGAAGAGAATAAAGGTACCAGCCAATAATTAATCAGAATAGGAACGGCGTGGTTAATAATCACCCGTGCAATAATGTATGCCAAGTGTCTCATGGTGCAATCACTGAGAACGCGGCTCTTAATGTCATTTTAAAATATTTCGTACGGCTCATGTTAATTAGATCACACATACGTTCAGACTCTATTGCATTCTGTAACTGTGATAACACGTTGTTCCAAATACAAATGATCGGTGATGTAATCAGAACCAGAGATCCAAATTCAGCTTTTTTAAGGGCCTTTTCTTCTGTTCCCTTCCATAAAACTAAAAACAGCACCCCAGTGAAAATTATACCATAATCCAAATCTGATCTGAATAATTGAGGCTATTAGAAATGTTAGAAATGTATATAGATCATTAACATAATGATGACAGTGGTTCGTTCCAGTTTTATTAATAGTGAGCTGAAGAATGAGAATGAGAATTCAGGTTACCTCGGGTTTATATCTGTCATACAAATGACCATTTCGGTCCTCCTCGGTGTGTTTGACCTGTAGCGCCCTGGGCTAATGAGCATACAGTGAGACATACAGTGGACATTCAAAAAACATTAAAAAGGTAAAAAAATATATATATAACCACCTATACGTGACTGAATGAAATTGAACTTTAATTTAATCCCCTGAAGCCTCACAGAAAGACAAAAATGATATATTTTTTTAAAAAGGCGAGAAGAAACCACTAGCACTAGCCAGATCACATTTCTACTAGAAGGGGATTTGAATGACTCAATAAGTTTGGATGGCTACTTTACATGTCCAAAAAAACTATTTTTCACATTGAAACTACCTGATCTCTGTGGTGTGCTCGTGGCGTGCGCTAAGAGTCGGAATCGCTGGCCAGCAAAAACCTTTTTTTGTTTTATTTGCACCGATTCCAAAAACAGTTTCATGTCTTCACACAGTTTTCTTAATTCAAGAAGGGACTGGCGGCGTGTGCTTCAGCTTGTTTATACTGAAACAATCTCTCTTTGACACAGGCGGAATCAAAGTACCATGGCTAAGCATTCCGATCTGGACAGCGCGGCCGAGAGGGAACTGGATCTGCTCACGTGGAGGATAAGCATAGCTGTCTTCCTGATCTGCTGTGGCGCCCAGGTATGAGAAATATTTGTCAAATACCTTCTCCTTCTTCAGCGTATGCTGTGCGCACAGCTTGCGTAGTAGTTCAGCCCCTGAAAAACCCGATGTCCCTGTAATAATTTCTGTAAGTCAGATATGAAATAAATATTTATTTAGTCACATTTTGTTATTGTCGCTGTGGGTGGGGGCTCCTTACCCCACCTGGTACGCCGGTCACGTGAAGAACTACCTCTCTTCACCTGTGCTACAGCTTTAATTGCCTGGTCTGAATTGATAAGAAAGCATCTCCAGCTAAAGCAGAGGAAAATAAATGATTATGATGCTTAATCTTATTTAGAAGGGGCCAGGGAGAGGAGCTTCTGTAACTTAATACTCTCAGCGTTTAGGATTGCAGTGTGAATTTGTCTGCTTGTCAGTCTAAATGTTAATTCCCTTCAAAACAAGGGGAATCAACATTTGATATTTAATCCCCTTTACTGCTCTGTACTTAAAAGTCTCCTCTAATTGGATTTTTGCATAGCTCAGATGCCACTGGGCTACCAGGGTTCAGTGCAAAGTTCTTGTTCAATATAGCATAGTAGACTTTGATAATGCACTAGAGAAGAACCCGATAAAGTTCGAATGCAGACCATCCTCGTCTTAAGAAGCAGAAAGGCTGAAATAAACCATGTTAAATGATATTTTCTGGATTGTGGTTTTTGTTCTATAAATTGTGTCTCATCCTTGAGCTTGTTACTTTGTGAAGGTTTTAAAGTTATAAGCTTTACCACTGGAATGATGGAAAGTTCCCAGAACAAAAACAGTGTTCCTTGTGGGAATTTTAATTTTTACTGGTGTTAGCTTTGTAAATTCAATTTGTGTAAATCTGGTTGTAATATTTAACACCTTTTTGCAAAATAAGCTCTGGAAAATGTGGTTGTTTGGAATTCCAGCCAGAGAAGAGGGGTTGGTTGTAGGCATGTCTGCCTTGTGTCGTTTTTTTAAATGGGTTTCAACCAATAAATCCTGTGGATGATATCAGATGTAACTCGCTGTAGTCACAAACACTGGGTACAAAGGCCTGTTGGCAGAAATAAGAATTCTTTTCCATAAAGTGCAAGTGAAGCCTGATGAAACAAAGTGTCTAACAGTAAAATCTGTCAAATGCTTAAAGATTTTTTTTGAAAGGCAGATGAACAATGCATTATGTAAACACTGCCATTACGGGTTATTTTTACAGGCAGATGTTAAGCGAGAAGAGAAGAGATAGATATGCTCAACACAAGATGTTGTTTCCAATACCGTTTCTTTAAACATGCAGATGTTTAGTTAAATGGCTGAAATGTTGACAGAGTGTGAACTGCAGGCATTCCCATACTCGCACGAAATGCTGCCTCTCAAAAAGCTTGGCTTCCTAAATCTGTGTTTCTTTGGTTTGTCTGTTGTACATAGCATGAAGGGTATTCATAGATTATTAGCACTTAATCGTTTCTAAACTGTGTGCTAAGCATATGTGAAAGTAGGACCGATATAGAAGGAGCCCCTCCAAGTACTTTGTGTGTTTTTTCTCACATACAGTAAGTGTTTTGTCGCAGACAAGTCTGTCTGTCCTCAAGTGCTGTGAGGACACTAGACTCAGTATGAGGGACACTGGTGGGGTATTACTCCAAGCTTAGCGCAGTGTCAGCCTTTTTACAGTCTTATAGAGTTTGCTTGTAGAAATGTTGGCCTTCTGCATTTTTTTGTCTTGCTATTCATTTTGCAGTCAGGTTGTTAAACAGGAACTAATTAAAATGAATGAGCTAAAGGCAAGGTTTGGGTGTATATTTAAAAATGGACAAATCTTCATTAAAAGGTATTTTTCCCATCTGTGTAGAAAACATATAAAATGTCAAGATATTGGTTTTGACTGTATTTACATGTAGTTTAATGTGTCCTATGTTTTGGGAGTTGGGGAATTTTTATTGTTGGAATGTGCCATGGCTACAGCTGCTCTGTGTTAGTTCAAAGTAAAGAGGTCCTGTTCTTCACCACTGGACACCAGGTAAAAACGGAGTAGCACAGCACGGGCAGGTGAATTTATCCAGATCTTTGGCTTCCTGGTACAGGTACCCATATGACAAGTGTGACATATGGGTACTGTATATGATGATTCCCTCTCTCATAACTGACAAACAGCTGCAACTGTACAGTACATTGCATGAAGGCGTTGAAAGCCAGGGGACTTTATTTTTCTCCATATAAAACTGGATTTATAGTGAATATACAATACAGACTTTTCACCTGCAGTGTTGTGAAAATGTGTATAGTACTTCATAAACATTTTGGAGCAGAAGTTAAAAAAATCTTCTCCTTTTTTAACCTGGTGAAATTCTTTTACCCTTAAAAATCTAACCAGACATCAAACCTTATGAATAATACACTTTTTAATGTTTTCTATAGTAGAAATGTTGCCCTCAGTCTAATAATTACGTTTAAATGCATTTTGGACAAAAAGAAGAAAGTCTCAGCATTTTGCACTAATGTCTCAGAAATGTCCAGAGTATCCTGTGTCCTTTCAGCAGCTTTTGATTTTCCATACGAAGGTCAATTTTTAATCTTTCAAGCAGTATTGTCAGAGTTACCGAGCAAAAAAGAACAAGAGACAGATATTTTTTTAATCTTTAAATATTGCTGCACTATTTTTTTAAAGATAGGACTTGTTCTTTTTATTTCATTAAGTTTAATGGAGAAGCCGTGACATGATGAAAATGGTCTTTAAATCAACATTGCACAGCTAATGTGTAACAGAATGAATCTGCAGACAAGGGTCTAGGAGTCAGCCTGTTCTCTGAGGTAGTTCTAATGTTGTTCATATCAATAGCAGCTCAGATACAGATGTAAATTAGATTGAATGTGCCTCAAGTCTGGGACGTCTCTTCACTGGTTGGTGTTTGTTGTAAGTGTAAATCTTGACTGATCACGTAAATCTCACGGGCCTGGTGAGGGTTAGTTCAATGTCACCTGTTTTTTTTTAAGATATGAGGCTTTGAAGCTGTACAGCAGTTAAATATAGAGGTCACCGTGACTCCCAATGGAAGAACTGACAAAAATAAGCTGTGTGTTATTTGCAGTCCCCAATGACGGTAAACACTGGACTGACTGTCAGTTTCAGCTCTTACTTACTGCACAGAAACAAGCAACAAATGACATGCCTTTGTATAGCATATTCTGCAATGCAACATCTTGTTTTTTACAATAATAATATATAAATGACAGATGGAAGGCTTAGTATACAGTAGTTATTTAGTTCATCTTAGTTTAGTATTTAGTACTTAGTTTAATAGTTAGTTACTAAATACTAAGCAGTTCTTAGGTTTTTAAAATGATTGTCTGACTTCACTCACTGAAGAAAATGAGGTTACACATTAATTGAAAAGGGGACTCCTTTTCTTCTAGTGATTATGTTTCAGTTTTTATAGTAAAACATGTAGAAATGACAACTCTAAGAAAGTTGCTAGCATTCACATCTATATCTACCTTATCCCACTGATATTTGTCACAGAGCTGTTTCTACTGGGCTTCAAGGCGAAGGCAAGACTGCCGCCTGGTTACTCTGGTGTTTTTTAGGGAGATACTAGGGGGGGTTTATGGTCTGCTGCTTACAGCTTTCTTTCCTGGCTTTTTTGTCATTAGCGCACAGTGTAAAACACAGATGTTATCAGTAGCATTTCCCAGGGTCTGCTGTCCTGCTGGTTACCTAAGCAATGACCTGCACCAGTCTGCAGTTTGGTCTTGTTTGTGTGATTTTAAAAGACAGTTCACTTTCTTCCTGTTTTGCTTTAGCCTCTCCGTTTTGTCTTGTAAACCTGATTGACTTCTCCCATTTGTTCCGCCCGCAGCTCTTCACTTTTCCTGAACATTTATCAGCTGTGCAGAAAGCCCACCCTTGGTAAAACAAATTTGATTGCACTGTCATGCAATCACACCAAAGCACACCCCCCTGCCCCTAGAGTACTGATACCCATGGGAAGCTGTTTAAATTACGAAACAAGTGTTTTTGGACTGAAACAGCTGCTTAATCTGTGACCCAATATTGAATGACTTTTGAATATTAATTGGCTTTGAATAGCTTAGATTACATTTTTTGGTAGAAAAATATTGTTTAATTCCTCTACAAAAAGAAACACAACTTGTTGGTGCAAGGCCCCTGCACCTGCATCTCTTCTAATCCACTCTTCTCAGATTTAATAAAATGTGATGTTTAATGTTTTTTCACAAACTTTTTTCGCAAACTTCTTTCTTTGTTACATTTGGCATTCATGTTATTACAATATCTTTATATGTTGTTCAGATAATCAGCCCACATTTTTTGCTGATACTAAATTTAATGGACTACCACTGGAACAGAACTAAGACAAAATGAGCAAACCAGTTTCCCATGGTGTCTTTTTATATGTAGGATAAATACTTCAACAGGTTTTAGGGTCAGATGCCGACAAAGTTTCTATATGGTCCTCATGGAAGCTGGGAGGTTCAATAGGTAAGGCAGAGAGATCTTTGTCAAGTTTTTAAAGCTCTCAGTCCCAGATTCTCTGTGTGTCACCCAGTGCAAGTTACTGGACCTGCTTGTGTTTTGTCATTCAGGCACGGTGTCACAGCCGTCACTGACTTTCCCATAGCAGCTACTGATGTTAAGTTTACCCTTTCGTTTTTATAATACGCCTTAGATAAGAGCCTGCTGAATGACTGGTTATTATTATATCCTCTCGATTGCTAAATCAGTAACTCCGGGCGTGTTCATTACAGCGAGAATACTTCTGCATTCGCTTTGCTTTAGGCAAGAGTGGGTGGGAGACAGCAGTGCACTGTATGAGTCTTTCAGGCCTTAAGAATCCCTCAGACCTTCAGCAGAGTTTAAAATTCTCACTTGTTCTGCTGACAGACGCTTGAGACCCAGCAAGTCCCGTGGAATGACTCACTGCTGGCCATGTGTTAAAGGACTCCGTGGGCTGTGAGAGTGAGAGTGGATGTTTTTTTCTAGATATTCCTTTTTTTGTAGCTTCTTTTCAGCTATACAGTACATACACAAATGTGCAACATATTAATGTTTTTTTTTGCTAAAGTATCTTTGAGAAATGCATGCAAGGAGAAAAATATTTCCCATACACTTCAAACTTAAAAACAAATTAAAACACTAATACTGTATCTTGGAAAGTTCACAGTAAAGTCAACGTGCTCATGGCGAACTTGGTGGCTGTTAAGCTGTTGCAGCAGCAATTTTACGGTTGACTTAGTGCATGGATTATGACAAGCAGATGTTGGATTAAGTTAATGCTTGGTTGCCCTTTATTGTTAGGTGTTTTTTGAGTGGTCATACAAGTTTTCTGCCTGTGGGTTTAAGGGATAGCTCTCACCCAAGACTTCGCTGACGGTTTTAGCGGTGGTAAGTTTTGAATAAGGATGGGAATCACTTGCCTGTTAGTTATAGTGGGAATCTGACAAACTGCAGGCAGTGTTCAGGACTGCCAGCTCCTTTCTGTCCCATCTGTCTAAACAATGGAAAAGGCTCAATCCACTGTGTGAACAGGTAAACCCCATTAGGAAATCTAAGCAGCTCTGTGTTTAAGATGCTTAGATCTGTTCGAGCTAGTTTTCGTCCTGTTGCATTTAGTGTAGGGAAGTCAATATGATAGGGTCTCTTTCTTGCTTCAATTTCTGAACCATTTTAGCAGCTTCCTTGGGTCAGAAGCAATCATTACTGAACATCAATCTGGTACCGTATTCTGCAGTTCCTCAAAGGGCAGAAATATATCAGACCAAGTCATCAGTGCTTCAGAACACCCAAATGGAGGATCTACAATTTTCATCTGAAAATGATGGAGAATTTCTTTAAACAGAAAGTTAACAAATCATGTTCTTAGGGCTTCTGGTTTGGTGCAGGGCAGTATCATATTTCTTATATGGAGTATAGTGCATCTAGTATAGTGCAACTAGGCAGTGTTTGTGACCTGTTCAAGCAGAATAAAATAGAACTAAATAGATTCCTAAGACACTCATCTAGGGTGGCACGGGCAGTGGTAAGCATTGCTGCCTCCTAGCTCTTGGGACCTGGCTTCAATTCCAGACCTGCTATCTGTGTGGAATTTTATGTTTGCCTCTATGTTTTGTGTGGGTTTCCTCCAGGTCCTCTGGTTTCCTCCCACAGTCCAAAACCACACTGGTAGGTTAAGTGGCTTCAGGGCAAATTGTGTGGTGGATCTGTTTGTGCCCCATGATGGACTGGCTTCCTGTCCAGGGTGTATCCTGACTCTAGCCTGTTGCTTGCCTGGTTAAGCTCCAGCTCCCCAATGATCCTGCATTGTATAAGAAATGAGAAAATGAAATGGATGGATGGATTCTTTTCTAGGTATAGGTGTAATCACCCTCTGTGAGGTGTTCCTGAGGTTTCTTTTTCTTTTCAACATCTGCAAAAACAGTAGTACACGTACTTTAACATTTCAGTCCTATAAAACATTATTACAGGTCTCAGGAATTAAAAGCTCCTTGACAGGAATGCAGATCTCAGCTTGGTGACTCCTATCACATGGAGGACTGGGGTGTGGAGGGCTGAGAGGTGAGTGTACGCTTACTCATCACTGTTGTTTAACTACGGGAAGCAGGCGAGGTGCACTACCCCAGTGTGTTTGAACAGCTGGCACAGGAGCACAGCGTCCTGCTCCAGGCTGCGATGTCAGGAGAAGGGGAGCCACAGAGTGGGAATGGTTTCTGTGAATGAGTACGCTGTGTGTCGAGAGCTGATGTATACACTTTATTTCACCAGGGGGGGGGCTTCAAGCCAGAGGTTGAAGCCAGAAAGCGAACATTGTTTTTTTCCAAAATTGAGTCAGGATTCACAAAAGAGATAAAACATAGTACATAGTACACAAAATCTCACATTTTTTGTGAAGTCCTCTTCATTTTCTACATTAATTTCTGTAAAAAGCAACATGGTGAAAACAGTCTGTTGCTCAGAGTGTCATTAGCCTTGTACAGCATAGCTCTGAAGAGAGCTTTGAAGAGAGCTATTTTTCCTTGCGAGTGTTATAATAAAGTCTTTTCACTGTTCTTTGGGCCCCTAGCCCTGGATAGGCAGTACAGATCTATGATTTCAAAATGTGAAATTAACTCATAATACAAGCTGTGCCAAGATGTGGCTCAAATCCAAAGAACATTTCATAAATTTGAAAAGTATGAGATCTTCATAGCTGATAGTATTTGCACCAGTTCCAGATTTCATACGCCAGTCAAAGCACTGGGTTTTATAAGCCTTATTGTTCTATTCGAAATTTAAAGCTTTACTTAGGATTTTAAAGATTATTCTTTAATGAAGATAGAATTTTCTTCATACATTGGAAAAGGATATCTGTGCAGTCATGAACAACATCATGGAGATGTTTATTGAGTGAATTGATTACTGTATGACTTTCTGTATTATTTCATTCTTGCAAAGTCTTATACTACTGTAAGTATTTATGCAGATTATTATTAAAACTCATATTTCATAGTTTTTTTTTGCAAAGGGGAAAACATCCATGTAGTTTTATTATTTTTTTTTACCTTTACTATTAGCTTGTTAACCTGTATGTCTCTTGACTGCTGCAGGGTCCTGGCTCATTGATTTATATTCCCTTTAGGAGCACCAATTGCAGCTGCTTGTAATTGCAATTTTACAGATAAAGCCCTAAATCAATGTAGCACATAAATATGTTTTTTTAGAATGAAAAACTCTTGAGTGCAGCAAAATAATTTCAAAATAGGCCTTAATGAAACACACATGGCATAGATCATGAGAGCCAGCGTTTTTTACTTTGAGACTCTATTCTTCTCTCCTTGGCTCAGAGAGCAGAGATGTACAGTTCAGTGCAGTTTAATTTCTGCCTTCTGCAGCAATGCTCTGCTTCACAGTGCAGCTCTTGTCTGGCTCAAATCAAAAGGAGTAACTTTCCTACACAGCTCTGTGCTGGAATGACATGGACAGAACAGAAACATACTGGACGTGGTCTACAGGTCACCCAAAGGTCATATTTATTTGACCATTTTCAGCTCGATGCTGCTGCTGGAGCAGTAAAAGCTTTTTTTATGTTATAGTACTTTTGAAATTTTTACTTTATTTTGTAGTAAAAGACTGTGCAGGGTGTCACGAGTCACAGCTCCAGCGTTGTCTCACAGAGAGCGATAATCCAATCTTGAAATGGAACCTGGAACAGGAAACATGGGTATAACAGCTGGCATATACAAATAACTGTTTTTTTTTATTTCAGGATTTTTTCAATACTTCAGCTAATAGATAACTTAACTGTTAGAAATTCTGAAACATACGTAAGTAAGTGGACTTTTTAACAATTTGGTATGTTGGTGGTAGAATTATGGTTGCAGCTGTTTATTATTTATAAGAAAACCTGAATTAAATCAACACTTTGATCCACCCACCGAGTGCAAATTGGAGCCCACTTGTTAGTCTGCTGTTCCCCAGGTAGAAGCAAGAAGAAGACAGCAGGGTTTGAGATTTTGCAGTTGACATATGGACTGATGTGATTTAATTGCAACAGAAGGAGGTTATATTGTATCTGAAAATAATTTTAACAAGACACCCTTACAAGGGATGGTAAGACAGCAGGTATGTGCGAGGCTGTGTTTTTAGCAGCTCAGTATTAGAGTGTGGCATCATTAACCCTCACTTCTCCTGCTGCTGTTATTCTGAAAAATCATTCCCAGCCTGGGCCTTGAGGTTCAGCAGAAGTCAGCAGGTGGATCCTGTATCATCCCGATCTGTTTCCTAAAACAGTTTTCCCTCCTTGAAAACCGTCCCAAAGAGATGTTCCCTCATCTTAGTAATAAACCACAGCTCTGAAACAGCTCCTTCAACTTCAGCTGGACTGAAGGTAACGTCCCGGTCAAAAGTTCAGTGAAAAGCTCTTTCATGGGTCTTTACAGTGTGGGCATTCATCGTATACTGCAAGCTGTGAGGTGTAAACATGGAAACTGGGTTTTTCACAACGTGCAATACTATAGAGACATGGACATTTGCAGAGGATTCACTGTGTACTGTATTCCATAGAAGCGAGGGGCTAAAAAGTGTTGAAATCAATTCTTAAAATGCACTGATGTATATTTGTTGCAGAAATTTCAACTCATGGTCCTGACAAAACAGCAATTGCGAGAGGTGGGGGATGTTGTGGAATTACCCGTATTCATCCATGTCCTCTATTCCATAGGTATCTTATCAGAACTCACTGGTGATCTATAAAGGTCAATGGAATGGAGCTCAGTCCTTGACCCTTGTCATTCTTTAAGTATGCCATGTACTTGGGCAGGAAGGGCTGCTCTAGTAATAGCTGTAGACTCTAATAGCTGAAGTCTTGAAGTGATCTCCCTGTGCAGTGTGCAGGAATCATGGGAGACTGAACTGACTGTGTTCTTAGTTCAAGTTATTTCCTAAGTGTTGTTAATCCTGTCATTCATATTGTGAACAGATAAAGAGTGACTCTGGTCAGTTATGTCTTTTCCAATAGGTGATTTATTTTTCTTTCCATCTGATGCCTCTGTTTTTTAAAAACATGGCCTTTTCTTTTGGTGCACAGGCTGCGAAATCCGATGGGGAGCCTAAAGGAAAAACAGTATTTATTTTTTTTAGATAATAAAGAAGTATATGAACTTTCACAAGGTTGTCCCTGTGGGGCTCTCTGTAAATTGCTTTTTCAAATGTAGTGTCTACAATTTGCTTTAAAGCAAAGAATGAAATAAATTTGATTAATTTTACATGGTAGATAAAGCCATAGGGCATGTGTGGTGGAAAGGGCAAAAGTTAATATTCAGTACTATATTGAAGTCAGGGGTGTCAGGAGGTTCTTGAGGGTGTTCTGTAAAGCAGAGTGCACCTGTTTGATTTGTTAAGAACTATTTTTGTGGCACAGTTAGCAAAGCCTTAGGAACCAACAGTGTATTTAACATTTTGGTTGTTTGATTGGATTCATAATTAAGTGCAGTTTTATTGTCTGAAGATGTTATGTTTTCAGTGATTTGGGGGTTTCTGCAGTTGCCGGATTAGTATGGCAGTGTATTCAAGTTATGTTTCCACTGGTTGCCACGGGGAGAGGAGTTTGTGAGTAATGGAGTCAGTATTACATGCTTGCAGTGACATACAATAAGCTTCTCATGTTTAATAAATGGATAACTTTGAGATGCCTCGCGTCTTACAACAGAGGACAGAACAGCTTTTTTGGTAATGTTTTTTGCAGTTCACTCTGCAGGAATAGATAAGTGCCAGTGTTGTTTCAAGGAAAGGATTTATAGTCACCGCATGTTAATTTGATCTATTAAACCACACAGATTTTTTGTCCATTCATTTCATCCTTAACAGGAAATGATGCTGAGCCTGATGCAGAGATACAGATGCACCCAGTTTGATAATGACATAGTTTACACATTTCAAAATCACTCACAAAAATGCCTTGGTTCTCTGTATATGAACAGAATGATTGTACATTGTATGCAACTCAGTTGGGTGTTCACATACAAAATTAAAATACCCATATAAAAGCCTGCAGTAAATATTGCAGGACATGGTGTGCTTGTTGTACAAACCAGCTGCCATTTTGCTCCTGTTAATATTTTATAAAATACATATTGTATCTTTTCAGTCCAGAAAATCAAAGCCTACAAAATGTTAAAATGCCATAATTTCAGTGTCATTTAAACTTTTTATACTGCTTTCTTCCTCTGAGCTAGAGAAGGCCATTGAGTTGTTCAAACCCTGTGGCCTAACTGGTACTGACAGATGCTCAGTTCAGATCAGTGTGATGTCGGTGAGCTGCCAGTGGACACAAATGCCCCTGATTAAACCCCTGTCAATGACAGGGGCAGGGTGAAATCCTGTCTGTGGGCACGGACACTGTGAGAGCCAGAGAGAAAAAGACATAGAGAGGGAGAGAGCAAAAACATAGACTGAGTGAGGGAGAGGGATAGGAGATCAAAAGAGAGAGAGGGGAAAAGAAATTGAGAGAAAGAGCGAAAAAGAGAGACAGGGTATAAGCATGGAAAATACCTCCTAAACTTCAACATGTATGGAAAATGTGGTAAACACCTTTCAAGTTTGCATTCACACATAACATTTCCCGATTACTTTTCCATAAAATCATACATTTAACTTATTTTGTTGCCTAAAAAAAATGTAAATCTTTTAAGTTTAATTTGCATAAACATCTTTTGTAAATTGTCATTTCGGAATGCCATTGGGAGTTTACATGAATTGCAGATAATATTTGGCATTCTGTTTTTAAAAATATTCTTTTGTAATCTAAATGCTGCACAAGCACAAATTTGTATTTATTATTTTAATGCTCGTTTTCAAGTGCTGTCTGATGAATGACCGATTTCCAGTGTGCTGTATCAGGATTAACAGGCCATGACTGCCGAGCAGAGATACACTTGAAATCATTTGGCACATCTGTTGACTTGAACTTTGTCTATTACTAATTGTAGAAGGTGCATCCCATATGCTAAAAACTCTTAAAGTGATTGCTTAACATACACAATTTTTAAGCAGGTCCTTTCACATGTGCTGCTGTGGCTGGTCTCAGAAAGCAGCAGACTGCTGTTGATCCAGAGAAACAGAACTGTCCTTCCATGAGGAAGGATAAGGCCTTGTCTGTGCATTAAAAGTTCCTGCACTTGAACAGTGTTCCAGGTTTCCTTCAAGCACTATATTTCAAAAAATTTGTAGCCAAAAATAATAGAATATTAAAAAACAGTATATCTCTATCTTTTTTTCTTTTTTTTCTCCATTTATTTTGGGTCATATTGACGTCTTAAATTATGGAGGATGAAAGGACCATTAAACTCAGAACTGTAAATTTCTAGCAGCTGTGTGCTGGTTTTTCCATAGGCTTCATAAAAGTTCTGCACAACGACCCCATCAACCTTCCCCCCAGCAGCCCCCCCAACACCATTTGTTAATCTTCCAACCTGTTATTTTTCTACAGCTGGCTTAAGTGACCAGCTGTCACCACACAGTCATATTCAGCCTCATTGTACCACAGTGAGCCTGTTACTTTCAAGATTTGCTAAAAGTTATTTTCTTTGACATCGAATCTGCTGCCACCTGTAAAATTGTCTAAAAAGCTGCAGTTACGGAGAATGATCAGTGATCAGAAAATGAAGTTTTAGGTTCGGATCTTGTTTGGTGTTGTCAAATACCGAGATTCAATGTTGAGTTCATTTTCCATTTCTTTTCTGAAGAGAATGCAAAGTTAGTATAGCATTCTACTTTGTACTGTAGATAAATTCATAACAATAAAACAGTTTTGATAATTTTATGTGTACTGTACCTGATTGAAGATCACTGAATTCCACGTTTTCCAAAGCCAAACAACCCACGCTAATTCTGGAATCTGCGCTTTCCAGTGCCAGGTTTCCAGAAATGTGTGAATTCCTCTCTCAGTGTGCATGCCATCAGGCAGACTTGTGCCTCCTCTTAGGTGGAGACCCTCTGAGAGTTTTATCTCTTGTCAAACAGTACTTATTGTGAAGTGCCTGTAATTGTTTCAGGAAGCAAGCTGTGTTGGTATGCTCCTGAGTGTGTGTGAACATTCATACTGTACACACAGCAGCACAGACTGGCCACTTTCCTTGACACTTTGCTCCAGGTGCCTCTGTTTTCATTTTTGTCTTTATGAAGCCTGTGAAGCCGTGAGGAAAGATGATGCAATTTAGCAGTGATGAAAGAGCTTGTGTACCAGGCTGTTTTAGGATAGTTTGCTTGAAATTGAAGAGTGAAGAGCTTGAGCACAATTGATATTACCATGAAATAATTTTTAAAAGATCTTTTGTGGGAAATGATTGAAAAGGAGTTGAGTGGTTCTAAAATAGTGAGCAAGATGCAGCCTGTCCCTCAAAAGCTAAAAAGTAGAAGGAAAGGAAAAACAACGTATGTCAGCTGTCAAGGATTTTTCTTCAGGTGGGAGAGGAGTGGGAGGTATTTAAAAGTCTGGTCTTGTAGCAAATTATTGTAAATTATCATAATGAAGCAAAATGAGGGATTAATAAGAGAAAAGATCAAAGTGCCCAGGGAGGAGGAGAAGGAATGGTGTAGAAATCTGTAAAAAAGCTTTAGTGGAAGGCATTTAAGGTCACTTTGCAGGTAACCTTTGATGAGGCAAAATCCGATTGACGCCTGAAGAAGATTCAACAGTCAAAATGTTGTTTTTTTTCTACTTCTCTGTGTGGAATTAACTTCTAACTGTTCTTTTGTAGCCAATGTGTCAACACATCTCCCCACTTAAACCTGTCCCTCAAACACCTGCTTTAGGTTTTAAGCTTTAGAATAAAAAGACTTGTGAAACTCTAGAGCTGGGCAGCAAAAACACCGAGCCCCTTGTTTGTTATGTGGTGCATGTCTTTTCTTGTTCTGGCAAAGATTTCAGTTGAGCCATACTTTTGGTGAGAAACTACCAAATTTATTCTTATTTTTTTTTATTGTGTCACATTCTTGTTATCTGTTGTAGGTCCAATTTCCCAGTAGTCATCTTTGTCCCTTTAAGAGATTTAAAGGTGTCATATACAGTACTATACCAAATATGCTTACTGGAACACTAAGGTACACAGTCATCACTAGTACTTGAAAGGTTTCTAAACACAGTTACTGAGCATCATGCTGGTCTTGCAGATGACCATTGATTCCACAGCAGAATTGGGGGGGGGGGGGGTTGACCAGATGTGGGACAGTGCTCTAACCTGACAAATCACTCAGCCCCTTCTGGGAGTTCAAAAAAAGTTGCTGTGGAAGAGTCAGGTGTAACAGGTTTTAGGTTTTATTTTTCCATGTGGGTCACAGATAATGTTATCTCTCAAGCAGTAAAGACTACTGTTTAATTTCTTATTCTTAAGAATATTTTCAAAAACTAGAGAAGTAAAACATTAAAACTCATACCAACAAACAAGTTGTACATATAACAGACATGCATTCATATTTCATTTTGTGCACATGACAAATGCTGCTGTATGAAAAACATAGTGAAGCGCAACATGTAGGAGATCCACCTGGCCAAGATGAATAGCCAAAACATAGTTTAAGTGAAAGGACAGCACATCCCAAAGAGATGTCATTTTTGGTTCCAAATGAGATATTGATAGGTTTTCCACTTTGATCTGTCAGACATTGTTTTGCTCACACATGTGGAGTTGATTTTGTTGTTAAAATGTTTGCGGTCTCAAGCTCTTTCAGGGATTGCTGTTTGGACTTCTGCAAAGAGAAACGAAGGGGCAGAGTGCGATGAGACACATGTCAGAAACCGGGTGGGGGTGGGGTGATGAGAGTGCTCTAAACTATTTCCGCTCTTCTTATGTCATCACCTGAGGGATACTTACGTTATTTTGTTTCGGGAAAGAAGTACGAAAGACATCAGCAACTTTGCCCCTGGTAAATGGCCTTTGTGCTTGTGGGGATCCTGTGTGAATTAAGAGGTCAGGGGTTTTCCCAGGCAGATGGGACTTGTTTAGGGTAAATGAGAGTCCAGAAACAGTGATGTGAGGGAAACTGTCCGTCTGGAAGATAGATCAGTTATATAAGGTCAGGGGCTGCTCTCTGCCTTTGTTGCTCCTGATGGATGGTTGATACCTGCCTTTGATTTAGAACCCACCAAACCTGAGCACCTGCAATAGGAAATAGACCGTAGATAAGCTGTTAGACTAAGCTGGGAATTTAGGGCAATAGCACTAAGCATGTAAGACTAGAAATGGCCAATAAATGTCTGCTAGTGTTTAATGGTAATATATTTTAGCGAACGTACAGTACGGCAAGCAGGTTTTCATTCAGAGGCTTTGTTTGAGTGAAGTCTGTACATCACATGTATATTTGAATGAAATATCTTTGGAACGCTTCACAGCTGGGCATTGTTTTTAGGACAGGAGTGAATCTGTTTTGACTGTCAAAGAAATTCACCAAAATGGGATATCATTGAGAGGGGGTGAATACTTTCCAGACACTGTATACTGAGCATAAAAAGACACCTGTTGCTTACAACTGCAACAAATACATAAGGTCAATACATAAGGTTAATATACCAGAAAAGGTCAAAATCTTTTTTGTCCCAGGAGCACTGAATATACATGATACACATAAATGGAATATGGTGATTAGCATTATTGATTAAGAGGGTGTCTACTGTTAAAGTCACAGGCCAATAGAGTGAGGATACCAGCAATAAAAAGGTGTGCATCTTTAGCCTATGCTTTTCACCAGGTTGTAGATGTGTGATTCTCTCCCAATCCTCTAATAGAGCCTGGACAAGCATGTGCATGTCTGTTTGTCTCTAAACCCTAGATTCCATTCAGTCTTATATTTGTATAGCGCCCTGTCAAATATGCCCTGAGTGCTTTCACAGGTTTTTAGACAGATTATATTGATTAAGTGTAAGTGAATGGAAAGAGATTTAGTATATCATACAGTAACTTTGTATCCATCAGGCATGAGGGAAAGAAAAACAAACCCTATCCATCCATTTTCCTAAGTGCTTTATCCAGTACAGGGTCAAGGGGGAGCTGAAGCCTAACCTGGCAGGATACTATACCCTGTATGGGATGCCAGTCCATTGTAGGTCACATACAAACACAAACACAAACACAGGCAAACACAAACACTCTCTTACCTGGTCCAATTTTTGCAAGAAGCCAAGTAGCCTGTTGTACCAGTATGTCTTTGGACAGTGTGAGGAAACCAAAGCACCTTGAGGAATCTCACACAAACACAGGGATAATATTCAGTACAAACTCAATGCAGATAGCACCCCAGGAATTGACCCCAGGTCCCCAGCACTCTGAGGCAGCAATGCTAACAACTGTAGCAACATACCACCCCAAAAATTGATTCAGTATCTAAAATATCTACAGTGTATACTTTATTTTCTAAAAACATACATAATGGAGCGATACGTTTCTTTTGATGCTCTACATACTGTACAGGAATATCAGGGGTCACAATGAACAACTAAAAAACTTTATAATCAAACGATTTGTCCTTAAAGTTATAACTTTTCGGATGTCTTTCAATGTCATGTATATATATTTAAAAGCATGAATTCTGTGATGGAGGAAAATAGACTGCCAATCATACTGCCAACATCTGTTTTTCAGTTCTTTCGAAGCACTCCATCCAGTGTACATACTGTAATAAAGGAGTGCTCCACTCTGTGGTATTATTCCAATGTTAGAAAATGTGCTTAATATTATTTTTTTGTGTATGTGGAATAATCCTTTATTTAAAAATAAAAGGTGAAGCATTCTATGTTCTAAGTGCTTGGATCTTGCCTGCAGCTATTAACTCACTGACTATGTGCTGGATGTTACCCCAGTCTGACTCATTACCTGCTGATCTTCTGAAATACAATAAGCACTTTGTATGTATAAAAGAACCAAAAATCCATCTTTCTTGCTTGGGCAATGCACATATCTGTGCTTACTTCTTGAGGTCTATAGGATAATGACTGATAGAGTACTGGCAGACACTTTGACATTCATCTTGATTGTTGCTGACTTGGAAAGCCTTTCATAGAAAAAAACAAAACATTACAGGCAGAATAACAATGAAGATAAATGTCCATCCTTATGGGTATTGTTTCAGTTAATGAACATCAAAGTTTTATCCATAAGGCTTTGTAGAAAATATGAGAGGAATTTTAAAGTGTGTTCACTGGGTCAGCTTTCATCCATGCTTTGGCTTCGCTGATTAATTTTCTAAAATTGTTAATGATGTGAGTTACGTGTTATATGTAAAATCAGATTTTAGTGTATCCGTGCACACGTGTTCAAACAGGACAGCAACAGACATCTTTAGTTCAAACAAGCAGGTAAAATGGGGCACTTAAATTCTGTCTTCGGGCCAGACTTTAGAATAACTAAAATTGAATAGCTGAGATGGCCCATGAAATAACATGCCTATAAGAAGACAGCACAGATTAAACATTGATATAATTATACCCAAGCTAAGCCACAATGTTTTTTCACTAAACCCTGATTCTAACAGAATGTTGGTATAGAGCTGTGCAGTTAATTGGAATTTGTTTTTACTGTAAGTCAATGTTACAGATCATTTGGATCTCTTCTGTCAGTTGTCAGTGATGTTTCATGATAATGTGTGGTATAGCCCATGATTCCTGACAAAAAGTAAAAAAATAGAAATCTGTGCTACGGACAGGAAAGCTGATGTTAATTAACAAACAATATGCATATTTGTTAAAGCATGTGATCCTTGTGTATCAAAGGCAACAACAGAAGTGACTTTTTTATTTTGATTCAGTCTCATTTAGTCTCAAGGGTGAACAAGGAGTGGTTGGTGGGTGAAAAAATACAAGCAGGAAGTGTAATTCTGGCTTCAAGAAGCTACTGAACATAAGGGACAGACTGCAGGTGACATTACTTATGACATTCAAGTAAAGGAACAAATAAAGGTTTATTCCATGATGAAAACAAAAGAGACACAATCTTTCGGCTGTGGGGCCTTCTTCAGGTGTCTTTTTCACACCCGAAGAAGGCTCCACAGCCAGGATGTTGTGTCTTTCTTGACCCATGAATATCTAGCAGAACCAAAACCATTATAACTCCAATTGCTACTGGAGGTGAACCAACCCTCTATTTATTCTCTAGTTTTTTTCTACTTGTATGTGTTGACAGTATATATAAATATATAAATGTAAGCTGAGATCAGGAACAGTTATTTCATAATATTTTCCATAGCCTCATAAATAAACAAGCAGTCAAAAAAAATTGCAACTAGATACAGTGCCAAGAAAAAGTTTGTGTGTTTTTGTATCCCAAAGATAAATATGGAAATTTCACAGTTTTACCATAATAGCTTTCTTGAATCTAGTCTTTATGTAAATATCCAATAGGGATTTTAGTAACCGATTCAATGTCTCTTGAAACAAAACGTTGTAGGAATTAAACAATGAGTAATAAAGGCACAGGAGATGTGAAAACGTTAGTGAACCCCAGGTTTCATAAGGGAATTATTAGAATCAGTTGTTTAAATAATCAGGTAGATCTTGTGGACTTAGTTTGGAAAACAAAACATGTTTGGTCTTCACCATATAAATATGTGGAAAAAAGTCCTGCCATGATCTAAGGAAATCTCTGAGGACCTCAGAAACATATAGTTTCTTAACCAGATAGTCTACAAATGAATAAAGCTCAACACCATAGTCACTTTTCCCAGGAGCGGTCCTCCTACCAAAATCTCTGAAATAACATACCATTAAATTATAAAAGAAGTTAAAGAAAACATCAGAGTAACATCCCAGGAACTGCAGGCAACTCTTGACTTGGCTAATATGACTGTTCATGACTCAACATCAAAAAACAATGGAAAAAGAATGGTGTTACAGATAGCAAGGAGAAAACTACTCTACTCTGCAGAACTAACATTGCTACCTGCCTAATGCTTGTATATAGAGCTCACAGATGTTCCCGAAGGTTCTGGAACAAAGTTCTCTGGATGAGTCAAAGGTAGAACTGTTTGGCCTGTTTCAAAGTACAGCAAGCACAGCCTGCAAACTGAAGAACCTCATCCCATTCATCAAGCATGGTGGAGTGTGATGGTCTGGGCTGCTTTGCTGCCTCAGGACTGGGACAGTGTGCCATCATTGACACAACCATGAGTTCTGTATTGTTTCAGAAGATTCTAGAAGAGAATGTCAGGCCATCCATCCATGACCTGAAACTGAAATGAAAGTGGGTCTTGCATCAAGACAATCAGCCTAAACATACTTTACAAGCAGCTCTACAAAAGTAGGACTTCAGAAGAAGAACAGCTCCGTTTCACATTGGCCTAGTCATCCTAATCAAGTCCGGACCTAAACCCCATCGAAATGTTGTGGTGAGACCTGAAGAGAGCTCCCCATGCAAGGAAAGGGCCAAAATTCCTCAAAACCGATATGAGACACTGACCAGCAGTTACAGGAAACATTTAGTTGCTGTCATTGCTGCTCAAGGTGGTGCCACCAGTTACTGAATCGAAAGGTCCACATAACTTTTTCATATTGAATGTTGCATCATTTAAGGATTTTATTTTATGTATTATTAGGACTTAGATTAAGATTTAATAATACAATCAACAAGGTAGTCTTGCTAAGTCATCACCCACAACAGGACTCTAATAAATGTATTACTCTCTTGGCTATGGCTTCTGTGCTGTCCTAGAATTGTTTTTCTTTTGTTTGGCATTCACATATCTCTTTACATTCATGTTTGTGCAAACCGACACAGAAATACTGTCTGTTTCTTCTCCCTTCAAATGACCCATTTCCTGTATGCTGCAGTGTAATTGCAAATTCAAATGTATTTGATGTAAGCATTGTCTAAAAACTTTCAAGGTTTTTATGCTTTAAGATCCAATGATCAACTAACAATAACAATAACAGTAACAGCAAACCAACAGTAGGGATACGTTCTAAGTCAAGTAATCAAAAATGTATTTTGTTCAATATTTAACAGTTAGGAAAAAACCTATGCACAGTATGTTTCTGTTGTGTAATTTCTGTTACTCACAGAACTGGTAAAAGACAAATGTTTAACCCATGAATGCTCAATGACAGGGTGTTTCACTTTATGCATACAAAAGACATTATATGTGCTCCTTTAGATTAATTCATTTGCACAAAGAGCAGTGTGATATTCTTCTGTTGTTAAAGACAATGCTACTTACAGTAGGATGGGATAGTATTATTACATATATATTGAAAATATGATTATATTAGGAAATATTGTTCACAAAGTAATTATCCTGTTTTAACTCAATGGTATCTCACTTAAACACATAAAGTATTTAGTTTAAATGCAAAATTATCTCATTGAAATGGAAAAAATATTTTTACTTTTTTGTGGTGCTAATAGGCTTCAGTAGTTTTGCCCAGATTGGCTAACTGGTAGCTCCAGTCATTGGAAGTGAGCATCAAGCTGATCGATTTTTGTGAAGTTTGTGCTCCACCTTAGAATCATTATGCACCTGTGAATACTCATACTGTATGTGTTAAATTTAACCAATTTTGAGCTATAAAAGCCAAAAATGACATAATTGTTGAGGTATGATGTTAAAAAATAACAGTGAGAACAAAAAGTGATTACATTATCTTTTTTCTGATGACTCATAACTAAACAAGCAGTCAAAATGTTTAGCTTTAACAGAATTGCTTATATATACTGGACATACATTGGCATAGGAGATTAGAAAGTGCTTAAATTGTTTTTTTGGTTTCACAATAAGAAAGACAAATTCACAGCATTTGCCCATGCATGAGCTCAATTATTAGTTTTTTTTTTGACAAATTATTATGAAACCAATACCATTATCAAGCCATTTGTAATACATTTTATGTTGTTTTGGCAGATATTAGGACATAATATGTGTGTATTATGAAACCTGTGGAGAAAGTCACAAAATAAATTTCTTCTTAGTGCCATTTGGTTAAAAACTTTAAGACTGAGAATGGGACAAGCTAAACAATTAAGCAGCAGAGATAGAGGAGACAGATGAGTTCTGTATTGAGCTAATCATTAGGGCAGAGCGGTGGCTCTGTGGCTAAGACTCTGTGCCTGAGGCTGGAAGGTTGCCGGTTCAAATCCCACAGCCGGCAGAGGAATCCTACTCTGTTGGGTCCCTGAGCAAGGCCAGGGGCGCTGTACAATGGCTGACCCTGGACTCTGACCTCAAGCTTCTCTCTCCCTGTCTGTGTCTTATGGAGAGCAAGCTGGGGTATGCGAAAACATGAATTCCTAATGCAAGAAACTGTATAGTGCTAATAATGTGATGTTCTGTTGTTAACTCAAAGATTAACTGCGTCTACTATAAAGACGACTAGTTCTGTACTAACAGTCTACTCTAAAGTGACCTGGGTGTCACAGTGGACACTTACTCTGGGTCAAACATCTGTTTTAGACGACACTGTCGATGATAATGTATGACTGCAATATTTCAATGTACGTTTTTAGAAGGAGTTCATATAACTTTCTTTAACTTCCAGATTCTCATGAGGGATTTTGCATCCTCATCAGTCAGAGATACAGTAGTTTCCCAAGCTCAAGTGGGAGCTGAAAACCACATTGCAGGATTTACATCACAAAACAAATGCAAACACAAACGAGTGACGATGTTAGATGTTTCAGACTTGGAACCGGTTCTAACCTAAATAAACAGCTTTATGTGTTAGTAAGTCACGTGTTTTTAGAACTGCTGGAAGTAGAAATGATTTAGTACAATTTGAACAGTGATAAAATGTCCTTGAATTGTAACTTGAATGTTTCTGGGCTGATTAATTGATTATTTTTAGTGTGGCTTGTTCATGTATTGAGAGGCAGACAGGGAGAGTAAATACTGGTTAATATTTTTTTCCATTGATTTATGAGGTGTTTGGTTGAATGGGTCGACATGTGGTACAGGACATGTGGCAAGTATGCGTGGAATATGGAGCTTCTCATTCATATATTTGGAATTAACTTCCGTGTTTGCAATTGACATCCACTCAGAAAGAAATAACAGATTTGTGCCAAAAACCTGAGGTTCTCAGGGAATTGATAATTGAAATATTGATTATTAATGGAAAAGTTGAATTTCTAAATTCTAGAAAATGTCTTTAGAATTAGATTAAGTTGTGTTTTCACATCTCACTAAAATTGCTTCTGTATTTTGTTAAACGCCTGCTGTACATCATCTCACTGAGTAACCATCAAATCAGGAAACACCATGAGTAAGGACACCATTCAGTCTGTGTTGATCACTTGTGCAGCTGGTATTAATTGTTTCAGATCATTCTGTTAACACTGCACATTATATTGAATGGTAGATATATTTGAATTCATTATGAGAACAATATATTTTTGGAAAAGGTCTTAAGTGCTAGAAATGTGAATGTACAGTAACCAACTTTAAGAAATTTACGGTTATTTATTTCAAGAACCTGTGTAACACATTTAAACTAACTGTGTCTCATGTAGAGAGCAAACTGGAAGAAAAAGGAAACATTTTAAGGTGTGGTTACCAACAGGGGTGTGGTCCCTTAAGTGCTGTCCAAAAACATGGCATTTATTTAGAAGTATTATAAATACTATGCTTGTCTAATGCATGGGTCCCACCTTTCTCTCTGTTTCTCAGTGTGAGATCAGATCAAGCCTGTGTGGAGAAGAATTATACTGTATCGCGCCAGTTAAGCCTTAATTAGATCAATTTAACACTTATTCTCTCCCAGGTACTGAAGGGGAGATAGAAATACCACTGGATTTTGGATGCCAAAACAGGAGCTCATTAGATGTTGCTCTAAGAAACAAACATTCAAAACAAATCTTTGATTTTGGTTAAAACTCCTACTTTTCAGGCAGTGTTCCAGCCCTATTTATAGAACGCTTTAAGACAATTTATGAAAGCTGTTCTCCTGTAAAACTGTAACCAGAAGGTATAAGGCAGAGAATGTTTTAATGCCCTTGTCAACTGTAAAATTTTAAAAATACCATTATCACTTCAGTGGGCTAATCCCTTCAAAGCTGTGTAAGAAAAATGTGTTATTTAACATCTTTGCAGTCTTTTAATTGGACATTGTTTTTTTTGTCTTACAGAGGGGAGCAGGCCAGTCACAAAGTGCTTACTTCCTTCCAGAATTTGCACTGTCTCCGCAGGGGAGCTTTCTTGAAGACACCACAGGGGAGCAGTTTCTGACATATCGTTACGACGATCAGGTCAGAGGAACATTTCAAAGTTAAACCTTTCCATGGTTTTTCTGAAGAGCAGTTGAGAAATACTTTTCAGAGCTAACTGAAAATCCATGTGTAAACTATCAAGGCAATCAAGCCATTTACTAAACAGCTTTGCTTTTTTATGGTCTTGGTTAGATACCTTTAAAACATTTTACAAGGCTGTAGAAAATTATAGGATTGCTTAAAGGTATATTGAAAAGTCACTCCCATGCATACAAAAAAGAGAACTTAGTTGACTCAGAAGATGATAGCTGCTGACCTCTCTTCGTTTGGGTCCAGTTTAAACCCCAGAGGATGTTTATTTAGAGAGGCCTTTACAGTATTTCAGGTTTACCCAAGAAATTTCCTGGGATAATAGCATTTAAACTGTGCTTCTCTGTGCTCTTCTGAACCCTTATCTGTTTACCTATTACCTCATTGCTTCTAAAACTGACTGCTGGAAGAGCTCTCCGCATTCACAGTTGGGCAATGTTATATATATTTTAATATTACTGCATCATTTTCTTTAGTAAAACCAGAAAGAGTTTTGGCTTCCAAAAGACCTGATGTATGAAAATTGCAATACTGTTTTCAGTTCAGAAGTTTCAGTTCAAACCCCAGGAACAAGATTGCGATAAAGAAGAGCATTTATCAATGTTTGCCTTGAACCCACCTGGTTTGAGGGGTGACCAGTTGGTCAGATGGATGTGAAAGACAGGACCCTCAACAATGAGCAGAAGACCTATTGCATTGACAGATGGTAGGAAGGTGTATCTGCGATGAATGCTGGGAAATAGAAACCTGTAAATATACTCTAGAAAGACAGTGAGATGAGGTGGGAAAAGAGGTTTTCCCTTTTACTGATCCTTAATCCTCAATTCTGAACTTTTAATATAGTATAAGCATTTTGTTTTAGCATGGAGCTTAATGGTTAACACTGGTGCTTCCAGGATCCATAACTGACTTCTGACTTCTGTCTATTCAATGTCATTGAGGGCACTTATGTGGCACCCAGAGATCTTTTCTTTTAGTAAAAGGAAATGCTTTGCAGAATTTCCGGCACGTTTCATTTTGCTGAAAGAGGAAACCTGACAACAATCTGAAAAGGGGTGCTTTACATTGTGGGCTGGGAATTGGGGAAAAGGAACAGTTTCCTGTTTTTTTCAAGTTTGCTTGTAGACAATGAATGAGATACAGATGTCATGTCAAGGGAGCCGCGAAGCTTCATTATTTGGAATGTAAATCTGTGTATTTTTTTACACATGAGATAAACATGTTTAAAAATACAAAAAATGGTCTTCACTCTTGTTTTGCAAGTAAAACTGTAGAACAGTGTTTTGTAAAATGTGTTGCATTTCATTTAATACAGAACAACAATGGCCTAGCAGTGCCCTCCTCTTACAGAATGCAGCAATGCCACATTTCTGAAGTTTATTATCATGTTTCTTACAGTTAACACATATTATGTATAATTCTTGTGAGACCCATTTAAAAGATTTTTGCTTTTTTATTTTTTTGCTTTTCGCTAACTCAGGAATAGTTATTTTTCTTATTTTTTTTTTAAAACAAAAATGATTTAGATCCGCTGATTAAGCCAATATGTTAATATAGGTAGTGAATTTAGAAAATGCTCAGAATTACAGAAAAATATATATTGACTGCACACTCTGAAAACAAATCAGTAGTATGTGTATTTTTCTTTCTTCTATGACACTTCTTACTTCTTTTATGACACTAGGATGAAGTGCGAATTTTCATTCTTAACCATGTTCAAGTATGTAATCTAGATGGAGTTAAAGTGCTGTTTTCATTAGCTCCAGCACAGTACTTGTCACCGTACTGCTGATTTTGTAAATTAAACAGGCTTTGCTTGGAACGTACACTGTGTTTTTTAAAACCAAATACCATGCAAACCTTAAGCCCTCACTGAGTTTCTAAATGTGCAGTAATTCACATTTCCTTCCTTTAAGGAACAGCTCGTTGTTCGTAATTGTCCGTGAGAGTAAAATAGATGGCATGCTACTTTGGTGTTTCATGTGTTTAACCTGGTCGTGAAGGAAGGAGATTTTGATTGAGGGATCTGGGCCTGAGCATATTGAGAGGAAATGGATATTATGACAAACTGAACAAAGGTCAAAGGTTATGCTAACAGCAAAAGGGGGCAACATGTCTAATTTTATTGCCAGGTGCCTGTTACAAAGAGCTGCTCCTTGATTTTGAGAATGAGTAAATGAATAGTATGGAAAATGTTTTAATAAATAAGCACAGAGATGTTAGAACAAATGAATAACTGTTTTAGCTCTAGTTCTGAAAAAGGCTAGGATCAGAGTTGCAAACCAGCAAAGGCTAGTATCAGATAACATTGAAGCATAACAGTTCAAACTGGAGTTGCAATGAAGATGGAGTAAAAAAATTAATGAGTTTATTGAAAAAATGAAGGAATGATAATAAAACAGCAAACCAACAAAGGCTATATAAGTTTGTAGAAATCCATCTGAGATTTTTCATTGTAATATGACTATACTTGAGTTAATTGATACAAATTTCTATACTTTTTAAAAGCATGATTTGATTTTATAGACATTAAAGCTTCTCTGCAGCACTGTGTGGAGGTGAAAAGATTTTTTTGATATAGGAAGTAAGACAATAATATTATTTTGAACTAATAGCTGAACTTTCAGTGGCTTCTGAAGTCATCTTATGAATATTTCACATTTTAATTAAAGTGTATTTTTAGATTTAGTTAATGGAAAGACTGCTAGAGACATTTATGCATCTTTAGGTTTCTTGCCAGTTGAAGTGCTGACTCATCACACTATTGACTGTACTATTGTTTTGCTACAGGGGTGACAGTGGTTTTCTTCTAGAAATAGATGGTGAAAACCACAGAAAAGAATTTTTATATGACCGTATCTAAAGGGCTGTTGAACGAATCTCTGTTTCCTGGCTGGCTTAAGTACTATCAGTGGCAAACCTCGCCCCTGAAATGCCTGGAAGTCCTTTCAAAAAGATCATTGTACTTGAAGCAGAGACTGTATCAATGGCTGGTACTATATATAGTTTTACACTATATAGAGTTCAAACTGGAGTCCACACGTAGATGGAAACAAAGCACAAATGCGATCTTCAAAAAAGTGAAAAAATGATGTTTGATCAGAAAACAAATTCCAGGTCTTAATAAAATGGAAATGAAATGGATTTATTTTCACTGTATGACAGAACTTGCAACATGTTTTTTTTTCAATCAAGTTATTAATGCAGGGAATCTGTTTTTTTAACCACAGAGGCCATTTCCTGTCTCTTCAGAAGAGTTCTTCTTATAGTCTTCTTGCAGTCAGAATCCTCCTCTAGAACAATGTTCTGTTTTGGATTAGATTTGTCTGGGACATCGTTAGTGGCAGGGTGATGTGAGCGGTTGAGCAGGGGCTCAGCCTCTGGCTCAGGGAGGTTTAGGACATTGTTAAAGCCTCTGTCTTAATTAATGATTGATCTGGTCTTGTAATCTTGAAAAACAACCGCGTTACAGTATCATGAAGGCATTCTGAACCCTGGGTGTGACAGAGTTTAGTTATGATAAATTATTAAATTAATTAAATTATTCAATTTTAATAATGCCTTTCACACAGAAAAAAATAAAATAAAAACAAATCTTGTGAATTATTTAGTGGTAAATTGAGATAGGTGGAGTAGTCTTGAAGTGACATCATCCATCAGCAGGTTATTATTAGGCAGATGTATGGGACCATCTGCCTAAGATGGAGATGGAGGATGGAGCTCAGAGGACAGAGAAGTTTTGGAGACCTCCTGCGCAAGTGGGGAAATCCTTATTGCTTGGTATTACTGTCATAGCTGCTTGTCTTCATTTTAGGGGCCCTTTGACAGGAAAATCAGTGCAAGTTACCACAAAGAGCAAGAGGGGAGGTGAAAGAGAAGAGAATTGGGGGGACGGTGTTGTAATGTTTTGTTCTTTTTTTGGAAAATGTTCAATAAAACAATGATTTTACAAAGAAAGAGACGGCTCCGTTCAGTGACCTGGAGTTGTGTGGCTTTCAACGGTCTAAGAAATATACTGTATTATATGATGATTTATCAGAAAACAATAGTTATTTGTGATGTTGTAATAACCGCAACAGGACTGTTTCAAAATGTGCTGCTGTTCAACCGAAATGACGGCATACCAAAAATCAAACAGGCAGGACTTTATAGATAATCCACTGGGAAGCTGGCCTGGATGATTTGACTCGGTCACCGACTGGCTGTTGGCTCACAGAATTTGGAGCTCTGCCATCGAGGTCGATCTGTAAGTGATTGAAATTTAGCTCCTTGACTTTTTCGTGAAATCTGGGGCCGCACAGAAACAACAAGCCTCTTCCAATAAACGCTTCCAGGTACCTACCAGGTTCTAACCATTTTACAAGGGCTTTTCTCAAGCAGATTGGAAGCATGCGCTGGGAGTCGTTATTCCAGGTAATTTCGGGTCTCTCCTGATAAATTGCTTTCTGGCGAAGGACTGTATTATTGTAACCCTACTCCAGAACTGGCTCCAGAGTTTTGCCGAGGGACCTGTGGCAGAGTCCCGTTTATGCTATTAAAGATTTTTAAATGGTTTAGGTGCATGGCGGTGCAACAGCATGCCTTCCCAGAAAGCTCATGATTTACTCTGGCGTGAGCACAAACACAGCCTACAGCGGGTGAGGTTCTGCAGGACTGTGGTCGACGCACAGCACTCACACAAATAAAGGGATGAATCTATTATTAAGAACAAGGGTATGATCTGAAGCTAACATGTGCTCTCTTCTCTGGGTATAGATTGATATTCACAGTCTAGAATACTGTGAGGTTTGTGGATTTAATGGTCAAAATCTACTGGAGGGGAATTTTGTCTGTAAAATTAGAAACACGTAACTCTTCCTGCAAAATTGGGAAAATGCACAAATAATAGAACAAGGTGAAAATACTGCTTAGGTTTAAAATTCTGAACTTTTAGTGGTGTTCTAGAGGGGAAGCTCAATTGCTTATGATGGGTGTCTGACAAATGACATAAAGAGCTTGTATACTTATGATAAAACACAGAAATAATTTTCATTGACTGTTGGTTGCAATTGTTAAAAAATAAGTCAAAAGATCCAGAAACATACAGCATATGTATCTATACCACATATAGTGTTTTTGGGGGCTAAAAATATCTTCCATGATTAATCAGACATTCAGGAATATTAATCCACACCTTCACCCCTATTAGTCTGTCAAACTGAGGGTTTTACTGTAATTTTTTCCAACAATGGCCTTTAGGAAATGAGCCAATGAGCCATCTTTCCAGTTGTCTTCAGTGAAAAAAGTCTCTGAGGTCTTGGTGTAAAGCACATTCAGATTGTTTGTATTGTGTGTTTCTCTTTTAGCTCTTGCAAAATTAGTTGGAAATCTCACATTAATATAATGGTGATGTTTGCATGTGTTATTGATAATGTGTGCATAATATGTTTGAGTTAATACCTTATTATTACAACATGGGAGAATCCCTTCCACTATAGATTGGTGATTTCCAGAAGCCAGGTGTTTTCTTTTTTACTGTTGATAGAATACTGTTCTTTATTTTGTTCCTGTTTTTATCACATCTTTGTTGTTTTACATGTTGGTTAGACAGGCTAGTTCCTGCTTCCTCATGATGTTGCCAGGAAAAAATAAATGGAAGGATATTTCTCAGAGATAATCTTAATTATCTGGATAATTCTACACTTGCAGTGTAGAAAGGCATAGTCTTACTAATAAAGAGACAATATAAAATCCACATTTACATCATTTACATCATTATATCATTTCATTGAGTTTTGAACAGAAAAACAAAACTAATGCCCAGATGAATAACTGCAGCAGGCATGTTATTTTTAGGTGTGGTTTTGCTGATTTGATTTATATCAAACCTGGAATCCCAGACTGTTTACCACCATTTCTGAGCCCAGCTGTCAGAGGGAGAATCACCATGCTACAGTATGTTCTCATGACTTTCAGACCTGATTATCTCTTGACTCATTGCATGTACAGTACCTGTACTACAATGCCTCACATGAGGACGTACTGTATATTGGAGGTCCCTGCTGAATTCTTGTTTTGAAGTCATTGCACTTTCAGGAAGAATGTCCTGAAACAGATATACTGTATATGCAGCAGTGAAAAAGGGATTGTGTTCTCCCAAAATGACTTTCATTGAGCAATGATCCTTGAAGTTAAATTTGAGATTCTGCTATAAAAGATTCAACAAAAACATTTTGAAGTCTGGGTTTCACACGGCGAAACTGGTGATTATGGATCCTCTGCTGCGTGCCGAGGGTAGCCGCAACCCAAGTACTCTGCCCACTGACACCAAAAACTGGTAATAGGAAAATCATGTTTTGTGTTTGGCAGCTTTCTGGATACTTAGGTCAGAAGCAGTAGTTTTTGTTCATTATAAATCACTATGTTTGGTAAACAGTATATTTGAGGCATATCTAATGTCTTTTCCTGTTTTACTCTGCCTACTTTAAATATTTTTTCTTTAAAGAGCATTACCACTTGCAACAAATGAGGCCAAGGTCAGTCTCTCAAAACAGCTTCTGTGAAATTCCATAGTTATATACAAAGACTGCAACTGAATGACAGGTGTACCAAAGAGTTTGTGTGTGAAAAGGTAAATTGGAGTTTAAATCTAATAGCGAATAGTTGTGATGTTTCTTTTGTACACAAAGTGAGCCTAAACTGAAACACACTTCAGCCACACCCTGGACTAAGTCCACTGTCCACCATTGATGATAATAATGGCAAAAGAGAAAGGACTTAATCTTATGTTAAACATGTAAAGAACGATATACAGTAACCTCCTTTGGCTGTACTTTGCTTTTAATGCAAATACATTACATTTATTCTGACACTATTGTATACAGTAATCCCTTATTATATGACCTTAATTTGTTCCTCAAAAACTGCTCGTAAAGTGAAAACTTGTACGATGGACATTAAATTCCTCTCACTTCCTGTTATGATCTCCATTTAGTTCCAGAACTTTAAAAAATTATCCTCAAACACCCAAACTTCACCTTAATACAGTAGAGAATGTTACCTATGAAAGTAGTGTGTATGAAACCAATTACCTTCTTGGTTAATTATTCAAGTAACTTGATTTTATTTAAAAAAGTTAACATGTAACAAACAATAAAAAGAAATTCCTCATTCAAGATGTGAGAAAGAATCTCTGTTCTGATATATTATAAGTAAACAAATAGGTAGGAATTACTACTATTAATCTCAAATAAACAAAAACTCATATAGTGGTTTCTCCTATAGCGAGAAGAATACTCTCCACCTGTCTGGTCAAGATCATCACTCACTCACAGAGTAGACACGCAGCTGAATGCCACCATGCACATCATCAATGGAACCCTACAAATAACCCACAAGATGATCAAAAACATCCAAAAGTATACCTGCACCTGTCACTTTCACAGTTTTTTAGAGGCTACTTGGTTTCCTCTGTACTTGTGTACTCATTTGAGTAGTTGTGCACTCTTGTGTAAGCTTGTGTACTCATTCTCCTAGGTCTGTGGACAGCATAGCTTCATGAAGGAGAACTGGGACCCTGGGCTTAGGCAAAAAAGACACCAGATTGACATGGTATTCAGAGGCAGTTTGTGGTTGAAGGTCCTTGACATTGAGCAAATTGCAGATGCCAGAAAAGTGGACAATGGCATCATTTTGAGTGCATTAGTACCAGCAGATACAGACTGTTAATTTGTCAGAACGTGGATGGTTACAACTAATGATCTCATCTAACTGTTTGTTGAAGGGTGCCAGGGTATTGGTTTCAACATGGCTGGTTATCTTGTTCCAGAATCTTACAATCCCTTTTTTTGTAAAGACATGCCTCATGTTTCCCATTTTAAAACCACTTCAACATACAGAAGTTTCCACTTGTGTCTTCTGGGCCATGTTTCACTTCACTCTTTCACACTAGTTCACTTGAGTCAGGTTCCCCCATAACCTTCTCTGTTTATGATTAAAAAGACTCAGTTCCTTTAGCCTGTCAGAGCAGGCACTTCCTTTACTCCAGGGAATGTCTCTTATGAAGGCATGTCTGAGCATGTACTCTTTTGTTCCTGACTCATTGAACTTAGATAATTATGCTTCAGTTGTTTTTAATTTATCATGACATTTTCTAATACCAGAGCTCTTTCAAAACCCTCAACATTGCCAAAGTCACATGTGTGTTACAGGTGCTCTCCTTACTTCTTCTCTCACAGGGATCTACCCTACATCTTCTTCACCTTTTAAAAACTATAGCCATCTCCAGTTATGAATAATACTGTATGTTGTTCTAAAAATACATAAAGTTTAAAGTTTGAGATATAACATACAGTACATAATGTACTGTATTCTGTCTTTGATCTCCATGAAAGGACGATCGCAGTCTACAGTATGTGCCAATACATTTATACTACACATGACTGTAAGTTCTACTAGAAAACTGGTACACATTCAACTTTTTTGTACTCTTTTCTTTTTTCAATGAACAAAGCAGTCCTGGTCATTGTCAGAGTAGCATTTAAGAGTCTTATGCTGTCAGACAGTTGGTCAACCTGAAAATCACATAATGGCCTTAAAAGGTTCAATGGAGCTCCGGTTCTTCTGGGATTATTTGGCTGTGTTTCTGACATGGCTGCCAATATGTGCATGTTGTTTGATACTGTAGTTTATTCCTACTTCCCTCATGTGTTTTTTTGAAAACATCTATTTTAACCTCCTCTTTAATGTGTAATTATAGAGGAATGCAAGATGGCCGTGCTTTTCACATACTGCATATTTATGCATCCATATGAAATGAAAAGTGTTAAAGGCATAAAATAGACTGTGTTTGGGTTGTTTTCACTGGCCTGTAATGTAAATTAGCTTGAGAGCTGGCTAGAACTAGATTGTTTTTTTCTCGTTAACGGTGTATATTAGCAACACGATACATGCACACACTAACTCACTGTGTGGAGCTGCTTTTGAGGTGTGTTGGTCTTTGTAAGGCTGAGACCCAGGGGATTTCAATGGAAGCCCTTCAGAGACTGAAGTCCATGCAGGCAGCTCCAGAGCTGAGGTAATCTCTGCTCTGTTTAAAATGCGTCACAGCTAATTTCATCAGAAATACAGAGCAGAGATCCTGATTATGTGACAAAGACAAAAATACCTACTTAAAATCATCATCCATATAGATTCCTTTTTTAAATTGCTCACTTTGTTTTATATTTCAGGGTTTCTTAAAGTCTTTAGTAGGGTAGAGGAACTTGATTTAAATTTTGGAACGTTTTCCTTTGGTAATTCTTCGTGGTGAATAGAATTAAGTTGAAATGTTAAAGGTCCCCAGAGATAATCATGGTGATTACTGATGTATTTTTTAGCTATGAACAGCGTGAGCTCTTGTGCTTAGCTGTGTGTCAGAGAGAGGGGTTGCAGAATGACAAACCTCTGTGTGGCTTACTGAACAGTCCTCTGCACCCAAAGATCTGGAGGAAACTGGTCGGCAAAGTCTGGAAAATCATTAATAGGAATGGGCGCCATGTGAGCTGGATCAGAGCGGGAGCTGTCAGGATCCATAGCTCAGCTGTCAGCTTGGAACTTTGTTTGAGTGTTATGTTTTGTGTGCCATGGGATTTATTTTCTTTCATTTCCAAATAAACCTAATTTCCAAAGCTATTTTTCAAGTTGGCTTATTTCAAAACATACTTTCTTTCATACAGAGTTTTTTACTTCTTGCAAGTTTGAGCGAAGGTTCAGTTCTTATTTCTGACCTTATTTCGGTTGTCCTGTTGTATCTCATCTAATTGACACTTTTCAAGGTCTGGCTACCTTTTTTCTAAGCATTTCCCCTCAGTGAAAATGAAATCCAGTGTGATCCTTATTTATTTGTAATATATGTTCTGCAAAACCACTATTCATAATGAACATATAGCAATATTCCTTTGAAAGATGCATCTGACATAAATTACTCTGAGGCAAAACAATTAATATTTCACCAGCAGCAAATGGATTGGGTGCTTGCTTGCAAGATGCAACTCTAAGTTTACAATTTGTTGGCAGTATCTTCTCTTCATGACAAAGTACAGATGTACAATTTGCAGTTTGCCCCAAGAATATAAAAAGATTAACTATGACATGTGTTTTTAACACTTTCCTCATAGTTTTTTTGGACTGTTGCCTTCTTTAAGCTGTAAAGTGATGAGAAGAGTAAATTTGGATAGCCTGGGGGTCCAGCACCAGAATGCACAGTATGGCTGAGTACAGTATATTTAGAGTTGAAATTTTACAGTCTTGACACACTCTTTCCTACCAGCAAATATGTGTCTATCGTGTTTAAAGAGTTAATGCACAAGGCTTTTAATGGTTTATCCTAGTGTCTGCTTGCTGAGCTTCAAGGTCTTGCAGGATGTTATATTAATTACACTAAATTAGTGTAATATGTCTATTTTGTCCTTTTCTTTTTTTTCCAACCTGTTCATTTTGAACCTAAATGCGAGGGATGACGGCTGGATGTTCATTGTAGGGTTTCGGAAGACTGAAGCCCTTTTCCTTAGGCTGCATTTGTTTCGCCATGAGGTATAAATCATCCAGGAGGCAGAGGAGAAAATGAATAACACTTGCGGTTTGAGCAGGAGCACCGGTAGAAACCAGAGGCATCTAGACTCCTGACTCCCATAAGGGTGGAGAATAATCTCTGGTTCTCGCTCTGGAATTCCTTTTTCTCCAGTGATCGTTTACAGGGGTTTTCTGAAGAACTAGAAGTGGAAAGAGCTTGTTTATACTTGCAGTAACCCTTTTCCTTTGCTCCCTCATATGTTTTATCATTTTTATGACTCCTTGAGTTAGTCATTACTTTACGCTGAATTGTAAAGGAAAGTGTAGTAGCCTTGACTTTCAGTGAAACTGACGGAGTAGGCTGAATTGATGAGTCAATATTAATAACATACTTAAGTTACCTGACACAGGAAATTGTAGTCTACAGGGGTTATTATGCTGAAAAATAATACCAAACGCATAGCCGTGCAAACATTTACTTTGATTTTTTTCTCTAAAAGGCTGCTGCTTATATTCTGTCTGTCTTCAAAGGAAGGCGAAGGCATGCTTTGTTTCCTCTTGTACAGAAGTAAGGGCTGTTGCTGACTGGAGAGAAGCAGCCAACTGTTCTGAATACTCTTTTGGAAGAACTGAACCAGCTGGACACCTGCTGCACAATTATAAGGGTTAAAGCTCTGTTGAAGGCTGTAAATTCAGTGGAGCGACCATGTTGCAGCAGGACTTGAACAAGTGTATTCCATGAGTGATTGATACAACATGACGAATGCAGGGGTCTTCGCACCTGCTGCTAAATGTTAGATAGCAACAGGTGAGACCTGTAAATCTAAAAGGAATCTATTAAATCCCCCAAGAATCTGTTTTAATTCTACCTTCTCCTTGCAGCTATGGTATAAATCGCTACTTAATGAAAAGCTCTCATTTTAATTAAAAAAATTGTTGTTTAGAGGTTATGACTCATTCTTCTGGAAGAGATAAAGTTTAATAAGAGTAACTGTGGTAACTGGTGGATACTGTGAATAGAATTGAGCATTAGGAGAAGGGTGAGCTAATGATCATGGTACAGTGAACTCATGATTTTTCGTATGAATACATGTTTCTTTGTCTTGCATTCTGGGGCTTAATGAAAATAAAAGGAACATAGCAGTAACTCATCATATAAACTGTCCCTTTGGCTTTGTAAGCAGTATAATTCACAAGGGGGGGAGACTGATAGGAACTGTGCAAAGCACAACAATCTTAAAGGTCATTCATTTTGTTCTCAGAGGCACTGTCTTTTCAACAAAACAAGTGAACTGTGCTTCATTTAACATTTAGAAATTGACAGAGACAAAGAACGTATTTTATTAGCACAACATTTCCTTGCCAAAATGCTGTACAGAAATGTGAAACAATTCAATTTAAAAAAGATACTGTAAGTGTAGCCAGCCAGACTGAACATTAAATTAAATGTCCCATGACCGCTAATTACACACAGTTGAACCAAATGTAGGCCACACAGTGGTGCAGCAATGCGTTCAGTTCCTGGAGTGTTATCTGCATGGACTTTGTTCTCCCCCTGTTTACATGGTTTTCTCGGGATGCTCCGGTTTCTTTCCACAGTCCAAAAAACATATTGGCAGAATAATTGGCTTCTGGGAAAATTGTTTTGGTGTGAGTGTCTGTGTGTACCCTGCAAAGAACTGGCATCTCATCCAGGGTTGTGTCGGATGCTTGCCAGGATAGGCTCTGGCTCCCTAACAATTGTATTTGGATGAAGCCGTTAGAACATAGATGGGTGAATGGATGGATAGATGGAAGAAAACCTGATCAAAATTAAATGTCCCAAGCCTTAGATGGAACATAAAAGGCCAGCAATGCAGCAAGCTGATCCCAGTGAGAGTTTAATTAAGGGTGTATTCTGATATGGAGGGTTAATCACTTCTCTTTAAGGTATACTTAAGTGATGAATATGAATATAAAGGCATAACTTGCTTAATACTATGGCATTCACTGACCTGGCTGAGTCCTGGCTGAATATCAGTGCTGTCGAAGAATGAACCAGGGAGGCAGCTGCAAGGGTGAAGCTGGGGTTGGCGAACGGTGTGGAAAAGACGCTTGCAAAGTTGTGTGCATTTGACCTCCTCTTGAAGTTGTGTTAATGGCACTATAGGGAGAAGGAGACCCAGCTGTATCTGAAAAGCAATCCAAATGGTGCCAATGACATGTTTCTATAATAGAGTGTTGTTTCACCAGAAAAGAGGATCTGCAACTAATTGTCGACAGGTTTAAAGCTTCCCTTCCACCAGCCCACCACCGGTCAATTCTTTTGCTCCGGTTAGAGACGATAGAAAAAGGAATACATGTACGTCAGCTGGCAGCTGGCAGATACAAACCCACTTTAAGTCCTTAAGCTAAAGTTGCTCCTTCATCTACTGATAAAAATGATAAAATGAGAGAGATACAATTCGGAGATACACAGAATGTTGTCTGCCAAGAATTTTAATGTAAACTTTTCAAGTTCAATTAAGCATGAACCGTTCAATGTAGTAGCAAACTTCTGGCTGTGACTTTAAAAAAAAACTTGAGTATAAACAACAACCTACTCTTGTAGAATAAAGATTTGGCTTTTGAAAAGCTGCCACATCCTCTTACTTTTCATAAATTCCAGCCAGTTTTACAAGGTTGGAGAGTCTTAGGTGAAGTCAACCAACTATTCACACATTAACGTTGCTCAGTTGATTTAATTAATTTTCTATCCATTCCAAGTGCAGATACATGTTTTAGCTATAAACAAAAGCCTTTGATCAAAATCCTGGCTTTGGAGAAACTGTTCCAAAAACTCTTTGTTCTGCATATGTTGCATTTATAAGACAAAAATTGTAACATTTGCTTAGTACTTCATGATTCATGTTTTATTTTGAAGGCCAAACAACTCTCATCAAGAGAAGTTCACCAAGAAGTATTTGAAGTTCAGCAATTATTTTATTTTTTTACATGTATTAAGATTTGAGTCAAAAGTAATATAAGGCGGATGCTCCTTGCTTTGAGTCTATGACTTATTGTATAAAGTATGTATTTTTAGAAATTAACTTGGTGTTTTTCTGGACATTTATGCACCTGTGTTTTAGATTTTTATCAAGCTCAAAAGTTCTGAAAACCCTGCTGTAGTGTAAAGGGTGTCTTGGGTGGTGTTCATCTACAGTACCTGTCAGTGATACCCTTTGCATTTTCTCAGGGTCTCACATGCTCAAAAAAATCACTTGCTCAATAGATACTATGCACTACACATAGAATATGCTTAGAGACAATAGATGAGCATCCTGAAAGCACTTGAGGTTCTCACTTCTTTTCTCTTCTTTAAGACTAATTACTTGCATTTCCCGTTCTACCACGCATTCTTAAAGTGCAAATAAGAGTAAAATCTAAATCTGAGGCTTTGGAGGGTCTGTTGACAGCTAAGAATGGCATAGAGTAAAGAAGTTTGATCAGATGGAATTAAAAAGGAATGAATACAGAGTGATCGGTGCCATCTTTGGGCAGCATGGAATATGCAATGTAGTAATCAAGGCTATTCAATACTGGCGAGCCATGTTATACCAATCTGTCAGGGCCTCAATTGTGCTCCAGTCAGAGTACCAGCCAGTTACTGTTATTATCACAGCTTAAATGGATCGCTTTTGCATTGTAACAAAGAGTCCCATGCATAGATTTTCCAGTGCATTACTCCATCCTGGGAAAAGCCATTGAATCACTTTGTTTGACTTAGGACTTTCAAGGACAAAATACTTATACCTGCTCCGTTGTGCTATAATAATTTCTTCTCCTTTTCAGTGACAAAATGAAAAACAAGTTTTCCCTGTTTAGGACTGCAATTATTTTTGGATTCTCTATAAAAAAGTTTTTCCTCCTAACTAGCTAAATTAGATGCCTACAATTTCTCTGAATCTCACTGATTTGAATTTGGCAAACTGAGCTCTCCTTTTTTGAAGGGATTTGTTTTCTCTGGAGAAATTAAACAATACATTACATTGATCAAAGAAATAAATAGTGGACTTAAGAAATCGAGAGTATGTAAGTCTTAATCCAGAGGTGTTCATTGGAAGGCCACATTCCAAGTGGAACAAATGTTTCACAGTAATTGGAAACGTTTTGCAAATCTTTTTCATGTATAGATTTGCATGCTACACAGTGACCTGAAATGCAGTAATACTAATTGAAGCAATATGAATTGAAATGTCAGATATTTACACTGTAGAAACATCTGCTTAACAGGCCATCATGAGATACAGGATGCAAGCCAATTTTTTCAGAGGATTCTGTCCTAAGTTCAGTATGCAGGTTACAACATCTTAAATTATTAAAGAAAGAAGGTCCTATGTCTCAGGAATGAAAGCACCTCAGGTGCTACTTTTAATGGCACAAACCAGGACAGATGAAGCCCAAACGAATGAGACCAGTTAGGTTCTCCTGTTCCATTCTGGGAAGTGAGTGATGTCACATTCCCAAAGTAATAAGGTACTATATGACTTAGGACTGAAATGACTTCCCCCTCTACTCAACTGTGCCATGTGCCTTAGTGCTAACTGTACTGCTCGAGTATAGTTCACAGTAGGAGGAAACTATTTGTATCACTTGTACTACCTTTCAGTACTGGGTTTGTGATGAGCATGTCAAGCAATCTTAGGAGGTGGGTTCTGTGTCTCCTTTGGTGTACCCTTCTGGTCTCTCTCTTTCACCTCTCTTTGCTTGAGGGCAAATTCCTGCTGCTGTTCCTGTTCTCCATGTTGTAAAGAATGCTTGCATTAAACATTGGCTCTTGAAATTACGAGGCTTATAGACCTGTTTGAGGTCTGCAGCCTCTGCTGCAGTCTAACAGGCCCTCCTGCCCCTGTTACAGATGTAATCCAAGCTCTGATTAGTGACGTGCTTTGCCTTTCTTCCAGTGGAATGGCTTCCTGTTCTCTCTCAGAAATAGAAGGTACAGATGCCCACTCTTTGGAAGCCTCTGAAGAGGATTTGAACTCTCCTAGGTGCCAGGGTGAGAAGGCCATGGTGCTGTAGTGTATAAGACTTCCATGGTGGGTTTGGATCTTCCTGCCTCAAGTTGTCTGGGTACACATTTGCAGAGTCAGATTAAAGTACTGAACACCATGAGCCTTTTCCAGGTCTATCAAGTGATTCACAACTGGATTCCCCACCTTCTGATTGTACTGACCTACAGTTTTTGGCCGGCACCAAAATAAACACATGAAATGAACGCAGCACATAAACATCAGATTATGGACAATGTTCTCATTGACAGGTGACTGAAGAGGCCGCTGACAGGTGCTAGGCCCCTTATAGTCCAACAGCCTAAGAATCAGAGGACGTGCCCCGCTCCTGGGGTTGGGGTGCTATCCATACCATCTATGCCTGGAGGACTTGAGAGTCACTATGTCTACCGCTTTGTTTTGCTCACTCCAGGAGTCTGAAATGTGGTCTGAAATGGCAGACTACATGTTGTCCTGTTGTCCCAGTCCTCTTGGGACAGAGTGCAGTTCCTGTGTAATGGGCCACATTCCTGGCTCTTCAGATGGAGTCTTGCATGACAAACGCATCACTGTGTCATAACAGAGGCGATTCTCTTGCCAATGTCCCTCCCATTTCAGGTTCAGAAGGAAGATTACTGCTACATCAGAGGCTCTCAGAGGCTCCTGGCAACTAATTGGAAGACCATAGTGACATGTATGGGTGTTATTTTTTTCAGTTATGAAATATTCACATCAATTTCCCTTCGGGATCAATAAAGTCTTATCTCTCTTTATTCATTTATGAATGCAGTTGAAGCCTTAAGTGATAAAAAGGATCTTATTTCTTCACCCTTGTGAAACTGTTCATGTTCAAAGACTAGACAAAGTCTTAGGTGCTTCATAATAGGTCAGTATGATAAACCATTACATCTGTAACACAAATTCCAAAATACAGTGTATCTTTAAAATATCCTTTTCAGCAGCTGCACCAATTGAACTGCAACTTTCCAGGTTTCACCAACAACCAAAGCTTTTTAAAAGTTTCATCTGAGGTGTTGCTACAAAAATGTTTATGCCCTCCATGTGTCATAAACAGATTTGAGAAACACAGCTCATCACACAAACCTTTTTTGCTATACACATGTCAGCCAGATAACTCCAAACCAGTGACTTTACGATCAAAGGATCAACATCAACATAAACAATAAAAAAACTACCATTGCCTTGGAACCACTGTGCCAATTCACTGGAAATGTGGCAGTTTCCCCCACAATTGCATCTCACAGGTTGAGGTGATACTTTGCATACTTATAGCAGCTTGCTTGTTTAAACATGCTACAGTATGTGAAGCCAGCAGTTCTTACATAAAAACTGAGATCCGGACTTGGTAAATATCACTGCACCTGCCAAGTCGACACTATGGCTTCTTTCACACGAAGCTGGATGAGATCGTCAGATCAATTAGCTACCAGGGCTTGTCAATGCTCTGGAAAGCCTTTCTAAACCTGAGAAAGAAACATTGCCTTAGCAGCCCCGATAAAGTTCATCCGTAGACAAAAGAGTGGGGTGGGTTTGGTTTCTGTAGATAAGAACAGCCCTGGTAGGAAAGGTGGTACAGTATTCCGTAGTAATCTTCTGTACCCACTGTCTGTATTTCCTGTGTGAAGAGTGTTGATACCTGCTTTATCTCATTTACGATACTTAAAGAACAAAATATGGCTTTGCATTTCCCTAAATGCAGCTACACTTGGAGTATACAGTAAAGAACCTATAATCTTTCATTTCTTCAATTATTAGACTTTAAACACTTAAAAGCTTTACATCCTCCAGAAATATACATGTACAGTAGATGTGGCAGGAATGCTGGATTCAAACTTCAGGCAGAGCCATCTGATAATTTCCCAAAAAAGGGATATAGAACCATAGATTTTCTCTCTTTTTGATGTTTTAGGGGTCCTTTCAACAGCACGTTCCTCCGGAAAAATAACAACAGATACAAGAGCAACAAGTGACAGTGATTGTTTAACAGACCATGACTTTTGAAAAGCCACATATAGATTGGCACCTGGATATACAGTACAGCTGGATTTATCAATGTGTTCCTAATATGTTTTAGAAGACAGTGTGGGATGTCCTGGTATCCAATTTGCCATGAGATGATAAAAAGTTGTATTTTCTGCATAAAGTCTGGTGATCATAGACAGTACTCCAGGAGTCTTCAGAGTGATTATTCTGAGGAGGACAGCTCTGAAATGTTGCTGTATTATGTGCTTTTTGGGCCACATGCCCTTACCCAACATGGGGCCTCTTTGTGCTTTCTCAGAGCGTTTGTTTGTTTGGAAAATGTCACACCCATAAATCTGATAACTGCATAGGAGGACCGTTTCCTTGGAAACCATCCCCAGAGAACAGAAAGTAGTGTCATGGATTCCTGTGCTACTTGGATAACCTGAAATTCTGCAGAAGATATACTGTACATATATGTATCTCCTAAATGTCAGATGGGAGTGTAAATCTATTTATATCCGTTCTGTTGGCTTTCTGCAAATACACACATTGCTCATAGCTGTAGCCTTTTATAGGTTAAGACAAAGAAACAGCCACACTGCATGGCTGATGGACAGTAGGCATGTGTGCTTCTAAAAATTCTAAAAATAATGACTTAATTTAATAACAAGACTGGAGACTGGAGGTCACTTGTGTTTTCTACCTTCTTCAAAATGCTGCAATGTATTGCAGTTTCTGATTTGATATTTTTTAAGGTTAAAACAAACTTGAAATGCATGGCAGAACGACATCATCTGTGACAGAAAAACTCTCCGACTCCAGTAAGTCTTGTCACATTGGACATCCTTCATAAATGCTTTTCTTAGGTGTATGAGGAACATCTACAATAAAACAAATCACAGTGTTAGACCCAACTAATTAGCAAAAAAACATTTTAATTAATCAGTTAATAAAATCTTTAGGAAGTAAACCCAAGATGAGAAATTTTAAACTTCTAAACATCTGATGATGAGTTATTGAGGTATTTGACTTGTTTTTGGTTTGTTGTTTGTAGATGTTTCTGTTTGTACACCATTTTGATTTTTTAATATACTGTTTTATTTACTAGTAGTAACTGAGACACTACTTTATTAACTGGTAAAATACTTTTTTGTAATTGAAGGACTATGTAATTCTATGTACAGTAACTGTTGAATATTGCAGATATTTAATTACTTTATCGTTACATGACTGTTTTGTTTGTTCATTTACAGTAGTTCACTGATATTTATTTTGTCCCATTCCCTCAGAATATTTATATTTCCTATAATAATGTCACCTTTTAATAAATCTTATTTTTTATTTTATTTATTAAGAACTTAGTTTATTTGGATTTATTACTTTTAAAAAGACGTCTTGGGTCCTTTTCCCTTCCAAACAGGACCATCCAAAAGTTTGCTAGACTGTACTCATAACACACGCCAGAAGACCAGAAATATACACAATCGATATCTGTATATTGTCAGGAAACACCTTCATAAAGACCCTGACTAGAGCAGACAAAATAATGACTACAGTAATACTACAGTTTGGATCACAGCAACTGTTTGTTCCCAAAATACATTTGTTTTCTTGAATAGACATTCACTCTTGAAACCTCCAAATCTCATACAGTATCATGCGTCATGCAATAGGCATCTAATACTTAATTATGGTGATCTTGTAATGATGTTAGAGTATTGGCCTTTTGCAGTGTGGACATTTTCCAGCTTTTCTGAAACTTGGAGAAAATGAAAGCCAGATAATTGGCAAACTTTGGAAAAGCTCCCATTTTTACCGACCCGCTTTGAGGTGTGGCGTGAAAGTTTAGCTGTCACCCCAGGTTCATGGTTATCTTTTTTTGAACATATTCCATTAATTCTTTAGAAAGAACAAGAAAACTGCCAGAACAAATCTTAAAGCTTCCCAGAGGATCTCTTGTCTTCTCTTAAAGATACTGGCTAACTGGGGGTGGGGGTGGGGATACCCCAAATCTCCTAATCTTTTTTTAGTTTACAAAAGAAAGTCTTTGGTGTAAATTTTCTTATTTTAGGAAAATAAAAGCACTTTTCTTTTCAGAAACACACACAGAAACACCTTTGTTTTTGGAGGAAAAACTTTTTCCATTACCTGCGAGGAAACAGCTACAGGAACAGTACTTTTGTCTCCACATGCTGGGTAATTAAATTACTTCATGTACCACTTAGTAACAGTCAGCTACTGACAGAAGTTATCTTTTTATCCCTACACTTTCTAAACCTGAGTCAGCTGCATACAGTATGTTTCTCACCCGTCATACTCTACCAGTACCAGATATGACACCCAAGTACAGTATGAGGGTTTCAAAATAAAGACAAGAAGTAATTATTTTCTTCTTTAGATTCATACTGTAGCTTTTCACTGTCACCATAACTGTGTTAGGATTTTATTGGGCCTGTAAAATGGACGTATCTATCTTCAGTTACACAAGTCTTAAGATTTCAAACAAGCAGTAGGGATAGAGTGAAGTAACTGTACCTTGTCTAATGTTAAAACATTGAGATTTAAGGACTGATTTGGAAACTTAAAAAACGGATTTTATTATGATAAATCATTAAACTGTTACTGAAAAGTGGGATAAACAACAATGAAAAATGTGAAGCTAACTGTCTCTTAACAGTTAAAAAGTAATTAAATCTGCTATATGTAACATTGGATAGAGTTACAAAAGTTCTCTCATTTTTAATTATTTTCTCCACAGGGTGTGAAGTACTATGAAGTACAGTACAGTGCAATGAGTTAGAATATAAATGATCTTTCTCATTCCCAACAGTTTTAAACGCTCTGTATGGATCAGGCTTGTACTGTAGGATGTCGGTTTAATACTTTCCAATTGCTGCTTTGCTTCAGTCCTGAGTGTCTTGTTTCTAAATTCGAAGCTGTTATTTTAATTCCTCAATAGTTCTCATCATCAGTGCTAATAGATTTGCATTGCTATGAATACTTGTCTGATGAAAGCTCGATTACAAAGGCCAGACCCTTTCCAAGCAGGGAACACTTGCTGAGGATGAAGGGGCAATCTGCAAGTGTGCTGTCATATTTGTCCTTGCAATGGAGGTCATACTTCTCCCACAAAGCTTGCATCTTATGATTTACACTAGGGCTGTTGCAGACTAACTTAGAGCCAGGTTTGTGTTATTCACAAGAGACACATTTACCTGTTTCATTGGGAATTTAAGAAAGGAGGCCTTTTGACCCATCTAGCTTGTTTTGTTGCTAGTACAGTAGTTCTATATTCTGTGCATCTCATCCAGCCATTTCTTGAAGGAATCCAGGGTTTCAGCTTTGACAACATGGCATTTTCTTCTACTTCAGCAGTACCAGGAACAAACACAGTGAAAATATATATAAAATTAAGTTCAAGAAATAATATGGAAATTGGGATCAGAACAAAATTGCTATGCCTCCAGGATTACTGTCTTTTCGAATTATAGTAGATCCCCATATCTATTAACGAATTGTAACAAAAGCCGGTCCAGGCTTCCGTGAAGCATAGTTTTGGACCCTATGTAGACGGTATAATCCGGAAGTACCTGGAAAAGGACGACGGGGAGGAGACGACAAGGATCAGGAAAGTTTTGACAGACAGGGGTGTGTGACGATAGTGATCTGGTGCTCGGGGGACGTGACCAAGGTGAACTTGTCCAAGGAGTCCAGGAGGGAATTCCGGGGTGAAGTCCAAATCCGGGTGGTCCAATCGAGACAAACAAAAAAAACGGGATGATGAGGCAAGGAGCTCTGAACCCCGGACTCAGCTGGGTCAGGACATCGATAGGGGGCCTACAGTCCTCAAGCCGCGGGCGTAGGGCGACTTGGTGGTAGGCGGGCCTCCGGGCTTCCGTCTTCCAATGCAGAGCCCAGAGTAGCAAGAGCACCCGGCTTAAATAAGGAGGGGCAGGACTGAGGGCAGGTGCACGGAATCAGCCAAAATGTGAAAGAGCTGGAGCGCCCTTAAGAGGAGGGATTATGATTGTGACACGAATGGTGATTTCATCCTGTTTGAAAGTTTACTCATTAATAATTTCAAAAGGGGTTATATTTGTCTTGTGTTTTGTTGTTCTCAATGTCTAAATTCAGATTATTTTAATAAATTAAAGTGCAATTTTTCGTGGGTTTTTGCCCAGTATTGCAGATAAAAATAAAAAATGAGTTAATTTCTGGATAACAGCCCATCTAAAAAGATGGCCTATGTAACTCAAGGTAGTATTATTAAAAGTTAACACTATTTAAATCTTTGAAACCATATGTGTAGAAAACAAAATATTTTACTTTCTCCACAGAGGCTACTTTTTTGTGGATTATTTCAGAAAGGATTGCTTTGGAAAATGTAAAGAAACCAGACATTGCTGAATCATCACAGATATGGAACAGATTCATTCAGAGAGGCACTTTTAAGTGCTCCAAGAAAAGATTGATAAGTGTTTACGTGCTCATTGTTCTACAGTTGAAATCCAATGTCCAACTACAGTGCCTTGCAATTGTTTTCAGGTCCTTTCTATGCTGTCCCATTTTGTGAAATTGCAAAATGGTGCATACACATTTTTAAATACTTTTAAAACCTGTGTGAGCTTGGATCTGTGTGTCCCCTGTGATGCACTGGTGTCCTGATCAGGGTGTATCCTGCCTCGCTTGCTGGGAGAGGCTCTGCATGCCCTGTGACCCTCTATGGGACCCACATAAGTATTCAGACCCATGAATTTAATCTCTGCGGAAGCACCTTTGGCAGCAACAGATGTAAAAAACAAACAAATATAAACCAAAAAAACATGTATGCTGTGAGTTGAAATAAAAAAATTCCAGTTTTGTTCTCATGTTTGCGGTATCAGTTGGATGCATTTTTGCAAACGCCATGTGGAATTTGAGATGGGTTTTTCACTTTGGTAGGCCAGCTTTAGACAAGCACAAGTTGGCTCTATCATTGAGCTCTGAACCACTGAAGACTTTAAGTCTTTCAAAGTCACTGTTGGCCTCACAGTTGCATCCCTAACCAGTTTTCTCCTTGCCCAGCTTCTCCGTTAGGAGGAACAGGGAGATGTAGGCAGTCTATGGGTGGTATGATAATAATAATAATAATAATAATAATTGCTTACACTTATATAGCGCTTTTCTGGACACTCCACTCAAAGCGCTTTACAGGTAATGGGGACTCCCCTCCACCACCACCAATGTGCAGCATCCACCTGGATGATGCGACGGCAGCCATAGTGCGCCAGAACGCTCACCACACATCAGCTATCAGTGGGGAGGAGAGCAGAGTAATGAAGCCAATTCATAGAGGGGGATGATACACATTCCATTTTGTTATGATCAACTTCACAGTGCTCAAAGGGATATTCAGTGTTTTAGATGTTTATACGTTCATCTTAAAAATTGATACATTTTTTAAATATATCTTAAAAACCAATCATAATCACCACTGCGGATCAATTAAGTATTTTGAATTGTATTGAACTGTGATGTTTGACACCGTTATCTCTCAAGTTGTACTGAAATTGCCTTGGTCTTTATTGTTGAATTTTTGCTGATTTCGTGCTTAAAATTCGCTACCTGACTGAGGAACCTTACAGAGACAGATGTTCTGTATGTACAGTATCATCATCACCACTGCGGATCAATTAAGTATTTTGAATTGTATTGAACTGTGATGTTTGACACCTTTATCTCTCGAGTTGTACTGAAATTGCCTTGGTCTTTATTGTTGAATTTTTGCTGATTTCTTGCTTGAAATTCGCTACCTGACTGAGGAACCTTACAGAGACAGATGTATGTACAGTATGTATTTCTGAAATCATATGAAAGGCTACTATTTCACATAGACTGAACCCTTTCAGTAATTTATCCCACCTAAATGAATTAATAATTCTTTCAGATAATTCTTTCTTTCTACATCTTTCTTTTTATTTTTTTGCTTTAAATGTGTGGAGTACGTTGTGTGTATAACAAATATTAATTGCTACTTCAAACTGTCAGGATTGCTTGCTTTAAAGCAACAAAATGTGAAAACTTTGGAATGGTCTGAATCCTTCTGCAAGTCAGTTTTAAATCCGCAGAGATCTACTCTTAAATTTAACAATGTAATTGGTTGAGGTTTGAATTTAAGTGATTTAACAACAGAAACGAAACACCTACAGTACTTCAATGAATGGAGCTATTTAAAAAGTTCCTTTAATTCTGAATGCTCTATAGTGCTAACTCAATAGCCACATTATTTGTTTGACGGCAAGGGAATTTTTCTGAAAACAACCATTTGACTAAAATCGGACTTCAGCTGTCATTCATCTCAGAAATTAAACACTCTTTCAGTTTGATAAAAGTGTCAAGTATTCTCCAAGTGGTACGGGCCTCTCCATATTTTCCTGGCAGATTTCCATTTTTTATCTCTTGATGTAATTTAAACATCTTGACTTTTTAATTTTTCCTTGGTTCAGATATTATCCTTTTCACCTGGGACTAGAGGTAATAGTGTGTTTTCAGTTGAAGGGACTGCAACATGTTTCTGACATGGAGTTCTACAGTATATCAAGTTCTGAATTTATAAATTGGGATTTTTTATCTTGAGATTAATTAATGTCAAAGGGGGAAACCTTTTGCCTGTACAACTCTGCTCTAGTTAGGAATAAAATAAAAATACCGGGGATCTATATTTTTAAATACCGAAAAACATAAATGTTAATTGCAACAGTGAATTTTCAAGTAATTTGATTTTACTCCTTTTTTTACTTTGTATTATAAATTTATTCCATACTAAGTAATTTGTTTCATATTGTTTCATTCTCATATCATTTTCATCACATTTAATGTAATTTCTGTGTTCTGTCTGTTGTAATCGGTCTTATAGAGCTGTACTGAAAGACTGACATAGTCTAAAACTGTTTTAAGTCCATATCTATCCTGGAAAAGGAGGAAACCCTGGATAAATATTACTTTTGCTATCTTTTACTTACAGAAGCAGCATTTCTTCTATACGGAAAGACAAGTAGTGTACTTATTTCCTTCAATCAAATTTCTCATTTGCTGTTGTTTTTTTTTATTCAGGAAATATACTGTGTCTGTGTATTATTAGGAATATGCTGTAGAAGTGGCCTTTTCATGTTATTTAAAAGCTTTTGAATGGCTGTTTAATTAAAGTGAGATACCTCCCTTATTTGAAAATTATGTGAGTGGACAGTTTGTTCTGTAGACATGTTGACAACAACCTCTGCAACACTCTTGACCTCTTCATCTCTTCCTGCCAGCACATTTCTTCCATGGCACATTCCTGCCACTTCTTCTTGAACTGCATTTATACAGCTTGCCAGCTACTTTATACAGCTCCTAGTCCAAACCCAGGTATGTGTCCCTCCTAGGTTATTATAACCCCTTCTTGGCTGACCTGCTGCCTGTCCACCACTGGCCCCCTGTTATTGCAAAGACCTTCTCTGCCTACTGCTGTTCCAACTAATCTCCCTACCTACAGTAGTAGTAATTCTCCCCGGGATACCTACAGATGAAATTGAATACACAAAACTTTCCTGAGCTACAATGCCGCGGGGTTGTGTTTATTTGTAGTAGAATTAGCTGCTGTTGGCATAAACCTTGCCTGCTGGAACTAGTCTGAAAGTTTGAATATGCCACCTGTCTTTACCTTGTAAAACCTGAATTATTGTCTCAAACCAATATTTGATTTATTTTGATTATTTGAGAAGAAATGTCCTAAAATCTTGTTTCTTTTAATTTCTTTTGTGCAGATTTTATTCAAGTGTGATGAGTTGTGAAGGATACACCCAGCCTGACAGACTAAAATAATTGTGGCCTTTGGAGATTATATTTACTGTGAAAGAGATCACATTGTTTATTAGACAAATAACTTGCAAAAGATAAATAATACTGTCTTTCTTTGCCTTGATTTGTGATAAAAGGCCCCGGTGTTACTTGAACTGTTTGTTTTTTTTCCACCAAAGTCAAATGAATTCTTTTGAAATGATCTTAGTGCATTTCTAACTTGGGAACAAAATATAATTGCTCAGATACATATACTTTATGCTTTGATAAGAAACTAAAAAGCAGAAAAAGATCTGTGTTAATGGGTGTATGATTTAAAATAGTAACACAAACCTCTCATGGCCTTTCTAGGGGCTTAGCTCTTTCTGTGAATTTGTTTTTGGCAGGGTATGTAGCCATGGGGTTTCATAATTGCACTCATAAGATGTTGTTGAATCTGCTCTATTAGAAAGCAAGTTAGTTAAAGATTGTCTTTAAATCTGCTAAAGAAAAGAAAGAGGTGGGATTTAAGAGTTAAAAAATAGTAGTGTACATATAATTAAAGATTAAAAGCTATTTTTGCTTTTATGGTAAAACCATTAATGGTCTTTTTTCTTGTTGTTGCTGGGATTTTTTTTTTTTTTAAAGCTGTTAGTTAGAACATGAAGTGGCCTTTCACTTCGCATACAGTTCTGAAATTCAGCGTAGTCCATATTGGAGCTTTTCTGTTTCTGAGGTCTGAGATGCGACGATCAGTTTTTTTACCTCCCTCTTTGCTGAGAAGTGTCTCTTTTTCTCTAAGCACAAAAAACAAAGAAGTGTCTGAGTGTACTATGTCACCGTATTTCCAGTTTAACTATGATGTAGCATGTATTTACTTTGTTGTGTAATGGTTTCCTGTAGTTTGTGTAGTGTTCGACCACATTAGTTTGCTGCTTAACAATGATTTGGCTACCTGCTACATTACTCTCAGTCGGCTATTACAAGCACTCTGTGTGAAGGGTATGATGCCCTTGCTTGTGTACCCCTTGCTTCACAGTAGCAGCGTGGCTCTGAGGGGTGAACAACAGTAGCGGGCTGGCTTGGGCCTTCAGTTTCCCAGAGGGCAGGGGGTCTCAGCCTGCCCCTGCATGCAAGCGGAGATGAAAAGCTCCACACTTGACCCTGCTAAGTCTGTACCTTTCGAGCCTCTGAGCCCCCTTTGAAGTGAAACATTTCAAAATGTATTAGTTTGAGGAATAAAAAAAGTTTCTGGCTAACAGTGGCTGGAATATCTGTTCTTTGTCTTGAGTCACTGGCTTTGCAGTGCAAGAATGGAATGCTGTTTAATTAGAATGAATGATTCCTTCGATACAAAGCTTATTTTTCTTTAGTGATTTTCTTCTTTGCTTTGCTTCTTCTTGTGTATTTTCTTGTGGAAGAATTAATTAGAAATGACTAAACTGCCCATGTGATACAGCTGTGGTACAAAGGGAAGCAGTATTTCGACAGTATAGGGGAGCTGTAATCACCTTTAAGTCATGTGGAACTTTTCTGTTCCAGTATCTTGCTGACTTCTACCGGTTATGAGACCACATGGCCTATCTGGATTTACTTGTACAAAAGTCTGACTTTTATTTCTCTTATGTTAAGAAGGATTAATGCAATTTAATGTACCTTCTAAGTTTCTGTGTCATTTATTCCTTCAGAATGTGAAAGGGCTGCTAGCAAACCTAATCAGCAGTTCCTACAGTATATCAGCTCCAACAGGTTTGCATTATACAGCACTGAGGAATTGGCTCAAACATGGTGGGACTGAAAAGTGAAAAAAGGCTTTTCGTTTCAACAGCATATGCATTTGGAGATCCGTTAACTAAAAGGACATCTGAAAAGAAACTATTCAAGTATGTTTGTGTTAAACATGCAGTCCCATGGTTTCAGAAATGGACATCTGGAGATTTTTTTTTTGTTTGGAGAAGTGCCTGTTTTAGATTTTTAAATTCAAACAATGTAGGTTAAAAAGGGTTACAGGAAGCAGAGGTCGCAGCAAGCGATTAGTGTAAAGGGTATTTTTTATTTTTGCTTTCTGTTTTTGTGTGTGAGCGCTTGCCCTTTTTTAATTTTTTGTACTATGATAAATATGTGCAGCAGAAATCCCAGCTGGTTTACAAGCTGATGGAAAGTGCATCACGAAGCCAAATTCAGCTAGTGTGCACCATATGTTCATCATTCTCAAATGAGGGTGATGAAATTTGTGGCTTCATAAGCTTCTTCGAGCTCATTTAAATATGGGGCTGTAAATTTGAAATATAGATGTCAGCCTCAATGGGAGTGTTCCTGTATAAACAGTTTTGACTAAATTTCCCTGTAATACCTTGTGGTTCTGTATTAAAAACAGCCACAGGCAGAAAACAGTGCAAAAGGACTGTTTTTCAGAATGCGCCAAAGCTCATTGTAGACGGAACAGCACTCTGGGATGTGAACAGCTCGCTTCACATTCCCTCGACAAACATAATACTATTTTATAATCAAGATTTGGTTGTCTGGGTGGAAAATTGTATTCTGAACAGATGGCTGACACCCTGGAGGTGTTTTACTTGTTAATACAAGTTATAGATAGGTCTAAAGCTGTGAGAAATGATCTGTGTGCTCAGGTCTGGATGTAGACATAACCAATCAATCCTTTAGTCCATTAATTGTCTTAAGTCTCACATCTCCTGCTTCCTGAGATCATGAAAACTTCTCATATATTTTGGGCTTGTGGATTAAAAATTGTTTCACATTTGCGGTCTTATACAATACATACCGTGAGTAAGGATTTATAGATTTTTCACATTTGCTGGACTTTTAAGCTGTGTTGAAAATATATTGTCAGATTATGGCTTTTAAAGAAAAAGTAGAAGAAAACACTTGAACACTTGCAAGTTAAAGTTAGGATCTGTTTCAGAATCTCCTTTCTATGTGTTCATGTATTCATGCACCAATATTTGAAATACTGTAAATAATACTGTATTGCATGTTTTTGAAATAGACGTTTGTACCCAACTGTCGTACCTGACATGAGCCGTGATCATTGTAAGAATTCACTGAAAGCCTCGGTATGGCCAGTACTTCACCACCTCTTTAATGCAAAATATATAGTAATAAATACTGTATATTTGAATATATGACATTTATATATTACATATATATGTATGATATATACAATATATATGAAATTTAGTGTTCTATTTCTAGACAGCAAGAGCTTTTCAAAACTAAGGATTCTGTACCACTGAACGAAATACAGTAGGTGTCCAGGTTTGCTTATAAAATTGGCAAGCTTAGTCAGAAAAATGCTGGTATATGTTGATTCTGCAGGTAGTGGGTCAAGATTACCAGTACTGCAGGTACTGTCAGCCACTGGGTCAAGGTTATTGATTCAACAGGTGTTGTTAACCCCTGGCTCAAGGTTCTGAAGGTACCGTCAGTCACCGAGTCAGGTGTACCTGAAGGGAGGTTATCACACATAAAGTATAGTATGCAAGATTGTTTTCCCATGCTTATCTGAATTGTCTGCTTCACCGTGGTTTACTACTTTGTTTTATGTCTTACCTTGCTATACCTATCCATGCTGTGGCGTGATTTCTTTCTGCTTCACAAACATTCATGGTGTTATACTGCAATACACTTTTACAAGGTCAAAGCACAATGACATTGAATGGGCTTGCCACTGACACTTCTCAAACCTTCCAAAATGTTGTGAGTTTCTAACTCTGCAGGAATGTTGAGTTAATCTGGCAAAATAAAAATAAATAAATCGGTAAGAATCATGTGGAACACATAATGAAAATTAGATGAGTGAAAAACAGAGTAACAGAAGAATCCAGGAGATATAAACTGCCTCTTTCATTTCCAAGTTATTTAGATCCAAAGTGTTCTCAGAAGATTTAAGAATTCCTTTATGGATGGCCTTTATAAAAGGCTAAAATTCCTGATTTATTTCAGAGTCAGGCTTTCCAGTTGTCTTTGGTTCATTTCAAATGTTATCTGGATCATTTTAGGTCGCATTTAATAATGTAAAATTGATAGAGAAAACCAAGTCTTCAGATCACAAAGAATGAAATATATTTACCAAAGGTTCTTGTCAACACTGTGAAGGATTGCAGTGCTGTTGCTTAGTAATTAGAAGCTGAAAAACTCAATGAATAAAAGATAATTTGTAGGAAAATTTTAATAGATGTACAGTAACACTGCAGTTTTTTTTTACTGTAGTTTTATTTGCAGGTTACCTTTCTTATAATTTTTAAACAGAATTAATTATATACTGTACTTAATTCTACTGAAGACAGATGAAAAGCTTAATTTTTCCACAGGAATAGTAACTTTAGGGTGGCTCAATGACACACTGGTCAGCATTGTTACCTTGCAGAGCTGATGCCCTTGGTTTTTACTTTCACACCATGGATGCTGTCTAAGATCACTTTATTAGCCATATACTGTACAATTTCTGTCTATGTTAAGATTGTCTGTTTTCCCTGTGTTCATGTGGGTTTTCCCCCACAAGCCAAAGGCATACTGGAAGGTTAATCAGGTTCTATAAAATTGGCCCTAGTGTGAGAGTGTGCATGTTTCTGTTTGTGTCTGTTTGTGCTGAGATGGAGTGGTGTCATGTCCAGATTGTATCCTCACTTGCACCCATTGCTTGCTGGGATAGGCTCCAACTCCCCCACTACCCTGAACTGGAGAAACTGGTAAGAAAATGGGTAGATGGCATTGTAGCTGTACAGTATGTACTGTATTAATAAAGCAAGGTGGGAGAATTTGGAGAACCATGGTGGAACACAAAATGTGGAAGATCTTACTCTGACCTCCAAAATTCAAACCGTTTATTTAGTAAATGAGAATGAAGGCAGATTCTAGAGTTCTTTCATTGCTGAATTTCAATTCAATCCCTTTGCTCCTGGAGAGGGATTGAGTTTCATAAGACTGTATTCATTCCTCTGAATGATGTCATGACATAAACGACTAAAAACTGCCTTTGTTGAGCTGGGCAGACTTTATCACCAGCAATCTCAAACCAGCTTCCACGAAGGAGTGAGTGTTTCCGAAGCTAGGCTGCAGCTCCCATGACGATGGCTTTTTTTGTGCATGTATAATGTCAGGTCTGTAAATTTTAAAGACATTCAGCACCAATATGTGAATTCCTGCTTTGCAGACCTTAACAGTTGCAAGGACATGAAAGAATTTCATGGCAAAAGAAGATGACCCTATAATCTGCTATGACTTTAAAGGTTTATTTTTAGTTGTTGGAATAATTCTGCTGTTTCTAAAGCTGATGCATTACTGGCAGAAAACCAAACATATTGTTAGTGTGATTACTGTACATATCATGGCAGAAATAAAAAATGTGTAAAGTACTCTTGAGATGTACAGTATTGATACCCCACATAATTCAGGAACAGATATACAGTAACAGAATAAGTTACAGATTAAGTATATTACTAGGAAAAATTCTAAAAATGTAAATTCTGTAATCTTAGTACCACTGAACAAAGCAAAGTTAAAGCTAGTCATTTTTTCATAAATAATGTAATTAAATTCCCAATTCAGAAAGGTCACATTTATTCATGCCTTTCAAACATCTTTAAATCTTTAACAAAATCAAACATAACAAATCTACAGTGACATTAGGCTCTTAGGAAGTGAAAGAGCCAAGCCTTAGGAACTGTATAGAGAATTCTGATTTCTTGTTTCCCTGGGGTGTAAAAGGAGGTGGCACACAGAAGACATTCAGTAGCAGCATCATTATGGTGGATAACTTTTTCAAGACTACAGGCAAATGGTCATTGACCTCTACAGGTTGGGGGTTGGCTGTAAGAGACTGCAAGATCCAATATTAAGGAAATTTAAGGCTACTGGTTTTGTGGTCACCCTGCCTGGAAGAGGACGTAATTGTATCTTTCCACCACTGTCTGTCACACAAATGGTTTGAGAAGCACCTGGATATCCAAAAGAAAAACAGTCGGAGTTCTCCAGTACGCACTGGCCTCTTCAGAGCATAAAGTATTGAAACGTACTATTGCTTGCATGAAAATGGAATTAATGGCTGGGTTGCAAAGAAGAAGCCTCCCTGAAGGTAAGCCATAGAAAGAGTTAACTCAGATTTGCCAAGATACAGTATATCTGAATGATAATGGGATCCATGTCTTATGGTCAGTTGAAATTAAGCATTTAGGATAAGCTCATCACCGTTTAAGATGCTATAAAAAGGTAAAGCTCATGTATGGCAGGGGCTCTGTTATGTTTAAGAGTTGATTAGCATTCCAGCATTCAGGGTTCTTGTGCCATAGGGGAAGTTTTCATATTTTATAAAACAGAGTTGCATGCACCTTTTTCCTTCTACGAGCAGTTGTGTTGTAAATATGATTTTGTAGGGCAAGGGGCAGATCATTTTAAATTGGTCTGCCAGGTGTCTGTAATGTCAGATTGTCATGTTAAAGGAACGGAATGCTAGAAATATAAAGCAGATGGGAACTTCATCTGTTGACTTGAATGGGAAACTGTCCTGTTGAATTTTCGCTTCTTCTGGAGCAGTCACAACTGGGAATGAATGAAATTACCGAAGTGTTCACATCGACTTTCTGATAATGATTCATTTTGTTAGCTTTCATTTATTAGATACTTTTTTACATTTATATTTAAAGCACCTTCTATTTAAAAATATAGTTTGTAGATGTAATAATTTGGTTTTGTGTAACATGATGCTTACAAAAGTCTTAAACTGATATTATTAAAAAGCATTGTGTGTACATTTCTTTTACAAAATCTATTTGCCCAATTTAAGTAAAAAACCTTTTTATTTCTTTAAAATGACATCATTTCCAAATCTGGGTTTATTTTGACTTCTGGGATTTTCTATGGTGTGATGTTATGAACTTTCTCACAGTACACTGAAAAGTCGATATGAGACTGCTGCTCACAGGATGCAAGAGTTACTTCACTAGGTTTCTGTCTGTTTGAGGTGAAATGTGGCGCTAAGGGCTGAGGAAAAAAAAAAACGTCAGGGATTGGAACCACCTGAACTACTTTCTGTGGATTGTCTTTTATTATATTGGGATAAGAAAGTAGACTGAGTCTTTTGGTTCTTGGGAAACACTATCTTAAGCTGTAGTTTGGGAATATTGAAATCTTCAATTAGTGAAAAAGAGATAACATGTGCTATTGTTCCCAAGTCTCTCCTGTTCCTTTACTGCTGTCCTCATGATAAAATGCTTTATTTACTACAAGATGCTGTGGTGTACTGTATATTGCTGGGTGGCCTCTGGAAAAATCTTTTTGGGATTAGCTCTGAATGCCAATTACTGGTTCTAAGAGGTAATTATAAAAATGGTTAAAAAGCCACATCTAGAAAAAAAATGAATTAAAGGCATTGGAAACTGAATGTATTAAATGACTTAATTTTGGATTTAGATTAATTTCATTTATATATTTCCTATATTTTTTATCAATAAAATAAAGAGCTAGAAACAAACTGAGCAAAAATAGTAATTCACAATAAAATATGTGCGTTTTACATGAATAATTTATTAGCTACCTAATTAACAGAAAAATAGGATTGGCCCTGCGATGCATTGGTGTTCCCTCATCATATCCTATTGTACTTCAGCTCGTTGCTTGCCAGGATAAATTCCAGCTCAGACGTGACCTTATATTGGATAAAGTGGTTACAAAATGGATTGATGGATGAAAAATGTATATGTTCATTGAGTGGTATTTGAACAGCTATTCAAACAGACACGATTTTAATTAGCACGCATTCATAACATTTATATCTTTCACTGTTCAGAATTCCCACACCTGCCAGAATCAGAATATCTTCCAATCCTACTGGGGGTAGAAACCCAATAGGGCTGTAACCCAGTAGTGATCTCCTGTCAAAACCTGAGGAACAGACCCTGATCCTGCCTCTCAATAATGTTTTATGTGATGTAAAGTATGCAAATGTCCAATAATATGTTTTTACTGTAAATGGCTGTAAATGGTGTGTTAAATGTATCTGCTTTGGCAACACTGTGACTCATCAGTCATGCCAATAAAGCTCTTTGAAAATTGATATGGCCAAGGCCCCACATGATTTATAAAGACTGGCTGGTTGCTGGCTGCTCTTGGTGACCTCTCTATAAGAGAAGTTAGAGAATGAAACGTGCTACTTCACCAATCTGCAGACCAATCCAAAGAAATCAGCTTTGTGAGGAGCTGGCCATGTCTTAGAAGGTAGAGGGTCACCACATTGGCACAGGACTCTCAAGTCTGCCTGTAATCATTGTCAGATGATTTCAGTAGTATTAAAAATTCCAGGAATAAATTTCCTGCTCATCAGTAGAACGACCCTATTGAACCATCTGTGTGAAAATGATCTGCATGCACGGAGGTATTTCAGAAGCAACATTGACAGCTGACTGGCAAAGCTTCTATCTTCTGTTGGTCAGAGAACATCTAAAGTAGACACAGAGATGGTGATGATGTTTTTATTCACTTACTGTATAAATGCCACTTTGCCCTTGACGGACCTGATGGAAGACAACATGTGTAGAGCACAAGAGTGGCAGTCATTATGTGCCCGCAGCCCCACTGCATAGGAGCTCGGTTAGAGAAGTTAGAACTTCACCTGGGAAATTTAGGGAGGCCAGTTTGTGCAAACCCAAAATGAAATTTAGCCAGGACATTCTGCGGCAGGCCAGCAGTAATGAGGATAGTAGTTTTAGCAGACCTGCCGCTAGAGTTCATTGGGGCCTGTGTTTTTTATTATATAGATTCACATATGGTGCATTTATTAGATAATTGGTGTAGGGCTGAGGACCACATTTCCATATAGGGTTATTTTAGACAGGTTTGGTAAATAAAGCGACTCATAGTGGTAACTGGTGTTGAATTGGTTTAGAGTAAATCTTTGCTTGTTGCACAGAGAAGATTTTTAAATGAAAAAAAAATATCTTAGCACAAAATCTTTGTCGTCCATAGGGATTTACTGTAAATGGGCTCAGGCCACATGAGCCACCTGGTTAGAAGTAGGCTTGTCACACACCCCTACACTTATAAACAGTGCCATGGGATCTTTAATAGTCAGGAATCTGATTTAGTGTTTCTTCCAAAGAACAGCACCTCCAACAACATGGTTTTTAAATTTTGGTCCAGATGGAAGAGTACCATCTACTGCTCTACCAACATCACTTACCGATCCACCCTGATTTTTCTTATAGATCTCCCACCCTGATACTGACCAGTCTCAACCTTGCTTAATTTGGGGCAGTGGCATTGTGAGATGTGGAAAGGAATGTCACAAGAATGCATTTGGTGTAGACTGAGGGCCACCTCACTGCTAAGTAACACATGAGGAAAGTCTTGAGCCAATGGTTTTTTGTGCCTGTAAGCCAATCCATACCTATTGATTTTCTTTTCTTTAAACGTACAGTGGCATAAGAAAACAATGTGAAGGTCTTGTATGGCTAGGTTTTTCTCCAGAATTGAGATCAATAGAAGATCTGTGGGACCAGTATACCAGTGCTGTTATAAGGAGACAACTCTCCACTATCCAGCCTTCACCAGCTGACTACAGCTGCACAGGAACAGCTGTAGTATAGGAATGTTCCACAGCTGTCTATTCATCAGCGCTGTCAGGGTTGTGTTAATTGTCAGAGAGATTATGCCTGATGATAATTTAGTATTTAAATTTGGCAATATGTTTTCAGTCAGTTTTCATAGTGAAAAATCAACGTGATGCTTGTTCACATTTTCTGTGATTTTATTTGATATCTATATTTATGTTGTTTAATTAAATTCATTAGACATGATTGTCGTAGTTATTTTGTGTATCAGTATAAATGCTGAGAGACATTAAAAACAAAACAAGTTGGTTACATTTATCATTTTAATGCTAATGATGCTCCCTTTATACTGTATAAGCACAGATAAATTACATAATCCTTATAAGAATATAATGCTTTGACTTGCTTGAAATCTATTCTGTCACATACCAACTTGTAGCCCCTAGAGGCACACTTGGTTTTGACAGCACACACATAGCAGTCTGGAATGCATTAAAAGAAAATTGTACTTGTTTTTTTTTTGTTGGCTTCAAATAAGAAATCGTCTATCACTTTTTTTTAATCATTGATCAATCTTTTAAAAGAAATGTATATAGAGTGAATAGCTAAAACATTGGGATAGTGAAGTGAAATTTGTCATTTTTGCTGTGTACTAATAAATTCCAGCTCAAATTATTAATGTGAGGCATGGAATTTTAGGCTTTTGTTTCTGGGTATTATTTTGCATACATATGATAGAACAATGTCATTTGTTTTGTTCAATCCCCCATTTTAAAGAGCATTAGTATTAGGACAAAATGGCTGACAGGTCTTTCTAATTGCTCAGGGATGCCATTAATGTTGCATTAATTGTGAAAACACAGAAGAGCAGTGAATGTACAGTGTGGCCTCGATTCCAGCATTACGTTTTCACTCTGCCTCTTGAGGTAGAATGCATAAACCAAGATGAAGTCTAGAAAATTGTCTATGATGGAAGGCAGAGATCATTAAAATAAGAGCAATGACAATTCCAGTTAAAATCATTCTAGACACTGGGCATTGCAAATTCAGCAGTACTGTATGGAATCTGCGAAGACCTAGTCATCCAAGGAAGACAACAGATGACAGAAAAATCATTAGTGTTGTGAAGAAAAACCCCTAAACTAACAGTAAAAGATTGCAGACGATCTCCAGAGGTGAGCTACAATAGTTGTGAAACAGTTTTATGGATAGGCATAACAAAGATAAACCTTTACCAAAGTAACAGAAGAGCAAAAGTGTGGAGGAAGAGCAGAATTGCAAATGAACCTAAGCACACCACCTCGTTTGTGAAGTATGGTGGAGGTAGTGTCATGGCTTGGGCATACATGGCTGCCTCTGGAACTGGCTCACTGATCTTTATTGATTATGTGACTCATCATGGCAGCAGCAAAATTAATTCTGAAATGTACAGAAATATCTTGTCTGCCCATTTCCATAAAAATCCTCTAAACTCATTGGGTGGCAATTCAGTCTTCAGCAAGACAATGACCCAGATGACCTTACTGACACCAGTATGTTGCAGTCATTGCATGTACTGTACAGTATGGGGTGAGCAATTAAGGAAACTTGTGCCAATATGTATGCTGACCTAAAATGGGGGGAGTCAAACACACAAAAAGTTTGTGCTAACATTTAATGCGTATGCTTGAAAATATTCAAAATAAAAGCTACTGTATCATTCAATTGTTTTGAACACATTTATGTTTTGATCTAAAATACAAATTTCAATAGTACACAGGAAAAATAGTAAAACTTTTCACTGTAACATTCCATCCGTTTTCTTAGTGCTCTATCCAGTACATGTTTGGAAGGGGGGAAGCTGAAGCCTATCCCAGCAAGCAACAGGTGCAAGTTGAGATACACTCTGGAGGGGATTCCAGTCCATTGCAAGGCATAGATGCAGACATACACTCACACCAGAGCCCATTTTACAGAAGCTGATTAACCTGTCTTTGGCCTGTGGGAGGAAACCAGAGCACCTGCAGGAAACACATGGGACCACGGGGAGAACACACAAACTCCATGCAGGTAGCACCACAGGAATCGAACACAGGGCCCCAGCGCTGCAAAGCATGAATGCTAACCAGTGTGTCACCATGCTGCCCTAAACCACTTCATCTTATGTATAATTACTGTTGGTCAGTTCATCTCCTCCAGGAAAAGCTCATTGTTTATTTGGGTGGGGGGATTTAGTAGCTCCCTGCTGCATGGAAATCGATACTTTTATAAGTGGCTCTCAGGAAAACAGTCACATGCATGGTTGTAAAGTACGAACTACTGTTTTATTCATTTACAGTTTAGGGAAAACAAAGGAAACTAAACAAAAAACTTGCTGCTCTTTAAGCTTTAACTAAATGCCTTTAGCCATCTCTTTAATTATCTGGCAGCTAAAATACTTGTCATTGTTAATAATGAAAACTCTTCCAAACTCAAAATAACTTAAGTCATACAGACTCCTGGTTCAATTCAGGATCATCCACTTTCTAGCACAGAGTTTGATTACATACAGTATCAGCAACCACATTCACAGTCTCTGTAATCAGCTTATATAGTCTGGTCAGGGCACACAGCTGATTCCAGTTTCCTAGATGGAAGATACACCTTTTTTCAGACAGCGATCTTGTGGCTTCTGTGGTTGGTCTGATTGGCAAGTTTCATAGAGGGCAAGGGCAATATCTTAAAACTACGGTAGCTACTGTAGTTACTGAAGAAGTGTGCTTCAATAATGCATCCCCTGGTGCCCTCACAACTAATATAATTCAGATTTCTGTTAGGACTCACCTGCCCTTAGAGATATAGAACATGTTGAAAGTGTTGTGTAAACCAGTCGGAAGAGAAGGAAGTGAAACTTAGCACAGCATCAGAACTGCACAGTACACTTACAGGTATGGTAACTATTATTGTAGTTGTTATTGAAGAATCAATACGTCTGGTTTATGAGTTTGCAGATGAGCCTTTTTGAATTTTAACTTGTCCACAGACTAATTCTTACATAAGAACCCATTTTATGGCATAGGATTTAAGCTTAGACTAGCACTTTACATTTTATACCTAGTTTAATTTGAGTTTCATGTCGAATGTAGTGCAACCTTGTGTCAGGTGTGATTGCAGGTTTAAAAACGGCTCTACGTGGGCGCTGTTATTTTGTCGATGTAGAAGGTTGCAGCTGCTTGCAAGTTAAACACAGAAAAATGACATGGTCATTAATATCTTCCCTTGTAAAGGTGCCAGACATCATGAGGATGGTTGAATAGTGTTAGTGTACACCTTTCTCTCCTTAAATCGGCTTTGACCGCCAATTTCAGTTGCTAAGGCACAGTACAGAAACAAACAAAGCTGTTCTAACGGAAGTTGGTTGGAGAGACTTTCATTTTACAAAAGTGGGTGGTTAAAAATGATCATGGTCATCTGGAAGAATCTGGCTTTTTATAAGAAGGCAAGGTCTCAGTCCAAATTCCTCTACAGACTTATCCTAGTCTAAAGTTTGCGTTCAGCAGCACTAAGCTAACAATACCAAAACTAACTCCAGCAGTGAACTGTCATTCCTAATATGTTTAACATGCCAACTTAAGTTTAAGTGCCAACTTAAAATGACCCATAAAATTCCTAATATCTCATACATTATTAACTGATGAGGCTTTTGTATGAGAATAGTATTCCTGAAGGATTAAATGCCGTTTCTGCAGCAAGCCCAACCTATGGAATGTCAGAGGAGTTTGTGGTGAAAATAGTAAGCAACTGAATTATGACTTTTGGGATTTGTGGCTGCAGTTGTTTCTGCTTCTGTTCCCTCCATTACAAGGCTCATCAGAGAGTTCAGACCTGAGAAGGCTCATGACAGTTGTTACACAGCAAGTTTTAACACAGTCCGTTTCATTTTTTTAAACATTGTGTAAACTCTCCCAGGGTTAGCCGCCTTATTTCCTGCTCTTTTGATCGTTTTAGTGGAACCATTTTTCATCTGAAAGAAAAAACAGTCCATATTCTTGGATTTTTAAATATGTCCCTGTGTCTTTATAAAGTCCTCTATTACAGTCTCTGAAAAGAAGCATGATGGGCATTTAATACAGCTGAATTCTTTTATTACCAGTAATTGTGTTTTGATTAATAAGTACCTTAAAACGTTGTAGAATTCAAGAAACTCAATACTGATTACATTCTGAATGGTTCTATTAATAATTGAATACTTATGTATATAAGCCCTTGACCTTAAGAAACCATGTGTAAATGAATGGATGAGTGGAACAGTACCTTTTTTCTTCCCAAATGCATTGATTTTTAATGGTATGTTTCAGGCATAAGCGACACTTTTGTGTTTAGACATGTGATCAGTGAGAGTCCATCTGTTTTTTTTTTTGTGAATCCTGTCTGAAAGACATATTTCAGACACTAGGCACAAGGAATCATTGCAAAAGGTTAACACCAATGCAAATGAAGTATCACAAAACAAATTAATGTGAAATACAGTTGCCTTCAATCAGCAGTTCCTTATTACCAGTACTCCCTTTCCTCCAGCCTGTTGGACAGTGTAAGTAAAACGAGAGGAAAGTGACATTTAATGTGATATTAGAACCTCTTGCATGTCTCCTATTGTACAGTATGTGCACATTTTACAGTATATTACACACACATAAACAAATCATAGATTTCAATTGAGATTACTTAGGATGTAAGTGGTCTGTGCATTGCATTTATTTTATATAACAAAAATGGGTTTTTTGGGGGTGCTCTTTCAGTCTTCTGGGCTTTAGTTGTGCTGACAATCACAGTTGGAGAAACAAAGCCTTTCTTTTTCCAAGCCCCAGTCAGGAGTTCCCTTTTAGCAACAGTATATGATACACTGTTTAGTTCAGACTAAATTACGCTTTGTGTGTTTTTCAGGATAGGGAATAAATCAGAAAGAGAATTTCTTCCTTTTCTTACATATTCAAAAACATCTCTGTCATATTAAATTCAAGGTTAGGAAGGAAAATCTTGTAACCACTCAGTCTGGAACTTTTTATGAGAATTCTACATTTTTTTGGAAATGGCTAAGAAAGCAACTTTCAATTCTCAACTTTTGTTCCAGACTAGCAAAAACATGTCTTGCTGCAAATTCTATTTTTAATTCTGTTTGTATTCGGGACATACATGTTTTTTAAACTAAATATAAAATGCAAATATGTGAAGACTAACATGAATAAACAGGGACTTGAGCACCAAAAGTAGTGTACTTGTCTGCTTCATTTGCTAAACTGTTTTGGCATTCAGCAGCACCACTGTTTTATCATTGAAAATACTTGCAGTTTGTAAGGGCAAGGGGTTAATATGTTCGGATAACAAAACAAAATCACAGAGGCAACAAGGCAGCCTCCCAGTGTTGTATTTTCCTAAGAAATAACTTTATGTGTGTGGTAGAATATGAGTGGAAATTTAATATCTGCTTTTGTGGAAAAGAAACAGAGCCCATGGTTTGACATGGCGATTCTCAGACCATTTGACTAAAAAATAGTAAGTGGAAAAAACCCGTCATTTCTGGAACATTTTTTATAATTGAAATTCTTCTGCTGAAAAAATAATGATATAATGATATACTGTAATCTAGTGATATGAGTATCTTCAGCAGTTGCACTCCTAACAGAAACAGTAGTAGATAAATATACAGTTTTAAGGGATTTAAGATTAAATTGCAAAATATTGAACTAATGTTGCTTTGAAAAATAAAATCGTCTCTCAATTCTTTTTGGACTTTTCAAGGGAAAAGCCCAGTTTTATGATAGTTTCAAAGTTACCCTTCTTTTAAGAAGAGTCATACGTAATTCATATTACCCCAAAGCTGTTGGAGTCTCAGAGTATTTGTTGCACATTATTGTTTTAAAGAAAGACCCCTTCAATGGTAAACGTTTTTTTCAGGCAGTTGCTCTCCTGCTTTGGGATTATTAAGTGTAATTAGGTTATGAAAAGTCAAGTGGGGTCCAGGACGTCATGAAGTGTGAAAAAGTTTCCTGAGAATTCAGAGAATTTCTCACATGTCTGACAGTCACTGCAGGTCATGCTGTTGTCCAAAGGCTGTGACGTATTGGGAATAACTGCCACTGTATAGCTTGCTTGTTTGCTTTGTGAATGCTGCTCACTAGGTTCTTTCTTTGTGACCTGGTTTAGACAAAAAAATAGTCTTGGTGTTTGGCTTGAAAGAATACAAATCTCATTTTTATTTTCATTTGGAAAAGAATAACACATGAAATGCATTTCACCACAAATCCTGTGCTAAAACTTGTCAGGCTCATTTCTTTTTTCTTTGGCTGTGGTAATGAAACCAATTTTCACATATGTCAGGGAATTTTTATTCTGATTAGTGTTGTTTGCATTTCTTTCTTATAATTGGACCCATATTGGATAGTGATTGATATATATACTGTATATAGGACAATGTTACGCTTTATCTTGTGTAATGATACACTCTGTATCATTGTCTTTAATATGTACCATAATATGCTTTTGTTTTTCAACATTAAAGCTGGTTCAATATATCCAGGGAGGGCAGCCCATCCTTGAATTAACCCACTCTGTGAGCCAGTTATACGTGGAGAGGATCCTTTCCTTTCACTGTCCTTGTTTTGTGCCACCCTGCCACTTGCCAGCTTGTCTGAGCTCAAGCCAAGTCAATTCTGCCTCTCCTGAACAGGCTGGAGCCAAAGAAGGTTAAGAAATTAATCTACACACAGTCTACTAATGGTATTCCTTTCATCTAGTTTGCTGGGTAGTTTGAGTGCCTCCAGAAAAACAAAACATTGGTTGCTCATTGTTAGCAATGTGTAAATGAACATTTGTGCTGAAATTCCAACCCCGATTATTTTTAGGTTTTAACTCGTGCTGAAGCTGATGCTGTTTTAATTGCAGGTGGTAGTTAATCGGCTCCTTCGTCAGATTACGTGTAATGTAATCACACGGCCCGTATTAAAAACCAGCCTGGGGGGGGACCGTGAATGGAAATGCTGTCCAATTAAGATTGATGTTGTTTTAATTGATGCCTAGGCTGCAATTAGAATTAGGTTGGGAGTATTAACATGTTAGGCAGAGGAATAATTTTATAAAACAGGAAAAGGTTACTGTAACTTGTGAGATGAATACGACTAGCATGTGGTGCGGTTTTAATTTAATTTCTTCTTTGCTCTGGGAGGTTTGGTGTTTTGCCAGCCCTCTGATTTGTACTTTCATTGACCTGTTCCACATCATTTACGAAATGATAATGCCACTGAAAACCACAGTACCAGTTTACACAGATCATCCCACGGCCTCTCTCTTGTGCTCTCACAGGGTCAGATTCTGTTTCAGGAGGCACGCATCTCAAGGGCGATTGACTGGACATTGGTTACGTTTTCTTTAAAAATTTGAAATATGGATTTTTTGAAAGCTAATTTAATTTTTTTTTACTTGGAAGCATTACTTTGAGAGATAGCATCTAGCAATGCCTATTTAATGATGACATCATCTCTGGGAGAATTTATAGGCACAAAGTTTAACATTTATCTGGCATTGGTTTATAATTAAAAGCTAAGCGAGACGTGCTACTGATTATTTATTTCTCTCTGTAGAATACATGTAATGTAACTGCCATCCTTACTGCTCTCCAGGACTTGTCATTTCTTTAACCAGACAGTGTGGGCACTGCATGGGGATTTGAAGAAGTCAGTAGATTGATTAAATGAATGATAGAGCACTGGATTAAAATCTTATAAAGCAATACATTTCCCCAGTGCATCATACTGTATGTAGCCTGGCAAAAGAAAAAGCTTACAAGGTTGTGCTGAGCCTCCACGTCAAGCAAAGCACAGAGATCTGGATATGTAGCGTCTCCACTGAGGGTTTAAGAGAAATGAGAGAAATGATGAAGCACAATCATGCAAATATTGTGCAAGAAGAAACGCAGTGGTCTAATGGGAAACTATTAATGCTTGCTTCACAAGTGACTCACACTTTCGAGAATTGCTATTATTTACTGGCATAAGCATAATTAAGGTAGATGAATCAATGCTTGAGATCGTATTACTGTATTTTAAAGTCTTATGCATTTTCATTTATTGCCCTTAAGATTCAGCCTCTCTCTCTCTTCCTAAAGTTTTGCTAACTTTAGTAAGTGTCATTAAATTTGAACTCTTCCTTAGAGATTCTAAAGGTCTGCTTTATCTCTGTCTATAATCCCCCACAGAGTGCTCTTCCTACCCCACCTGTGTTGCAGGGCCAGAATGTTTTCAAGCAACAGTCATGCTTTGTGAATAACAGCTTTTGGGTTTGAGGAATGATCCGCCGAGTGGTCATCTTTTTGTTGTTGAAGTTTGCCTTTATTTTCTGTTCTTAAAATAATGGCACAGCAAATACTGTAGGTAACATGATGCTGTTCTAGCAAAACCCAGAGAAACAGGACTCGTTTGAGACTGCAAATGTTTTGACTTCGAGAATAAATGCACATCAGTGGGTGTTGACTGGGTAGGATGGATTCTCAGAAATGGGTTGGCGTTATTATAGAGGTAATCATTCCTCCAGTGTTGGAAAGGATATTTTAATACAGGAACAAAAAGGCCCACCTGCAGGTCATAATTACAGAAAATGCAGAATATGGTCTCTGGATCACATTTTGAAGCCAAGACAAAGGCTAGTTTACAGAACAAGAAATAGAAATATTGTTGAACTATAAAGTGGGGAGATAATTAGTGCCACAGCTACTTTCATGGCAGTTTTGTGCCATTGAATAAATGTCATTTCATAAAGAGATTTCCTTTACTTTTCGTATCTGCTCATATAGAGAACCTTACTCTGAGACCTGCTTATTCGAAGGTACTCAATATTAATGAATGCAAATAAGATCTTTAGCCTCTACACAGCTCAGTTGGTCTTTATTAAAAAAATAAATACATGTCAAAATATTAAAGAGCAGTACAAAGAAAAGTCTAACAGAGGCATGATGTTGAATAAACAGAAACAGGATCCCTTTTGTGGTTTCTGTTTTAAATTACAAACCAAACATTTCATGAATTAATCTTGGCTAATTAATGTACCAGACCAACATGAAACGGGATTAGAAAAATGCTGCTGAGTTTAGACACAGTTTTTCTGTGTGATCCAAAGCTTTGTATCCTACAAAAATAAAGGTTAATAGGAGCACCAATACGTTATGCTTGGTGATAGTCCACAATGGATTGCTGTAAGCTATGGACTTTTCGGTGGTTGTGAAATGCATTTGGATGAAAAGTGGGATTAAAATTGTTTCATTCCAAAGTCCTTGCAATCTTGAGTGGCATCCACATCAGTGAACTAAAGCATTTCATTCTTTGGCTTTCCTTTGGTACTGTGACTCTTTGCATAGCTCATAGGGAATGCTTGCTATACAGCATGATGTATGTGAACAAGAGATGTAAAAAAATTATCTTATGATAAATTTGCCAATATAAATATTTAAATATTTGAACTTCAAGATGTTTTACATTAGAGAAGGGGAGTGAGCTGAAAAGCTAAAGATGAGTTCAGAAATTGTAGAAGTTGAGTGTTAGAAGCCAGTCATGCAAAAGATCCCTCTTGATGTGCAGCTTGCGGTTTTGTTCACTGGGCTATTAAAACTTTTATTAACATTTTTATGAACTGTCTGTTTAAAGTTTTGCCATGAAATTATGAAAAATCTACTATTTACACAGTCTGACTGAATTCATTGTTTATAAAAAAAGTAGAATAATAATAACAACCTTTATTTATAAAGCTCCTTTCCAAACCCAAGGGTGCTGTGCAGTACATAAAAAACAGTAAAAAATAAATTAATTAAAGCAAGAACATATGAGACAAACTGTCATCCAATTTTAGAATTAGAAGATAATTGAGTGGCATGTACAGGCTGACAAATCCTAAATGCAGGACATGTGGTAAAACAAGAGTGATACTAAACATCTTTAATGTTGAGTTCTCTCTGACATTATTTTGCTTACCAGGGTTAATCTGAAAATAACTATGCTGTACAATTCAAATGTTTTTCAATTTAATTATTCAGTTGCAAAAATGTCTAATGCCTTACAGGTTAAAATCGCTTTTATTTCTACATTGCAAGATACTTTTCAAAGGATGCAGGTATGAACATGTGGCACAGAATGTTATAATTCTGTATTTAGGAGATATATACTGTATTACAATATAAAAGCAACTAATCTATAGATAATATGCATTTTCTAATGTATTAGTTTCTGTTACAGACCTTGCTTTGAGTTATTTCTATCTGATCTCCTTAAGCACTCATTTCATTTACTGGTTTCAATCTACTTTCATTTTATAGATCCAATTTTGTTTACAGGTTTTACATATATATTTAAAAGAAATATATCTATTTTTTATTTTTAGACATCTATTAAAAGACTAAAACATGAATGAAACTGCTGCATGTAAGATTTGTTGATTAAATCTGTGAAAATCACAGTGAAGAAACAATGAGTCAGAAGTAAGTGAACAGCAATTAAGTAGTGACTAGAATTTCATGCAGTAATACCTGGACAGTAATTGAACAGTGGCTGGACAATAAGTGAGTAGTGTCTGGACAGTGATGCACTAATGACGGCCATTAATGCAGTAATAAAAGGAAAGTAATTTAATAGTAAGTGGACAGTGATGCAGTAGTGACTAAACAGCATTTGAATAGTGATGGGACAATTGTGCAGTAGTTTCAGTAGTGAAGCAGCTACAAAATACTTAAAAGCAACTAAAAGACTTGGATCTAATATTCATAGTCTGAAGTGCAAACCTTAAAGAACAAAAGATGGTTTCTGAAGAGCTTTCTTCTCAGATCAAACCCTCACAGATCAAAATCAGATCAAACTGAAAAGTGTAATAAGGTAGCTTCTTTTTGTTCTGCGATTTGGAATATCCCATGTATACACTGTATACAGTGCCTTGCGAAAGTATTCGGCCCCCTTGAACTTTTCAACCTTTTGCCACATTTCAGGCTTCAAACATAAAGATATAAATTTTTTATTTTATGTGAAGAATCACCAACAAGTGGGACACAATTGTGAAGTGGAACGAAATCTATTGGATTTTTGAAACTTTTTTAACTAATAAAAAAATGAAAAGTGGGGCGTGCAAAATTATTCGGCCCCTTTACTTTCAGTGCAGCAAACTCACTCCAGAAGTTCAGCGAGGATCTCTGAATGATCCAATGTTGTCCTAAATGACTGATGGTGATAAATAGAATCCACCTGTGTGTAATCAAGTCTCAGTATAAATGCACCTGCTCTGTGATAGTCTCAAGGTTCTGTTGAAAGCGCAGAGAGCATCATGAAGACCAAAGAACACACCAGGCAGGTCCGTAATACTGTTGTGGAGAAGTTTAAAGCCGGATTTGGATACAAAAAGATTTCCCAAGCTTCAAACATCCCAAGGAGCACTGTGCAAGCGATCATCTTGAAATGGAAGGAGTATCAGACCACTGCAAATCTACCAAGACCTGGCCGTCCCTCTAAACTTTCAGCTCAGACAAGGAGAAGACTGATCAGAGATGCAGCCAAGAGGCCCATGATCACTCTGGATGAACTGCAGAGAACTACAGCTGAGGTGGGAGAGTCTGTCCATAGGACAACAATCAGTCTTACACTGCACAAATCTGGCCTTTATGGAAGAGTGGCAAGAAGAAAGCCATTTCTCAAAGATATCCATAAAAAGTCTCGTCTAAAGTTTGCCACAAGCCACCTGGGAGACACCCCAAACATGTGGAAGAAGGTGCTCTGGTCAGATGAAACCAAAATCGAACTTTTTGGCCACAATGCAAAACGATATGTTTGGCGTAAAAGCAACACAGCTCATCACCCTCAACACACCATCCCCACTGTCAAACATGGTGGTGGCAGCATCATGGTTTGGGCCTGCTTTTCTTCAGCAGGGACAGGGAAGATGGTTAAAATTGAGGGGAAGATGGATGCAGCCAAATACAGGACCATTCTGGATGAAAACCTGTTGGAGTCTGCAAAAGACCTGAAACTGGGACGGAGATTTATCTTCCAACAAGACAATGATCCCAAACATACAGCAAAATCTACAAAGGAATGGTTCACAAATAAACGTATCCAGGTGTTTGAATGGCGAAGTCAAAGTCCAGACCTGAATCCAATCGAGAATCTGTGGAAAGAGCTGAAAACTGCTGTTCACAAACGCTCTCCATCCAACCTCACTGAGCTCGAGCTGTTTTGCAAGGAAGAATGGGCAAGAATTTCAGTCTCTCGATGTGCAAAACTGATAGAGACATACCCCAAGTGACTTGCAGCTGTAATCGCAGCAAAAGGTGGCTCTACAAAGTATTAACGCAAGGCGGCCGAATAATTTTGCACGCCCCACTTTTCATTTTTTTATTAGTTAAAAAAGTTTCAAAAATCCAATAGATTTCATTCCACTTCACAATTGTGTCCCACTTGTTGGTGATTCTTCACATAAAATAAAAAATTTATATCTTTATGTTTGAAGCCTGAAATGTGGCAAAAGGTTGAAAAGTTCAAGGGGGCCGAATACTTTCGCAAGGCACTGTATATTTAAAAAAAGCTGGACGCAGGAATCTAGTTGCTTGGAATAGAATCTGGAGCTAATTCAAGGACTGGAAATGTTTCTCTCTCCACTGTATTTAGCACAGTTCTGAAGCAAAGTACAAATATGTACAGTACTTTAAAGAAACTGTCAACTTGCATTGCTGCTCACCACAGGAGGGCTCTTTCTGGATTGTTCTTTAGAGTAAAAAAGAGGTAGTGAATTTTTTAAATGAAGGTTCAAGTGTCCTTATTTATGACGAAAATATTTTTTAAAAAACAACAACAAGTCTACTACAGCAAGAGATCTTGATAAAACAATGAATAACCAATATTCTAAAACTAAAGAACAATACTAACTGTATTTTTCCTGTCTAACTTGCTGTGTGGTTATTCCATGTCCAACCACCTAATCAACATTTAGGTAAGAAAAACACTGTCCAATGTTCCCTTCAATCCAATGTTCTTGTATTTATTCTTTTTTGTTTTTTAAGCTGTACAAAGCCCCAGTGTTCAGCACACCTGCCTCGTCTCACAGTACATAAGATAAACCACAATGATTTACCAAACCTTTATACACTTAACTTGTATTGACCACCTGGGCTCAACTAACTCAGAGAATCTTGCAATCAACTCTAAATATCCTGTGGCTACCTGGGAAATATAGTTTTAACTCCTCATGATAGTTTCCTTGGTCTACACAAATGAAATTAAATGATTAAAGTTACCATGTCAAATCTTTGTCCCATAATAGATGCTATCTATAAATGTCCCCTGAATTAACTATTAGGATATAGACTGTATAGCAGCTGCAGATAGCTTACAGCTGTATCAGCATTATACCATTAAACACATCACCTTTTAATTATGCTCAGATCTTATTAAAGTGAATTGGTGCTACTGGCATAATTACTATTATTTTTTCATCACATTAACGTAATCAAAGTACACATACAACAGGTAGCCTTTGCTGTAACTTTCAGCCTTCTGGAAGGCTTTGTGAAAATGCATTACAAAACAGTGTTTTTTGATAAACAAATGATTTGTAACAAATTCCCGTAGCACTACAGTTACAGTATATCCAAAAACACAAGCATTTTGAAGACACTGACAAACCAATGCCACCCCAAACAAGATTCTAGTCATTGATTTTTAGTTTTCAATTCCTTTAGGGTGGCAAGCTCTAGAGTCTCAGCCTAAAAATGTGCAGGCAAGTCAAATGAGAATCTCGAAGAAGCCTGACCTTTAGTTTGTGCTTTTTCTGACCTCAAAAGCTCTTCATAAAACAAACTCTTCTTAAGTCTAATTCAGCGTTGTGGCGCACTCTAGTTAGGCCCTGTAATAATTCAGTGAAACTGTGTAATTATAGTTACAAGTGGTTCCAGTAATGAGAATCAAAATCTTCCCTTAAGTATATATTAAATTTAGCTCTTCCCTGATGAAAAAAATACTAACAGCATCCACCGTTTTCTTAAAAATGATATAATGCAATCTGTAAGCTCTAAGCCTACTATAAAGCTTGGTTAGTCTGGTAACTATAACCCAAAGTTCAGGGAATATTTATGGTATTTGTTTACATATAATATGACTTCAGAATCTGTTGGGGGCCATAAAATGTAAATGCTGACAATGATGTCCGTCTTCCATAACAGTAACCTAAACATTTTTCAACAAGCCATTAGGACAAATACAGCGTCTCAGTACATGACCTCCCTGCTGAAGTGGTTTGGAGACGTGGGATAATGCAGGATTACACTCAACGGCTTTTTGCTCACAACCCGCCAGAGTGTTTCCATCCTTCACCACGGGGAAACATATTCTTCAAGCAGCTTCTCTAAAACAAATATTCATCACTTTTGTTTAATACCTGACATATGTTCTCAGGGTTCTAGTTTACCACCCAGGCAACCCCAAAGCTAGGGGATAAATACATGGCAAATATCTGTCTTCTCAGATGGCCCATATGTCTTACTGTATGTACAAAAGGACTAATGAGGAAGCTAAATTCTAGCCATAGCTGATTGTGATTATCAAACAAATATGTTTAGGACCATTAAATCACAGCGAGGGGCTCTAAAGCTGCTTCTCACTGTACTACTGGCAGGTATTTGCGATATGATAATGCTGGAAAGCACGCACAAGGTCAAATGGCCTGTTCCCTGTTCCCTGTACTCTCTCAAACAATAGATAATTTAAACACATGTGACAGCCTGGGTGTAGTGTAGGCAGTGTGTAAGTGCAGGAAATACCAGCTGTGCAGCACCTATGAGCCTCAGAATATTCCAGCTACAGAATAAAATAAAATCTTGCATACAGTCCTGATACCTTGTGGTTCTTCCTTCAGTCTAAATAACACTAAAACATCTCATTTAATTTTTTTACCATTCCACAACTATGTTATGCATGTGCAATTAGTTATAATTCTCCTCTGTGGGAGTTTTAGAAGCTTACCCAGCCCCAAAAGGAAAAAGGTGCTGTTTGCAATGTATTATTGTGAAACCCTGTGGCTTGGAGTTGGCAGGGTATCCACAACAAGCCAAAATTGTCTCCTTCTTTCTCACACACTGGTAGGAGACAACTGTCTGAGGTGAATTTATTTCACTATGCCACTGTGAAAAGTAGTAGGTAGTGTCCTGTGTGCTTGAACGAATATTGTTGTTGTGCTAACTTGATTTTTTTTTTAATTTGGGTGATAAGGGAGTTGAAAACCACACAACTCCTACCATTGCTGTCTACAATGAACTGCTCACATGTTTTCACAGCAGCTAGGGAAAAGGCCCATTCTAGGAATGAAAAGTTATTTTCAAATTTCTGAAGACGTTGGGCAAACAAATGCTTGAAGGGTGCATCGTTCTTTTCAGGGCTTGAAATCAGGCTTTGTTTACTCTTTACTTCTTTAATTGGCAAGATCAAACAAAACATGGAAAATCCTGTTATTTTTCCTCAAATACTTTTCCAATGCACCAAGTGGTTTGAATCAGAACTCATTGTCAAGAACATATGTAGTCCATGTTTGTAGAATAATCTTGGCAGGGCTGTGTCCTTCTTTGATCATCTTTATCATTCAATGATTTTTAAAAGCAGGTGACCTGTGTTTTGTTTATTTGTGATTTAGTGGTTGGAGTAGTGTACTGTATATTTTGATTCAGTTTCATACTTAAGTCACTTATGCTGATATTTTAAAGAATAAACTCTACAGCATGTGATGTTTGCCTATATGATGAAACATGGCCCACTTTGACCTACACATCATATACTGTATCACATACATATTTTGTTGTCAGATTGGTGGTCTGGAGATTCTGTGCAATTGATAAAATTACAGAGGCTTGGCTGAAAGATGGCATCACCAGCAGCAGAAGATCAATGGCATTAAGCGTATAATGAGTGAGATGAGTGTCTCTCAAAGAGAGGCAGGACTCTGGCACTGTGGTTCTGCATCATTGATGCTGACAGATACTGGCTGATCACAAGGAGACATGCACTGTGTTTTGTTTGAGTGGAGGTCTGAGGCCACTGCCTGATTTTAGCTCTTCAAGGCTTTGAATGCCTGCTGCAGTAATTTCATTTTAAATCTGGGCATTTAAAAAAATCCCCTTCAATATGTTTCTTTCTTCTCACACACTCAGACAACATAAAATCTTAAGTGTTAAATTTGCATTCATTAGTCTCCACACTGATGGTGAGCACGTATGAGCAGTAAAGGTTAGAGTGTTGGGGGCACTGGCCACACTGCCTGTTGAGCAATTCTTGGCCAGGGAGAAATTATGAGAGGCTCAGAGTTAATTGTAGTCTGACTGGCTAAGGCTTTGTCTTTGTAATGGCCTGTACCAAAATGTACTTTTATTAATGCTCTTTACTTTTCTTTCTTAAAGAAAAATGTGACACCAGCACATTATTTATTTTTTTTAGACGGAGCTAAAGCTTGGGTTCTAGTGGTTAGTGATTAATGGTAAGGCCATTGGTTCAAATCAAAGGTGAAACTCTTCTTTTGTTCCTTTGAGGTGTTTCATCGGAATTATTCCAGCTGTATAAATGGGTGCCAACGTAAGTTGATTTACAAAAAAGTGTCAACCAAAATATATATAAATATATACTTCTGTTTGTTTAAAAAAATCAACATCAGCTTTGTCCCATTGCCCTTTAAGCAGTCATAGTTGTTCTTTGGGAAAAGCAAGCTTCACAGACCAGTTCTTAATTCTGATCAGTGCTACCATGGAAGTGAGAATCTGTTGTGAATAGAAGGAAATTGCTTTTACCAGACGTCATGGTCAAGTGTTAATTCAATTATCTGGGGGATTGCATATCAATCGGTAATGAAAAATGCATGAGGATGTGTGCGGTGGCCTGAAGAAAGTTTGAATTTAAACGCATGCTTCCATTTCTTTTGACAGGAAAAGCCCGTGGGGTTTACAAGTTTTGGAATGGGTCTGTTAACTGCCTTCTACTGCTCTATCACAGAGGAAATAATTGAAAACCAAGCTAATAATCTTTCTTTATAGTGCCAGAGTCCAAGCCCTGGTCACTGCAAACATTGCACTTGTGCTATTGTGCAGTTATTGAAGTTGAAGATTACTCAATAAGCTTCATTTAAAATGCTTTTGCTGTGCCCGTGGTTTGCTTAAAAACAAAATAGCTTTTTCGGAGATGAACTATTGCTATTATAAGCAACAGTAATGTATTTTATCCATTTTGTAATTGGTAGTCTTCAGTCTACCACAATGTGTTTTCCTCCCGGGCATTACGAATCAAGACCACTGGAGGTGCTCTAGGTTAGCTAGCCCAGCTTTAACAAAGACTTGTCTTTCTTTGGTTTCATTAGCTGTTCTCCTGCTTTTGTTTTTATTTAACACACAGCCCTAGCCATTCATTCATTGTGTAAGTCTGGAACCGTCACCAGGCCATTGGGAGCTAGAACGTTCTTATAAGTGTTTTTTATTTAGCATTCAAGCCTTGTGCGGTGCTTTAGTTAATGAAAGTTTAGTATTTGTAAAGAATCAGTCTGGGGGCAGGTCATGGGGTGCAAATCCAACAGAGCAGCTTCTTGGCTTCTGGTCACCATTTACTTCTCAGATTTCCTGAACACATTTCAGTCTGATACTAGGGCAGTGGTCATGGTCATGGCCAGGGAAATTAGCTTAAACCCCCACAGACTCATATCGTTTGCTCTTTGCCCTGCTAAACTAACATGGCCTGCATGGCGTCAGACAGAGGCTGCTGTAGCCATTAAAGACTGCAAGGTTTTTCTACTGGAAATAGTATGGCTATAGGTAGTGGACAAAAAATAGAAATACCGATGTTAACTCATTTGAAAGCACAATGGGTCATCACATGCAGCCAGTATGGCCTGTAGCACTGTGGCATATAGTCTATCAGCATCTGCAATTCGACAGCAGGGATGCAGCACCATTCTTCCATGAGGCAGTCGGTCAGTTCACACATGACTGGAGGAGGTGTAAATTGCTGTGTGAGGCAGAATTCTAGAATTTCCCATAAGTAATTGATTATTCCTTCTATGATGGATCAGTGCTCCTTGCTTCTAGGATCTGTGGTGCACTAGGGATCACAGCTAATTCCGACATAAGGTATGATCTACCTATATTAATCAAAAACTCTGCCACACAGTATTATTTAAACAGATGAAACTATTTAAAGAATAAGCACCTACTGTTTAGACTACAAACATTACAACATTACATTTTACCTAAGAATTTCATCCAAGTGGAAACATGTACAGAGACAAGGACAATGTATGCACCATCCCAAATGAGCTGAATTTAGTTTTATGTGAGTGAGAATGCTATTAAAACAGTTTTTATTATATGTCATAAATAAACCTTTGATTGGAAAAATGTTTGTTCTTAAGATAAGTAATAAGAATGATGATATATGATATTTAAAATTCATCTATATTTTACTTAATATTTCTTCCTGATCAAAATGATAGGTTTTCAATTTTGCCAGGTTGGGAATGTGAGCTGGAAAGTTTTCCAGTGATTCAAACATGCATGTCATACTTTTGAGCCACGTCTTAGGAAATGTGCAGGAAAAGTAAACAGCTGATGCTACAAGTTTTACTTCAGAGAACTTCAGTCATGAGGCGGCTAAAGTGGTTTTGACTTCTGCTTGATCTCTAGTGACTAGAATTACAGAGCTGTTTGGCAGAACCTTTCAGGCCTGACTGAATTCACCTGAAATGCTTCCAGATTTCTAGGTAAAAAAAGACGTCTTTTGAAAACAACTGAGATTTCAGGATGATATATATACTTCCTTTAAGACAGTGTACCTCACAACATACTGTATGTAATGATGTATGTCTGGCCAATAAAAATGTGAAGACCACAAAGGACATGTCGCAGTGATATACTGAGCTACGTGCTGTATACACATCAGTGGAATTTGGATATTGCAGCCAAAAATGGTTACAATAGATTCCTTTCATACCAGTGTTAATACCATCGAGTGTAAGCTCCTGCCTATTCAAATATGGGAGAAGAAGTATTATTCTATTAAGAGCCTGCCCTAAAAGTATTTATTCATCCAGAATTGCTAGTTTCTGTTTAGTCTATAATAGCTATAAGCCTGCATTCCAGAATAATACCATAAACTACTTTATGCATATAGGGATGAGATAGATAGATAGAGATATCCAATCTATTATTATTATTTTCCTTGCAAAGGTTCCCTGCTTTGAAGTTTCTTTCCTATTCTATGGTTTGGAGTCAGAGGACATGGAGCACATAGAGTTGCACAGGCTGTGCAATGTACAGAGCTCCTGCAAGCTAAGCAGGGAGAACAGAAGAGAGGAAGTAAAAGGAAATTCAGCGAAGCTGATGACATATTCTGGGATGTAGGCAGCTGAAAACAATTCGACTACGTTAACAAAAGGCAGCACATTGATGACAAGTTAAAAAAAACAAGAATGTGTCCTGTTGTTGCTTTTCACTGAAGCCTGTTCTGTGAAAATACACAATAGTTTTTCCTTCTTGAAGTGTATTGAAGCTGGTCATGCTAAAATAGAAGTGTGGTATAGCATAATAAAATCTGACTACAACACCAGGCGGTATGGTGCAGTAGAGTAAAATCAGAGTACCGCACCAGGCGGTATGGTGCAGTGGAGTAAAATCAGAGTACAGCACCAGGCGGTATGGTGCAGTAGAGTAAAATCAGAGTACAGCATCAGGTGGTATGGTGCAGTAGAGTAAAATCAGAGTACAGCACCAGGCGGTATGGTGCAGTAGAGTAAAATCAGAGTAAAGCTTGAATCTGTGTGGTTGAACATATTGCAAACAGTAGGGGGCCAGGGCAAAGCAAATCTACCAGCAGTCCATCCTCAGGCTGCCACCTCTGCAGGATAGTTAAACAAGAACGTAGATGCGAGTCACTTTGTCATGCATGCATGGTTCTTTTGCTTTTTCCAGGGAACACTCACATGTGCATGCAGAACATATAGTACAGTATCAGGTTTAAGAAGAGGCTATTGCTGCTAAGTGCATGGACTATGAATTGGAGGTTATGGCCATTTTTGAGAAAACTGCAGAAAAGGTGTTTGCTCATACTTTTAGTCTCCTGAAAAGGAGCACCATAGGGATGTGCATCACATTTTTGCTTCTGGCGCCAGAGTGGGGTTGCTGACATCATTTACCTTAGGAGCCAACTTTCCTATTATTAGTGAGGCAGTGCCAGGAAAATACACTCCCTGCCTGGCTTTTAGGTAAGAACAAGATATATCAGACAGAGATTAGATTGGTGCAGGAAAGCCTTTGGACTCAATATTGCATGTGACATGCATGGTTGCTCATAGGTTTTTGGGACTCCTGAGTATAACACCACCTATTATTAAGATTAACCTTACCGGATATCGGTGTTTCTTTGCTCAGACACAGTGCAGACCTGGAAAGATAGCCGGACACTAACAGATCTCTGGAGCACCCTGTCGTTAACGGTAACAACAGAGTAGGGATCTGGCAGGAGCTGTAATAATTTAAGCAGTAGAGGCAGTTCTTTTTTTTCAGTCTTGTCTTGATTGTTAGTTTGACAGTTTTCCCGGATACCTGAAAAACAGTGTTGGGATTCCGTGGGTCCCGGACTGGACATCTAACGGCTGCATTATTATTAGTAGTATTATTCATCCATCCATTCTCTAACACTAAATCCGATTCAGGATGGCGGGTGAGCTGGAAATCAGTGGGTGCAGCGGGGATACACCCTGGATGGGACACTCCATTGTAGGGTTCACACCAGGGCTAAATAATAATAATAATAATAATAATAATAATAATAATAATAATAATAATAATACAAGAATTGCACAAAGCAAACAAAAAAACAGAGAAACACATCTCAGACTTGCTTTTGCCTTTTTTTTTCTTGTGTCTTGTGGAAATAAGAATAACAGTCAAATTCTATGATAAAAGCAATAGATGTGTGTGTAAAACAATCAGGAACATATACAAATACAAAACTTATACAAAATACAAAGCTTAACCCTTTTCAAAATAGTAAAGAAAAGGGATCCCCAGATCCTATGGGATTGCTCCACAGTGCCTATAGAAATCATGGGTGCTCACTGTTCTTACCTTGTTAGCCTGGATTTTGCCTCTGAACAGCCAAAGAGTGCTAGTTCAGCTTCTGAGGGTATATTCTTCCCCAAATACTTTTGAGGATCAAAACTATTTCTACCCAAAATGTACATTCCTCGGGACACAGCCAGAAGAGGAGTGTGAGAGAGCCATCATGCGACCTGCACCTGTCACATAAATATCCTCTGATGTACTTACATATGTTGAATGTACTGTAGTTTTGGAGTAATGAAGTCAATGTTTGAGGAATTTTTAATTTTGTTCAAATGTTAAATGCTACAGTCTTTTTGTATGCAATTATTTGTTGTCTTATGACATAGATTGTTATTATCAAGATAATTATCTCTTCAATTGGAAAATGATTAGGTGTGAAAAACTACACGTAGTGAAGATCTGTCTCCCCTAAGGTTTTATTGGGACTTACAGTACAGGGCAATGTAAAGGAGTGGTTAAGGCATTCTTCTCTTAATTAAAGGGTTGGGGTTCAAATCCCCTTTCAGGACACAGATGTTGTATTGTAGAGCGAAGGTACTTTACTCTGACTGCTCCAGTCCATGCAGGAGGATTGATAGGGCATGGATTGCTTAGGGTAACTCCACTACAGAACGGGGTGGCATCCCAGTTTAAACTCCCAGTCCCCTTGTCTTTAAAGAAATAGAATAACTTCCAACCTGGTGCGTTGCAGTGCTTTTTTATTCAATTCAACTTTATTGCCATTAAACTTACACAGGTGTATAGTATAATGAAAAGTGTTTCTCATTAGTCACTCAGGTGCATTATATAAATAGGACAGAAGAAAAGACAATAGACAGTTATACAATAGCAATAACAGTAATATGTAATAACATAACATAAATAACATGTAATCAAGTAATCAAAACTGTGCAAAATTCCGCAAACAGAGAAAATATAACAGGACAAAAACAGTGCAAGGTAATTCTTGGAACAGTGCAAAAATAGTATGGTTAATTAATAAATATTAAATATTATTATGCCTGTTACAGTTTTACTGGGCTATCGAGGGAACAGTACAATTTTGGCTTACATGTGTGTGTGGTGGTGTAGGAGTACAGTAGTTGTGGGTACAGGAGGATGTTAGGAGAGATCATAATATGGTGGGAGGGAGTGGGGGCATCACCAACTTGACAGCTCTGGGGAAGAAGCTGTTTTGGAGTCTAGTTGTGTGCGACTGGAGTGACCGGAACCTTCTGCCAGATGGTAGGGGAACAAACAATTTAGGACTGGGATGAGTGGGGTCAGACGTAATTTTGGTGGCTTTTTTCAGACTTCTTTTATTGACAATAACTCGGACACAAAGTCAGTGTTTTGAGTGCAGCATTTTCCACATTAGGTGTCTTCACACTCATAGGAACAAGCTACAACCTAACACAATAATGAGCTTGTTCCGATCTGTGACTATTATGGATACATTTTAATGATTTTTCTGTGACAAAAATATTCCTAGCATTCAAGACCTTGTTTAGCTTTTTAGTGATACAATCTTGAAATGACATAAAGCCTGATAATCCGTCTGTTGTGTCCATTCATGGCCTTTTCTTAGGGTGTTTCCAGAAGTGTCTATTTTGGCTTCATAGGGAAGATATTTGGAAAGGTTGGCAAAAGGAAAGGGGTCCAGACAAGGAAATATAAAGATACAGCTACATGAAACAAGGTCCAAATTAAATACAATGAACATTCCAGACCATATAAAGGAGAAAATAAGTTTCAAACCTCTGCCTCAGCCTGTGTGTTTAAGCATTCAAGTTCAAAATATATTTTTAATAGTCTTAAAATTTACTGCTCATTACACTCTTCAGTTTTAATGAACTTTTTACACATTTTGATAGTTTTCTAAGAGTAAGCACTGTCTTTTTAGGATAGTTTCATCTTCTTGAGATTGATGTCTGCTATAAGGCATAAAAAGTAAAAAATGAGAGGAGGCTGTACTGTCCATGTACTGTAGGTCGTTTGGTTGTTAGTAGCTATTTGATGTAAGGATCTTATCCAGTTGTTTCTGGCAAAACATGGCCTAGATCATCAGAGCCAATATTTATTGACTCCTATATCTGTGAGCCTTACCTGTAATGAGTTAAAAATACTCATTCTGCACTCCTGAGAATGTTTGACATTTCCTACTAGTACTGCTTCATTCTCCCAAAGGATGATGTAACAACATAGGTGAGGAATGAAAAATAAATAAAAATCTCTTTTTCCAGGCCAGACATGTACCACAGCTTAACTGAACAGAGAACCAATGGTGCAGCATGGAATTTCAGGATATTGAGCTAAAAGACTTTTCACATCAGGCCATTCAGCCCTCAGAAAACTAAATTTGGTGTTCTATTAACTTTCATGAGAAAATTTAGAAAGCTTATTTTGTCCAATAATTTAAAATGTTTGTAGACAAAAACAATTCCTGATCACCTTATAATGTTCAGAGTATAACTTCAAATCAGTTGCCGCTGTATGATTTGTTTTACAGTATCATCACTAAGGATGGTCTTCATTTAGAGTCAGTTTTGCATACAGTGCCTTTAAAAGATCTTTAAAAGCTTCAGAATCCTTTGCCTTTTTATAAAGCTTTTTAAATGTAAGCAGATATGTTAGATGAAATAATAGTGTCAAAGAAACAATATAAAATTGCTTTTTGTAAAAGGCATATTAACACAATTATATACAGACATAGTCTAATTTTGCTTCCTTGGTTTTGGGGGAGGAGTCCACTGAATTCTGGCTCTCCATGAGCTGGGTTGATTTGTACAGAATTGCTCGAGGTTAATGGTGTTGGCTGTGTTTTTAATTTTCTGAATCTCAATGACCGTTGGCATCAGCTCTGCTACTCTGCCCTGACAGGGGAATGGAAGGTTGCCAAAGCCATTTCATTCAAGGTGGAACAGATGCTGTCACGGTGCTTTTTCTTTCACTCTGTTGCTAACGGCGTGTGACAGTAATTACCGATGCACAAGACGAATATTAAGAATATGGGGAATTATGTGTAATAAACATGCCAGAGCCAAACAATGAATAACGTCACATTGGGCAGAACATGAAGACATTCCAGGAGAGCTATTAAAGCATTCCATGGAGCAGAGAGCTCTATTTTAGGCCTGTCACACACACAGACATAATGGCGGAGGACAGTCTGGTATGGCAAGTGCATGTGCCCTGTGTTTGAGTGACTTGCTAAATAGAGTGCCTATTACAGTACATGCATTAACAAACTGGCAGTGATTACGTTAAGTAATTGCATTTAAAAAAGGAACCAGAAAAGGAGTCTTGTTAGATGTTACTGCAGTGTTGTAATTGGACCACAGCGTGCAGCACTATTAACAGGAATACTGTATACTGTCCAACATTGCTCTAGCACAGAAGCATGCAGAACAGTTCTGCAGGAAATAAAGGCATAGATAAATGCAGCTTCTTAACTATTGGAATTCAGTTTTCACCTCTTTAGCACAGTGCTTGAGAAAACGGTTCAGCACATTCACCGAGTGAGTGAACACTTTAACCGTTCTACAGATCCACTGTAGCAATGTTGTTTTCTCTTTAATGCGGTGTGATTTCTGTTCCGCCTCCTTGCAGACGTCCAGGATCACCCGCTCGGACGAGGAACGGGACACGGGCTGGGACGCGTGGGGATCCTGGAGCGACTGCTCTCGAACCTGTGGCGGCGGAGCATCCTACTCACTGCGGAGATGTCTGAATGGCGGGTCAGTGGAGGCTCTTTGTTGCTTAGAAGATGCTGTACTGTATTATACTCTTACAGATGTGATTAAGTCCTTTTAGTCAGCGCTAATACTTCCTCTTAATTCTTAACAGGCCTTTTTGTAGGTGGAGCAAACTGGCATTGCGAGGTTGTCCTAAGCCCATAAGTAAAGCTGTCAAACACTTGCTTGTGATCTTTGTGCCACTGTCTATTCAGGGACCTTTTCATCCTGGAGTTCTGTACATCCTGACAAATTAAAATTTTAACACAACTTATTGACACTAGAATAGAGGAGAGAGAGATGACTTTTGAGAAGAGCTCCATTTTGTCCACTGTGCTCTACATTTAGTGTCTTACTGAGCCTGGAATCTCATTCATATGTTCCTGATGGATCCTGGTGAGCCTGTTTCCAAAATATGGCTACATAGTTTGTTCCAAGTTATTCCACGCTACTTTGTGTGCAGAACCACCTCCTACCTTCACCACTCCTGCTCTTGCTCAATTACTGACACAGCAAGATCACATGCAGCAGGAATGGGAACATGTGAAACTCTAAAACATGGAAAAGTGGTTGAACTAAATTAATCCAGTAACTGCTGAGGCTCACTGTTGGCTGCCTTCTGTTTCGTCTGTTTACTAAGGTCAGGGCTATGGTTGCAGAGGTTAAGTACCTCTTGAGAATCAGCTTTTATATCAGAGTTGTACTTAAATGAAAACATGATGTATATTTTCATCACATTGGGTGTCATTATGAAAGTATGTCAATTGTGGGTACAATGTGTTTTTTTAAAGAAAATCACAAGTTTTGTAGGCAAGCTGTACATATTGCAGTGTTGTTTTTCCATGTGAAACTGTGACATTGCGGAGAAGGTTTTAGTGTAAGAACACCAGCTGTTTTATCTTTTAGGACTTAGGGTGGGTCATTTGCACAGTCTTTCATTCTAGATTAGAAAAAATATTCTGCAGAGCAGAGAGGAGTGAGTTGGGCGTTGTCTTCATATTTTACTACACTGGCACCCTAAAGGAAAATCCATAGGCGATTCTGCTAAAATTCCAAAAACTCTGTTGAAGAGGGGTCTACAGTACAACAGTTATACAGATCACATACATTTATATTTGAAAGAAAGAACAGATCAAATCTAGTTGTGTTTTTTTTATCAAAATTCTATATTTTTATTGTAACCATATGCAACTCCTGACATTTTATTTTACCAGGACAGTTACATTTTAATATTTCAGAACAGTACATTCCATTGTAATGAGGTTATTTCAGTAGTGAAACTTTTATAAATCCATTATTGAGTGTAACTCAATCTGCAAATCAAGTAAGCAATGCTTAAGTCTGAAAAATGTAGTTCATAAAGATACAATGTATAATATTACTGCACAGTTTTATTGAGAGGCTTCAAAGTGATAAGGTGTTTTTTATAAAGTGCAAGAAACAAAACTTCCGATGATATCCTTCATTGTCTTTGAATGTTGAATTCTTTGGCAATGTAATTAATTGAAAACAGGCACAACAATCATAGAATGGCATGCATACTTCTTTGTCTTCTTTCCATGGTATTTATATGCTTATTTATTTATTCATTTACTGTATTCATTTATTTGGTCATTCCCATATAAATGAATAAATGTAGCTGGAGTATTTACTTGCATTTCTTGTCCAATTTTTATCTGTGTAACACATAATTTGCTACATTTTCCCAGTGATAGAATTTTAATCACAGCATCATACATATAATCAAAACCAGTCAAAGCCTGTTAACAATAAAATTGCAGTCAGACTCAAAATGACCGAGTTGTAATAATGACAGTCTGATTACATACTGTACATAGTTTGAATTTTGAAAAGATACAGTATGTGACAGGAGCTGTCTTTCTGTAATTTGCTTCGATGAGCCCTTGACTTAGAGTCCATAAATGGACTGAAGATTTAGAGTTCATGACCCATCAACCAGTCAAATGACCAAAACAGTTCTGCTCCCTTTTTGCACAGCCAGCAGAGGCCAGCTGGGACTCAGCCAGAGAAACATTCAGACCAGTCAGCCAGAGAACCAGTCAGAATGGTCAGTCCAGTCGGTCAGACATCTGGTCTGCTAGAGAACCTGTCACTTCAGTCAGTCAGGGAACCAGTCAGTCCAGTCAGTTTGACAACTGGTCAGTCCAATCAGCCAGACAACTGGTCAGCCAGAGGGTCTGACACTCCACTCAGCCAGAGCACTAGTCAGTCCAGTCACTCAGACAACCAGTCAGCCAGAGAATCAGTACCATTGGTTTGAGAACCAGTCAGTCCAGTCAGCTAGACTCCTTTCAGACAGGCATGACGCACATGGGGGTCAGAGCTGGATACTGATAATGTCATCATGTCATCTTCGTCACAGTTGATCTGTGCTGAGTCAGAAACATTCACACTGTCATTAAAAGTTTACAGACACTGTAAACATTGCTTGTTCACAGACTAAAGCACTTATTCAGGTGAAGTCCTGTAGAAAAGACAATGGATCTGGTTTTATGGTAGAGTAATCACATATGTAAATAGTAAAGGTCTGAAAGGAAAAAGAGGAAATAGGCTTTGTTCAAATTTGATTTCTTCTGCAGTTTGTATAATAAAGGGTCTTGAGATAAAATTCACATAATGTCTTAGTTCAGTTTTTCTTGGAACCTAGTCCTGTGTGCCTATTGCCTTGTCTTTTCTGGATTTGTGTCGAAGTTTCTTTGGCTCCTGTGAGCTTTAATTCTTCTGAAGTGAATAGCCCTCCATCAAGAAGATAATTCAGCAAACAAAAACCATGCTCATCATGTCACTATTTTAGTCAGATAAGCTTTGCCCGTAAGCCAGTCATTTTTTAATTCTTTCCTTAATTGAGTCATACAGTAAGTGGGCAACAAAACTTTGAGCTCAAGATAAGAGGGGCATAATAGTGATCACATTGTATTTCACGGTTCCTGTTGATGTTCCTTAGTGTGGATAAAAATTTTATACATATCTTTGAATTAATTGCTTCATTTATTTTTACTTTTTTGAGTATTTGTTATAAGACCTATTGCACAATTACAGTACATTTAATTTACATACAGTGTAATAAATATATACTGTATAAAATATGGAATGAATTAAAAAAACATGAAAAACAAAAAAGGTAATGCGACATATAAATTAATTTCTAGGTAGTTTTATATTTTTTGAAAACTACTATAATTTCTAATTCTATAATAATATACAGAAATAAACATTTTTATAATAAACTTTGTTTATTTGTAACTGGTCAAATTTGCTATAACATTTGCAAAATTAGTCCAAAGCCTTTGAAAATCCAGTTTACCTTCCATTTTGTATGTGGATTTCTCCAAACTAAAATGATCTGTTACTGTCTTAATCCAAAGTGCAAACAAAGGATATTCCTAATTTTTAAGTGTACCAAGATATTTTTTAGGCTAACACTAAAAAAGTAAAATTAGTTTTAATTTAATAGATACCAATCTGCAATCAGAGAAGTCACCAATTAAATGAGACTTCATTTGTAGGATACTGTGAGGTAATGAGAGGTGGCTTTGTGAGAAAGCCATCATCATGCCTCAAAACTCAAGGCCTGTAGTATGGCCTTGAGCCAAGATGACTGCCTTTTAATTGGAAAATTGGAGGGAAATTTCACGTGAAAGAAATTAGCTTTCAGGAAAGGTTCTGTGCGGAACTAGTCACGCCTCTGGGCTTATTATAAGACCAGCTGGGAGGAAAAGGGTTCTAGTCTTTGTTTATGTTCCAATCTGGAAAAAGGAGAGTGAGAGCTCATTTGCAACAAATTGAGTTATTAAAGCTCGGTGAGCTAGAGAGAAATTACAGTTTCAGAAAGTGGGGACTTGCTTGGCAAGGTAGTAGTGTACCTTCTCTTCAGAGCCATGTGAGAGGAGTCTAGAGGGCACAGGCTGAGTCTGTCAGTAGGCTGAGTCCATCAGATGGCAGATGGGCGGTCTTGGAGAGTGTGAAGTTAGGGAAAATGAATCAGCTGCTGCTGCATCAGGGACAAAAGTGTTTGTTACAGAGAGGCCAAACAGAATCTGGCCAAACAGGATCAGCCAAATAGCTGGTGATCTTACATGTTACTCATTGTGGAAGATCATCTTGTGTTTACCCAGGAGTATACTTCAAGCACAAGGTGAGAGGGGCATAGGGGCATATTTGTAAGAACATTTTCAATTAAGAGTTGCATTAAAGGGACTTTAGTGACAACTGTGAATGGTTAATCTGATTGAATACATTAGTGCCTGATTAGAGAAATTTAAGGAATTTGCAATATGGAGTTAATAAGCTTGAATATTTCAGTGCCTGGTGATTTAATGAAGACTGAGAGACAAGAGTTAGTGTGAAGATCTAGTGACTTGTGTGAGTAGTACGAAGTGAAGAGAAACCTGGGAGGAGAAGGACTGTTCAGCTTTCCATGAAAGGGAAACAATGTGAAAGAGCAAGGATCAAATAGGCTGTGGTGCCATGTGTGCCAGTGATTGTATTTTGGTTGTTTTTTTTTCTTAGAGTCAAAAGAAGGAGATATTTCTGGCATTATTTCTGAATTCTCTGTTATTGGATGTCTGAGAGCTTACATTGCTTTACTGTCACACCAACTGGGCAATGTGCTACAAACTAAGATACTGTGGCATTGCGTGGGGTGTGTTCAGTGTGGAGGCGGAGCCCTTGTCTAAGGGTGGCACATTGCCTTGACACCCACAGCTGGGGTGGTTAATTTTGGATTAGAACTGTGGGAGCCATTTAAGAACACACTGAACACCTCCCCGGAGACCAGCTAGCAGGACGTAGTCCTGAGTTAGTTGCAGCTGAGAGAAGACGAATTCAGGGTTGCAACAGACCCCCGAAAGGAGAGAATATTACAGCGACAGTCTTGGAGGGCATTGTGAAGCCGTCTTTTTTTCCCTCTCCTATCCCGCCGTGTATCCTCAGAGGGACAGGCTAAGTTTTAAGCCTAGATCTCTTTTTACTCCAGTCTGGACCCAGCTAAAATGGGAAAAAATAGTCTGGATCCTGCTGTTCCCAGCAGATAATTTTTCCCCAGGTTGGACCCGGCTAAATAGGGACAGTACATCCTGGATGCCTCTGTTCCATGAGGTGTATTTTTCTTTTTCCTTTTCTCCTTTTTTTTGTTTCTCTCTTTTTGCTGACCTCACACTGGGGCTTCTGCCCCCCCAGACGAGGCATTGGCATTTACCCGTGATTGCCATGGCTCCTCCCAAAAACCTGCATTGTTACACTGTAAATGTGCATTTTAGCCAAATAACATAAATGCAGTGTAGACCTGAAACTAGAGGAAACAAGCAGTCAAGAATCTTTGGAGGCTAACTTGAAGAGTAAAAAGTTAACAGTAGTTGCAGGCTCTAAACTACCTAATGCAGACATGGATGGAAATGTGATGTATGTATAGTGTACTCCATATTTTTTCTTACCTGATGTAATGGGAACACAATACTGTACATGCCATTGTATAATATCTTGAATAACATTAAAAATGTTATACTGTAATGATATTGAACTGTACAAAGTCACATTTGTCCTAACTGAATTCCAGAAAAGATGGCTCACTTTTATTCACACCTCAAAGTATTTCCTTAAAAAATCCTAAATAAACAAATCTGCAATTACATTCTGATTTGGAATCACATTAACACATTCCAGATGAGCAAACATATAAACATGATGATATAAACATGGATTGATATGGGGAAAACAATCTTCTGTGGAAGGAAGAGACGTGGACAAAATCATGGCAGTGTTTGACACATGCCGTGAAATTTAACATTAAGAAGTTCGAAGTGATTCACACTGGTATTAGGAAAATGCACGCAAATGGGATGTGGTGTTTGTTAGTTTTTTCAGTGTCCTCATCAACAAATGTGGGGAAGTCAAAATACAACAGAATGCCTGAATCTACAGAAAAATGTGTGGAAAATTGAGGAAAGTTATGCTCAAACTAAAAAATGAGTAACCATGACCTCAGTTAGAACTCTGTCATAAAAAATAATATTATAGATACATTTCTAAGAAGAGTGGCAGGAAGGATTCTTGGTCTCAGGGAATTGTTATATGCAGACAGGTTAAAGGTCCTAAATCCCTTCCTTCTAGAATAGAAACAATTGAGAAGACATTTCATTCATGTATATAAGAACCTAAGGGATAAACTGTAATGTTAATACAGGGAACTATTTCTCATTCAGTAGCAAAACAGAAACAAAGGATCAGGAACGCAAAGGAATTCATTTTAGACAGCAAATACGAAACCTTCTTTACAGAAAGATGTGGGAATTATGGGTGTGGGTGTCAGATTGTGGGGACCAGGCTTCCCTGTTTCTAGGGCTGAGGCCCTGAAATTCAGTGTTCTTTTAAGAAACAGCTGGACATAATTTAAGGTTCGTTCATATGGAAGCCCGGTTGGAGCCAATGCAGTGAGGCATGAAGTAGGGTGGGAGCGGCGAGGGCACAAGCCCTAGAACCTGTATCCGTTACAATAACAAAAGGACAGACAATGAAATATGGGCTATTTCGAAGTCGCAAATGTGAGACAAAAAGTTGCAATTGTGAGATATAAAGACGGAATTCTAAATTACTAAGTCGGAATTCTGAGATCCAAAGTCACAATTCTGAGATACTAAGTCGCAATTCTGAGATACCATAGTACGTTTTTTTTTTACTCCCTGGTGGAAATGGGCTTCCATACATTCAGCTACCGAACTACTAAGTGAGCAAGATGGACCAAATGGCCCCTCTCATTTGTAGCCACTCTTATGTTCTTAAAGGAAAGCGTGTATGTACTGTATTACTCTAAGTATCCCTATAGAAGTCCCTTTCTGTGTTTGTCTAAATAAGTGGAACATATACTGGATCTTTTCCAATCATGCATTTTACCGGGGCTGTAATCAACTCAGCACAGGAACTAAACAATCGGACTTAAGGTCCATTTGTCGATATAGTTATTTTAGTTGATTTGACAATACCAGAGATCTCCAGCTGTCTCTTTTCTGTTTGCTGGTTTTAGCTCAGTAGGTGGTTAAGTTTGTGTTCAGTCTCATTAAGCTCAAAGCAGGTGAAGTCCAGTTCAGGGCTGACAGGTGAAACAGTGCCTAACGTTATTAGATATGAAATAACTGTCAGGATTTATTTGTCAGGGTTTATCTTTGTCTGGAAAAACATGTTCAGTTACAGAATATCTTTTGTGAATAGACTTTGACAAAAAGGATTATGCTTAAATGTGTTTATTATTTAAAAATATATCCTATTGATTTAGGGAATCCCTTTTGCTGGTGTATTTTTATACTACTCTGTATCTACAGTAATACGGTATATTACAGTTTTCATTTCACCTGGAATTGCAGGTTCAAATTCATAACAAACAAGATGCAGGACTCAATCAAGGATGCAACATTTTGTTATGTCTTGTTCTTTACCTTTGCCAGGATTTAACTGAATCTCTCAAAATAAGAATGAATGTTCTTCTTCTTTTCACAGGAGCTGTGAAGGTAAAAATATCAGGTACAGAACATGCAGCAACATGGTAAGTCAAGTCCAGATGTTCTTAAGACATTACAATTGATTATTATGGAACAGGTTTGAGTCAGATGTGATGTTTCCTCGTGGGTAAAACTACATATTAAATACCAGATCCTACTGGCTTTACCATTCATCTCTGTGGAGAATGGTGATATAAACATAGATTGATATAGAGAAAACAATCTTCTCTGGGAGGAAAAAGACTGTCTTGAAATTGTTTAGAGAACCTCTGAGAATTCTAACCACAGAAAATATGGAATAGTCATCTAGAGGGAAAATAAGTCTTCCTGTTTGACCTCTCTTACAATGGATAACTTTCTACTGATGTTGCGTAACCTCAGGCACATTCAGTATGTTTGTGGTTTAACATATGACCTCTGACGATTAAAAACTGTGAGTTTAACACCCTCACAGGTAGTTTACCATTACAGCTCTGTTTTTATTAGGCAGAAGATCTTTACGTGATACAGCAGGAATGTTCTGAACTGTCATTCATAATTTTACTGATTACCATATGGTAAAGCAACATCTTTTATTTTCTTTTTTTGTACAGAGATAGGAAGGTGGCCTGCAAATGTCATCTCCATTGTATAATCGATCTTCACAAAGCTTGTATTGAAGAGGTCTACCACAATACTCATGCCATTTTAATCAGAAGAAGTGTTATTTTTACCATTGAAGTGGTTTCATCTGGATCTGTTATAGACTAGCAATGATTTTAATCACATCTAGCGGGAAGTGGTCCCAACATAATATTTATGACATTTCAGTTAAGAAGATGAACTAGAAGATTTAGGGCAAGGAGCAGAGGTTTGTCTGGGTTTATAACTGGCAGTGAAGGAGTCTGCGTTGCGGCTTAGCTGATTTTATGGCAGGCAGTTTGCTATTTTTAAAACAATTTTGAGTCAAAAATGAGAATGTGTCCCTGAGCAGGAGACTAACTGTACTTAAGTCAAAGAAAAAATCAAATTCAGCACTGATCAGTACTCATGTAAACAACAGTGAGGGCATTAACAGCAGAAGAGAAAGCGGACTCTATGTACTGTAGACTATTAGGATGATCAGACCAGATGTCCTGCCGAGAAACATTGTCATATGGCACACATACAGTACAGAGAAGGGCCTCCCATGCAATTTACAGAGCAATAACAGAAGGATCTGGACAACATATAAAGCAGTTCAGAACTGACAGGAGGCATTTTATTATGTTTTTTTTTCTCTCACGTCCTTATATGCTCTTAAGCTAAAAACGGGAAATGGTATATCTGAAGTGAAAGTTGCTTTGAAATCCATCTTCTAGATCTAAACATGGAGTGTTTGAACATTAAATTCCCTCAGTTTGATTTTTTTCTTAGTTGTGTTACTATTATTTGGTACTGATGATAATACTACTACTAATAGGTGTTGTAAAGAAAAAATAACCTGCAGTGCTTTTAATGAAATGTGTTTGCTTTAGAGTAAAAAAAAATCACTCATTTATTTGATTAATGCTTTTATCCAAAGTGACTGACATTCACACCCGATTATGCAGTTGTGTGTTTTAACCACAAAAAATTTGGGGTTTAAGTACCTTGCTCCAAGTGTCTCACTTGGGATTTGAATGCATAACCATCCAGTAATGAGTTCAGGACCCTATGCACTGCTGCACAGTGCCACCCTTAATTAAACAGGAATAGAAGAAAGTTTACAAACAAAAGAAGATGATTCGGACCACCTGACCCATTTGGTAGAAAGCAGCTTATTTTTTGTATGTCATGGTATCAAAATATTATTTTTATTATTTATTCAAATATGTGAGAATAAAATCGATCAGGGTGCATTCTTGCAACCTCAGCTGGTATTCCTGCAAGTGTAATCACCTACAATTTGAAAAAAAAATGATATTACAACCACTCTTGCAGGACAGACACGTTTCCTACAACCGTATCTTCTGTTTGAGTCTGTGACCATGTTGTCAAGGTTGTTTAACATTTTCTTTGTGCACTATATTGTGTGTGGGCATCTTACTAATTGCTGCATGTCCTTTTCAGGAATGCCCAGAAGAGTCTGGAGACTTCAGGGCTCAGCAGTGCTCCGCACATAATGATATAAAATACCAGGGCAGTACATATGAGTGGATCCCAGTGTCCAATGACCCCACTTCCCCTTGTGCCCTGAAGTGCCAAGCCAAAGGGAAGAACTTCGTGGTGGAGTTGGCGCCCAAAGTGCTGGATGGCACGCGCTGCAAAACCGACTCCCTGGATATGTGCATCAATGGCGTCTGCCAGGTAACTACAGATCGAATGAATGAACGCTTCTCGGGCAGAGGGAGTGTAGAGTGGAGTAGACATTAGGGTTTCAGTCGCCATAGGGTCCTGGATTCCACTCGCTATATGGGCTGACATTGTAGTCTTCAGCACAGTGATTTAACCAGATTGGTACAGGTGGATATTGAGATATAATACTGGAATGATGCTAGCGGCCCAACTCTGGTGAGTGCTGTGCTGTCAGCTCACATGATGCTACAGAACCCAAGCACTGGAGTATGACCCTTTAAGCTCATGAAGGACTCCATTCGCCCATTCACACATCTTTCCTCTCATCCATCTATTCATCCTTAGATCACATCACATTAACCGCTTATGCCATTCAAGATTGCGGAGGCCTGGAGCCTATCCTAGGAAGGGCTGGGCACAAAGCGGCATCCGCTGTGGATGGAGATGACAGTCCATCACCGGGAACACACAAACACTCAAACAACGGCCAATTTTCCCAGAAGCCGATGAACCTACCAGTATATCGTTGGACTGTAATAGGAAACCAGAGAACCTGGAAGAAAGCCACATGAACATGGGAAGAACATACAATCTCTACGCAGATAGCACCCTAGGTCCAGAATTGACCCCAGGCTCCCAGTGCTGAGAGATTAGATTAGATTAGATAACACTTTATTGATCCCGAAGGGAAATTGATGTGTTACAGCCATCCAGCCCAAGACAAGCAAAAAGAGACATCAGAATAGACTAAAAATTATACAAAATAAATATAAACTAAATAATAAAAATAAATACATAGGTGTGTGCAAAATATGATGATCATAGTCACTGTAAAAAAAACAATAGAATATGTGCAAAATGTGCATAGGTTCATACAGATTGATTGTCCAAAAAGTATAATGGAGCAACATGCTGTCCATAGACGAGCAAATGAAGGGCTAACAGTCCTAGCCTAGGGCAGCATTATACACCCTGACAGCCGCCGGAAGGAAAGACCTGCGGAAACGTTCCCTTGAACACCGTAGCTGGAGCAGTCTGTTGCTCCGCTGCCCAGTAACAGTCCCATGAAGCGGATGAGAGGTGTTGTTCATAATGGCTGTGAGCTTGGTCAGCATTCTCCTCTCAGCCACCACCTCCAGGGGGTCAAGGCTCAACCCCAACACAGAGATAGATAGATAGATCCAGCCTTCTTGATGTTTATTGAGCCTATTTGCATCTCTTGTCATGATGCTGCTGCCCCAGCACACAACAGCGTAAAAGATAGCTGCTGCCACCACTGATTCATAAAAAATGTGTAGCAGTGTTCCACACACACCAAAGGACCTGAGTCTCCTAAGAAAATAGAGTCGGCTCTGACTTTTCTTTTACAGGGCGTCAGTGTTACCAGACCACTCCAGCTTATCATCCAGGTGTACCCCTAAGTACCTGTAGGACTGCACCCCCTCTATGTCCTCACCCTGGAAGGAAACAGTGTTCAGCGGAGACTTATTCCTTTGAAAGGCAGCGATGCCAACCACTGCGCCACCATGTTGCCCATCTACCCTTCACCATGGTCACAGACCATTACCCAATCCCATTTTAAAGTGTCCGTGTTGTAAAATTGTTGTAAAGTGGTACCAGATCCCTCTTACGTCCCCTTCTTGTCTTGCCTTGAAAGTCTTGAAATCACCTAAGAGAACTTGTTGTGAATTGTCTCTCTTTAGATTATACATTTGAAAAAAAGGCTTAGCTAAAGCTACATGGATTCGACATGGAGACATAAAAATGCCTTTTTTCAATCAGGGGAACATTTGTGTTTCCTCACAGAGGGAGATTGATATGCGGTATCATAGCAGATTAGATTTTAAAGAGTGAGTTTCTACTACACAAATGGAAAAAGGTCTGTGTAATTTAATAGACATACGTGTACCTATTTATTTTCATAAAGTGCTGCCGATTCATATGAAACCTTTGAAAGGCCTATTTCTGGCATGGCAGTTAAAGTGCCGTGTGGTAGATGCAGTGCAGAATACATTGCACTGGGAATACAAGGGTGTGTTCATTGTAGAGCAGTCCTGGACCTAATCCATTTTGAGAGGGGTTGTACAAGTGCACAGCAGCTTTTCCAATAGTCTTGTTAGATTTCAAAGAACATGTGACACAGAAAAGACAATGTCAATGTCGATAATGACACTGCACATCTGACGCTTACCACTCATTGAGTGATCTTCTTTTATGTCTTTTCATGCTTGTTTTATTTTTAGATTTCTTTACTATTTGAAGCTATTTGAACCTATTGTGCTTTCATTCAACCTGGTGGTCACAGCACTTTTACTACAGGTTATTTTGCCAGGTAATTTATTCTTGTTCTTGTTCTTATTGTCGATTCTAGCTTTTTGTTCCCCTAGCTTACAGAAAGTCCTGCAAGGCATTGTCATAGTCAATCCAGAGGACCTTTATCGAAGAGGAAATTAAATTAGGACTGCAGTACCTCTTTACATGCAGGCTAGAGGGAGCTCTGGAACAGCCTGACTAGTCAACAAAATGAGCCCAATGGCCTCCATCCTTTTCTAACCATTTTTAAGTTCTTAGGTTTCCTCAAGGGAAAGTCTTAAAAATGTTTTATGGTCTGTTTTAGCTCCCAGTGTTTAGAGGCATAGTTTCCTCAATATAAATTAGCAGTGTTATAAAGTAACTTCTCAGAAGCATGAGCTTCCTCACTGTGTCAGTCTTTGTTACAGCAGCTGAATTCTTTGATGTCTAAGTAAACTGGCCGGTGTCCACTATAGTAACTTTTTATACGGTTACGTATGGAGTCAAACATCAGTCAGCAATTGGGAAGCCCCAACATGAAACATAAATGAGTAGGTAATGAAATGTAATAAAACGACAATGTGTTTCAAGCCGATTTAATCTTACATGAGATGCTTTCTCCAGATTTTGTTTTAAAGTTATTGCTCAAAGCAATGGCAAAATTACAGATTCCTTCATGTTTATGCTGAAAATTGTTTCTTATTTAATTTTTTTTTATCCATGCAATAATATTAGTGCCTGTCTTCATTAATAGTATAAGAGCAGGAGATGTGAATACTGAAAGACAGGGCAGAGCTTGGACTATAGGTTGCTGTGTTGTGGTATAATAGATTTAAAGTTTCAGTCTCTCACAGTGGGGAGGCGCAAACATTCTTGCAGAAACATTTAGGAAATCAGGCTAAACCTTCCTTAAATGTGAGCTGTTGTAGCTTGAAACTCTGTATAGTCATAGTGATAGAATCTCATCTTTTGCTGCATTTGCTAAAAACATCATACCACTGCCTGTATCTCCTTCAACAGCAGATTGCCTTTTTTGGAGAAGACTAACCCTTTGCTCTGCTAGGTCACACATCAGAATGATGACCCCTCTGCACAGCCACAAGTGACCCTAGTCCAGACAATTTGCTGGTTGACAGCTTGCTTAACATCTGATCCCTGGGGTTTGGGATTAATGACTGTCGTTGTGTGACTAGCAAAGATAGCCTACAAAGTTCTTGAGTGCAAGTTATTTATAGCAGATACCCACATTAAACTGGCTTGCAATGCACCACTGTTAAAGAAGAATGCAAGCTAGTGGCTGAGAGGAATTCTGCCCTAATCCAGAATGAGGCAGTGTCAATGTTCCATTTAAAATTAACACTTTGTTTTCTACATGCAAAGAGCCAGAGTTATGTTTTTTAATTAGAAACAAATTTGCAACATGGAAAAGGCTTTAATACAAAAAGATAGATTTCCAAAGCATTGTGTAAACTGGTGACCATGTGGTGGCTGCTTGAGTCTAATGGAATCTGTGGGCAAACAACAATGGTGTGAGTGGTTTTATTGAAGTTATTTTAATCCCAGTATTTTTTTAAATTGCCCTTTTCAGTTGGGAGTGCTGCATATCAGAAAATAACAGGGTTTTTTTCAACACAGGAACCAGATATTAAGGCATGCTAATGTTAACAAAAAATCAGTTTTCTTTCACAGACTTTACCATTTTTTACGGTATTTATCCTTTCAAATTATGTTTCTAATTGCTACTTAGAAAAGCAACTAGAAAGGCAAATTAATCACAAATTAACACATAATTATAACGATTATAGTCCCTCCTCCTTAAGGGTGCTCCAGCCCTTTCACTTCAGACTTAATTCTGTGCACCTGACCCCTGTTCCCAGCCCACCTTAAAAGCTAGGCGCTGACGTTCATCCGGGCTCTGCATCTGGTTTCCGCACCGCGCGAGTCCGGGACCTGGAAGCGCCTGGTCCCATTGAGGTTGTAACCTCTGTTCCTGTTCCTTGTCCGCTGGTTCCGACCCAGTTTGTGTTTTTAATTCCTTGTTTGAATGGATCACCTGGCTATGGACTTTCTTGTGTTTTTGGATTCCCTCTATGGATTACTTTTGGATTGTTTGCCTTGGCCACACCTTCCTCGTGCACCAGCACACTTTGGATACGCCCCCCTGTTTTTATCCCCGTATTCCTGCATGACTTTTTCCTAGTGTTTCCCCACTTCTTCGAATTGTCGTCTGCGTAGAGTCCGGAAAGAACTGTTCGTTACAATAATCTTACGTGCCATTGATACCTTTTAAAAGAACAATGCGCTCTTGCTTCCCTGAATCATGGAATGGCTACAGTTATCTATCATCTGCCCCAGGTCCTATTTTTAATCTTATTGCTTTGCTTAAATATGGTAAAACAAGCTGCAACAAACTTCAAATTATCCTATCAAAATTCATGATTGCTGAGAAATGATCTTGAGGTACATTCTGTACTGAGATTAAACATCAAAATGTATAAACTATACAGTCCTTACCAGAGTCATGGGGGCTCATTAGGACAGCGCCCACCCTGGTTTCTGTAGTGTTAAGATGACTAGAGAGTAAGTGACTCCCCCTCTGTATGGGACACCAGTCCATCACAGAGATTCCCCCAAGCAGTCCTCTTCCCTAGTTATACAGTTGGGTGGACTGGAGCCACTGAGGTAAAGTATCTCACTCAAGGTACAGCAGCAGTGTCTGCAGCAGGAACTTAATATCACAACCTGCCATGAGTCCAAACATTGTGCTGCCCTAAACACCACAAGCTTAGAATACAATAATAAAAGGTTTTGCATCTCTCTTGATATACAGTACGTTGATCTTTGTAAAATGCTGGAGAGAAAATTGCCTTAAATAATACCGTGTGCTACTGTGTACTCATGAATATGTTTGTTTCTTTCCCATGCTTTTATACAGTAAGAGGGAATTTATTCTGAAGTCAGCATTCAAGCTCTGAACATTCAACAAATGCCAGCTTTTGCGATGTAAATGACAGTGATGAGTGTTGGTCAAATAACAGTGTTTGTAGTGAGAAATAGTCACTTCTACTGGATCTATGGTGACCTCACTATCTCAGTAGAAGTGATTTCAAACCAGATCTTAGGAGTGACTATAGGAATACAAGCTAATTAACTTCAAGTTGTCGTAATGATAATATATAGTTTTCTTAGATTTATAGTTTATGAACAGCAGAGCAAGTCAGCAGTTTTACAACCAGTAAATGACAAGTCCTCGGTTTACAAAGGGAAAAAACGTGTCAGGTTGCTGTATTTGATAAGGCAGAAGATGTATTGCTGGTTTTCAGCACTTACCATTTTGGGGTGAAAACAGGGTGACAACAGTAGTGCCCCCTAGAAAATTGCTAGTCAATTGCACTAGAGGGGCTACTGGATCTTCTGTGTTACACATTAAAGTTGAATGACACTCATTACATATGTTCTGTGCAAACATTAACATGAAACATCCATATGAAAAGACAGTCTGTGTCTGTAAAGGAATTGAAGATTCAGTTTGCCTACTGTTTGTGCAAGAGTCTTTGCTCAGTTTTTTTTCTATACAAAAATCCTCCTCTCTCATTAGCTCCTGGACTTAGATGGTAATGACTTGACAGGGGTTGGAAACAGCAAAGAACTTTACTGAATGACTTCTGATGAAGTCCAGGTCCTCCAGCAATTCAGGGATATGTTGTGTTTAATAACAGGAGCGAAGCCGAAGACTCTTTATAAGAGTGACTTTGAAGTTGAACAGACCAGAGGTAATTAGGAACCTGCTTCATTAAATCAAGTGCATTTTTAAACCAGTTCAGTGATAGTTTGGAACTGTTAAATTGCTGATTAACACTTTGTTAGAAAGGTTTTTTTGTTTTGTCTGCATTTGAAAGACAATGGTACTGGGCTGTATCATTTAACATTCACCCTTTCACATAAATTCAGAAACCATGATGAAGCACAGAGGTGATTCATCATGGTTTCTGAATTTTTACAGATAAGATGTCAGGTAGTATCTGGCCTGACTGATGCAGAAGGCTTGCAGCTGATTAATTTGCATGATTGAATCAAAAAATAAGTTAAGCTTTGCTTTCAGACTTCAAGCAGACCACAGAGTGCTTGTCAAGACTCAGAATGAATTGTGTGGTTTTACATTTACAAAAGGCATTCATCTTTGGTAGAAAGATTTTATATTTACCATATGACCCATCATAAAGTTTTACATTACAGTGCAGAACAGATCAATTTTACATTGATATTGAGGCTCATTGTACCCCTTTGAATATGTAGATAACGGATTATACTACATTATTACTTTGTATCATTAAAATAAGCAATAACTGTAATAACATTCATTTAATTAATTTTTTACTGTACATTAGTTTGTACTGGGAGTGAATATTTTGCATTGTTTCAGCTGCCGGTAAATGACACAGGAAGGTATATCTTCTTTTTTTGTTCTTTCCCCCTGGTTTACATTGTAGAGTAGTGTCTATGAGAATCAAAATCAACCATTTAACAACTAGGAGTTATATGGATAACCAACAAAAGTAATACAAACATTTTTACTGTTTTCAGATGTTTACATTTACATCATGTTGGTGACTGATGAATTTCAGTTCAAATCAGTTTCCATTTTAAAATTATTAAAAATACAGTAAGTCTTTAAACTTAGGTTTGGTTTAAAGTGAATTTTTTCATACCCCCACTGAAAACCAGCTGTATGCTGCCTTGATGTGGCTTAATGGGAAAGTTGAATTTATAACACAAGCCAATTAGTCATGTTAGTCATCAAGAGAAACTGGAAGAATGCTTTGGTAGTTACATACAGTATGTCTGTAATGTCAGTAGCAGACTACAGCAGTATTCGGTGCTGGTCGCATTCTGTTAGGTAGAAAAAGAGAAACATTTCTCCTGTTTGCCATTAATGAATGTTAGGATCAATCTGTATTGTAATTTCAAAGCTTTGTGTAAAAGTGGATTAAGGGAAAACAGTTAAAAAAAGTTCAGTCCTGAGATAAAATTACCTAGTTCCACTATTTAAGAATATATACTATAGCACCCATAGAAAGTCTACAACCCTTTCCAAAGATTCAGCTATTGTGGCCTTACAGTCCAAGAAACGCTAAATCTAATTATTTTACCTTTAATTACACATTGTAGCATATAACCTCCAAGTGAAAAACAAATGCTCGAGCATTCTGAAAAGTACAATAATTAGAAATGAAAATCTAGAAAACCGCTTAACCCTGGTGAGGGTTGTGGTCATAACAGGATAAGCAGGGCAGACCAGACTTGCCTTTGCCCAGCAATATTCTCCAGCTCCTCCTGGGGGATTCACACACGTTCAAAGGTCAGCTGAGAGATATAACCCCTCAAACATGTCCTGTGTCTGCCCCAGGTGGGAAGTGCCCTAGGGGCATCCTCACCAGATGAAGAAACCACCTCAACTGGCTTCTCTCAATACAGAGGAAAAGTGACTCTACTCCAAGGTCCTCCTGGATTGCCTAGCATCTCACTGTGTCATGAAGAGTAAGGCCAGCAGCGCTACAGAGAACCTAATATCTGCCGCTTATACCTACAATCTCATTCTTTTGGTCACTACCCAAAGCTTTTGGCCAGAAGTCAGGATAGGCTTGTAGATTGATCGGAAAACCAATTCCTTTGTAGAAAAAACCCAGCTCCATTACTGCAGCCTTTGCACCAATCCAGTAGTCAATTTCACAATCCCCTCTATCCTCACTCATGAACAAGACTACATGGTACTTAAACTCCAGTTGGGGCACCCATGCCCCCCTCTTCTGGGGATGCCAAATGCAGAGATGCACTGGATATACTCCAAACCTCAGATGCATCTTGATATCCTGACCATGAAGATCACAAACAGGAGGGAAGACAAGACCTTTTGCAAACTCCATCACACACCTTTAACGAGCTCGACTTAACACAGAGAAGACACAAATTTCGCTCCATAAATATAGGGAGCAGATGAGATGTAGCTCTGGCCTCAGTATCCCATACCCCAGCAACATTTCACACGTGATACCCTGGGGTACATGGTTGTAAACCTTCTCCAAGTCCATTAAATGTGAGTAGATAAGGGTGGCAAACTCCCTTACCCCTCAAATAATGGGCAAAGCGCTGGTCTACTGTTCCAGGCCAGGATGGAATTTGCGAGCCTTAGTTTGGCTGTCAAGCAGAATGGAACAAGTAAAGGTTTATTCCATGCTGAAAAGAGAAGAAAGTAAACACGATGTTCCGGCTTTGGGGTCTTCTTCGGGTGCAAGGAAGCTAAAATTGGGAAGGAAGTTTACCTTTCAACATGACAGCGAAAGTAAGCACGCAGTGGAATTCCTAAAGAACAAAAAGTCTTTGAGTGGCCCAGTCAGAGTCTGGACCTCCATCAATGGTCCCCTCATAATTTGACTGATCTTGAACAGTTCTGTAATGTGGAATGGCTAATATTGCGAAGTCTAGGTGTGCAACATTGGTATAGACCAATCCAAAGAGAATTGTGGTTGCAATTTGAGCAAAAGGTGCTTCCACCAAGTACATGCTCATCATTGTACAGTATATTATTACCCAACCCATTTTAGGTTTTCGTTAGTAAACAGTTTTCAGAATATTTCAGCATTTGTTTTTTAATTGGAGGTTTTGTGTTACAATGTGTTAACAAAGGTTAAATATATTCTGATTGAATGCATTTTGATTTCAGGCTGTTAGGCCACAAAATGTGTTACTTTGGGAAGGCTGTTACTTTCTATAGGCAGTGTAGTCAAATGAGAAATAAGAATATATCTGCAGACAAAACATAATATAAGCTTTTTTTAAAACTGATATTAGCATAACAAAGAGAAAGTTAGCATATATAGTTAGAACTGTAGATTATATCGTATCCTAGGACCAATGTCTGGCAAATGCAGGGAAGTGCACTTAAAATAACTGTTACACAAAGGCTGGTTCGATGCTGATCTGTGTATAAATTACTTGCTACCAACCAACCTGGCTAAGTGGGATTGCTGACCTCCTCCAATTTATAACCTTTATTATGTTCTTATTTTTTATTTTGTTCTTATTTTTTCATAATTGATGTATTAAACCAGAAGGTATTAGGTTTTTGAAGAACCATGCTAACCTTCTTTGTAAAAAAAACAACAACCTGTAAAACTTCTTTATAAGACATGAAATAAAGGTTTGCTAGGTGTTTACATACCGGGACAGAACCTGGCCTTTGGAAAAGATGAGTTCTCAGAAGCGCACCCAGTCCACCTCTCTGGCTGAGACTATGGAGTAACTTTTCTCCCAGGGAAGAGTGCCAGATTCTAGCCTTGATTGAAAGGGATAGAGACTGAAGTGGGTATGAGTGTCTAGTCAGTGCGGTTTGGAGATCAGGCACATGAAAGACTGTAAGTTGATCTCTGAGAGACATGGTCAACACATTAGTATGGTGCCTCCATAGGGTACGAAGCTTGGGAATTATTAAAGACTAAAGCAGAGTGTTTATAGAATCGGATCTTAGCCTGGTGGCAGGTTATTCAATTCCTACCCTGTCAGTAAGGGATAAGACAGCCTTGTGGTCAATTAGCCTTGAGATTTCTTGATAAGACTGAGAGGATACATGACTTAAGACTTTGACCGTGTCTGGTTGCAGGCATTACTGTGACATGCTCAAATACTGAAGACACAAAGACTGCTTGTAATATCAATGCAGCTTGATAATTAAAGAAAATCTCTCTTTATACAGTATGTCTCTCTTGGAAAATGATATAAAAAGAGAACTATGAATTTTCCTTAATGTGTAATTCTCTTTTCATAAAACCAATCCTCCCATGACTGAGAGTTTTGCATAGGAACACAGTCCAAGGACCTCATGTTGGCTTCACTCTCGATAGATGGAGGTGCAAATAAGGAAAGCTGGCTGTAATGTGACAGAATGAGGCCAGCCTCTTACAAAAAGAGAATGGGTACAAGAAGAAGACGAATCTAGGTTGAATAACCCATAAAAAAATAAACAAAATTCCCGAGTCCCGAGTTTGCGTGCCCTCCTCCTGACTGTCCTGTTGTTGTTGGCAGGCGGTGGGATGTGACCGGCAACTCGGGAGCAACGCCAAGGAAGACAACTGCGGTGTCTGCGCAGGAGACGGCTCGACGTGCCGGCTCGTCAGGGGACAGACCATGTCGCACGTCTCTCCGGAAGAATGTAGGTACACAAAGAGTTCGCAGCTGCTGTACAAATATATGCGGTCTTGCACAAACAGCTCCAAGGCCCACTTGCTGCATTTTGGCACCTGCTTCACCCTCTTTGTTTTCAGTTTTCTCTGGATTTCTAGCCAGACTATAGCAGTATAATATTTTTGTTATGGCCTACTTCCTAACGTTTATTTATGAACATCGTGTTATTTGTTTTCCGTTAGGCTTGCCCGTTTCACAGACTTAGGCAGGCAACACGCATTTTTAAAATGAATGCTTGTTTTTCTCGTGAGTTTGATATAAAAAACTTTATTTGAACACAAACTCATAATCCCTTTTTTGGCTGACATTATTTTTATTTTGCAACTGTAATGAAAACATTCTAGTTTAATTGGAGTTGGTTAAAAAACATTAAACATTGAAACACAATGACAGGATTTCGCTGCATGTTTTTTTTATTTGATTAAAAATAGAAGCCTTTCCAGTTTTTCTATTAGCAGCACATGGGGTTTTGTGGAGTTTCTAAACATTTTTCTGTCTGAGCTTGAATAAGTGAATTGGAAGCTGTGTGTGTGTGGCCTCCTCTCATTTTCCTCGGCCGTGTGAAAGTCATACTGTACTTTTCAGGCACAGTGTTCATCAATTGTGGTACCTAGCCTAGTATTTACTGTACATCATCAGAAGGTACTTTTTCACTTAAAGGTGCAGTGTTAAACCGTGAAGCTATTAGCTCTTTCTGGTGATTTCAATGTTCCCTGCACCAATTGCACCAATTTGCTCTAAATTTAATTTTGTTCGTTACTAATATGTTAACCAGTGCAAATGATGACAACTAAAGTAAACATTATTCATCTGTACACTTTATTTAATTCTTGTTTGGACTTTTCTATTATTTTGTACTACAGACTGACTTAACTTGAGTTGTAAATGCTGAGACATGCATTGTCGTTCTCTGCTGTGACACTCTGAAGAAACGTCTGTAGACAGCATGGTAAATATTTGGCTTTATACAGAATCACCCATATAGATTCTGCCTCCAACCTCTGTTTGATATGCCTGGCTGTCAGATCATTATTTCTATAACATCTTTAGAAGCTGGAAACATTTTTATAATTGCACTCCAATTACTATTACTAATGCATGTGGTGAATTTACAATATTGCTTTAAAATGAACCATATTAAGGTCATTAACTATAATTACTGATCAAAGATGTCTAAGGTCTTTGTAACACAGTAAAATGACTGTTTAAAGGAAATCTAATAAATGAACCCACCACACCTTATTTTATTTTGAGCTGTGTCATGGCATGTCTTTTTTTTTAATTAAAGAATTTGCAGTATAGAAAAATGTATTCCTGTGTGCAGTAAATTTTGGAAAGAGTTAATTTACCTTTTAAAATGACTTAAAGGAGAATTTAATAAAGAAGACCTCTAAATAATAAAAAAATGTCCTAAATCATAACTCTGTACTGGATTGTTTTCTTCTTTTTTATCAGTGGTTTGGAGCTCTTTTGTACTTTAACAAAAAAATGTTTAGTAAAGCAAATAAAGTTTTATATTGTTTCTTGGGATGTGTTTTGGGTGTTCAGCATTGCCTGCCAATTGCGTTAAAATATTTATTTCCACAAAATTCCTGGTGAAGAAAGCAATAAGAATTACTGAAACACCACAGAACTGGCAGCTTTTCAATGGCAATGCACATACTGTTTTTCACAGATTCACGCTCTTTCTTTTAAAACTCTATTTAACCAAATCTTGAAGTAATTCTATCCAAGCAGGTTATGGTCTTACTAATAAAGACAGTCTCCCTAATAATTCACCTTAGCCTAAGATGACATACAGGCTTCCTTAGAGATCAATAGCAGAACTTGCGTGGTCTTTCTGAATATAACTCTTGTAACCAGATACTCTGCTTTTTCCAGCCTGTTATGTTTTGGAAGGGAATCTCATTTCTGAGTTGCCTTTTGCCTCCTTATACATGTTGCACTCTGAAGAAAACTAATGAGATTCTGGCAGCAAAGATGCAGCAGTTTAATTTGAACTACAGTATGTGGGGATGCTGAAAATGCTTTCAGAATAACCAAATACCACCCTGCAATTCCTTGATGGAAAGTGATCTTTGAGGACAAGTCCTGTCTGTGAAAAACATTTTAAGAAACAAATTCATATTTAATTACAGATTATGTTTTCTCATCGGCAAGTTATTCTTTGAAAGTCTTTTGGCATTAAACAGTGTTGCCTGACAGCTCTTGGGTCCTGGGTTGCCTTCTGAGTGGGATCTGTATGGAGTTTGCATGCTTGCATGGGGCACCTGTTTTTTCTGGATCTGCTCTGCTCACTCTTGTGTCTCTGCTCATGCTCACTTTCATGCTCACCTGGTGTTTCCAAATTGATCCTGTGTATTGAAATTCAGTAGGATACCAGGCAGGCTTGCCCTGCCTTCTGCTCAATGTATCCAATAAGACTCTGGGTTGCTGGAACCCTAACCAGGCATATCCAGCCTTTTGCTAATGGATAGATGGTAGAAAACCAAAATACGTGCATGTGTGCATGGATTATTTGGCTTTAGTTCATTTTTATGGTTTGAAAGCTCAAATGGTTTGTAGTTATAGGAGTATCTTTATTTTAGCATATGTTTGTACAAACGTCAGTCATTGTTGCAAGATAATAAGATTTTTTCTCATAAACATTATTGAGGGGCCATTGAAATGTACCTTTGTAACTGTATTAAACCTATTTAATTCTGCCCATAAATTCCAAGCTCCAGAGAGTTTGCTTCCAAATGTAATTATTGTACAGTACCAAAGAGGCTGGCTGACCTCCAGCTTTGCTTAGTTGTTGGCAGCAGAGTTTTGTGCCAGAAGCAATAGCTGGTCTCTAACTCTGCAGAAAATAGCATTAATATTCATCTATTCATAAACCTCATACCTCATTATAATGCGATTCCATTTAAAATGCCGTGAGCACTTGAGATGATAAAGACTTTTAGTTGTCCTGATGTATGGAACATTTTTGCTCAGTGACAAAATTGGAAAAAGTCATATTATAATTAAAAAGTGCTTTCATAAATGATTCCGATATTTTCCTGTAAGACATGTCTGTAATGGGGCAAAATACCTCTTTAACTTACAGGGCTTTGCAGAAGTTTTCAGTCCCTGCTTAATGTGTCCCATTTTATAAAATAACTTCATATTTTATTATAAAACACGAATGTGCACAGTCCAAAGACTTCTACAGATAGGTTACAGTAAATGTCAGGGAAAAAATACTTCAGAGAAAATACTGAAATATATTGATTGCATAAACATTCACATTCCTCAGTAAGTCTTCATGGGTAAGTCTCTACCAGCTTTGCTCATTGGCCTGGTGCAGGTTTTCCCCATTCTTTTTGGCTCACTTGCTCAAGCTCTCTCAAGCTGCGTAGGAATTGCTTATGGGCAGCAGTTTTCAAGTCAGATCACAAATTGTCAATAGGATTCAAGTCAGGACTTTGGCAGGGTCATTCAAGGACATGAGCCTTCTTATTCCAAAGCCACTCACCTGCAGCTATGGCCTTGTGCTTTGGGACGTTCTCCTACAGAAAAGAACTGGGGTCCTGGTTTTAAGCCTTTAGCTGTCATGTACTGGTCCCCGATGTCCAGGGGCTGTGAAGGTGAACTGCAGTGAGAGAAGGGAACCGTAATGAGAAGAAGACAGCGGTAGAGGATCGTGGAGGAGAAAAAGAGCAGACCTGGAAAAATGGTGAGGAGGAAAAACTTCCCTGCCTTTTCAGTGGCCTTGGTGGCAGTGGAAAGGTAAAAGAGCACTTCAGTACTGAGTAAAAGTAGAGAGCATTTAGCTAAATGTTGGAGCACTGATCAGGCAGAAAATGATCCTTAAACAGTGTGCTCAATTAGATGATTGGGGTGTGCCTGATTGATAAATTACCGGAGGTTGAGAAATGCCTTCTGGGCATGTGTGCACGGGTTTGAGTAAGGACTGAGATACCACGCAAATGCACTGGTTGCTGAATTCCCCACTGAATGTGCTGGTGGGGCAACACAAGCGTGCAAGCCACTCCAAGCCTGGGTATGACATTGGCAGACTGAAACAGGTTTTCTTCAAGTATTTACATGTGCTTTGCTCTGTCCATTTTTTCGTCAGTCCTAACGTGCATTTAGACTAAAAAGCTCCATCATAACAGAGGCCACTCAGGTGAGAGGCTTTTTATGGTAATTCTGTATACCTAAAGGTTTGTGATAGAAAAAGGTATGAATACTTTACATTTGTCTTTCATATTAGGAATCTATTTCTTTCTTTCTTTTGTGTTTTGCTTTGACTTTACAGAGTAGTTTTTATATGTAACAAAATATTTATTTCTTAAAAGTGTTGCGGCTGCAAGCTGTAAAGCAACAAAATGTGAAATCTGTGTCTGAATACTTTTGCAAGTCAGTGTACATGTTGCAACAAAGCTCTGAACTCTATGGCTTCATAAGCAGGTGGATGTCAGTAAAACTGAGCAATCCCCTCAAGCTCTGAAAAACATATCCTACAGTACATAAATGACAAGACACATCACATTAATACACATTCAGATGTAAGCCCTTAATGCTACAAGGCTAGTTCATTTAAATGTTTTTCTCCAGAGGATCTGTGGAATTATACATACAGTACTGTATACAGTAATACATACTGTACTTCATAAACATACTAGACTTCTGAAGAGATTTAGTTCCTTTAACATACTTGAAGGAGAGGTTGTAGATAAAAGGAGGCCATTTGCTGGCTTTTACCTAATTAAAAAATTCAAATTATTCCAGCAGTCTTTTCCACTGCTTTTTCTTGAAAGATCCCAGGAAATTTGCTTCAGCAACATGACTGGGCAGTTTTTTTCCAAATCTTCCACCATTCATGAGATTTGTTTTTGGTATAAGTTTACTTTTTATTCTTTGGAATTTCTACATTTGTATTAAAGTCTCTCACAGACAAGCACTTTTTCAGATTGTGGATTTTAAATAGCAGAGTGCAAGTTGTTTCTCAGAGATTTCTGTAAAGAAGTGTAAGCAAAGTGTAACAAGCTCCATAAATCATAAATCATACAATGGTATGATGAATAAAAAATGTCCCAACAGGATCATTCAGTCAGATTTTGTTTGTCCATTGAATTTCCAAAACAAGTTTACAAAGCTAAATGTTCTGAATATTTTCAAAAATGTTAGAGGGTATAGTTTTACAGTACATCAAAGTAAATGTGTAACCTGTTAAAAAAAGCATTCTACAACTATTACATGATATCAGAACGCTAGAACATTTGAATCCAACTTGGTGCACATAATCTAACTCACCTCAAGTATGTTCAGTAATAGTTGTGCGATTGTTACAATTAAGTCATACAACATTCATGACATTAAGTTTACTGTGTAAAAGACAAGGGGTCAAGGTTCCTTTTTTCTGAACAGCGATGGCAGTTAAAATAACATTGTCAATAAAGTTTTGAAATGCACCTGTACAAAACGATGGAAGCTTGTTTCTGTGCTCTAGTAAACCATATTCACTTGCCAAACTAATGTTCTTTGTTTTGGAATGGCATGGTTAGTACTGTTACTAAGTTATTATGATTGCAAAATGTTTTATCCTTTGATTTCAGCTCAGACGGGTATACTCTAAATGTTCTGCATTGGAATTTCCAATGGATGATACAATGCATTTAAATCAAATAATTTATACATATCTTACCACGATTCATGTATCATTGATTAAATCTCACTACATATGTTTTAATGCAAGGTAATGTTTTAAGGATCAACAAGGATATCACAAAACTTTTGAAAATGTGGAATTCTTAAAATAATAATTCAAAATAATTCCTGTAAAATATTTTCATATTAGTTTGTACCTTGTGATTTCATGGATTTTCTGTTGCTGAAATAGTTGCAAAGCTTTTGCTAGGATTTTTAGAGCCTTTGAGTCATAACATACTGTATAAAGTATATACAGCTTTCATTTTTAGATGTGTGTTCAAATCATATTTTAGGATCTTAGGTGCCTCAGGATATTTGTCAACCTAGTTTGATCTTTACATTGATTAGAATTAATGAATGAACATTCTGAAATTAACTGAGATCTTTGGTTAATATAAACCTCAGCTTCCAAGGAACTGGAGATCCAGTCCACTCCCCCAAATTCCTCAAAGTCTGACAGCTCTTCCTGTAAGGAGTGATTTGTATAAATTTGGAGAAGCTGTTAAATTGGACTGCAATTATGTGCTGTTTATAGACCCACTCAGAATAGTTGCTAACTAAAGCACTTTTATCCCCACAACACATCTAACAGCATCCTGTTGCTGGGCAGATGCTAATCTAGGTTGATACAAACAAGGCCTTCTTATTGGTTTGTGATGTGGGAGAGGCTGTACAGTTGCAAAAGGCCATGCGGAGAAAGCCCTTAGCTGATTCATGGGGCTCCTAATGTGTCTTGAAGTACTGTAGTTAAAAATGTGAGATTAGATTTGTATTTCCCACTAGCTGCAGTGGGCATCCAGCTCAGCTTCATGTTACTAGCTGAGTAAATACCGTTTTGTGATCTGATACTCAGCCCTCTGTGGTGTGGTACACTCAGCGCCATGTCCCAAAAGCATACCACTGAAGGTAATTTATTACTTGTCAACCTTGTGTGGTATGTTAAGTCTCTTTGGTTAAAGCACTTCAGTATTTTTTAAGTGCATGGTGCAATCTGCTGAAAAATATTGCTGGCATTTATAATTTCTTAAAACAAAGGGGAATATTTAAATTCTCCTCTTTTAAACAAGTTTTTCTTGCACTTGTTACTGATACAGTATGTTAAATCTTTGCATAGTTAGTACTGTATATTCATGTCTTTTAGTAGCAGCACATGGCTGACATGGCTGCACTATGACATCTTTTGTATTTCATTTGTTTTGATAAGATAATTGGAGGAAGTTTTAACACCCTTCTTCCAGGATTATGCATATATTGAGCTGCATTTTTATGATGCCGAAGACATCATAGCCAACTCTGAAAACTAATAGAGTTACATTATTTAATGTCTAGGTTTTCATCTCTGATTTAAGAATTCAGGTTTATGTTTGAAGGGTTTGAATTGATCTGTGTAGATGAAACAATTTCAGTGATGTTACTGCTTACTCTCATTATACAGTATATTCAATGCATTGTTTGGAGACAGATTCTAATAACATTATTTGTTTCTTTTATATGCATATAGTGATAAAAACTGTGATTGAAGTTCCACTTGGGAGCCGCAATATGAGAATTACAGCAAAAGGACCTGATTATCTCAGTGAGTATACAGTATGTAAAAAGTCCTACATTCCTGAAAATAGTTTTCCAGTTTTCCAAGAAGTCATTTAGGGACTGTTTGAGGAAACAGACAGCATCCTAGGAATTGAATCCAGTGCTCCAGCGTTGTGAGGCAGCAATGCTAATTACTGTGCCACCCTGCCACCTGAGCGATTCTATCACATTAAGTAACAGTAAATGTTAAAGGCATTTTCACCATCACGTCCTTATGGGCCACTCCCCATCTCAAAATCACTGGGTGATTGAAAGGGTGCTGGTGATCCTAATGAAATGCTTGATCCACTGGGGGAGGGCAGATGTCACTGGGGGTCATGTAGGCCCCTATGGCTGAAGTGCATGACGGTTTGGTGAGCCAGCCAATCATGGGCCAGCTCAGCAGTGAGGTGAATTATTTCATGGTGGTGAAATAATGGAACTAAAACATCATTTTCGTTTATTGAATGGTCTACTCTGCTGTGTAATTATTGAACAAGTTGTACTACAGGATTTTGCCGGTGTCCCGTGGAGATCGTGTTATTGAGCGATAGGTTAATAAGCATCAGAGGTGATACCAGTGGATCTCCATTCTGGAAAAAATGTAGCACAGGTGCAACACACATGTGTTGGAGGCAGGGCAGATTGAAAACCCTATGCAAATGCAAGGAATTGATGAATTCAGTTAAAATAATTAAGCTTAGAATTGCAATGTACAATTTATGGGATATTCAAAATCAAAATTTATTAAAAAGGTTAACAGATGGAATGAAAAAAAAAGTAAGAAAACATACATTCTTCAGCAGCAGCTTCCTCATATTTCCCAATTTATGATACAATAGGTCACTGTTTCCTTCTCTCACTAGCCAAAGCAGCTGTGTTAATGACAATAATCACATTATATATAAAATATTTCTAGGTGTTGAAATTTATGGAGATGAAAGTCCTTTTTAACACACTAGTTATATTATCATTGAGTAGCCTTAGTTTCCATTTCTGCAAAAAAAGAAAGAAAACTATCTGTAAATCTACAGGTACTGGATCACTTTCAGCAGGAGGCTGCTCCTTGGATGAGGTTAAAGTCTCTCTTCCTTCAGGCTGTTACTGTGCCTCATACTCATTCCTCTTTTAAACATCTGGTATCGTCTTGGCAGCATATCAGCTGTCTGATTTATGAAAGAAGTCATCATACTGCAGCTCGAGCCACTGAATACTATGAGAAACCCCTTGTTCCATATCAGTGAAGTTTTAAAACATGAAAGTTCTTGCCTCAAAAAACCCAAGTTCTCTCTGCACTCTCTATACTACACTGAACACAAGTACCACGTACTGTATAGCGCTTGGCACCAAAGACATTGCCACATTTTGTAATGTTACATTTGTAATGTAATGTACCTTCTCTGTGCTGTGCTACAGTACATACTGTTAACAACAAGGGTACCAAGACAACAATAAATTAACAGCTATAGGCCCTTTCCCATCAACTCTTGTGATTGGCCCATTAGGAGATACCATTCTAGTCTTGATTACCATTGTAGTCTTGGAATGTAGCTGAAGAGCGATACGATCTTACAGACTTACAACTGATGTTAGTAAACTGTCCACTGGAGATTTCAACAATTTGTTCTCCTACAAGAATACTTTCTTTTCAGACCTACACTCCTCTACCAGTATTTTTAGTATGAAACAATTTTTCAATTGTTGGTGGCAAACAACACAACACAGAGTTCCAGGCTTTTTGGCTATTTGATATTTCAAATACTGGATTTGAAAGTGAGGTTGAAATTGCTTTAACAGCTCACTCCTAAAATGCCAAGAGACTAATAACAAGGATGGATAAACATAGAGAAGTTTAAAGGTGAAAAGAGCTAAAACAGTTCAAGTGAAAGTTTAAAAACTTGACACGTGAGAGTCTAGTTCATAAAATGAAGCTGAAACAAAATGTTATCTGAAGCTCATTAGAAAATGTATAATCTTGTTTCCTTCATAAAGGAAATTTTAATAGTCTATGAGATTATGTGTGATTATTTTATATGATATGACAATTATTTATCAATATTGTTTCGATTTCTGAAAACTCCGAATTTGTTCTCAACATTCCAAATAATGTTGAAAAGAGATCACACTTCAATATTTGGAAAAGAATGACACAAATGCTATTTTGAGTTGTTTGTTCATCGAAAACATTTTTTTAGGAATGTTCTGCCTCGTGAAAACTGTGAGGATGATATATTCTGATAAATGAAAAACTGAAAACATTTTATTCAGTAATTTGTTAATATCCAAGTCTAAAAAATACTATAGTAGTTACATTTGGGGTTTCTTTTTCCCCTCAAACACTTTTAGCAGTTCAGCAGGATCACAGTTGCTCAAAGGGTGGTACACTGTTGCAGTGGTTAGTATTGCCAACTGGGTTCAGTTCCTGGAGTGCTATCTGCATGGGGTTTGTACAGTATGTTGTGTCTGTGTGCGTCCTGTGATAGTGTCCCATGTATCCTGCCTTACGCCACTGCTTGCTGGGATAGGCTCTGGTGTCACATACAGTACAACTCAGTACTAGATAAAGTCATAAATACTTTGATAAAATCAAAATACTTTGATTACTTGTTAAAGTAATTGCTCAACTTGCACAACAAAAAATAGGGTTAATGGATTTATGTACCTGTTCCCAGCAGATCATATTGAAAGTTCTGTAGCCTCAATTCCTGCCAATTACCAGCTCCAGCTTCATGTAGACTATTATTCCACAGTATTTATAACACTCCATCCCTATTGCGAATTTACTACTTCTTTAATTTATCTTAGGGGACCTGAATTCAAGTTCAAGTTACCAGTGGCTGTCCCTTCAATCAAAGCCAAACTTTCTTTCACATTTCATTATTGGAGTTGAATTAGGTTTTCTGGTCCTGTATTTGTAATAGACACTGTACAAACCTACATGCGAGTAGGTAGGCAAGAGAGATATTCACTAATGGGCAGACAGGCAAGGGAACAAATAGATACCAGAAAGTAACACAGATCAGTTCAGCTCGGAAGTTGGTAAATCAACCAATAGCACAACCGATATCCCAAGTGTAGTTCGACAAAAAAGAGTTCAGAAGCACAGGAGAGAGTTCCCCATCAGGCCGGTCCAGGATGAGCTCGAGTAAGACACTAACACCACAAGAGGTGATCTGGGAATGTTCTGGAAGAACAGTCAGAGATTCAAAGCCAGAAGTGAAAAAGGACAAAACGCAGAGGCTTAGCAAGCAAGCACTTAGACTGAGCAGGGAGGTGCTGTCAAAGCTGTGTTAAATATCCTGCTGAAAGAAGTGTATATTAAAGTATATGAAATTATTAAATAAGTATATTTAATATTTAATTATACACAGGTGGGATTCACAATCTGTCCAATTATGTTGCCAGGGGAATGAGCTGATTAGCAGATTGACTGCCAGCCATGGTGTTACGGGTGCATGAATCAGCTCTTCTCCCAGAGTGGGTGTCACAGTATGTTGATGGAAAGAATTTGGTCATTTCACCCTGAGTTGCATGTAGTAAGATTTTTGGCTGTGTATAACCATGTTTTGGAGTAGTCCCGAGTTGTATTATGGTACCACATCAAGTTAGTGTTTCCTTTCAGTCATTGAGTCTCAGACACTTCAGGGAAGAAAGGAGGAGCACAACTTCACCACTTCAGGAACATACGTCATAGAGAACACAACAGTGGAGGTCCAGAAAAGCCAGGACAGGCAGACTATCAGGGCTCACGGGCCCCTGGGAGCTGACTTTATAATAAAGGTAGGAGCAAGAAGTCTTTTCTTCACTATGATTGCTTATCAACTTATTTTTAGTACTTCCAAAAAATTGTCTGTGTAAAAGGACAACTCGTCTTCCTAATTTTAGTTATGTGTTGTAATATTTGCAAAATCTAACCTTCCAGAAGGCTTCTGCTACCACGGCAGCATTAAACTGCATATGTACAGAATAAACTGATGGACATCTATGTTAAATTGAACCAGCATGCCATGACTGTTCTGATCATCATCATTGTCTGCAAAGCAAGGCTTGAAGATATTCCATTGCATGTACTGTGTAAGATGCTGTATTTAATATGGAACAAGTGATGTAATGCCTCTTAAGATTTGGATCCACGCCCACAAAGCAAATTTACTGCACGTTATCCACATTAGGCTTGTTTAGTTTAGAAAATATGTTGCTTTAATCTAATATGTTTCATTAGCTGTTGCATTTTTTTATTAGTTTTAAATCATTTCTTTAATCAAGACTCCATAATTTTTGTGATCCAATATCTAATTTGGATGCCATTGTTTTTCATAAAAGATAAAATATCTTGGGTTAGGGTGAGAGTTACTAATTTATGTTGCAACAGCTGCTTTATTTTAGATAAACTTTATCTGTGATCTTTATTCTATGCAAGGATAAATAATGTGGTAAAGGGGCCTTGTTAACAAAAATAATTGTGTAATAAATACAAATAAAATAAATAAAACTGGCAGTTATAAGATTGAACTGTTTTCTAGAAAGAAAATTATCGATAATTTTACTTGATATTTTAGAGGGATTGTTTCAGGGGAAGGAGAACAGACAAAACTAGTGCTGGACTAAATGTACTGTACCGTTACTTGGTGTTACTCATTCCTTTACCTTGGTGTAGGCATAGGTGTGACACAAGAGGGCTAGCTCAAGACTGTTTTAGTGAGCTCACTCCCCAATAATAAGAACAGTGCTTGCACAGGATACTCCCCAGTTGCTTAAAGAGCATCCCAGATCTCCGCCCCAGAGGCACTGCGGGTACAAGGCTCACATGAGCTGTGCAGGTCAGGCATGTGGAGTTGTACCTGAAAGAGCACTTTGAATCACTTCTTAAAATAACCCAGGGTTGTCGCCATGGTTTACAGGTGACATGTAGGATTATTACATGTTTAGTAAGGGATTATATGCCCTTGAGTTTTTGTCAATGTAATAAATTCTCTGTTTGGCTGCAGGTGAAGTATGCTGCCCCCCGGGACACACTGGTACAGTTTCTGTTCTATCAGCCCATCAGCTATCAGTGGAGGGAGACGGACTTCTTCCCTTGCACTGTCACTTGTGGAGGAGGTAAGGCTTCCTTTGTGCTGGCCAAACTGCATAACTCTTTTCTGATATTATTTTTAGTTTATTTTTATAAAACAATCCAAAAATTGTCATCAGAAGCCAGAAGACTTCAGAACAACCCTTTCTACCTTCCATCTCTTAAGAACACTGCCACTAACCAAGGCTTGGAATATTTCCATCCGCTGCAGGTTATCAGCTGAATTCGGCAGAGTGCACTGACATTCGCTCAAACCGTGTGCTGCCAGACCACCACTGCCGCATCTACCCTGAGAACAAGAAGCCCAAACCCAAGCTGAAGGAGTGTAATATGGACCCCTGCCCAGCAAGGTTGGCGGTGTTTGTGCACCTTGATAGCCATTACTTGTGCATATCTTTTGGCGATAAAGATATGCCAAGTGTATCGAACATTTTAGATGATAGCATTCATCAGCAAAGGATGAAGATTACAGCATTTGTGAGGCAGGGTCTTAACATCTGTGAATTTAACATGCTTGAAAATGCTTATTTGCAATTCGGTCTGGCCACCTGTGTCTTGGATGATAGGAGAGGAGAGCAGGATGAAACCGAGCTGAAGGTTGTTAACCGCAACTTTCAAATTAGCTGCCTGGAGACAGAGAAAGTATATGCTGGACGCAAAGGAAGGATTCATAATAAATGATTATTTTAAGTGTGTGATTACTGTTGTTTCTGTTAGTTGATCAGTGTTGTTTAAATTAACTTAAAGCCAATGCATTTGTATTTTAATTATCGTCTTGTAACCTTACATTCTATATACTGTGGTACATTATCCAATCGTATGGGAGTGGAATTGGTTACGCGCAAATCTGACTATTTGTGATGGTTCTCTGCACTTAACTCTCGCAAATGTTGGGATCCCGATGTACATCACTTCATAACTGAATAATCTAATTCCACACATTGTACTGAAGATCCATTTATCTTTTTCTATGTATCCTTCCATTCGTCTGTCTGTTCTAATATCTCTTCTTTCAATCACCGTGCTACAAGAAACAGAACTGTCGTACACCTTCTCATTTGTGCAAATAAAATGCAAAAATATATGTGCACACAAAAGCAAAATGAGAGCAGAATTCAATAGGATAATATTCTGTATTTACCATTTTTATGGTTTTAAACCGACTTGTACGATTTTCTTTTTCAAGTGATGGCTTCAAGGAGATCATGCCTTATGACCACTTTCAGCCTCTGCCCCGGTAAGTGGTAGTAATGCCCTGACAGAACTCAGGAAACCAGAGCCGCCTGTATTTCACACCTCTAATGGCCTAAATCATTGAATAAAATAACTATCAAGTATGCAGCTGCTTTTAAAATAATTTAAAGTTGTAATAACATGTATTTTTGCAAATAAACTTTGAGCCCAGAAGAAGAGTCAGCAGAAACCCATGGAAACTTGTATTTGTCACAGCTAAATTAAAGTTGTTTCTATTTTTAAATTCCTTTTTAAAGAAACATTCCTGTCTATAAAATATAGCATATATTTTATACATTTATATCTTACATAATGAAGAGAGTGTGGTTTTGCATGTACTTAAAGCTACTGTAGACTACCTGCTTCTCAAGGTTTTAGTGCATCTTTACAATGATTTATTATTAAGCAAAGTACACAGTGGATCGTTTAAACTGAGCTGAAATCTTGACCTCTGCCCATGGCAACTTCCTACAGTGCCATATAGGTGATGATTATCGACGCTTCAGTGTTGATTTATTGGTTTTGACACCATCTGTGTACATATTTCAGCTATTGCTAGAGGCCCATTATTCATATTTTAGAGGGCTTGTAGCTGCAGTACACTACTGTACTTAGCATGATACACATGATAGCATGATAGCATGATAGCTTGCTTTCCTGTCACTTTCAGTTTGCTTCAGCTTTAAAATACATTTTTACAAAAGGACATACAATTTGTAACTGACATATACTGTCAATGGTCATTAATACACTGTAGTGTAAAATGTCACTTGTGCATGCTGGTAAACAAGACATCATTGTAGCTTTATTCTTCCTTTCCAGTACTTTGTAGTTTGAAGTTTGATTTCTTGTAGCTTGATGGCCTTTTAGGCTGCAATACTTTCTTCATGGGATGTTTAAGTGGGCTCAAAGGGTATATTCACAGTAAGGCAGATTTATGTATTGGAAATAAAATACTGTTGGTAAAAAACGATCAGCAGAACTTATTTCCTTTAATAACTACAGTATGTAAACTCTGAAAACCCAGTACTAAAAAATAAATCTTAAACACTATAACATTAGTTGACACAATCACATTGGCAAATTGTTTTTTTCATACAAAATCACTATTAATCGAATGTTTACCATGTAAAAATCTGAAGAGTTCTCAAACAGAACTGTAGCAGAACTGGAAAGGAACAGTTGACCTCTCTTCAAGAATCATCACAGGGAAATTCAGAAGCATTTCATTAGAGCAAAAGGGGTGAGAATCCAAGGAACATCTACTGGAAAGATTTGAAGCTAAATGCTAGGAGTATTAGAAACAAAATGTTTGCAATAGAAGCAGAAACTGTCCTATTACCAAGATGGTGATGTAATTGGAATTGCAGAAACTTGGCTAATGGTGATGAAGACAGGACAGGAGAGGTGATACATCAAGAAGAATATGTAGGCAAAGGCAGTTAATCTAGAGGAATGAAAGGTCCTAGAACCTACAGTATGTAGTCAGACTGATACAAACATTACAAATGCTTCATGTTGGTAATATTCTACAGATAACCAATATTAATCTTAATATTAATTCAACATTGTATTGAAATTATGTGCAAGGATGAAATGGTTTCAGCGGGACTTAGACTTTCCTTGCAGAGGGATTGAGAAAAAAAAAGAAATGTTGGCAGTTGAAAATGAAATTGTAGGCAGGAGTAATGACTGTTTTCTTGCTCAGAAAATGAAGGTGAAAATACCATTAGGGATCATAGCGTGGCATGCTTGGAGGTACATTTGAAACTGTGCAGATAGAGTTCAAATCAAAAGGTTTAAAATTTAAGGAAATCGGATTATAAAGGAATGAGAGCTACAGAGCGGGGCTAGATGGATATCTTTTGGGACGGCCTAAATAGTATATGAAAGCCGTGGAGAATGGATGGCAACATTTTAAAGGCATTCAACTTCAAGTAGAGAACAGATTACTTCCAAGAGTAAGTAATTCAAATGTGACTCAAGCAGTGACCCAAATGGTTTTAAAAATCAATTAAGAAAAATAAGGAGGAAGTAAGCACTTCATAAAAACAGCTGCAAGATGGAATGCAGTTAAAGAATTGCAAGCATGGGAAAAAAAACCAAGAGAAAGAATAGAATATTTCAATGGGAGACTGAATTTTTTTTTTCAGTTGTGAGAGCAAAAGAATTGGAGAGCATGAAGTAAAATGTATCAATGGAAAACCCTAGATGATGAAAGGAAAATTACAGATGTATTAAATGAATATTCCACTTACTTTAGGTGTTTGCCAATGAAGAAATCAAAAACATGCTTCAAGATGAGGTACAGTAGGACAAAGTTCTACATTATATAGGACTAGCATAGATGAGGCAGAATAATTAATGTATGTGTACTAGAAGAACTTAATATTAACATATCTTCTGGGCCTGGTGGTTTTTTGTAAATTGTATTGAAGGAAACAAGAGATGCTATACGTGGGTCTCTAGTGAAACTTTTCGAACAGTCACTCAAGGCAATGTACTACCCATGAACTGGAAAATTGGTAATATGATAAGTCAATGAATCATATTTCTATTACATATGGGTTTATGTAATATTAGACCTGATCTAGAGGATTACTTCCTGTATATCAAAATAAGATTCTTGGAGATAGTTAACATGATTTTATAAATGGTAGATCTTAACTACATTTTTCATGAACAAGCAACAACAGTGAGAGATGCACACAAAGCACATGATATGGTACATTTAGATTTTCAGAATGGTTCTGATGCAGTTTTGCATTAAAAATCAGGCTTCAGGGTGTGCACATTAGGCTTATGGGCTTTCAAAATGTTGTGGTTTTACTTTGAGAGCTGGTTAATAGATAGAAAATAGAAATTATGGCTACGGGGTGAATTCAATTAGCAGAGTACCACAGGGATTTATATTAGGACCATACCGTTGCTTCTCCAAATTTAGGTCTATGATCTACATAAATATCTAATATGATATAGAGGTACCAAAGTAGTTTACAGACATAGTAGAAGCTCCAAGAATAAATTTTAAAAGTTCCAGGACTGAGCAAGAAAACTTGTAATGTTGACAGAAGTGCAGAATATTACATGTAGCTGGCAAAGGAATAAAGTATAGATACGTAAGGGGTAACACTGATCTTGAACAAGTTATTTCTGAAAAAGGTTTGGTATTTATATTGACATGTTATTTACATCTTCTAGACAATTGGGGAAAGCAATAAATATTTAAATCAAGGCGATTATGTGCTGAAAATGTACAGTATGATAGTAAGACCACATTTGGGATATTGTGTAAATTATTGGTCACCATGTAACAAAAAAGATATTGCCGCTGTGGAATCAGTCCAGAGAAGTGCAACTAGATACACTCTGGGGCTTAAGGGAATGTCCTATACTGACAGGCTAAAGGAGTTAAACCGTTTTACTCCTGTCTTTATTACTTTTGTACTTGAAGTTTCCGAGGGGACCTGATACAAATATTCAGAAAATCCTGAAAGGCTTTGACAAAGTCAACACAGCAGACTTCTTTAGGATGAACAGTGAAACACGATCCAGAGGGCACCTGTGGAAACTGCGTTGAATTATATTGTGCAGTTCAAACCAAGAACAGGAGGCACTTTATTTACTTCTGAGGGACCAGAGCGTCTGGAACAGCATTTATTTTAAGAAATGGCTGGATGTGATCCTTGGGTCACTTAGCTACTATCTTCTAAATGCTCTCATTGGGCTCTGTGGCCTCATCTCATTTGTAAACTTACCAAAGGAAAGCTGTTAGGGAGGTGTAGAGTACATCTTTGATGATGAAGCCATACATGCGAGATGTGAAGAGTATTTCGCTCTGAGGTGTGTTTGGAGTGTAAACCTGCCATGTGTTCTCTATTTCCCCAGCTGGGAACACAACCCCTGGACAGCGTGCTCGGTGTCGTGTGGAGGGGGCCACCAGGAGAGGAGCGTGGTGTGTGTTGAGGAATCCATGCACGGCCAGATATCCCAGGTGGAAGAGTGGAAGTGCACGTACTCGCCCAGACCCTCACTGAGGCAGACCTGCAACGTGTTTGACTGCCCCAAGTGGGTGGCTATGGAATGGTCCCAGGTGAGCTAAGATTTCCAGAGAGTTTCTGCTCTTCCTGGGAGGCCTGCTGTCACAAATCCCCCGGACGACTCCCAACGAACCCAGTCAGTGATTAAATAGAAATAAAATAAAATAGAAGTGGGAGTAATGTTGGGCAGGCAAAGAAAAGCAGAAGCTGGATGGACAGAAATATGAATTTTCCACAATGCGGTTCTACATTGTATTGTTATTACAAACAGATTTAAATGTATCTAGTGCTCTTGTGTTTTTTTCCCTCATGTAGCAGAGGGAAGTATTAAATTAACTTTAACTTCAAGTCACGTCTGAACAATGGTAATGTCTCCATTGGTCGGAATCCAAGTTGTGAGCACATTTAAATCCATTCTGTATAAACAAAAGGTTTTTGTAGGTTTAAGAGGAAGGACAGTTACTAACTCTGGGTTATATAGCCATGACAAACTGTAACATTTGTTTAGTTTTGACCAAATTCATTGGGCTCTTTCTAGCCATCTACGGTTTTATTATAATTTCTCCCAGTTTAATCTTTATGCCTCCAGCCTTCTTGACACTGTGGGGGTGGGAGTCTGTGAGAGGATGCACTTGAGTCTGTTGATTTATTGTGCATGAGAAATGGAGTCATGTTTATATCCTGAGGGTTGTCAGGGATATGGCATTGTAATTGCTTGTTAATTTTCCAGTGCACTGTTACCTGTGGCCGCGGCTTGCGTTACAGAGTGGTTCTGTGTATTGATCACCGTGGACAGCACACAGGAGGCTGTAACCCACAGCTCAAGCCCCATATCAAAGAAGACTGTGTGGTTCCTATCGCATGCTACAAACCCAGAGGTATGCTTTATAGTCAGCAGCGGCCGCTGGTCTTAATTGCGCAGAACGATCATATTATATTAAAAAAGACTGTGCATTCTGTATTGAGTGACTGAAATGCTAGACCTGTCATTAAGTGGTCTTTTGTGCTCCATCTGGGAACTCTGTACCCTCAGTGCATTTGAAGAAGATTGACACTTTCCTGGGTAGAAGGCTACAGTATAAGCACATGCCTCATCTGCAAAGAAGAAGGTGGTATCAGAAGGATGGAGAGGCTAATTCACATCTGAATAAAAAAATATTAGAAATTTAAAGTCACATGGACAGGTTATCATCTGTTTCCAATTCATGCAACAGTTACTGTACAATTCAGGCATCTTTTCATTCTCTCACCTTGACTTTAGATGCCTATAGGGTTTACTCTAAAAGTATGGATGACAGGCGATGCTAAGCAAGAGCCTGGCTCCCCAGACAACCGAGTGATGAGTCAAGTCTGAGAAACGCCAGAGCAAGAACAGCTCTTAAGGATGACAACAGTGGGTTATATGCACTCCGCCAGTTAAATGCAATCCTTCCTGAGCCTGATAGATTGTAATGTGGAAACTATCTAAAATTGCAGCCTGAAAAAAATCCAGGAGAGCACTAGAGTACAGTTATGGCTACCGAGAATAAATACAATAGCTTTCTGTGATTTTTGTTTCTGAAAGTTTTTCATGCTTATGCAAAACAAGTTGTTGCAAATGGTAAAAATCAGGCATGCAGTAATTTGTAGAGTTTGGAGGAAAAAAGAGGATGTCTTGCTTATCTGTAGCAGCCATTTTATTGATGTAACCCAAAATAATTTGTTGGCCTATCAATGTTGGTGGCTTACTCAGACCAGTAGGCTTTGCTGGGGTTTTAGAGCAGTTTTCTACTTTAGCCTCTGCCTATACCTCTTGCCAGCTAGCAAGATGAATTGCAGAGCAAAGGAACACTGAAGTACAGCCAGATTGCACAATGTGCACAGACATCAGAGAAAATATTGCTACTTCAGTGCCACTGACCGCTGTCTTGGGCCTCATAATGTGATTAATAATCCTGGGTGTTTTTTTACTGAAAGAACAAAAATCTTTTCAAAATATTATTTTCGGTTCAGTAACATAAGTAAGAACCAGCTTGTTTAATGTGTGGGGGAGCTCCTTGATGAATAAGATGTCCAGCTACCACAGAGAGGAGAGTCTGGTCTCTGGCTTCTGATTAGCAGTGAAGTAGGCTGTGATTTATATCCCTGCCAGTGGCTTACCATTTCTCCCTACCATTTCTTCTCTCTCTTGTAGAGACAAGGAAGGGAGTTTTCTGAGAAGAATCACAATTAACATACAATATATATTCTTTGACATGGATGTCATTAATCCGTTGGTGATCCCAGGTGAAAGGGTTAACTGTTTAATGGCACTGGGATGAACAAGCAGGAGCCAGTTAGGCTTCATAAGTGTTCCATCCCTGCATGACTCTGAGGGCTCAGATGAATGATTTATGCATTACACTCTTCCAGAAAAACTTCCTGTGGAAGCTAAACTGCCCTGGTTTAAACAAGCACAGGAACTGGAAGGACCCAGAGCTGCTTCAGAGGAGCCAACGTGAGTTCATATCCATTAATTTTCATCTGCTCCTTAAAGCAGCTTTTTTCTCATAACCAAGAAAAGCACCTCCTGCTTTCACCATCAGTAGAGATTGCTCCAGAGGTGTGTGAAAGAGAGAGCTTCATTGGAGACGTAGAAGTGGCCCGCGTGTTTTCTTTTGTATTCATATATCAACTTATCCCTTGTATTTGTGGATCCATTATAGTAAACCCGACACTCATTAAAAGCCACAGAATATCCTGAGGGTGTTTCGTCTATCCTTCTACGTAGAAACAAGTAACATATCTGATCTTTTGAAGAGCAATATCGCATTTTCTGCTGAGTGAAGAGGTTTGCATTTCATTTTATTGCTTCAGTCTTAAGGAACGCACTTGGATTTTCTTTACATCCCATTTTGTTCTATTAATAGAACTATCTTTTTTATGGTCTGAAATGATATTTTCATTAATGGTGGCCAAGGGATTGAAAGCAGCTCTGTTTTCAAACCCACAAAACGCATTCATGCCAGAATACTTCTGAATGATAAATACTCATGCCTTTGTGGTCTACCAAAGACAGATATCTTAGAAGCTCATAAAAAATAAGTGTTACAGGAATGCGGGGTAAGTGTATTTAAATGTTCACATAGGGAAAACATGGAGCATTCGCAGCTTGACTATTTTATACTTAACTATGACATTAAGTATGGTGTCATGATGATTAGTGCTACTGCCTCACAGCTCTTGGTCCCTGGGTTCTGGACTGGGGAACCTTTTGTGTATCCAGATGTGCACCCTATGATCCCAAGAGACAGTAATGTGGGATCTGGACTCATAACTGGAAGTTTGTGGGGTTCAGATCCCAGGTGGGGCACATTTAAACAATAAGCTTGTCTCAGATTGCTTTAGTATAAAGTTAGCTGCTTTTGAAAACAGTGTCAGAAAATAAATAAAATGGGGTTCAGGTGTTCTATCTGTTTGGAGTTTGAATGTTCCCCTTGTGTATGTGTGAGTTTCTTCCAGGTGCTTTAGTTTCTTCCCACAGTGCAGAGATACAGTATAACGGTTGATTGCTTGACTTGGGTTATTCTCTGATGTGAGTTTGTGTTTGAACTGGTGTTCCATCTAGGGTGTGCACGGTTATGAAATGGATGGATATAAATAAAATGCAGGCTCTGGGTTGCCTGGATTAAGCAGCCTTTGGATGAATGGATGTAATAATGAAGGTAGAGGGACTGTCAGTTTACATTTTTGGTTGTCCTGAGAAATTGTCTTAAATTATGGTCTCTTTTACTAAGTCTTTTTTTCAGTAATAGTACTCATTTGATTGATTCTAATAAAATAAGGTGAAATTAATATAAAGTGATATTTTCATATGAAAGAAATCTATCACTGTGCACTGACCCTTTTAATGCAGAGGGCATTTTTGCAAATGTACTCACTTTAGTTCCATACAGCAGTTCGTGCTTTCTGTTATTCCATTCAGATTTTTGCGCAGTTATGTCAGACTAATTTAATAATTCTGGTGGACAATTTCGTAGTAATTTTTATAAATCAAGTCTCACGCTACTGTGGTCAGTTCTGAGAACAGGACAGCTTTGACATCTCTTCCAATTCACTGTCTAAGTGCCTTTCAATCATTATGCAGCCATTACTTGTAGGAAAGGTGTCTGGTTTTTCACCAAGTGCGCTGAACTGCCAGCAAAAGTGGGCATAACAAGAGGAGGCAGCTTGGTTCTGAAACTGACATGCCTCTTCTCCATTTCAGAATGTCCTTTTCAAGTAAAGAATGAAGCACTGTACTCTGCTCATTATTAAAACCCAAACCCTGCTCAGACTCAACACTTCTTTAATTCTGGGTCCTTTAGATCCTGTAGCCACTTCCAAAGGCTTCACCCCTCAGTTTGTGCCATTTAGTTTACAGCTTTTGTTGATTGAATGAATTTGCTTTTGAAGATTGAATGAATCGTTAAAATAATGGAACAAATCACTAATATTTTCTGTGGTAACAAGTCACTTAGTGCACAATGTCTTTGGCTTCACTGAATTACTTAGACCTATTATTTATGCTGTTTTTATACATATTTACCAATGTTATGTGAGAGTACATTAAAGATCTTGACCTCCATTATGTTTAATGGTGTTTTTGTCAGTCACATTAAGCACTTTGATTCTGATATCATGACGCCTCTTCATATCACTGCCTCATTAGTCAAACCCTGACATGTTGTGTATGGGGGGAATTATGGGTCTCATGAAACTAAATCTCACAAGTGTAGGGATTATTTATAATAATCTGTACTGTAAAGTGCATGTTTACTTGTAGGGATATGTAGTTGGAGAGATTTAAATGCTTTGAAAGACATGGTACTCTTATGTTTGTAAAACAAATAAATGGGCTGTTTAATAGTTTCCTTTAATGCGCTGCAATTGGTACATTATACTGCAATTGTTAATAGCAGGAAAGGTTTATGGAGTTGCAGTGCACATTCACAGGAGTGAAGGGTGTATAGCGCATTACATTGCTTATAATTCATGATATTGATGTTGCTTGCCTGCTTGACAAGAAACAAGGATTTTCATACAGCATACTGTATGACTTGGTATATTTAGATTATGTCTAGAATACATCTGATATGGACTTTCATAAGAGGCATACATTTCAAATTAAGAGCTATAGGAAACCAAGATTATGTAGCACATGAATGAGAAGAATGTTTAACAAAGAGAAAACAATATGATGGTGTAAATGTTGGTGTGCCACAGGGATCTGTTTTAGGTTAGTTGCAAATTCTTAGCTTCTTAGAGTATATAGTTAGAAAGGTAGTTAAAGTTGGATAATACAGAACATTAAAAATGTACAAAATGTACAAACTGAGACAAGGGAAATAAAGAAATAGACACAATATCGGAGACTAGACAGACACTTGCCAAAGGAAAAGTGCAAAGTGATTTATTGTAGGCAAGGAACATACACTGTATGCTTTGCATGGGTGCTTCTGTGCTGCAGGAAGATAAATATGGAAGGGATCTGGTTGTTTGTGTAGATTCTACCATGTCCTCATGTGCCAAAGCACACAAAATGCTAAGTGCTAAATTCACAAACAATATTATAACAACGCACAGGAGAGATCTCACTTAGAATATTGGGTTCCGTTTTTGATCACCACAGCATCGTTGTTGTCATTTTCATTATTAGGTGAATACTGAATCGTTTCCCAGCTTGCCAAGAGTATGAGTGATTCGCTCAACTAAAATTCATATTATCATCACTTTTTTTTGCAGAACGAAGCCAAATGCTGAATGTTGTATTTGTTCCGATCAATATATGCTACAGTCATTATGCTGCAGATTGTACAAGACTTAATAACAATAGTTTTAACAAAAACATAGGTTTTAGTTCCAGGTTTTAGTGAGCTCTCCATTAACAGAGCCAATTTTCCAAACAAACCTTGACATCATTTCTTGAAAAGCTATAAACAAGCAGGAATAAATTCCTGACATAAAACATAAAATCCAACCATCTGTTAATCATTATTACTGCTTACGATTTCCTTTATCTGGAGCATTTTATTTTTTTATTCAAACAGGCATCCTAAGTTTACAATTTAATAAGCTAATAAATTGCTCAGGAGGTGTGCAAAAATATAATAAAGTTTGACGCATCTTTACTGGATTCTCACATCACATCTGCATCCAGAGCACACACTCACCCAATGTACTTGTCAAGTGTGGACTCCCTTTTCAGGGCTTCCAGTTGGATATAGAAGTATACAGTTTGGTGCTATCATGGCAATGGGGAGTCCTTCATTGCTGAACTGTTGGTCTGGCCTTCGCAGCAGCTGCAGGAGAATGATGTCAGCCAAGCGCCATGTTCTTCCTGTGCAGGTTCATACCCGGAGAGTGGTCTCCCTGCAGCTCCACCTGCGGTCATGGCCTCCAGACCCGGACAGTCAAGTGCCGAGTGCTGCTGTCTTTCTCGCAGACAGAGGTTGACCTGCCCGATGAGGAATGTGAGGAGGACAGGCCCATGTCCGAGAGGGGCTGTAACCTGGGACCCTGCAGTGGGGATCGCACTGTGTTTGAGCCCACGTTCCCCCACTATGACAGTGAGCAGCTGTACGACTGGGAGTATGATGGCTTCACGGCTTGCTCTGCCTCCTGTGCAAAGGGTAATCTGCTTTTACAGGAATCTGATAAGGACGAAGAACAAGCTCATCATGCATTGTGTCTGCAGCTGCTTGAAGACAGTGCTAGCTTTAGCCTTACCTTTTAATTGCAGCAGGAAGAGAAAGGGAGAATTTCACAACACAGTCTTTGTTTTGAGAAGCAGGAGTTGCAGTTTTAATATTTTTTTCACTCTGCTCTAGTATATTTGTTTCCTGTTGAAGTTTGTGTTTTGGGCAAGCAGATCTTTCAGGTGGCAAAATACATGAATTTAAGTTAAAAACCTGTTTCAGTTGCTGTGACCTTGTATAAACATGGACTGTTTTAGCTTGCCCAGTACTGCTGAATAAGAATCTGTAAAATTACTTTCTCGAAGCAACAAGCATCTAAGCAGCCCTTAGCTCTGGGATTTTAAAGTCTTAAATATCAGGTCTGCAGCATGTCATCTGTTTTTGTAATCCTTGTTCTGTTTCCATGTTTCCACCTTTTCTTTATTGACAGGAAACCAAGAGGCTGTTGTAGTGTGTCTTAACAAGCAGAGAGGAGAGGTGGCAGCTGATCACCTCTGTGACGACTCCAGCCGTCCTCCTCTAATGGTCAGACTCTGCAACCTCGGACCGTGCCCCCCCAGGTAAAAACAAACTATTTAACCATCAAGCAAGCCTGGGAGATCGGTTTGCTAAGCAAATGGAGTGTTTATTAATTAATTCTTCACAAGTTATACGGTCCTTTTCATGTCCTAAAGTCGCATGTCCTTATAGTCTGGTCTAAACACATATCAACCACTTAAATTGACTTCCATCTTACTTCACAAAAAAATACAATATATCCAGCCAGGATTTATAAACAATGCTAGTGCTATGTGCAAACCTATAGCTGCTATTATATAATTATATAATTATATATTATTTATAACTATAACTATAATTCATGTAGATTTATAATTCTCTATTGTATATTTGGAGCATAATAACCTAATATCTTCTGTGCAGTATACTGTATAACATAAAACCTATTTTTTATTTCTGTAATCCATAATAGTACATAATAGCACATACTGTATACTTAATTTACCTATGTCTAGACTTTTAAGACACATATTATGTATTACTTTAAAAACTGAATGCAAAAAGAAGATTCAGAATCAGACAGCTATAACATGCTACAGTATATCTTTGTAAAAAGGAGATTGCTAGGGTTGTAGTGATAATGCACAGAGATAGCAGCTCGTTTACAGATTTTCCACCAACCCAAATAATCTGTGTCACTTTCCAAAATAAGCATAAACACTCTCTGTTCCCTGTGCTGTGTTTTTGTTTAATTATGGGGATTATTAGATGAGGAAGGAAAGATTACCAAGAACTTGTATTACCAAAACTGCTTTGAAAGGTAACAAGGTTCATTGTTGACTCAGTGAGTCTCTCTTTAATGCAATATAAATTGAAAAGAAAAAAAAGGGCTGAAACATCAAACAAACACATACTGTAAACCAAAAGCCAATAATGTTAAGATAAAATCAGCCAGCAAGCCTAAAGTACCATAACAGAGTATAGAATTAGTGAAAGTAATTTGTAACATACACTAGGAACAGGTGTTTCTAATAGTACATGCCAGCTTTCAAACCTTTGTAGCTCAATATGTAGGCATTTCATGTTTTAGAAATATATACATTTTCAGAAATGTTTCCATGTGTACAAAATATTATAATTAAAAACTCTATTCGAGATTCAACGATTTATTTGTATTCCTTAGGTAACATGCTAAAGTAAAAATAGACCAATTATTCTTGAGAATTAGTTAATGGTTGAAACATTGTTTCTTCTCAAATGTGGACTGCCTACCCTACTGCAGAAGGAAAGAAACAGGGAATTCCAAAACTATTGCAGTGGCCACATCGTAGTCCATAGCCTTTTCGACTGAAAGGCACACAGAGTAAAATACTCTTTTTCCTAGCTGTTGATGTCAATAAATCAAGCACTTAAAGAAATTCCCATGTTTCTGAATGGTGTGCTAATAATTTTCAGTGATAAAAAAGGATTTATATGACCCCCCTGAAACCCTGTGTTCCTCTCTGCACAGTCTTAAACAGCTCGGTGATGAGAGCGCTCTTGGGAAGTAACTTCACTCATACTGTGTACTGTAAGGTATCTGTTTTAGCTGTCGCCTCATTTACACAGCAGCAAGACCGTACAGTAAGGAAATGGGAGAAAGGACATGAGAGGAGGCTGTTCTGCTCACGCAGTCCATTTGATAAGCTAGTAGTTAAGGATGGAAATTGGCTTCGATAACATGGCGGGTAAAGAAATCCTCTTCTGTCCTCAATTTTAAATAGAAGACTCTTCACCTTTTATTCTTCAGCTCTTTGTGAATTAATTTTATCAAACACCAGTGATCAGATAAATTAGTACAGGTCCTTTACATGCATTACTAAGTTCAGAAAAGAGCGCAGATTTTCTCTAGAGAGTAGTTCCTCGGCTTGCTTTTCAGCCACATCTATATTTTTACTCTACTGTACTTATCATCTTTACAGCCCTGTTAGAAGAACAGTTCATTTGATACTGTTGTACATTACTGTTAAATTCAGGCATATATGTCTTGCAGTAAAATACAACCCTATAGTTGCAAAACACTGGAGGTTAGGATGGTTCTCAGAATCTGCCGTTAACCCAGAGTAGACTTCTGCTCTGTAAGACTCCCACTTTTGGGTTATGAGGTGCAGTTGTTAGCATGGCTGCCTTGTGCAATGGTGCCCTGTGCTGTATGTGCCATGTTTATGTGGGTTTCCTCTAGATGCTCTGGTTTCCTCCCACAGTCTAAAGACATACTGGTAGGTTAATAAGCTTCAGACGAGATTGGCCCTGATGTGAGTGTGTACATGTCTACCTGCCCTGTGATGGACCGGCGTCCTGTCCAGGGTGTATCCTGCCTTGTACCTGCTGCTTGCCAGGAGATGCTCTGGCTCTCCAGTAACTTGGACAAAGTGCTTGAAAAAATAGTGGTGAAAAAACTTCAACAACAAAAGAAACTGTCATTTTGCTCTTTAGCTTCTTACTCCATTACACCAATGCCAGCAAATGCATTGGACCTCAAAATACGACCCATATCAGTCAATTGTTTTTATTTTAGCCAAATAGGCTATATTGTTAGACCTGTTACTATTAGTGATGCGATTGGAAAAGCCAAGACTATAGAAGGTCAATGTGGATCTTTTTGAGGGGGTGTCAAGTGTATTGTTTAAAACTAACCAACCATAAAGTACTTTCCTCATTCCATTCCACAATATTTCAGCTGTGAAGCCATGAAGTAATATAAGGTCATAAATTTGGAATCAACCCTTTAATAAAGACAACCAAAGGCATAAACCAGAAGAAAATAATTCCTGTCAAATAAGAATATGATGCTGTCTCCACAGTAATTCTGTACCACTGTTGTGTGCTTTGGTGGCTCTGTGGCCATTTTATGATCTAATGTGGTAAACAAACTCAAAATGCATCAACTCCCATTTCTTTTCCACAGTTGGAGTATTGGGTTTCGAATGTGGAACTCCAGAATCATTGTTACAATCCTTACATGCATTTAAAGCCTTGTAAAAAGAATTATGATTAATACTGGTCTTTATTCATTCTGACTTTATTAGCTCTTTCCATTTTTTTATTCAGCCAAGAAATTAAGTCTACAAAGTATACATGAAAAATGTAAATGTGAGCATGTGGAAATCCTCTTGTAGTCAGTATACAGTATTTTATAACCCTGCAGTCTCCTGCTCTTTCTTTACTACTACAGACTGAAGAAACTGCTTAGTAGGTTTGTTAGTAGCTTAGTGTTAGAGTATTTTCCAGTTAAGTTCCTTCACAAATGGATGGATGACCCAATTCCCACTTTTTTGCTCTTCATTGAGTGTTCTAGGAGATAACGGAAGTGTGGAGTCATCACAATAGAGAACATGTGCCTCGGTTTTACCTTTTACCAATAAAATTAATATTTTTCAAAAGTCTCCTGCATAGTTAAAACTCTACATCATTCTGTCAACAGCAATAGGGAATACCGGATTGCTTTCTCAAGGGTTGATGAGATGGAAAACTTGGCTTCATGTTACCAATGGAAGTATTAACCAGCTGGGGTTGAGCCGCAGAATTTTCCACCTTCAATAGGTCACACTTTGTGCTTCCAAGCAGGGTGTGGAGACATTGCTTATGTATGGCTCTTTTCAGATCAATAGCTCTGCTTGCACAATGTGCAAAGGGAAGTGTTCTAAAATCTCAGTACTGAAATTGACTTTGGGGATAAATGTAATGTCGCACTTTTACTATAGTTTGTACTGCGGAATGCAGTGGTCAGGGGATGTTGCTCTAATCTGTCCCAGACACATTGAATGCCTATGGGACTTGTACTACCCTCCTAGTGGAATATTTAACTCAGAGGTGGAGGCCAGAGACCTCTTTAAATAGCCTTAGAGCAGCTGAAGGGGATGTTCTGCTGACACTAAAAAACAGAAACATTTGTGCCAAGGACAACATGCCATAAGGAGATAGAAAGTATTTAGATAAGACATTTACGGCTCAGTAAATATATGCATTGGTATGATTTATAAACTGTAGAATTATACTCCGTAGACTAGATGTCTTAATCTTTTAAGATATAACTTTTTAGTTCAGAGTAACCTTCAGTTGCAGAGACTGCTACATATGAGATGTTTTATTATTAAATAGATAATAGCTAACTCTTCACATTTGATGCATGAGGTTTTAATTTACTACAGAATATCTTCTTTGCCATAATTTTTAATTGAAGGGCAAACTAGAAATAAATCAGTAATAGAGTTTTGAGTGGAGATTAATTTTATTTGGATCCTTCATCCATATACAGATACCAGCTGTCCATGCTTTTTTCCCAGTATTCCATTCTTTGTACACTTATTCACATCACCTGCAATGCCCCTTCTCACTGTGCAGTATGTCCCTACACCTCCTCTCTTTCTCCCTTACACCTGAAGAAGACCAACTGTTGTTTTTTCTTTTTATTTGCCATCGTGAAGTAACTTAAATGGTAATGTTAATGGTTCCCTTTGGCTTTGAAGACGTAGGGCATATTGTAATACAGAGGGAATACAGCAGCAGATTCCTATTTTGCGGCTTTTAGGAGCAAAATGACCAACAGAAGTGTCTTCTTGCTACCATTTAGCAGATTAGCGCATCTTGCTGGCAGATAGCTTTTTTCCTTCTGTTTTGTTTTGAGCTCCTCATTGGCTCTCTTTTCTGTTGTCCTCAGATTTTATTTGGGTTTAGCACTTGCTTCGTATGGCTTTGAAAAAAAATCTCTTCCTTCTTTTATTTCTGAGAGGCATGGCCGTCCGCTCTGTGCTGTTTGCCTAAGCTTGGTGCTGGCGCCACTTTTCTTCCTTCCTGCCTGGTTTATCATCCAGGTTTTTAGAAGAAGACTCCAAAGAGGCTAGGAGACATCAGACTGGAGATACATGTGTGCTGGGCTGTACTACATTTCCCACTACAACACTTCCTTTTGTCTGTTTTTTGTCTTCCCTGAGCATATACAGGAGCTCCATGCCTCAGCGTGACTTAGTGTTAGCAGGAGTCTCTCATCTCATGCAGGCTAGAATCCTGGACAGGGAAAGGGGACCTCTGTTTGAAATCCCTATCACTTTGGGGTTTGAGCTAGGAAGGATGCTTTTGCAGTCACAGGTCACAGAGGAGAGGAGGCCTCTCAGCAATTGGGAGTGAAGGGAGAAATTCACTCTCTCGCCCTGGAGATTGACTTGCGATTCACAGAGGTTGAGCTCCTGCACTCGTCGGATGGCTTTGACAGAATACTTCCTGGTGCCCCAGAAATGTAAAGACTCTCCTCTACAGTTACTAACTCTGAAAAATCTTCAATTTATCTTAAAATAAACTCCTCAGAAGGGTCCATTTCAAGAGGCTCACACACAAGCACATTCTCTATCTGGCCTTGGAGACTGTGAGACGTCGCTATGGTGGATAGCTTAGTGGATGGTGGATGCTTATTTTCACTTCCCGGTTCACCATCTTCACAGGATGTACCTTTGGTTCACCTTCCAGGATAAAGCCTAGGACTGTTGTGTGCTTTCTTTTGCTTAATCCTCTGCTGTAATCATGTTTTCCAAGAGTATGGATGATGCCCTCTCTCCCCTGACAGTTGAAGGGGTGCGAGTGGCTGTTTTTTTTTGTAGGCCATCCAGAAAGCTGGTTGTTTTACACAGCTCTTATTACAAGCCAGGTGAGTCAAATTGGAGAGGAGCTCCCTAGTGCTAGACTCCTGCAGTGAGAGCTTCCCTGTCTTTGAACAGGATCACCTCTCTGTCTGCATATCTCACCTACTGCAAACTGGGGAGGATTCTCTGATCGAGGTTACTGAGTCCAAGTGAGGTTGTTGCTTATGGCTGCTGCAAGTGTGGTTAAATGCCTTTGCTGCTGGATTGCATCCAGTTTGTAACAGACACTGGTGGTGTCACACATTTTCTGGGAAGCTCTCTGCTTGTGGAGAACCCCACAGATTTCTCCCTCAGTGTTTCCCTAGGGTGCAAATCCTGCAAGGAAGGAACATGGGTTGGGGTGTGGTTTGGAACAGGGGAAGTGTACACATCCTTTGGACTGTCTGTGCACATGTTTTGGAGTTCAGAGCCAAGCACGTTATCCAAGATTATGAGCTCCAGCACTTGTGGGATAGTCTTTACTCAGATTACTTCCTTGTGCCAAAAAGGAAGACAGACCCTGCCATACCCTAAACCTGAGACGTCTTAAGAAGATTGTCAGAGTACTGCATTATAAGATGATCAGGCAGAAGCCTTTTTTCAGTCCATCTAGCTAAGTCTCTACTTTGGTTTTCTGTCAAGTCAAGTATTCAATACAATATCTTGTTAGTGACTTTCAAGGCTCTAAACAATCTGGCTCCATCATAAATCTCTGATCTCCTTCATGTACACACTCCCCACTGTGGGCTCCATTCTGTTGAGACTGGTCCTCTACTCACTGTCCCCAGGACAATCACAGACTTGTGGTGACCGTGCCTTGTCTGTCGCTGCTCCTGTTGTGGTATGACCTTCCTCAGACCTTATGAGAGATAGCTTCTTTAACTCTCTTCAAATCTAAACTTAAAACTTACCTTTTTACCAAGGCCTGATTGCCTACATCTGTAAAAACCTGTATGCTCTTGTTTTTTTTTCTTCATTAACTTTTATTGTACTTTTCTTGTCTTTTTCTTTATTCATGATGAACAGTGTCCTTGGGTTTGGAAAGGTGCTTTATGAATAAAAATTATTAGTAGTAGTAGCAGTTGACTGGTTCACTGAAAGATGCTGATTTTCACATTCCCGTCTGCTCACAACACAGGAAGTTTTCCTTCCATGACAAAGTCTAAGATGTTGCTTGTTCCTCCTTCTACTGTCCCTCTCTCACATATCTTTTTGAGTAAATGGATGTGCAATCTGAGAATTGCCCAGAGAAGTGGCTGTCTCTTGATACAGATCACCCCAATCCATTTGCCTCTCTTATCACACACCTCTCTCACAACAAGTTGGGTTTGTTTGTCATGCTGTGTCAGATAGTGGTTTGGATTATAGACTCTGTTATGCCATCACTCTCCTGCATGGCTTGTTCGTATTCATATTCAAATTCAAAGAGCTTTATTCACATAACCAATGAATTATAGTGTTGCCAGAACAGAAACAATTAACAAAACAGACATTTACAGTGTACAGACCTGCAGATATTCACAGTACAAATATTTACAGTGCATGCATCCCATAAACCATAAAACATTATTGTGAGACAGGCTTACTCTCTGTTCTTCAGGCTGTGATAGGAGATCTCATACTGGACTGCCAGTTTTGCTGATTTTCCTCCCCCAATAGCGGTTCTGATTCTGGCAGGTGTGGGAATTCTATGATTAGATTTGTTATTTTAGGGAAGAATGTTTGTCTAATCTCAGAGAACTTCTCACAGTGTAGCAGAAAGTGCATCTCTGTCTCCATTTCTCCCTGCTGGCAACAGCCTGTCCTTTCTGTGCAGCCACTTTCTATGGCCGCACTATGGTCAACAAGCTTGTACTTTGTCAAGGTGTTTCTCTTTGCTGTTATTTGTCCCGGTCAGATACTTAATATTGTTTTCACTTTTGTGTTGTTTTTGTGTGTGTATTCCAGTGGGTAATGTAGTGTTGTTTAGTTTTGCTGTAATTTTGGTTGACTGTGATTTGTGTTGTTTTAGTTTTGCTGTCCTGAGATTGGCAAGGGCTAGCTGGCTAAGGGAGGTGGCAATGCTCTCTCCTTTGGTTTATGTTTTTCACTGCATGTGGAGAATGTTTTACAGAAGTTTGTGTGCTGGACTTCTACAGGATGGTGTTTGCCCCATTAGTCTAATCTCGGTTTTTGTTTGGACCCCACACTTCATTGCTTCATAGGTCAATGAGTAGGGTTACATTTTCCCTGAGATCTGGCTTCCTTCTGGAAAAAGAAATTGTCCATATTGTCAGTACCCAGGTCTGACACTACTGCTCCAGCAATCACAGGCTCTGCAGCAGCCCCTGTTCAGTTGTGTAGAGTGACGCCAGGTGCTGCAGACTATTTAACAGTACTAGCTCATCAATATAGATATTGAACAGTGCTGGGCTCAGGTTGCAGCCCTGTCTCACCACACAATCCAGAGTTAAAAATTCAGTTATTTTGTTTTCGATTTTCAATGTGAACCTGTTCTCTTAATACACTAACTTTACCTCCTACACCATTTCAAAGATATTTGGTAAAAGCCCTTTGTGCCAAATTGAATCAAATGTTTTTTTTAAATTAGTAATATGGGCTATTTTTTGTCTGTCCTTTTTTGGTGCACATGTTTATATATAAGTGTGTGTAAGGTGTAAATGTGATCAGATGTGTGGCAGTTTGTTAGCAAGCCAATCTGGTCTGGACACTGTTAGGTGAGGAAGGCCAGAATTCAAGCATTCATGACACTACAGAATGCAATACCTTCCCCAGATTACTGTTTACACAGGGTCAAGTCTGTCTTCTCCACTTTTATAGATCAGTCTTTGATTCCAGAACTCAGGGAAACATCTGACTCTCAGTTTGAGATTGAAGGCTTGCTGCAACTTTGAGGTGCTTTATTTCAGTATCTCATTGTTGACTCCATCTTGGCCACAGGCCTTTTGTGGCTTATCCTCTTGTCGGTGTAAAGGATCCAGCTTCCACCTCTGAGGCAGTATTTGGAATGCGTGAGTTTATTAGCCACTTATGGATTGCTAGTGATCTCTTCCATGGCAGCAGGATTACAGGAGTAACCCAATGAAATAATTTTAGCAGAGCCATCATTAATTTCTCAGTGTTCTCTCACAGTTCTTTTCTTAGTGGTTAAAAAAAAACCTTTCAGGAGGTTGAAAGGGACTGATACTAAATTACATCTGTAGCAAAGTCTTCTTTGAAGAGATTGATTCTTCGATAGGTGCAGCAAGAAGTTTGGGAACTGATTTGCTTTAGGGTGTGGTTCTGTGTCAGGATGAGTGGAGGCTTTGTAAAATGAGGATGTAGGTTTCCTGTTTTTACATGGAACTGGCATTGTTTTATCTTTCTGTTGAAACCACAACAACAAAAGAAACTTGTGTCATATTGCTCTTTAGCTTGTTGCACCATTACATTAATGCCAGTAAATGCATTGGACTTTATCTGCATATCAGTAAATTGTTTTTGAATTTCAAATAGGCTATATTTATAACTCTTACTATTACTATGCAATTGCAAAACCTGAGACTATAGGAGGTCAATATGGATCTTTATGAGTGGGTGTCAGCTGCATTGTTTAAAACTAACCAACCATAAAGTACTTTCCTCATTCCATTCCACAATATTCCATCTGTGAAGCTATGAAATAATCTTAGGTCATAAATTTGATATTACATTTAATAAAGACAACCAAAGGCATAAATCAGAAGAAAATAATTCCTCTCAAATAAGAATATGATGCTGTCTCCACTGTAATTCTGTACCACTGTTGTGTGCTTTGGTGGCTCTGTGGCCATTTTATGATCTAATATGGTAAACAAACTCAAAATGTATCAACTCCCGTTTCTTTTCCACAGTTGGAGTATTGGGTTTTGAATGTGGAACTCCAGAATCATTGTTATAATCCTTACATGCATTTAAAGCCTTGTAAAAAGAATTATGATTAATACTGGTCTTTATTCATTCTGACTTTTTTAATTAGCTCCATTTTTAATTCAGCCAGGAAATTAAAAGTCTCCAAAATATCTAAGAAAAATTAAATGTGAGCATGTGGAAATGTTCTTGTAGTCAATATACGCCATTTTATAATCCCACAGTCTCCTGCTCTTTCTTTAGTACTACAAACTAAATAAGCTGCTTAGCAGATTTGATATTAGCTCAGTGTTAGAGTATTTGCCATTTGAGAACCTTCATAAAGCTTTGGAAGAGATAAATACAACTTAAGAGTGTAGTCATGACACTTTCAGGAAGCATTAATATAAGTTATGAACTCATCCTATACCACACTTTCAAAGCAGAATACAAATAGAAGAAAATAGTTAATATACAATAAACTTTAATGGGTTATGATTGCATAACTAATTCAAACCTAAATTAATGCAAACAATACCTTAATTACAACACAGTTGACTGGCCTCTCTCTATATGCAATAATAACATTGAATATCTCAATGAGTAGAATCTATTCAATCTTCAAGAAATGAAAGGTGCATCACATCACACAGAACTGAGCAGCTGGTCAAGGAGGAAACTGGTCAGGGGGAGATGACACTGTGAGGCCCATAACTTTGAAAGATCTAAAGAGTTAAGCTGAGAAAATGTGCACCAGTCAACAATATCCTTTTGCTCCATAAAGCTGGCCAGCAGGGAAGAGTAGAAAACATACTTCATATCCCACATGAAGATTGCAACAAAGCACCTGAGTGATCCTGAAAATGTGGAAAAATATTTTGTGGTCAGATGGAACTGACACAACACAGCATGTCTACCAGTCAACAGCATTCCTAAAGGCAAGCATGGTGGTGCAGCATTGTGCCATGAGCATGCTTCTCATCAGCAGGAAGCATACTCATAGTTTGATGGTGTCAAACTAGAAAGCGTGTGAGGAATGAAGGAAAAATGGACAGAATGAAGTACTGTAAGGGCAAAAAGGAGAGGCAAATCTGTTTCAGTCTGCTAAAGACTCAAAACTGGGGTCACAACTCACCTTTCTGTAGGACAATGATGTGAAGCACAAAGCCAAAACTAAGCTAGAGTGGCTTAAGAATAAGAAACTGAATGTCCTTGAGTGGCTTAGGACTTGAATCCTACTGAGAATCTGTGGAAATACTTGAAAACTGGTGTTTATAAGTGATTCCCAAGCCAATTCAGAGAGCTTTAGAAAATCTGCCAAGAATAAAGGGCAGGAATTAAAGAAAACCAGTGTGCAAAGTTGGTAGAGACTTACCGAAAAAGACTTTTGTCTGTAATTGCTGCCAAAGGTGCTTTCACCAAATATTGATTTCACAGGTCAGAGGACTTATGCAAACAACATATTTCATTTCTTGGCTGGCATTTACTGTAACTTATCTTACCCAAAGAAATCTTTAGTTTGAGTATTCAGGTTTTAAAAATGTGTATGCATTATTTTGTAATTTCACAAAATGGAACACCCTAGGAATTGTCTGAATACTTTTGTAAGACACTATATACAGTACTCAAGCTGTGCAGTCCATGGGAGAGTGAACGTGCTCCAGGCTTCGTTTTTAACAGTGCTTTAAATGGGCCTGTGAAGTACTTGTGTCTGCAGCTTAAAATGGAAAAGAAAACAGTAAGGATGTATGTGTTCACTATCATGTACAGTGGGCTATGGTTCTGGTTGTAAAGTGTAATTGAAAAAGGGTATGTTTCCCAAGTGATATCATTTGTATAGATCTGAAAGCCAATTTTCTCTGTGCTACTGACTCCTGCTGCAGTCTGGTCCCTCTCCTGTACCACTCACCACATATTTAGCACAGGAATTTAGTTCTGGCTGTTCAAATACATGTGAATTTATTTATGTGCTTCTCAAAGGTTTCTGTTATGTTCACAATACTCATCTGTGGCTTAATTTAGTGTTCCTTCCTTGTACTGGAATGGTTGCTCACAGGAAGCAGCTGTACATCTAAGCTCCGTGGTGCCTATACTTGTGAATTACTTGCAGATACCATCTGCACAAATCTATAACGAAGAGGCGTAACTGGGAAAGAATGCTTTGTGACTGAAAAATAACAAACATGGTGCTAATCAGAACTAGAAGTAAATTGGTCTTATCTACTCTTACTTCTGTTTTTTCATCTAAAATTAGTGTTAAGAGATTAAGCTTTTATAAAATACTGCACAAAAGCTAGTAAATATTTGGAAAGATCATTTGGCTTGTGTCCTAGGAGAATCAGTCTGAATGCTGTGTATACAGGCTTACAAAAAATCAGTAGCAACTGTCATGCTACTCATTCAGTTTAATCTCGAGCTTTACATGTTAACATGCTTTCTAGTGTGAAATTCTCTGTGTTGAGATGCAGGTATGAATCCCACAGCATCTGGGACTGTTTCCTCTTTTGTTTCGGCTCAGATGGGAGTTCACTGCATGGACTCAGTGCTCAGCTACATGTGGGGTAGGGATCCAGACCAGGAATGTGGACTGCTTGCAGGTGCTGTCACTGGACCCAGTGGAGACCAGCAGCGTTGCTGAGAGTGAGTGCCAGGACATCAGGCCACCTGCGGTACAAGCGTGTAACCAGTTCGACTGCCCACCTTCCTGGTACACTGAGGATTGGCAAGAGGTGAGGTTCTTAAAGCAGAACTCATCCCAGCAGAGGAGCAGACCAAGCAAATAGACATCTGACTGGATGTGAAATTAACTGTGATTTTGTAAACTCTGTTTGGCCAGAAGAGAAATGTCTTTGACTGATGATTTTTACTTAAACTGTTTCTTGGCATTCTGCTCCTTTTAATTTGTCTTGCTTCATCTTTGTGTGGTTAAAAAAAGCCACAGATAACTTCCTCTTGTGATGCTATTTATTTTCTAAGGATCCTGATTTTATTTAAGTGGATTTTTATTTATTTTGGTAGAACATTAGTTATTTTTGTCATTATAATGATGTGCTGTTCTTGAAAAACCTAGATTTTGAAAGCTACAAAATCAAACAGCTTTGTGCATGGATACAGCAATCGACGCAATAAGCTGCAATAAAAATGCATTTCAAAAAGGCTCATTGAAAAGTAGAAGTGTGAAGTCTTGGTTCTGATTGGGCCTGTCCCTTAGTGCTCTCACAGCTGTGGAGGGGGTACCCAGTCCCGCAAAGTTCACTGCAAACAGCTGCTGTCAGATGGCCGCTTCCTCAAGCTCTCAGACGAGTTCTGTGTGGAACCCAAGCCTGCTGTTCACATGTCCTGTGCTAGAGTGGACTGCCCTCTGGAGCTGAGTGCTGGAGAGTGGTCTAAGGTGAGCAACGTGCCTGAGGGACAGAAGGATTGCTGTAGGGAAGAAAAATGACAATTACAGGAGCTAATAGGAACGATATGTCCATGCTTTCTTTTGTTTTTACATTTGTACTAATGAAAATCACACTACCTTTGTGTAAAGTGCTATACTCTCTGCAGAACTGATATTTGGCTTGTGCTGTCTGCTTTAGAAAGCTGCACAGTGGCTGAAGATGACATTCTTATTTTCCTCGGCAGTGTTCTGTCAGCTGTGGAACTGGAGTCCAGCGGAGGGAGCTACTCTGTCGCAGGCTTACAGCCACAGGCCAGCAGGTCACGTTAAACATGCCAGTGTGCAGCGGCCTCTCTGTTCCACCTCTCGTCAGAGCCTGTCGCATGAACCCCTGCACCAGTAAGCCTCTATCTTGACCCCTACATAACCTGCATTTTCATGTGCTGCCTGTGCTTATAGAAACGAAATGGCGTCAGTAATGGAAATGACAGGTCACTAAAGCAGAAAGAGAATTTACTAATAAGTTCTCTTTTGGAGGAGTCAAAATGTATTTTGAGTCACTGTTTATATATTAATAACGAAAAAGCCTTAATTGCAAAGTACGTAAAGATGCAATACTGCATGTGAAATTATAGGTTTCCTAATTTGTAAAGGAATACGTTAGTGAAATGCCTTAATCTCTTGTAAGCTGTGAACCTGTTCACTCACGATCAACCTTTCTGAAGTATGATTTTCTGATGTCCTGGGTACATTATAAAAATATGAGATTACATTTCTTGGCACCTATTTAACAAGCAGTTAAGTCATGTTTTAGCATTGGATTAAATCAAATATACTTTATGGAGTGATCAAGTTTTTTTTATTTTAATTAGTTTAGCCACCGTTTCAAAGTTTAAATAACATTAAAAAACAGCTTTAAGATCATATTTTCCATATGTGAACTGATTACATTTTTAAGTTTACATTTTTCTTTTAGATTTGCTGTAACGAAAGCAAGTTTTTCAAATTGGCAAGTTTTTTGTTAATTGAATTACTTGTTTTTTTGTGTGCAAGTTTTGCTTTCTTTGCTTTCTTGGACAAGAAGTTAGGTTTTACAAGCCAAATGTCTGAGTTCCACAGTTTACTTGAAAGTGATTCTATCGAGATTAGAGAATGTCCTTGGCCTTGTGTTAAATACAATATTACATGTTAAAGAGTTATCTGATTTTAATTAGCAGTGGAATGCTGAATCATCAAGTAGCCCTTAACTGAACTCTGTAGTTCAGCCTAGATATTTTCTGAGGGTGTGACACTTCAGAAAATAATGCTATCACTGTCTGTGAAGCAACCTATCACACCACAGGATCACAGAATTGTCATGTTATGGTTGGATGTAACATGTCCTCTGGCCTTTGATAATTATGCTCTCATGGTCAAGGCAGATTCAGTGATGAACAGCTCTTAATCGTGCTCAGACTACATTTAGTTCACATGCCTCTGAGCCTTAAAATAAGCTAAAGCAGATTAGGTTGTTTAAGATTTTTTAAATGTTAATGAAACGGGGCAGCTAATTTTTATTGTGGCCAAGGTTTGCTGCCCAAATTAATCATATGTAACAGCATCACTTAAAAAGAATTTTGATCATCATCAAACACAAGCTGTACAAACGAATAACTGTTTTTTAAAAAATGCCTTTCTCTGTGTAGAGCACAAGAAGGAAATGAAACCCAAGCCGGCCCAGAAACGAGGCCCTCAGATCCTCGGCCTTCATCGTGTCTACATACAGACCCGGCAGGAGAAACGCATCCACTTCACCATTGGGGGGCGGGCTTATCTTCTCCCCAAGACCTCGGTGGTAATCCGCTGCCCAGTTAGGAGGTTCCTGAAAACTCTCATCAGGTGGGAGAAGGATGGACATGCCCTCTCCAATGGCAAGCGTCTAGGAGTCACCAAGTCTGGCTCTCTGAAGATCCACAGTCTGGAGGCTGGTGACATAGGGGTTTACCGGTGTATTGCTGGAGTGGCAAAAGAAACTTTCGTCCTGAAGCTGATTGGGAATGACAACCGGCTGATAGAGCCTCCCAACAGGGGGACTGTGAAAATGGAACACAACGGCGCATCTGTAAAGGCGGACCAGAATGAAGCCAGTCGCCTGGAGGAGAAATGGAACAGAATGACCAAGGTGTGGCAGAGTTGGAGTGAAAAGAATGAATTTTACCTGGATGACAGCCAAGCCCAAGAGCGGGCTTTCCTTCAGGTTCTTGGTAATTACTTGACACATTCAGAGGGGTCCTACCACCCCCTGATGCTTCCTGACCAACGCCTAGAGGAGGCAATTCTTCAGGGTGCCTACAGTCTAGATCCTGGGCAGTTTGAGGAGCTTGTGAGGAATATCAGTGAGCTTGCTAAGAACGGAGAGGTGACCGATGACCTGGCCTCACAGCTCATATACAAGTTCATGGCTGAAGTGTCCAGACCTCAGTCCAGTACTGAGAAGTGGAAAGGACCTGTGGAAGAGAACACTTCCAAAACTAAGCTTGTTGACAAGACACCTAATTCATCAGAGCGCGTCCATGACAAAGACACAGACTCACAGTTAATAAAGCAGAAAAAGCCCAACATTATCAGGCAAAAACAGAATCCTTTAATGACATTCCAGAAGACTATCAATATAAGCATTGGTAGGGCTGCATTTTTGACAAATTCCACACAAAGTGTATATATGCTGTGTTCAGCTCTTGGAATACCGGAACCAAAGATTTCTTGGACAAAGGATGGAGCACCATTGCATTTTTCAGAGAGGTAAATGGTTTAGTTCCATTTTTATAAGAATTGGTTTAGTAGAACCTTGTTATTTTGAAGAGTTTCAATGACCTTCATCAAAAATTGATAATGGTTCAACAGTGGTTTCATTTTAAGCAAGTAAGACTGAAAGAGGAAAGATACTATTAGATTCTAGGCTAAATAGTGGAATTCTTACTTTTCATTGACCGTGCTCAGTTGTTGTTACCGTAGTTTCACTGTTAATTATCTTGGTATTATACCTGATTTGGAACTTTTTAACATGCCCACGGACTGTAGTCATAACACTGAAGTGTGAAATCCCTGGCATTACTGCATGTTTGCTTTCACCCTTTGCCTCTGGAAATTGTGAAATACTTGTGCTAATTCAAAATAATAAATCAGTCATTGTCTATATATTCTAATTGCACAGCTCTATAAATACAACTGTATATATCACTAGTTTGGATTTTGACAGGAGTTTTCCGGGCTTGCTCTTTCCAGGCTCGTGTAAAACACTAATTCCCTCCTTCCGAATATCCCTCAGTTAAAGTGACCAAGGTCAGGTTTGTTTAACACTGAGATTCGGGAAAGGAGGGTGAATCAGGAAGAATAGGGTTTACTTTCTATGTAAAGAAATGAAGGATTCTGCCAAATGTAGATGTCATTGAGAACATCATCCTTATGTTAAGGTTTTTATGAGCAGTAGAGTAGGATCAGAGTTATCTGTGTGGCTTTTCCTTTTAATGTGTAAAACAGGGCTGTATATTTTAATGGCAAAAAGTCTATGTTATATGTACTTTGCCATATTCATACTGATGTTTTGAAAACGTAAGGTCCTTTTTTTATTTAAAAAAAATGTACAGCCATTTTCGCAAGGAATACTAACAACTGCAATATATGTTTTACGATTTACCTACCTTTCAATCTGCTTTGATCTTGTCATGTCTGCTTTCCGTTGCAAAACACCATAACATAGGAAGATGTGTAACTTTCATTTTGCATAGCTCTCCTCAGGGGGCGAAACTGAGAGCAGTCCTTGGTTTCTTTCACAGGTCTCTCACGATTCTTTGGCTCTGACTCGATTTTCTCTGTGAAGGTTCCAAACCCCAATGAGGCTGAATTACTGTTGATTATAAAATATTGTCCTTGAAAACCCACGCTCAGATCTTTGCAATTATACTTTACTATGAAGTGCCTGCAATTTCCTCCACCCAGACAGCCACCAAACATTGTCTTTACTCCTTCCTGCAAGAACTGAGGCAATCATCGCTGTGCAAGCATGATAAAGAGAATTACCTGCTAGGAGTTTCAAAGGCCAAGCAGGCAAAGAATGTAGCAGAGCTGTTTTCTACCTTGTTCACCAGCCTGTCCCTTGTGTCGTCATCCAAATCAACTTTGCAATTTTCCTTATAGTTGCACTAAAGTTTCCTATTGCCCCTTTTTAACAAATCAGGAGAACTCCATGACCTCTGAGCTATATTTTACAGTGCAGGTCTTGTCCCTTTCACAGAGGGTATGAAATGTGAGATCAGGGTAGATGAAGGACCTTAAACTTTCTGTTATGAATTCGGTACCAAAGGGCTGAACTCAATATGTCGTTTTAGGATTTGCAGAATGTTCCCTCTGAATGCTCAGGCTGAAGTTTTAGGAAGCATGTGCTTTACACTGTTAGACACTGTCGCTGAGCTCCCACCGTCTGGACCCCTTTGGAATCTTTGCGTGTCCTCGGATTAGGAAAAGAACTATTAAAGAAAAAAAGATAAAGGCGATACAGAATTATTTGGATACGCCCCAGTGTATTTAATCGATTTCAGGCTTTGCCAACCAAAACATAGCTCTCCTGCGGTGTCCAATAAAATGAAAGGAAAACACTGGCTGCATATTTTGAAAGTCAAAATGCTCCCCAGACTCCACTAGGTTTCATATTGTCCCTGCCAGTCACTTCTCAATGTATCAAATGGTCTCTAATCTCTTTTTTTCATTCATCTAACCTCTTCAGCCTTCAAAAGAGGTTTTGCAGCATTAAGCTCACCAATTAATCCCTTCGTATGACTTAGAAAAGAAAAACATTCATACTCGGTAAATTCTGCCTGAGTAATGAAAGCTATAACACTTTGAGGTGACAGAAAGTTAACATTAATTTTTGTGAAGGAGCCGTAGGCCCTTTTTTGGTGAAATTTGAGCTATTTAAAATTCTTATAATTCTTGCTGCCAGATGTCTCAAACCCAGTTCCTGTTAGGTTCTTAAACTAAGCAGATGAATTTGCCAAATTTGAACAACTGCTTTGCTTTGAAAATGTATTGTAAACAAAACAAAAAATAGAAGGAGACAGAAAGTAGTTTAGATTCTCAAAGGGTTTTATTTTTCTATCTATTGTGTCATGTTCTGAAACTAGAAACAATTTTAAAACAGATGCTTGGTCTTCCATGAGAAGATGTTGTGCTTACTTGCAAGAAGGAAGCGAGGCAGACTGTAATAGATAACATTGGAAACAGACTTTGCTGCTAAAATGAGTAGGCCTGAGAAATCACATCTGAAATGCAACACACCTGTTTAAAAGCTAAATTCTTCTTTCACTGCCATCCACCTTACATCGTACAAAGTGCTCCTTCAGTGCCCTTGTCATGGCTATAATGTGCAATCTGTTGGAATTAGGATTAAATAAATTAATGTGGAGCTGGATTGAGATGAAATTGACTAGGTTATCATGGGACAATTGAAGTGGCAATTGTATTGGAAGTGGCAGGAGGACGATAGACACAGCTCCTTGAATTAAACTGAGAAGGACCTAAAAGAAACTGTTAAGATACAGCTGCCTGCAGCAGAGGTGTATACATGTAAAAAAGTAGTGTTTCCAAACTTTCTAGACTCATATTCGTCTAAGTCTGATTTTTAAAAGCTTTTTATGCACTCATGTATCAGCACAATACAACATATGGAACTGATCATGATATTGCTCAAGGTATTGTCAGAACAATCTCTAGTTGACTGACCTCCAAAATTGAGTTTTTCCTTTGTGCAAAAGCAACTCACAACATGACTTATTTTAATTTCCTTGATGGTTCTTTCATAATATCATAGGTTTCCTCAGGGAGAGATATTCAGATTCTTCTCTCTGAGCAAAAGGCCTGAAATCAGGTTCATTGCAGACTTTTGCAAAAGGCTGGTAAAATCTACAGGGGTCTTAGATCCTAGTGTGAGTATTTTACCACCTTCACATAAAGAAGCCCTGTAACATCTCCATTGCGAACATGTGCACAGCACATGAAGCTAGCCCTGGAGCCCTGAGCCTGCTAGCCTGCTGCTGATGTGCGAATTTCTGCACCTCTTCACAAGGTTTTATCCTTTTTTCATATTGCATGCCCTACTCACTGCAGACCAGTTTCCAGATTTGATTTTACAATTCCACACAAAAAAAACAATCCAAGCCAATTCAAGAAAGAAGACAATGACAGATGATTCACAATTATTCTTTTACCAAAAATAAAACATTACCTAAATGCATTAGGGTTGCATTCACTTTACTTGTATGGAATTGACACTGTGTGTGCTCTGTGTGCATTATTAAAGTGATACAGTAGCATGTTTTGTAGTGTGGCATTTTATATCTGATAAATGCCTTGTCATTACATTTGTCCTTCTTATTTCTTTTTTCTTGCACTGATAGATTCATGTTTGATACATCAGGTGTAGTATTTTCTTTAAAAGGATACAAACTTTCTTGGCTTAGGCAGATTCCACTTGTGGTGTACCAGGCTGTCTGAGGACTTTTGTAGTCTTACTGCACTGTGTAGAATCATAAACCCCAGCATGCCTTTAGAGTTGCAAACCACCTTCTGTTCACATTCCTTAATGAGATCATGTGGAATTCCACACTAAAGGACTATTTCTTTTTCTTTTATCAAGGTCTGAAGAAGATTCTTCTGATCAAAAAATAGACAGGAACAAAAATAAATACATGGATTGTCAATTTTTTGCCATCAAATCATTGTTTTAGAATGTGAAGCCTGGGCTGACATTCATCTCTTAGATGCCCATGGTCCTGTGTTTGTTACAGTATCTGGATGCTGTGAACTGAAATCAGGATTTTTGATTTTTAGTTTTTCTGAGCATCCACTGTCTTTGTACCATCATTGAGGAAACCACTGCAGATTTATTAGCCCGATGGAGCAGCGAAAGCTAGGACAAATGGAAAATGTTTCAGCCATCAGTCAAGTCAAAGATAAGCATGCAGTTCTTGCTGCAGACTGTTAATTCATTCAGAATAGTTTATTAGGTTTTCTCATCCACATTGTTCCTCCTTTGGGGGATTCCTGCAAAGCTGTAAAGTGTCAAAGAGTCTTTTTTAGCATGGGGCTTCACAAATAGTTCCAAGTCTTGATCTCATTCTCGAGGGGAAACCCCTAACACGTACAATAGACCAAACATAATAAATACAGTGTATTCATACCTACAAGAATTCGTGTTTAGTCAGGCTTGGAGTCATTAAGTGACTAAGTTAACAGGAAATAGACTTGTGAGAAAGGTTTTTTAGGCTTCTTGGAGAAAATTAAATTGAATAAATTAGTCTGGAGGAATTATTCTGATATATAAACTGTTATACGTTATGTTGGTTTGCTGTTGTTTGCCCTTTTCATGAAACAGCATTGTAGAAATTCTCTCATATTGCAATTAAAGGTTTATTATCCCTCGTAGGAAATTATTTGTACGTCCCAAACAACAATGCAACATAGACGAACATCGCCAACTAAGAATATTGTACAGCAGTATTTCAGGAGATAAGAATTATTTTACATAATATCAATAGATCCTGATGCACACAATTAAGAATCACTGCATAGTGATATCATTTTTTTATTGCATTTCAACAAAGTCATAGCTGCACCTTTTTGTTATACCCTTACAGTGACCAGATTGAATCAGATTCCTCTCAGTGATTCTTTCATCATACAGTATGTGTGCACGCTGTACATGTATACCTTTAACCCAAGCGGACGTGTAGAGTGACTGCTGATGAACTCCAATCCACAGGGTGTCGTGGGACGGCAGTGGACGTTTACACATATCAGACCCTGGAGTGCAGGACAGTGGAGTATATCGGTGTGCAGCCACAAATGAGTTGGGGTCAGATACAGAAACCTCTGAGCTACTCTATGCTGGTAAGGCTATGCCACAGTGACAATAATTTGACAGTGACAATAATTTTTGGTTGGTTGTTCTGTGATATAAGCTGAAACAGCTGAGTAACCACCAAGACATTTTATCATCAAATTGATAGTGCATGTGGACAGATAGATATATACGATAGTTTCTTCATGCACACTTAAGCTGGATGGATTAGACTTGAATATAGTCATAGCTGTGTGTGATCTGCCAAGTCTGTTCTGATGATGTTTGAAATGTACAACTTGACTTTTCATTCTCAAAACAGAGGCCCCTGCGATCCAAGCCTCGGGAAAGAATATTTCAGACCTGGAGAACAAAAGAGTGACAGCTGTGGTCGGGGACAGAGTCAGTGTGAATGCTGGAACTGAAGTCACTCTGGAGTGCCCAGTGACAGGTTGGTGAAAACTGTTTGAAATCCAGCAGCACATGTTGTCTGGAGAAAGTGCAGCTTGTAATAGTTCTGCATCAAAGCTTTATTAAATGCAGTGGCATTGTATTTAAAAAAAAAAACAGCAAGTTTTGAAGAGCACCATTCTAGTAGCAGCAGACACAGGGTGTAAGGTGGGACTGCGTTGATGGCACACTGATACACACTTTAGCAATATACAGACAGAAGTTCACTCAGCTAGCATGTCTTTGGAAAGTAGATGTCAAGATGTCTTAGGAAGGTACAGTAGATATAAATCATATACAATTTTTCAATCTTTAGATGTAAACTACTGCAAAATTCCTTTTAAAGCCCAATGCAAACATTTTTTTTGCAAAAATATTGTACTTTGCATTTGTGAGTTGTCGTTTTTTCCATGAGAGTTAAAGCTTCACAATATCAATTCCTTCTTTATATAAATTAAGTAATTAAGACTGGATTCTGGAAAAAAAAACAGACATTTGAAACTTTTGACTTATTTTGGTTTCTATGGACTCTTGGATAGTGACAAAGATTTTTCTTTATTAATGATTAATGCCCTCTTATACCTATAACTTTGTGCAAGTTTAAAGTGTGCATACCATAATGGTAACGGTTCCTGTCTAATATGTGGAAATAATGAAGACCATAGCTAATTGGAAAGAAATTGTGTGTAACATCAACATGTCATTTATGGGTTTTATGGATCTTATGGTGAATTTATTTTACCCACATCATTTACAAAAGCAATCTTCCGGAACAAGAGTGTTGACATTTGATTAAAATGGCAGCAAAATAATGTTTTTAGATGGTTTTCAAAGTTAGTTTGGAAAGCGAACTTTTTATATTTCACTTGTCTCTACCTTCAATCACAACATGAGCAAAATACTTTATACAGACGTCCCATGAACATGGTGCCAAGACAGAAATGCTCAGTGCAAGCAGATCGCATGTGCCACAGCTTCATTTTAGCCCATGTGCGCAAAACACCCATATGATACGTAGTGAGGGTTTTCAGTCATATTATTATTTTCCAATTGTAGTGTTATTTAAACTAAAAAATAAACTCTGTATTTAGAGAACAAACTGTTAATGCCACTGTACAAGGAGGGCTAATCCTCAAATAAGCTCTTAAGAATAACTAGAAAAGAACCAGGTCTGCGTGTTTTCCATAGGTGTTGCGAAACTCTCTCCTGGTACTGAACTGCTCACTACTGTTAGCCTGTTAACCTGTCTGTCCACATCCCCCATTACCAGGGCATCATGTTCTACCAACAGTCTCTCTCCACTGTCCTCTGGAGCAGATGGCCTTCTCAGTCCCAGTGTATCACCCTGCCAAATATCCAGTGGAGAAATGGAAACCACTAAAGTGTATTGAAAATTGGAATAAATGTATCACAGTATTGATTAGAAATAGATTTAGAAATTCTATATGATTACTGTATGTTTCAGTTAAATCGAATGTGACATGGGATAGTATTACGTTTTTTCTGTATGTTTAGCACATCCTTTGCCAGAGAAGCAGGCCTGTGTGACCCCAGCAGCTACTTCAAGTAACATTGCAAAGGTTTTCAAGACATACACATCCGAAAACTGCCTTAAACCAATGGTGTACCATAACCAGGTCAAATAAAGGCTCTGTTTAGATTCTAACAGAAATATTTTTGTGTTTTACAATATGATATAGAAAACAGTGATCATAAAATAGTGCCATCTAAAGCAGAAATAGGTATGCTTTGTTCTTTTTGAGAGAAAATTAGGTGAAGTTTATCTGTAGAAACTGTTTTGAGATATAAGATTCTCTTTCATCTGTAATTCTCTGACATGGTTTGAATTGAGCTCTGTCTCTGTCTTTGCGTCTGGCAACAAGTGAGGTTTGTTAAAGAATACATTTAAATTGACTGGCTGACCATACTCAGTGTTAGAAGAAGCCAGTTTTTCAAATTTTTGAATGGCTAAAGAATCGGTGTTTCCCCTAACATTATGAAAAGAAAAGGATGATACAACTATGCCCCCTTAGGGCAGTCAGAACACATTGCGTGTGCTATCCCACTGCTGTAAGAGTAGCAGCCCACTGTTCTATCATTAAGTTAAGCACAGAAACTATGAACAGCATTAGTTATTTAGTTCTATTTATTCTTTGAGACACAACATTCTAGAGCTACTGTACAGGCACTTTAGCAAAATAATTCATCACTGTACATAATGACTAACCTACAGCAGACCTCATAAACTAGCAAATGTATTTCATTTTGGCAATTTAATTTTCCTAACCTGAAATGTAGGAGTTTCTCAGGGAAGCACGGCTTGGGCTTTGCTGATCCAGCATGTCACTAGTACACTGGTTCTTGGAAAACCTTTATCTGATTACTGTATCTGATGCAGGGTTATCACAATTTATTATTGACTGTGAACAACAACTACTACCACCATTCTGACTATAAGGAAGTGCTTGTCTTGTGTGCGTCTACCTGACATTTTTTACTGTGTCACTGACAACATTTTTATCCCCTTACCATTCATTTTGCAAAAAGCAGAAAAGACTGAATAAGTGTACACTCTTTGCACTTTAAATTTTAGTTAATCACATAGGCAGGATATTGGTGTTTTCTCCAATAAAATGTCTAATGATGGTATGATTAAAATTCTGTGGATTATTTCTGTGACAGATGTTTTCCTACAGTATATAAAATATTTGCACTGAATTAAGCTGAATTAAGCTTTAGCTCTGTGCTGTTGCTCCCTCTGCTATCTAGAGACTTAAGCAGATACAGGCATCACATTTCTTTTCCTGTGCATAGATGATTTGTCATTTAGTTTTTCTTGTACAGAATTAATAAGTACCATCTTTTGCAGTTTATTTTCAAAGTTTTGTTCAAATCTTCAAGGGGCTAACAATTTTAAGGCTGTACTTCTGTCACTCCAGGCACATGCAGCAGAGCATGGGTAGGCGTATTGGCTTAGGTAGTAAATGTGCAACTGATTTTCCCAATCTGAGCATCAGTGTGCCTTTAATCAATCTGTAGATCCTCTTATTAATATTTGAGCGGCATAATTAATTAATTACCCTCAAATGTGTTTTGGTGTTACAGGTGTGCCACAACCATCCATAAACTGGCATAAAAATGAAGGAATATTGAATGGGAATGCTTTGCTCCTTCTGAATGGCTCTTTATTGCTTCAGAATGTTTCATTAGAAAATTATGGAACATATTCCTGTGTAGCAGTCAATCCCCTTGGAAAATCCATTGCCTCCAGTTTCCTCCATGTGTCTGGTGAGTTCTGAAGAGCAGGGTGCATCATTTGCTATAAGACATTGTTGTGCTACAGGGCAAACCAGAAACTCTCTTCCAAGCCCAGTTTTACAGCTTTCAGAATGCATTTGAAAATTGCAGTTGCCATCAGCTCAGTTCAATCTGTTATGCTGCAGACAGACATATTAATGCAGTATTGATATTGGCATTAGCAAACATATAAAATACAGAAGTAGACATAAGTAGTGAATGACAGGAACCAAACCTCTGGTTTGGCAGAAATGAAAATTGGCTCAGTCCAGTCCAAGCAGGGAGGTAAAATCCATCTCACTTTTTATTAAAAATCACATACTTCATTTTGGATATACATTATGAATCTAAAAGCCTTGTGGATATTAAGCAGATTCAATAAAGGCTATTTCCATGGTGGTCTTCAAATGATATACGTTTTTAAACACATTTGTAAGAATTACAAGTTCAGTTTAAAAGCATAAATACCAGTACGGAAACCTATATATAATCGTGCTTGAGTGCTCTGGTGAACACACCTGTCAGCACAAATCTCTAAGCTTTATTGTTTCAGAGCAAAATGTGTTCTTCATTTTCTGAAAGTAATTGTAAAAACTGAAAGAGGCAAATCTAGCAAGTTTTTTCCCTGCTTAAATCTAGTTTTGGAATATTATCTAGTTAATGTGGCATTAGAAATAGCAGAGCAGATTTGAGCTTTTGAGGCTTATCTTGTACGACCTTAGTCTGGAGTCCTCTTTTCTAATGATCATTTTGTGTGATCACTTGCACTCAGGGCGCTCTGTTGAGAGAGGTAAGGGCCAGAGGAGAGTCCAGATGGCTTCTCGTGTTGGATCCAACATTGCTGTGAAGCCTGGGGAACTTCTGCACATAGGTATCACTGTCCATTAAGTCTGTATCCCTGTCAAACAAGTATCTTACAAAATAATTGCATGACTGAGTCAGCACTAAAACAATATACCCTTTGTTTTAAAGTATGACTGTTTAAGAAGTGTAATTACATTCTTATTACATTTAAGAAGAAACAAAGCAGGGAGATACTTGTGTGTGCAAGTATTACTATTATTACTAATTTATTTGTCTGAAACTTGAATTCAAAGTGACTTATATGTGCACTCATTTATACAGCTGACAATTTTCACTTTTACATCATTTCTGAATTAAATTAGAAATCTGTATGTTTCTTTACACATTTGACTATGAAATTCTCTTGATATTTATATTAGTTTTTTCTCATAAGGCATACAGATGCATGATTTATTGTGTTTTTTATTGTATCTGCAATTTAACTGCAAATGCAGGAGTAAAAGATATAACGCATATTTAAAAAAATATATTACCAAAAATTAGTCATTTCTAACGTTGCCCTCAGTCATAAAAATGTCTGAAGTATATTATATGTATGTTTATGGAACTAATAATTAGAACTAAAATAGGATATAATCTTTAGAATTGAACATATCACTCTAACACTAATATATTTTTGTTGATCCTTTTATCCAAATTATACAATTATACAACCCATTTATACAACTAGATATTTCACTGGAGCAATTCAGGAGAAGTGCTGTGCTCAGAGGTACAATAGCAATGTTTCACCAGGGATATGAGGTCACAAGTTTCTGGTTACAAGTCCACTACCCTTTCCACTGCTCCATGCTGCTGCCTGTACCATAGCAGGATAAGCATAATGAGTCCAGCTGAAATGAATAGCTTTTGATAACTTGCAAGTGTTCATTACGTTCATCATTGCTGTTCAGGGTGTCCAGTTCTTCCAAATCACAGAAGAGATGTTTACTGGTTTTTCCAAAACCGGACGCTGAAGGAGTCCCCGAGGCTCCAGTACAGACTCCTGGCTGGGGGACGTGTCCTGGAGGTGAACACAATTGCAGGAGTGTTTAAGGGCCAGTACAGATGTCAGACCACTATCAACTCCCAACAAATTTCTGCTTGGGTCAACATTAATAAAGAAGGTCTGTGTCTATATACTGTATGTATCTGGGTATGACAGTGATTAATGATTGACAATGAAAATACAAATGATTGGGGATAAGATTTACACATAATATTGAATGTGTTGAGGGCGGCACAGTTGCGCCCTCAACACATTAAATATTGTGTTTGTATTGTACTGAGGCCCTGGGTTTAATTCCTGGTGTGCTGTCCTGTATCCGCGTGGGTTTCCTATGGGAGTGCCATTTTCCTCCCACAGTCCAAAGACATACAGTAGGTTAATTGGCTTCTGTTGAAATCAACCCTGATATAAGTGTGTTTTCATCTGTGTGTTCCCCTGCAGTGCACGGGTGTGCTGTCCAGAGTGTATCCCACCTCCTGCCTGTTGCTTGCTAGGATAGGCACTGGCTCCCCCATGACCCTGTATTGGATAAAGCGGTTTGGAAATGGATGGAGATGTATGTCAAAGTCCAACGCATTAAATCTATCCTTCTATCCATGTTCAAACCACTTTAGCCAGCAGGGAATGCTGGATAAAGTGGTTTATCCAGATAAAGTGGATAAAGTGGTTTATACTGTACACGAAAGACAGGATACACCCTGGACTGGATGACAGTGTTTCCATCTCTGTTAGTTTAAATATAATGTAGCCAGCCTGTATCCAGGTGGATATGTAGGTGGTTGTTTTTTTTCATGTTCTGTTAGTTTTTCTCTGTGCTCTGAAAGTGTAATGGCAGCCTCAGTTGTCGGGGAGTGGTGTTCCATGGGTGGACGTTTCCAGTATTGGCTGCTTGTGCTCTGGAGTTCTGAACGCAATCTTGTTTCGCCTCCAAGCAGAGTATCAATGGGGGCCTGGAGGATGGGCTGAGTGCTCTTCTACCTGTGGAAATCGGGGAACCCAGTCACGGCGTCTACTTTGTCTCAGTGCTGGTGGAAGGGAAGTCAACCAGTCAGCCTGCGATCATCTTCCAAGGCCGGCAGCCAGCACTCAGCCTTGTTACATGCAAGACTGCCCTCCGAGGTACAGAGCTACCCTTATGAATTATCACCATCTGGGTTAAAGCTGACCACCGAGACGGGCTGCTTACTGATTGCTAGTGGATTGCATTTCATGAAACTGGCAAAAAGTCTGAGGCTTCATAATAAGCTTTCCCTCTGGAGTATTGGTACAGTAGCTGACCATTTAACTGATAAAAACAAAAAAACAATCAAACACCCCACGTAATACTAACCCTTCTGTGTAGAAGACCAGTTTGTCCACTCAAGGTTTCAGTAGAGGCAGTGATAATAGCTCACAATCTTATAGCAATATCTTAATTGTGAAGTGTTACATGGTCAGAGTCCACTTCAATTCAGCTATAAGCACTATTTGTATGTTTGTAATACAGAAGTATTGAGCAACCTGTACTTGTATCCACAGGCCCACAGATACTCTGCTCTCACTTTATTGTTGGTGAGCAGTACACCAAATATAATCTACTTCAAAGAGCTAGTCATGTAGCATAAGAAGACTAGAGAGGAATGTGCAGGAAGGGTCAGAAAGCCTCTAGATTCTTTTCTTTTTTTCTGCCTTCTTTTTATACTTTTTAAATCTAAAATCTAAATCTAACTCATTTGACATGGATAGCAATGCCAAAAGCATCATTTTATTGTACCCATGTGCACAACCTAACACATTGCTCTGAATATCAGTTCAGCCTGTGAAACCGCTTAGTATCTTTAAGCAACTCTCCATGGGAGATCTTCACACAATGCTGGTCTTTGTGGCTGCCCCTGTGAGCATTTTAAACCCCTGACTGCTGTGTGCTGATACTGGCTGCCTGAAATGAGGCCCTTCAGCACTGGCTTCCTCAATGTTTTTGGGAGAGGCGGGCTTTTGAACTGTGAAACACGTTGCTGGCGCTGAATAGAGATTGTCTTATTCTGTTTAAAGAACAGGACAGAGAAGATGAATAGGAAACCATTAATTAAAAAGAGATTTCTGTTGCCAAAATATGAGCTTCAGAGATGGCCGTGGGTCATTCCTGCAGAATGACCTGCCATTCAGTTCAAATTGCCTTGCTGCCCTCTCTGCATGACATTCTGCGTAACAGGGTTTGCTGTTCCAAAGAAAACAGGTGCAGTTATGGCTCTAAAACTGTAGCATGTCTTATATTACTGGACTCCTGTTCTCCAGTAACATCTGAGAGAACACTTCCCACAGGCAGGTTTTATCTTCTTGGTAAGAATGTCTAGATCCTTGATGTTTCAGATTGCTGTGTTCTAAGTTTGGGCTTTAGGTTGGATGGTCATCCTTGGTTAATAGCAATTAGACGAATGAGGGTGCATGTTCTGACATAGAAGAGCACAAGGCTGCTGTCTGAGTCCAAGGTTGTACTCCCTATTTACTCACGACTGCACAGCAAGACACAGCAACAACCGCATCATTAAGTTTGCCGATGACACCACTATAATAGGACTTATCAGTGATGATGACGAGTCCACTTACAGGGATGAAGTTGTACAGCTGCTTAGGTGGTGTCATAGCAATAACCTGGACTTGAACATAAAGAAAACGAAAGAGCTAATAGTGGACTTTCGGAGACACAGGCCACACACTCACAGCCCACTCAGTATTGGTGGAACGGAAGTGGAAACAGTCACCAGCTTTAGGTTTTTGGGAATTCACATCTCTAAAGATCTAACCTGGACTGTGAACACTGACTCTATCATGAAGAAGGCTCAGCAGCGCCTTTATTTCTTGAGGTGCCTCAAGCGATGGGGGATGCCAATACATGTGTTGGTGAACTTCTACCGCTGCACTATCGAGAGCGTCCTCACCAACGGGATCACCGTGTGGTATGGCAACACCTCTTCGCGAGAAAGAAAGGCACTGCAGAGAATGGTCAATATGGCCCAGAAGATCATCGGCTGCGGTCTCACCTAGATTAAACAGCTCTATGAGGACCGCTGCCGTGGTAGAATTCTGGCCATCACAGAGGACAGTCACCACCCCGGGCATGAGCTCTTCACCCCACTGCCCTCAGGCAAGAGATATAAGAGCATACGGACACTTACCACTAGATTCTTCAATAGCTTCTATCCACAAGCAGTGAGACTGGCGAACACATTAAGCCATCCCCCTCGGACCACACCTACACCATCACCATCTACCTCATTGTAATTTATTTATTTATTGTACGTCTCCAGTCATTGTTTACACGTCTCTATTGTTTACATTCAAACTGTCTGCATGTTTACTTGCACATTGTCTATTGTTTGTTTGTACATTGTCTTGATGCACTGTTTGCACTTTGTTTTGTTTTTTTTACACTTGTTTTACAATTGAGAGACTTTCTGTAAGTAAGAATTCCATTGTACCAGCACCGGTTACATATGGCAATAAAGTTCAAGTCAAGTCATATTGCCTGCATTAACAAAAGTCAAGTTATCCAGTTTCAATACCAGGCTGGAAGGATATAAAAACATCAAACTCTCAAGCATTGTGCACAGAACCATTAAGAATCCCACCTCTTAGCTGTGATGTTAATGGTATCTGCTGCCTTCACTGATTTTCTTTTTTGTAACATAATATATCAAGCAAGACAAGTCAACATTTTTACTTTGCATGTTCTAAATGTCAGTTTTCATAATCCATATTAAATCCACAGGAATCTCCCTGCTGGATTAGATTAGACTCCTGTTGGATTCCACATGCAGTTTGATGCTGCAGTCTTGTTCATTTCCAGCTGGGTGGCCACTGTGTGGTCTAAGTGCTCCGCTTCCTGTGGCAGAGGCTCAAGGCATCGGCAAGTTTCCTGTCAGCAGGTGATGGCCCATGGGAATGTGAGGATTCTGCCAGCATCAGCCTGCGTGAGAGAGGAACGGCTGACCGACAGTGAAGAGTGCCTGGCAGACTCGTGTGTTCAGTGGGTGGTGAAGTCATGGGGTCAGGTAAGGTTCATTATTCCACTAATATTAATAAAAATATGAATAACTGGTGATATGTAATATAGGTAAATACATAAAATACAAAATATGTCCATATCTTTTACGTGCATGCTATCATATAACTAAACCTGGGGCACAGCAGGGTTTTGAAATGTTCTTTCCTCATAAGCTCCTAATGAAGTTATTGCAAAATGTATTGACTTAATTAGCATGTATTAGTACTATTAGTAGCGCTGTAGCTATTGAGCATTTTAAAGTGACGTACTGCAGCTTTTCAGCGAGCTTTATTATTTTATGTTCTTGTGCAGCCCCTGTGCTTGTCACAGACAGTTCTTGTTCTTGTGCTGCTCCTGTGCCTGTCACAGACAGTTTTTGTTCTTGTTGCAGTGCTCAGGCCGATGTCTAGGCCCAGCCCTCACTGTGCAGCGGCGCACAGTGGTGTGTCAGCATGAGAACGGTTCTGCTATCCCAGAATCCCACTGTGATGCAAGAGAGAGGTACCATTGCACAATTTTGAATCAATTTAAACACCTTAAACAACTTAAGTAACAGAGGTGAAAGGTTGGACTTCAATCACAAGTTTTGATTCATGGATAATTGTTTTCTACAAATGATTTGTGTAAGATATGAGATAGAAGACAACATTTAAGTAAATTAAGACTTAGAAAACCATTTAAATTTTAGTGTTGTTTATCAGTGCTTAACTTAGCCAGCTTTGTTACAACAATTTTAAGTTACAATATTTTTTTTTCTTTCTGCAGTATGAGTTGTATTGTATGGATATTCTAATGAAGTATAATAATATTTTTATAAGGTTATATTTCCACTTTAATTTTGCAAACCATTTTTGTTAGGAAAATGAAACATTTACATAAAAAATGCTTACTTGAGAAGAAATAGAACCACTTTTCTTACTTTGTTTGCAATGCCTGCGCTCTGATTCTATTGGTATTTGAACACCAAACTTCAGTTCTCTCCTTTGTTTCCAAACTTGCCATTTACTGTCTCCTAGAGGACACATGTGGAACTAAAATTCTAACAGCTGTAACCCAGGTAGGGGTAGCTGAAGCTTTCTAAAGCTTTCTTTTTTTTCTTTCTTGGGCTAGCTAAAGGGAACATGTAATCTGAGGTTGAGTTAAGAACAATTTCTAAAGCAGAAGAGTGTCTTCTGTAACCTTTCAGGCCCGTCTCTGTGCAAACCTGTCCCTCAGAGATGTGTAATGTTCAGTGGAGGGCTGGGGCGTGGAGGCCCTGCACTGCGGCCTGTGGCAGTGGGTTCCAGTCCCGCAGAGTGGAGTGTGTTCACAAGAAGAACAACAAAACCCTGGCAGACCAGCATTGTGCCTGGCAGAAGCGTCCAATCACTTGGCAGCACTGCAACGCAACTTCCTGTGGCAGTAAGTCCTCACACTTCGTCTCCTTCTAATACACTTAGAGAGCAGCACTATTACACAGTCATTTGCCCTGCGATTTTAATTACTTTGTTGAAGCGCTACGGGAGGCAGATTTTTGTCTGTATCTGCTCATCATAATAATTAAGTTTGAAAAAGGGACTTATGATCCTAACAGATTGAAATTGTGAAAAATGTGCTGCAAAATATAATTCAGCTTTTTATGTGTAATGGAATCCCTCATGGTGCTAAGTCTGATTACAATAATAAATATAATTTAGACATGTAACTAGTCTCACACTTGTTATTTAATAAGATCTGGCAGAAAGCTGCAGTGTTTTTCTAGTGCAAATCAGTAACTGAATTTGGAGACTTGGTTGTGCCTCTGTTTCACTGTACAAAAAACACACTGTATGTCAGAAAGCTGTTCTCTTCTGTTAATTTAGCCAAATAGTTTAAATATTGAACAAGTGTTTCGAAGAGACAAAATATCTAAAATGTAACTGTTGAAATATGGCTGGGTAACTGATCTTTTATACTGTTTAAGTGGTTGGTTTATGTTCTTTAACAGTACATGTTACTGTCCTAGGAGGCAAAAACAAAGCAAACAGGTTTGAGAGCTTTTACAGACACTGCATTTAGAGTGATTCCCCTTCCTAAGTAAATAACTTAATTCTTCCAGTAGGAGTCGTGGATTTATGGCCTTAGTGTCTGATTGTTTTTTCTCTTCTTTTTAAGGAGGTGAATGCAAAGATACAACCCATTACTGTGCTGTTGTAAAGCAACTCAAGTTATGTCTCATAGATATTTACAAGCAAAGATGCTGTGAGTCTTGCCGGGAAGCATAAGCCACCTGAGCTCATCAGTGATAGGGGAATCTACAAATGGACAAGGTGGATCAGAATGGTGCACAAAAACATAAACTGCAGAAACGAATGCAACTGAAATCATAGACGTACTGGACAATTCATGTTTTTTGAGGGGCAAACTATTTCAAATAAAGACTTCAATAATGTACTGGAAAATCTCTACTGTTGCACAAATGCTTCGACACTTCACTGCTTACTAATGAAGAATTCTTCAGCAGACCTGGGCATCCATTACTGGAAGCAGGACTTTAATGAAGAAAATTAAAGGCAAACACAGGACACCCTTCTGCTCTGGACACTTGTATAACATATGGTTGCTGTGTACAGATTTAAACTGACGGATGTTTTCCAAGACTCAGCATCTTTCTGTGCCACAGACAACAGTCTGAAGCAGGGTTGTTTTTTTAGTGTTTGGAATACATTTGTTCAGCACTTTAAAAATGAATAATATAGTGCAACTGACACATACCAAGTAGTGATTCTGAACTGTGCTGTATGCTGCTGTAATAGGTCTTGCCCGATGATTGCTCTGCATTTTCTGAAAGGGAGAGTCAGCAGATTAAGAAAAGTGCAAGACTCACTCTGTGGGTTAAAATATGATTTGAGCTTAAAATAATGTGTGGTATCTGATGTGAATGGTACACACTGAGAGGAACAGTCGCTTTAGATGACGAACTGCAGTTTTTTCACTTCTGTAAGTTATTTGTGATTATGATTTAAGCACTTCACCTTATAATATCTATAACAGACAGTAGTTACTAAGTACAGTGTTGAATATTTTTATGCTATTTTATTGCTATGCTGTGTATATACTGTATAAGTGATTTGAGAGACATAATAAAAGGCCATTAATGTCTGTTAAGTTTTTAACCTAAAACATTTTAATCTACTCTGTTGTAAGCCAATGTTGTTAATGAGACTGAGAATGAGAATGTGAAGGCTCAGCTCTGAGGATATTCATCAGTCCACACAAAATGTTCCATTACTTTTCCTCTCTTTTCAATGTGTACTTAAAATAATGCAGACTTACTAAATGTGTTAATTAGTAGTAAAAGTGACCTGTGTGTACAGTTTTATTTAAAATATGTAGTATTCAGGACTTAGAAATTAAGTGTAAAATGTATTATTAATGACCATTCACCTGCGTGAAGGCATGGTTGCCATTGGTGTACTAAGGATTGTGATCTAAAGTTCTGAATAATAAGACAATTACATCTCACATTTTATAAAATTGATTAAATCATAACAGAAAAAAATCACTTAATTTCAGATCTCCATACTATTATTGGGTAAATGTATTTTAGACTGATTTCTATTGTTATTGATGCAGTTGATCACTTACAATGCTTAATAACAGTATTTTGAATAAAAATGACAGAATGATATTTGTAGCTAGTTGTGTCTATATATAAGCATGTCTGGAAAAGTTTTAAGAAGATTTTAAGAAAGGTTCCCCTACAGTGAAGTGCATTACAGTATTTAAATTTGTATTATGGGTATCAAGGGAAGAGATACTGTTTCAGTTGGCACTATAGACACCCGTGGAAAACTTCTTCTGAAGAGTACCACAGCCCAACATTTGTGCCTTTAGTTTCCTGAATACTATGATGGGTCTGATTTTGATTCTGTGTTGTATTTAGCTTTTTGTAATTAATGTAGTGCATTGTAAAATACTGCTTGTATATATTATTGTTTTAAAGTGCAATATTGTACATTGAGTGTAGATTTTTTTAACTTTATTTTCTTACTACCAAAGTTACTGATTTAAGTGTCCTTGTACCTTGTACTTATTTGAATATTACCGCTCCATTTAGCACTTGCTAACATATTTTATTCTTGTGTTTTATTATCATTGTCCTTCTGGTGCATGTAATGGGGACATATTATTGCAATCCTATTCTTAATGTTTGTTGACAAGATAACAGAAGTCTCCTCTTTCACACATCAATGGTATGCATTTACTAAAACTCAACATTCCCATATAGCTACTGATATTTCCTGTAGTGTGTGTCAAGTGCTAAACAGGTGTGACTTGTTACTTTAACACTACATTTACAGAAATTCAATAAAACTGTTGGGACAACAATAAACTGTGTGAAAAAATCATGTTCATATTCAACTTGTTTATACATTATTCAATCTATTTTCTAACTGCTTCAGGGTCACGGGGGAGCCCAAGTCTGTCCCAGCAAGCAACAGGCGCAAGGCAGGCTACACCCTAGAGGGGATGCCAGTTCATCACAGAGCACGAACAGACACAAACACATACACACTCACAACAGGGACAATTCTACCAGAAGCCAGTTAACCTACTCGTTTGTCTTTGGACTGTGGGAGGAAATTGGTGTACCCAGAAGAAACCCAAGCAAACATAGGGAGAACATCCAAACTCCATGCAAATCTAGGAATTGAATCCAGGGCCCCAGTGCTGTGAGGCTGCAATGCTAACCACTGTGCCATCGTGCCAGCCTTAACAAGTTTATATTCGAGGTTATAATAATTAGATAAAAGACAGATCTTATCAGTTAACTTGCCAGAAACTTTAATGATCATTATGTAATTTTCCATACATTTCCATTTACAGTGTTTATATATTACAGTATATAGTATAAGTAGATGCGGATGAAAATTAAAGAAGTGCCTCAAAACATTCTAGTACATACTTTAGCTAAAAATCATAATAAATTACAGTTGGCACCTAAACTGATTTTAAACAATTTTGTTCATAGAAGGCTGTTCTGTATAACCTACTAGGATAGCAATGTTCTTTGCAATAAAAAATATATTTTTTAAATTGCAGTGAAATGGTACTATACAGTATAAAATATGCATTTGTTTAAGATATTGTCTACAAAGATTTGAGGTGGTAAATGATAACAATCGGGAAAAATAACCTGTTTGTAAGAATATTATGCCAAATATGTTACATAATTAATGCAAAGTACTTAGAAAATAGAAGTTTATCAAACATTCCATTGACCCTTCAGATTACTCAATGTGTGCAAAAAATCCCCCAAAATTAACCACATTATTTAAACCTTCACCATAAGAATTAAGAAATCTATTAATGTATTAATTAGCAAACCCATTTCAAGAAAAAACACAAAAAGAGATTGTTGGTTGATGCATATTTTCAATTCAGATGCACAACTGAACTTTAAGACACCACTGCCACCTCTTTAGGGGCTTGCATTTTATCAGCCAGAGCAATGCTGTTCCCTGCTGGTGATGACAGCATGCGGAAATATCTGTGTCCTCGGTGGTCAGCCTCTTCAAAAACATAACCTGGTGGGGAATCAAAACTGGCCGGACACACATGCGCTCTCTTTGGAGTGAACTCGGTACGGTACATGGTCCCATCGTCAAATGGGGCGGAGCTCCTCAAGGCCACATTCAGAGGTTTACAGCTCATGGAAGGGTGGATGTCGTGAGGAGTGAAGTGGGCTTTGAAAGTGGTCAAGCTATCGAATTTCCCAGAGGGCTTTGTCATCTCCTCCTGCTTCTTTATCATCTCCTGCTTGCGCACTTCCCATGTTTTGAAGTCTTCCTTCATGGTGGTGCTGCCTTGGAAGGGAGCAGCACTTCTCCTGCCGCGGGAGATGGGTCTGATTGGAACAAATGGCTGTATCTTGTGTTTCACGTAGTCGCAGTGGGACGTGGTGCTCAAATCCATGTGTCCATCTGGGGACACATATTCAGCAGCCTTATGGACCTGGGGCAAGCTGACTGGCCACTGCTGAAAACGATCACGGAATTCAGTGCTGCTGTTGAAGCGAGCATCTGTGACAACTCTGGAGAAATCTGGCTTGCAGCTTTTGGAAATCTCTCCTGGCAAGCCTTTGAAATCTCTCTTATGGATGGTAAGATCCTCAAAAGCCTGACTGCTGGGCTTGTACTCTTCCTTCGGTTTGACAAACTTAGATTCCAGGGGATGAGCGATGTAGGAAATTCTATTACTTGTCAGGCCATCGAAAGGAGCATCGGAGAGCCTGGTCATATTCGGGGGCTTGAAACTTTCTCGAGGAACCAAGCTCTTAGGAGCAAAATCATCTTGGAATGTTGTGGAGTTTGCAAACTTTGAGGAAGAAGGATGATAACTTAAATCTGGTTTGGCAGGCTCTCTCTTGGTTATTTCCCATGGTCGGAAATCATCTTTAGAAGAAAAAAAACAGTTTTCATCATTATATTGTACAGTAATAAGTTGCTCTATGTGAATTTACCTCGTGCGATTTTAAGTATCTGCCTGGAATTTTCGGTGTACCATTTTACTTTGCGCAAACCCCAAGTTCGAATATCCCTTATTTCAGGAAGTGTTGGCATAGCACTTGTCTGCAATTTCTGTCACATGTGTAAAGTGTTCTGAACATATTAGTGTCCATTATTGCATTGGACTTGTGCAAAAAAGTGCTATTGATAGTGATTTCCTAAAGAAAAGTGACGGTTATTAGATCATAAATAAAATGGCTCCTAACATATAAGAAATGATGAAGAGTCCAGATCAAATAAAAAATGACCTTATCCAAAATGATTAGGTCTGTGATGAGTTTAGAAGAAAAAAATAAGTGCTTGATAAGGTGCATGGAGGACTAAATAATAGTGCTGTTGGTCAGTTGTTTGGTCAACATTAATATACAACTCATACAAAAAAGAGAAGTTAGAATGCTATCAGGATGAGTGGAAGAAGTGGAACAATGACGTTTTGTCTCATCAACAACAACAATAATAATAACGTTAGAAGTGGTGGCCATGCTGAGGCTCAATCCAGTTAGTCTCGTAGGTCACTATTTTTAAAGATTGACAAAAGCTGTCAGCTTTAAATAATCACAATGGGATTGTTCTATATCTTCCAAAATAAGGTTTTCTAGTGGTGAACCAGAGCTGGAGACCCCTGCTTTATACACTTTAATTATAGACCTATAGTTTGTCGCGTCTTTTAGCTTTACTCTATTGATTGAAAATGATCCCGCTGCTGCCAAGACGATTCCTGAATAGCGCAGCTTGTGTCTTAGGTGAAAACATTATTTGCACCTTTGTATGTTGGCAGAGTGTCCAGTTTTCCTCCAGTCACATGTGTCCTCTCTCTTGGCCTCGCGAGTGCCAATGCCTGCACCTTGTATGGGTTGTAGTCCATCTTATAAGTGGTGCCAAGATCTATGTGCCCAGAGCTTGGCTTGTATTCTTCCTGCAATCGCCCTGGCCTGCGTGACACTTCGTAAGGAATGTAATCAGCTCTATAAAGAAAAAATAAAGATTAAAAAATCTTGATAACATCACATGAGAGGATTTCCCATACAGAAAAATGTAACTTGCAAATAAAAGCAGACTTTGTCTTTTGTTAAGTTTAGTTGTGCTGTATGTATAGTAAAATGCTATACATGAAAAGATGCAATAGTCTGTAAATGAGCTTGAATAAATGATCAAACAATTATACTTAAATGTTGTAGTCCCATCCATTTTTCCTCGATCAGCCTGGTAATCCTGTTTGGGTTTCATGCTGCTGGGGGGACAGAACCTTCCATACTCAGGGTACTTCTCATTGTATTCAGTGAGCAGGCACAGCTGGTTACTCTTCTCATAGAGGCCAGTGGGCTGATGTGTGCAGCGGTGGCGTCTATTAAAGTGACACACAGAGAGAGGAGGAACAGGGCCGTCGCTTGTTAAAATCACATTTTATTACAAGGCCCATCAAAGAAAATAATTCTATTGAAATGCTCTTTTTGTTTCAAAAAGACCTAGAGGAAAACGGCACTGTGCTGTAGAAGAGATTTTTAGATTTCTATTTATATACTGCAGTATGTTTAAGAGCTGTCTATGTGAAACATTTGCAATATATTAATACTTTGAAATTCTCATGAATCTTGGCTTTAGCTTACCGAACTTTTCACATATTAGGAAAGATCCGTGATGAACAGACAAATGAAAAGCCCTTTTTAGATATTGGTTCTGACTTTATGGACAGCTTTTGAAATATATATCAACACTGTATGTCCAACAAATGTTTAGAGGATAAAAATCAAGTCAATCATTTTTTAATGCAGGATTATTGTATACATGTTGTATAGATATTAGACTTTTTTAAAAATAAATACAAATTTTCCATCAGGTTTGGGTAAGTCACAGTCTTCACTGGACTCTCCCTGTGCTGTAAAGGTTGAAGACTCCAGAGGGCTCCAGTGAGCCCAAATGCTTCTGGGTTATGATTCCAGAGCATAACTCAGAATCATCCAAACACACAAGGTTGCTTTGGGACTCTGGAGTCACAGTATTATAAAGGCTCTGGGCACTTAAGAGTTTGTTTTACAATGCTGTCTTAAATGAAAAATATAGTGATTACTCAGTATTGTAACACAGTAATTGTCTTCAAGATTTACAGTGTGACTCCCTCTGCACTTAATCATTAACGAGGTTACTAACAAACAAATCACTATGCACATAACTGTTTATAGTAGCAACATTAATATACTGTACTTCCAACACCATCAAAAAAAGTTTTCAAGTGTATCTTTACATATTAATATTACCACATCATTATAAATTACATAATTACATAAAGCCAATAAATATGCTTTATTTAATATAAAACTTTTAAAGACATATTTCAAAGTTCTTTACATTATAACAAGGCACACAACAAATAATACAGTAAATTGCACAGAATAAAAAGCTAGTGTATAAAAGTGAGTTTTAAAACAGGATTTGAAAGTACTGGCTGACAGGATTCATTGTCATTCATGTCATTCCATAGCCTAGGAGCAACAGACAGAAAGCACAGTTTCTAGGGTAGGAATCTTGTAATGGCAGCTCGAAAAAGGCCAGAGCCCAGAGAGTGCCAACGATGAGTAGGTGTATAAACAGTTCACTGATGTCATCAGGAGCCAAACTGTGCAGGCCTTTAAAGTCTTTAAGGTGAGTATGAGCACTTTGAAGTGCCAATGAAGATAAATCACAAGATACAGTATATGCCCATGTGTTTAAGTTAAGCAGCTGAGGTCTGAACAGGCTGCAGACGTTATTATGTTTGGATACAGCAGCAAGATGCGCTTTATAAACAATACTTATGTCTGGAGAAGACAATTACCTGTATTATCTTTTCTGCATCAGATTGGGAGAGAATTATGGATACAATTGTTACAAAGAACTAATCCATAAGTTTTCAGTGTACACTTACTTTAGCTAACTAGCACATCCCAGTGGACTACACATTCTCAATATTGTAAGGATATTCAAACAATCTCTTATGGATAGAGATATAAAGGTGTTTTCCAGTAACACCCTATATACAGTAAGTTGATTAGTTAAAATGAACTGTATTACTTATATATGAACATGACATACTATATATAGCCTTTCACAATACATAATCAAAATAATAGCACTTTTCAATTCCAAAAATGATAATCTCTTATTTCCATTCATTGTTAGAAAGGGGCTTATTCCTGGTGTGACATCAACCCATAGCCCATCCCAGAAGCACAGAGCACAAGGCACGATCTTACTCAGGAAAGGACACCCCACAGGCAAACACACAGGGACACAGAACATGCAAACTTCCCACGGAGGGTACCCCAGCTCTACTCAAACCCAGGGCTCAAGGGTTGTGAGGCAGCAGTGCTTACTCCTGTGCCACTGTATTCTCTTATTAATGAGGCGCACAGATTGTCTGTCCAACTAGAGCCTACCTATTGATAATTAATCACAAGATTTGAAGTCCCTTTATAGAAATATATGGAGGTGGCAATAATATTCCCAACATATAGTATATAATATAACATACAGATATTAACAAAAACTACTTGCAAGAGATATCAATATCAAATAATCTAGTTAAATGGTGCAAAAATCTTAGTTGATAACATTGTCAAGAGACAGAGGGTGCATCAGCTTTTGACCCTGACCGTAATAAAAAAAATGTTGGGTTACAATACTCACCAAAAACAAGTTAATCTATTATTGCATCTGATACACAAACACCTCACCTGTACACACACAAACATTTCAAGTTCTCTTCCATTCACATTTCTTTCAGACTGCCTGAATTGCCTGATCTTATACAGAACAGCTCTTAAACAAGAAGTGAATCTAATACATCTGCACACTCAAGTATTTGTTTAAGGACTGAAATATTTGTAGTGCAGTACTGTAGCCACCCCAGCCTCCCTTTTGTATTTTTCACAACAGTGCTATGTTCCTCCTGCTTTTGTTTAATTAACAGTACACAGTACACAGGTCGACTGTATGGTAGATGGCTATTTACAGTCTATTGGTCATCCTAATAGTCTAAGAATTCCTGTACATGGTGCGTTTGGTTACTGTATAATTTTATTATGTTAAATTACTGTATGGACAGATCTATTTTCGAAACAACACACTATATTATGTCTCTTTTAACTCTGTAGCACACTTGTTAAAAGTCATCAAGAAGCAGACAAATATGGGATAGAGACCTCAGTCAGTTTATAATTTTGTAATCTTATCTAGACAACTGGAATTATTATCAGGGGTTATTATTAAAGATTTGAATATTGCTCCACCCTTTAAAAGTTTCAGATCCTATTTGCAATACACGTTACTGCAAAAATAGCAGAGAAGTGATTATTACTCAGAATGTAAGTGTGACTTCTGGATAAGCCAATCACAGAATGAAGCACTTACCCACAGTTACAGATATCACATATGCATTTTCTCTTCATTTTGTCCCCTCGTCCGCTCAGGATTTAACAGCAAGTACAAACTTTTCGCGGAGTTTCTCCTCACACCTCGCACTCAATGCACGGACATGGCAACGCCGCTGTTTCCAGGGAAGCAAAACGTCACTTAACAACCCTGGAGCGTCTTAGCAACGACGTACATCACTTTGCATACGTGAAAGGGTGAAGTTGAAAGGTTAAGCGTGGGGCTGAGACTTCCGGGATAGTAAAACAACGTGAGTTTTGTATTTTGTTGTGTTTCATATAGATTCTTAGTTCATTTAAAGGTCATTTTTAAAAAATGCCTTAGATAACTCCTTTTGAACTTATCTTGAACTATTCGTATATACTATAGATATATGTTGGCATGGGACAAGGTCGTTTATAAAGGATGTGGTTCCAAAGTGTACAAGCCTTTGCCGTTACAACTGTGCCTGTCCACAAGTTAGAAATACACAAGTGAAACACGTGGTGTTGATTAGCACTACAAGGGGAGAAAAAATAAAGGACCAAAGAAAATCAGCTGCTGACTGCAGTGTATTTATATGTAATGCTTGTGAAAATATTTGAAAACGCATTTAATTTCGGGTGTGTGTTAATCTGATCAAATGATAAACAGAATATCTTTGAAATACATTAAATACATAGTAAGAGATGGCCGTGTTTTTGTTCATAAAATGTTCGACGTGTTTAATAGTCTGCCTGAATAGAGCGCCAACAGGAAAACTTACCTGGAAAGCTCCGAGCCTAACTAGTATTAATAAATCACATTGGAACCTTTGGCGATTCTAACTAGACTGTAGATTAAGCACAAAATGTTTTACAGGCTTTGTCGTCAGCGTTCTAAAAACAAGATCTAGAACCTGTCAGCCTGAGCTGTAAATTATTTTAGAGATGTTAACTGCTTAAAGTAAGTTTATCCCCCCCCTTGCATCACTCCAGATTTTGAACTTTATAAACTTTAAAGCACTCTAATAGTCTTAATTAGTCTTTGAAACAGGCAGGTGTCTTTCATTTATATTTATATTTAAACGCAGTTCTTGTTTTAAACTCCTGAGTTATTGTTCTGTGTTTTCCAGGCAATCCGGAATGGGGCAGACCAGTTTAGACAAAATCATTGCACTTCAGAAAAAAGCGGCAAATATCAGGAATATTTGCATTTTAGCACATGTGGATCATGGTGAGCACATTTCATCAAGGCGTTTTCTAATATTACACGTACGAATAGTATTAAATGGTAAATATGATATATTTTTGGTTGGATTTATGAAGAACTGTTTACCAACGTGGAATCAGGTCTCGCCCGTCTTTAACATTACAGGACAATTTTGTGCATCTTTTGTTAGTTGAAGACTATAGCTGTCAATTCAGGGCAATTATTACTTGGTTTTGCAGCAGTCAGAGTTTTATCCTGAGAACAAAAGCTAGCAGCTTGTTGGTGTTGCATGTTTAACAACAGCAGCTGTTATTCATATTGTTTTGCAGGGAAAACAACATTAGCAGATTGCCTGGTTGCCAGCAATGGTATCATCTCTAGTCGGTTAGCAGGAAAGGTGGGTGTTGCTCGCATGTGTCTGTATTCAGGTGTCACACAATACATCTCGATGATTTCCTTTACCACCTTTGTGACAAAGGGATACTTCCAGTATTTAGTTGTACAATGTAGGATTAAGTCTTTTGTTATGCAGAATTAGTGCATTTTGCTCTTTTGCTAATACCAGCATGTGTTTGTTGGATAATTGATTTACACATTAAATTTACAGATTAATCTTCAACTTTAATTTCTTAAATCATAGCTCAGATACTTGGATAGCAGAGAAGATGAACAGATTCGGGGAATTACAATGAAATCCAGCGCAATATCACTGCACTTTTCCAGTGGTAAGTCTCAAGCAAGAGGTCTTTTCAAGTCAAGTCAAGTTCAAGTTTATTGTCATTATACTCATATACAGGTATATAGTATAACGAAATGCTATTTATTTGTATAATAAAAGAAAGACAGAGACAATAAGCAGTGTGCAAAAACAACAAAAGGCAATGTACAAAACAACATAAATGTAACAGGTAATGTGGAAAACAACATCAGATGTGCAAAAACATGCATCAAATCCCTTGTACACAGTCCTTAGACATGACTGTAATCAATACTTACAGTCAGTTAATCCAGTTTCCACCACTTTGATTTAGAAGACTCTTCTCTCTTCCATGTACAAAGTATTTAATCTTTGATCAAAACTGATCTAGTTTGCTCTGTCTTGCTTTCAGATGGAAAAGACTACCTCATCAACCTGATTGATTCTCCCGGTCATGTGGACTTTTCCTCTGAGGTGTCGACAGCAGTCCGGCTGTGTGATGGGGCCATTGTAATTGTGGACGCTGTGGAAGGAGTGTGTCCTCAGGTAGGACGGTTTCTGCTCTTCTCGTTCATTTGCATTGAAAACTGGAGCGCACAGTGTAGCCTTTCTTAAATTCCTCAGAAGGGGTTGTTTTTTTTTCAATTAAAAATATGTGGTGTGGAACTTGATGAAAAGGTTAACAGTGTTTTTTTACACATCAACATGATTGGAGGCATTTTCTTGAAGCACAGTTTAATAATGACTAAACAGCGGTTGAAATGCCATGACAACAGTGAGGTGCGTGGTTTTGTCCTGAAGCTACGATTAGTGAACTTCAAAAGCTAATAATGTGCTGTCTGTCCATTCGAGGCTGATGTTGCCACCATATTCACCATTGTGAAATTAATATTTAGGGAAGGTTCCCTGCCTGAGCTGAATTGTGCATGCATTGTTTTCTTACACAAATGCGGTAACTTAAGATTACCTTTCATTGTTACCTCCCTGAAGTAAATTAGCAACTGCAACAAGATAATTAAACAAGACAGGAAAGCTGCCTACTGGAGCTATGCTGTCTTGTGTGACTTATCTGTTATTCTGTGTGTAGTGAGTGCTGAAATAGTCTAAAGAGTTTTCCTTGCTAATGTCAGATTAGCTGGCTTTCATGGGAGTCGAAACAGAATAAAATATTTATTAAAGGTTGTCTGAACAGATACCTTATAAATTCCAGTGACAAATAAATTACAAAAGAGCAATTACCTTTATCATCATAATAGTTCAGCAGCTGAAACACAGCTGTGTTTATGTTTGTCTGGGTTGCCATTATATAAAAAAGCTATTAGTTTGATATTTGCATGCAAAGGAAAGACATTGATGATAGCATGATTAATTGACTTGTTTGTGTTTATTCTAGACACAAGCCGTGTTACGACAAGCCTGGCTGGAAAACATCCGTCCTGTGTTAGTGATCAATAAAATCGACAGACTGATAACTGAACTGAAACTAACCTCCCAGGAGGCCTATACTCACCTTCAGAAAATGTTGGAACAGGTGAGATGGGTGTTTCCAAGGAACATGACAGAGTGTGCCCATAGCTTCATGGCATTTTGAATGTTTTTGTGTCCTTCAGTAGTTTTTACTATTCAATTAGTATTTTATTAGACGAAGCAGAAAATATTTTGCTCTTCCTTAAATTTCAACTGAAGAAGAGACTTTGACCCTGAAGACATTAAAGAAAGAAGATTTACAAACTTCTAGTGAAGTTGCTTGTTTTCTTTAAATTTGCCCAAATTTATACGCTTCTGAATTATTCTAGTTCACCAACTCTGAGTAAGGATGGATGAAACATCCATCCATTTTGAAAGCGCTTCTTCCAATTCAGATACATGGAGGAACAGGGGTCTATCATTGCAAGCAACAGGCGCAAGGCCCTGTGATGCCAGTCCATCACCGGGCAGACATAGACACAAACAGACACGCACAGACTCAGTCCAGTAGCCAGTTAACCCACCAGTATGTCTTTGTACTGTGGGAGGAAACCAGAGCAACCAGAGAAAACCCACTGACACGGGGAGAACTTAAAAAATGCCACTCAGATAACACGTCAGGAGTTGAACCCAGGGCCGGGATGCTAACAGCGCAGCAATGCTAACCGCTGCTCCATTTCAGACATTTATGCTGCAAGCATGTAGATCGTTAAGACCATTTTTTATCATCAGGTGAATGCAGTGACTGGGGCTCTGTTCACCTCCAAAGTCCTGAAAGAAAGAGCAGAAAAGACGGATGCCCTGGGGCCCTGTGAAAGTGTGAGTGGAGAGCAGGTGTATGACTGGAGCTCTGGCCTGGACGAGTCAGATGACTCCCAACTCTACTTCTCCCCTGACCAGGGCAACGTGGTCTTCGCCAGTGCCGTAGATGGATGGGGCTTCAGGTAAGATGTCCTTCACCTCGGGCCTGCAGGAATGCAGAGCAGTGTCAGCTGGCTTCAGGATGATTAAAAGTGAACCTATTTCAGTTTCTTGCTCTTTGCAAGATTCTCCACTAGGTGGAGCCCAAGACTTTGAATTTCTTTTGTTCGCATTGTAAAATCTGTGACACCGGGGCAGTATTTGGTCTCATGGAAAGAAACATCTGTACATGTGATTTAATATTAAATTATAACAAAGGATCTATTAAAATAAAAAAAACTAATTAAAATTAAACCGTTATTAGTCTATGTCAGAGTGTGGCACAGTGGTGCAGCCACTAGTATTATAGTCTCCCAGCACTTGGGCCCTGGGTTTAATTCCAGACCGGGGGAGCTGTCTGTGTGAGGTTTGTATGTTCTCTCTGTCGATTGTCTGGGATTTTTCCCTGTCTGGGTGCTCTGGTTTCTCCTACTGTCCAAAAACAGACTGGTGGCAATGGGCTTCTGAGAAAAGTGGCCCTGATATAAAAGTGTGCATGTTGGTGTTTGTGTCTGACGGCCCAGTGATGGACTGGTGTCTCATCGAGGGTGTACACTGCCTTGTGCCCATTAGGCTATAGGTCCCCTATGACCCTGGCAGTCTTTGTCAGCTGTTATGAAATTCCTCAAGACAGTGAAGGTTTAAAATTGTGATTTAAAGCCAGGTGATAATGATGTTTCTTGGTTTTGTTCACCTTTTGATGTTTTGGGGAAAATTCAAAAGAAATACTGAAACATTTCAGGGGAAAATAAATGTCCAAACATTCAGCTTGCCTGTTCTTGTCCAATAATTTATTCACCAAAGTTTGGAAATATAAATGTGACTGTACATAAAACAATGTGCTATCTGTGGAGAAATGGATTTTCTAGTTCTTTAATTACACATAGGGGCACATAATTTAAAAGTCTGCAAAAAGAAACCAAACCATAGAAGGAGGTGAGTAAATCGGGAGAGATACACCATTATATCCTGAGAAGAGTTAATCACTCTTTGTTAACTTTGGGCAGTACTGTTGAAAAATAATTCTGGATGAAGCATCTTAGCTCTATATCATGATTTGTTATAATTTTAAAAATGGGCTTTTGAAATAACTTGAAACATTTATACTTATGTAATGTCTGTTTATATATCTTGGTGTAACAGGAGTATTACTGTCAACATAATTGTGATAAGCTGTATCAGTTCTGTAATTATCAGGCTGTGGAAGACAGAGGAGCAGTAAACCACTCTAACAAAGAAAAAAATAAATTATCCCCAGGCAACAGCAACACAAGTTTTAATCCCATGGCACTCACTCCTCATTTTTAGGTTCCAAACCATGGAAAAAAGGCTGCAAAGCCCTTAAAAAAATAATTTGTCTAATGAATCATTTTTTCACTGTTGTCTGTCTTTACTGTAGACTCCTTTTTCCCTGCTCTATGAATTAAAAAGCTTGATAGACAGGTGCATCTGAGATCAGCACGATACACTGCAGGTTTTATGTTTTTGTTTTCCTTTTGAAAGGAAAAGGACAAATCAGTTGAATGACACCTATTTGTCAAGTTAGAAGAACTGTTTTTTTTTAGTTGATGAACATTGAGTTTCATGTTAAAAATATGCCCATATAGTGCTTCCTTTTATTTGGAGTGATGATGGTGTGTTAATGGTTCTCAAGTGCAGACTAATTTGCATTGAGATTACATTTTCTTTTATTTCAGCCCAGCAATAAGTAATTTGCAGTCTACAGCAGGTACTTCAGATCAGGTCAGTGCAGGGCCAGCAGAGGGCTTAATTCTGACTGGCGCTGAAGTGACGTTGCATAATGACCCTTCTAGAAAGAGGCTGGCCAGCAGTGGTCATGCTGTATTATTTCAGGTATTTGCTAGCTATGAAGAGAACAAATAGTCCTTGTTTAAAGGACCCTCTGTCATTGCATTAACTAAAACCCTTTAGCAAATTTGACTATTGGAACAGGGCTGTGGAGTAAAAAGTGACATTTAATGTACCTCAAAAACAGGAAAACAAATGACACAACTTTTACAAGCATTTATCTCTTTGTAGTGCTATTCTTTTTGTCTGTATGAAAGAATGTAAGCCTTCATAGAAAAGTGTGAATGTTTATGGATTTTTTCAGTCAGTTTTGGATATTTCAGACTAATCTCAAAATTGATGAAAAACAACATAAAGCTTCTAATAGTGAGGAGATGTGATATGTGGTGACATAGAGCTAGGAGAAATGAAAAAATGTTTCAGATATGCTGATAGTATTCTTCGGAAAAACTCTGATTACAGCAGATATACCAGTTGTGCTTATTTCAAAACCTTAGAACACTCCAGCTTCCTCAAATATTTTGTGTGATTACTGAAATTCTAAAGCACTGTGCTTTTTTTTGCTGTATCCATGATTTGTTAGCCCACAAAAATAATTGTATTTTATGATCTGCTCTTTATACAGTATTTGTTTCTTTATTGTGTGACTTAATCATGAGAATGACCTTAAACTGTTTGACTGGAAGTTAGAATTTTGAAATTCATGAAAGGAAAAACATTTCCCACCCTTTCTAATGCCTCTTCCTCAGATAATGCCAGTATTTCCTTTAGGATGGTTTTGCTCCAGTGAATAGTTGTCCCTCTGTATACCGCCTTCCTTATAATGCCACCCCAGCGCACCACCGGTATCAGTGCCGCTTGAATGACTTGGTTGAATAACGAAAGAATAATGATATCTATATTCATGGTGAAATGTGAGTACATATTTTGAGCTGTGCACGCCTAAGAAAAGTGTTTTAAAATGCAGCCTTTGCAGCACAGGCTTGGTTACTCCAATATTACATGTACAACTAATTAACTAAACCTGGATCAGAATGGTACAGTAATTGCAGTATAAACTGAGAGGCTTTCAAAATTCAACAAAAGATTTTGGATCCAATACTCATTTGTTGCATTTTTACCCTTTCTCTGTATATATTGAATATAATCTGTTACAGCTGAAATATTGGAATATCTTTCCTTTTCAGTTGTATTGCCCACCTTGTGGGTGAAATGCTTTAATTTATTTTGCAGTATTTTCTTATTGTGTATATTATGTATGGTGCATATATACATACACACCCTTGCACGCGAAGAAGGCTCCACTGCCAAAATGTTGTTTCTCTTTTCAGCATGGAATAAACCTTTATCTGTTCCATTTCATACATACTGTATAGTGCACTATTCAGAAATACTGGGCAGGAAGAGCTGAAAGTTGTTCACTTGTGAGAAATTTCTATTGTTATGTTACTCATCACATTGTTTCTTGAGTCACCCCCAAAACATCCCAGGTTCTCCCTCTTTAATCTTCAGCTTTTCCTAAGCCAGACATTCAGAGCCGTTAGTGTCAGAAGCACTGCCCTTTCTCTCATTGTCTTGCCAAGGGAGGCTCAGAGACACTGTACCTGACAAGGGCAACAGTCCTTGTTCTTGTTCCACAGCTGTGGTTGGACAGTAGATTGACAACGTGCACGCAGAGGCTGAGGTCCGGTTGTTTAAACTCTGAAGTCGTTTGTTCAATGTACGCATGCACAGGACACTTGCACTTGTCTAATGTCACTTTGTATTGGTTTGCAGTGTTCTTTGCTGGCGTGATATATCTCAGTGGTGCTAAGGTGCTTCATTGAGATGCTATATCCCTCTTGTAGGGCTACCTCTAACTGTTAAAGATTAATGTAGGACACGTTCACCTTATTCTTTCAGAGCAGAGACGTTCAGTTTCCATCTGTCACTTTTCCCAACATGGACATTCTCTTATAATGCTGTGCATAGAACCTAATGCCAGAGCATACTGCTTTGTGGTGCTATACTTCAGCACCTTTTACAGGTGCCTTCATTATTCAGAGGTAATAACATTTCTGGCTTAGCATAGTGAACAGTTAATGCCATTGTTTATTTCCAGCATCCAGCAGTTTGCCCAGCTGTACAGTCAGAAAATGGGGATCAAGACTGAAGTGCTGCTCAAAACCCTGTGGGGAGATTTTTACCTCAATGCCAAAGCAAAGAAGATCATGAAGGGAGCGCAGGTAACGCTCACTGACTGGCTTTTTGTCCTCTGTGTCGGTGGGGCAGGAGGATTCACTGCACAGCCCTGATTGCTTTGTGAGCCCTTTAGAGGAATAAGTAAAGAGGACCATCCAAGGAATGAAAATGAGTATCCAAGAAAGAAAACTCCTCTGCTTAAAATTAACTTTTGTGTTTGAATCAAAGAAAATAAACTCAAAATATCATTACGTCTGTGCATGTGTAAGGCAGATGGAGGAAGCCTGCAGCCAAGGCACCAGGGTTATCAACAGTACCGTGGGCTCTTCAACAGCCATCTTTATGTGCAGAGCACTACTTATACCCTGCTGCCTCCTGTCATGACAGTAGAGCACTTCTAGGAATTTCTGGTCCATAGAGAAGAGCACCATGTGCTGGTCCACGAGCATTACTGACAGCTGCAGTCGCGATTTCCTCGAGGTCTTCCATCCCTGTACTGACTAAGCCCAGCCTCACTATAATCTCTTCAAGTGTCAAGGTGGAATAGCCGCTGACATCCTGAGGGGAAGTCATGTATGGGCAGACAAAATTATTGCTTCTCTAAATGTCTCATTAAAAGTCAGTAAGATAAAAAAAAAACATTCGGAGAACCTTAGTCGGGAACAGCAGGTAAAAGGTCTTTATTGGAAAGTGTTCAGAGTTAAATTTATTTTATTTCATTATAGGTCAGACTGATGCAGACTGACATTTAGTGCAGATGACTGCTCTAATATAACATTTGGTCATTTCCAAATATCAGAACTATGCTTTTATTTGGTTTTCCATTTAAAACTGAAAAAAGATGCAAGATTGAAAGGATAATAGTGTTCCAAAACATTTTTCTTTCAACAGATGTACATCAAAACAGATTTAAGTACATAAACATGTAAGATAAATAAAGTTATTGGAAATTAAAGCTGTATAACTTTCCCTTTTGAAAGATATTTGCATTCTCCTGCCCATTTGCTTTTCATTACCAAGTTTCCAGCAGTGCGAACACTCTTCTTAATGGGTGGTCTGAAATTACTGAAGATAAAAATGAATGATGTTTATATACACAACACCATTGTGCATCCAGTTCTGTTTCTAATGGTCTGTTAAGTGCACTGCAGCGGAAATAGCACAGCTAATGGCTACTACATCTTTCACCCCTTTGAGTTCACCTGAGTGATTTTTGAATGGACAGACGATAGTCGCAGTGTGCTGTCAATGCCCCTGTGTTTTGTGGAAGTGTTTAATGTGTCCTCGAGAACATGGTTTTTAAAACTGCTGATAAGACTTTAAATCACCCTTAACTGCCACATACAGCACACATATTGAAACAAAATGAAAAAGTTGGAATGGTGCTGCTGGTTGTCCACCAGGCTCTGTATTTTATTGCTCTGCCTGTCTTACGCTGTGAGAGAGTAGAGACACAGGGTGATGAAGAAGTGTTTTGACAGCCATGATCCTACATTAACCCACCAACCTTTCCAACGGCCATTTATTACATTAATAAATGCAGGAGGAAAGGCTTTGCCTGTGTAACGGAGTCCACTTAGAAACATTAACATCTATCTGTTCAGCAATAGAAGTGGATATTTAAACATAAGCAGAGTGATATTGTGACCCCTTCTAATCAGTAGCTGTGGAGTAGATGATGACTAGCTGGCTTAGATGTTCTTGTCTCTGGAGGCTCCACATTACTAGCATAGCAGTTACACTTCATTCTGTGATTAGATATGAGCTCTTGGGGGCTGTTGCATTCTCTATAAAATCAGACATAATGTGTGTCAAAAGTGCCTTGGCTCACAGGCAGATCATGTTTGCTGGAAAGAAGGCAAAAGAAGTGTTTCAGGTTAATGTAATGGTGGTCCTTTACATGTCTATGCCACAGGAGAGAGACCGTTAGCCTTTGGTTCTTGTGTGCCTTTCATCCGTGTGAAGGAGCCATCTGATATGCCACTTCATTGACGAGCCAACAAGGATCCATGCGTAGTGTGCGTGAAATTCTCAAAGCAATCGATCACTAAATTCGACTCCCGCCAGACTGTCATAGCTTAGATCTGGAAAATTTCCATTTAGGAAATGCATGCTTTGCACACTGCTTCAGCGCCATGCTCAAAAGAAAGACCTTCTGGCTTCCTGTACAGCCAGCTGGACCACATATGAGGAGACAATGTCCAACAAGGCAGCAAGATTTGTGGGAAACAGCAGTGGAAAGTGCCTGGGTATGCCAAACTGAAGACTTGTGAAATTGCCCCCTAAAAAGAATCTCTAAATGGCAGTATGCAAGAGTTGTCTGGTTCTAATCTTCCAAAGCAGTAAACGTACAATGCAGAGGCTTGAGTAACAGACCCCCAGAAATAAATATAATCGGAAAGGTAATTAAAGAATTTCATTTGCTGAGATGCACTTAAGCTTTGTGTGGTATGTGTGAGATATTAATGCTTCTCTTTTTTGTTGTTCAGTCAAAAGGGAAAAAGCCCCTATTTGTTCAACTTGTCCTGGACAACATTTGGAGTTTATATGATGCTGTTGTTACCAGAAGGTATTTTGTGTTTATTTTTTTTTTATTTTTCTGATCTAGAAAAAGACAAGTGCATTTATTGTTGGGAAGAGTAAGGCAATTCTCATCAATTCTTTCTTTATGCTTTGCAGAGACAAAGATAAAATTGACAAGATGGTGAACTCCCTGGGTTTGAAAGTATCTGCGAGAGACTCGAGGCACACTGACCCCAGAGTGCTCCTCAGTGCCATCTGCAGTCAGTGGCTTCCTGTCTCACAGGCTGTGCTCAGTATCCTTTGTCACTAGGCTGAAGACAGCAGGACACTGGGCAAATACTTACAAAGCTAACCTGTCTTCTGAAAGGCATGACTTTTGTTTCACATCTGTCTTTACTTGAAAGGGGGGTATTGGGCGTGGGCGAATAGAGATGTCTTGAAAAGTACTCTGTGTGCGCACAGAGCTGTGAATAATAATTTGACACAGGCTTTTATTCAAGGTTTGCAGAAAACCTAGGAAGGAAAAATGGCACCACCATCTTAGACCACATGACCTACATTTGTAATCCCTGTCCAAAACACAGGGCTCAAGGTGGCTCAGTAAATTACTGTGTGTGATGCATACCTTTACAGAGAGTTTGTGTCAAAGAACACTATCCAGCAGAAATCCTGGCAATATTTCCTTTTCCTTAACCACTGTACCTCCTCCCCTTTGTATGTATCAGAGTGAAATAATTTCATGTTGCAGCATTGGTTGCATAATTGGTTTTGCTCCAGAAGATTGTAAGATTTTTCAGTTTTGCTTGTAATCATGGATTGCTTTGCAGCTCCTCCCAACCAGGCTTAAGTTTTTTAAAACAAATTAGGATTTGATTGCATTTTAAAGAAGATACATGAAAAGGTGTGTTTTCCTCCTTAACACTGTGAAACAGCCATGGTGTGTAACAAGCTCCCCAGTCCTCTAGACATCCCTGCGGAAAGGGTGGAAAAGCTAATGTGTGTTGGAGTGAGAACGTTCAATTCTCTACCTGAGAAAACCCAAGAGCTCAAAAGAGGTGAGTGAATGGTGTAATTAGAAAAAATGGCCTTCATTCCTCACCTTTAATTTCACCTTGCTGTCTAAGATTCATTTATTTGTAGCCTTGGATGCATTCCAGCTGATATTCTTATTGAAAGTAGTTTTTCATTTAAATAAGTTTAAAGCAAGCTAGCTTGGCAGCTTTGCACTCAAGGGATCGACATCGAGGTCTATATTAGTTCAGGTCTTTATTAGTGCTTTATTACAGAGCATGCTCCATGGTTGGGCCATTAAAAAAAAGCTGACAACATCTTGTTTGAGGACTTATTTAGAGAGTATAAGACTTGGCTCAACCCTTATGACTTGCTTCAGGGGATGAGTGTCATGCTCTGTTTTTGCTAAGGTATTTATGTTACCTAAAAAGTGTTACTTAATAAGACCTGGAATAGCTCCCCTCTCTACCAAAATGAAAGGCCATGTTAAAAAATTTAAGTAGGTGGCAGTGGAAAGGGATATTGGCAGCTGCTATATCTTTCCAGCTCCCAGTTCAAAATTCAGACATTTACACAGGATATCAGATCTGCACAAGCTGTTTCAGAAAACAGGACCAGATTGTGCTGGCTCTGTCCTCTGATCCCATTTTCAGCCTATTCTATGGGTTATGAGGTCCCCATTGCCAAATTTGCGGACTGACCTGGGAAGTTCTGCTTTTTGGCTAGACTAAATAATAATGTTTTTTGAATAATGTAGCTGAAAAGATGACTGCAGGTTTCCTTCATTCTCAGTATTATTTTTTTACAGAAAGGTGTCCAGCTAGTAATATTTCAGTCAAGAAAGCCTATGTTCATATAATAGAATCCTATCCTTTCAGCTGGCTGAAACATGTTTTTAATTGAATAAATCTGTAGTTGAATAAAGCTGTGAATTAAGATGTGAGATCCTCTACATTTAAATGACTAACTAAATCAATTATTTAAAGTAATCATTCAGGCACGTTTTGTCGGAATTCATTAAATAAAAACTTTGTGGGTATTTCAAATGAATCAGACTAAGAATATTGTGTATTGTGTGTCCAAGAAGTGTTTCACTCACCTTGCTCACATATTATTATTCCAGATTTTCTGGAAGTCTAAAAGTTGTGAAAAAATGGTTAGAAGTAGGAACACCTGGTACTCATATTGCCTATCTTTATAACAGAGTAACTGAATCTGTCCACAAAATGTGGATGGCACACACTAACAAAAATGAAAACAAAATGTTTCATTTGTAATTTATGCCTTAAATTCTGCATTTCGTCTTGATTTGGTTTTCCTTTAGTCATTATCTAGCCATTTTCCTGCTTTTGTAGTTCTTTATATAGACCTAAATGTTTTCTAAACCTACAATGTTATCACAGGCAATTCTCCATTTACACAGCAGATGTGTTCCTGAACAATACTGCAGAACTCACTACAGAAGGTGTAAATTAAGAACTAACTTTTCATTAGAAAGCTTTTCAATAGGGAGAACGCATTCTTGATCCAATCCCAAGTAGAGAGTTGAAATGCCAAATTAAAACAATTACATTTATTCAAGTAACATATATCATTTTGCTTAAAGTTATTTTTAAACTAAATGTCTGCTGATATTTAGCATTATTATGTAAATGTGAGAGCAGGACTGTAGTTTGTGGTGGCTGCTGAATGGTGTGGTGAATGCACAAGTCATGTGAATCTGGGCAGCACAGCTATCTTTGGTTATTTTGCTGCCAGTGAGCCTTTGAAATGCAACATAAAGTCTAAACATAACAAATCAGTTTTTCCTTAAGTTTTTAACTAATTATTAGTTTTGTTTATTGAATGTTCAGTTTCCTGTGACTGGCGGTGCCCGCATGTGGTCAAGTGAGGACTAGTAGTAACTAGTAAGAAATGGTATACTGTATGTTCTAGAGGGGCATTAAACCAAAAGCATGCATGTCAATTGAGAACTGACTGTACGTCTGTTTTACTTTTGCTTTGTTAGCATTCCTGGAGTGTAAGAGCGAGGGCGACACGCCAGTTATTGTGTTTGTCTCCAAGATGTTTGCTGTTGACACAAAGGGATTGCCACAAAACAAGAAGAGGTTAGTAAGAAAGGTGTTTCTTGCCCTCTCCGCTTTCAGGCCACTGTTTTCTTCCTGACATGTAGATGTTTTAATATATTCTTGAATGTTCAATTTTAAAGCTGCCTGATTTGTGTGCTAACCCATGAGCCAGTGGCAGAGTGCGGATTGAGCCCTAACAGTGCAAGCTAATCCAGCTGGGATTCCCCGGCTGCTGGTGCACTGCTTGCAGAGTGTGGGGGATTGTGTGGGCTGCTCTTGAGAATGGTTACAAACGAGAGCAGGCCATTCAGACCATCCTGGCTTGGTAGTTTGTAGCTTATTGATCCAAGGATCACATCCAGTTGTGTCTTCAAAGAGGCCGGGGTTCCAGACTTACCCAACTCTTTGGGTAGAAAATTGCGTCCTGTTTGCAGTTTCAAATACATCTCCATTAAGTTTTCACTTGTGTCCACTGGCTTGTGCTTCACTGGGTCTTCTGTCAGGTATTGTATTCAGATGGAGCAAAATGGTGAAAGTTTGTGTCCATGTTACACACACCACCGTATTAAGACCTATTTTCTAGAACTGAAGAAGCAGAGATGTGTTTTGAGGCTGTTGAAGTTTGTGAGGGGTTGGTTGAAGCTGAGGTTGAAGCTGCTGAGCCCCTGTTCTCCTTGGAAATGGACTTGTTAAGCTCTGCCTGCCACACAACCCGGTCATTACTTTCTCCTATCTTTTTGGTCAGAGATCCATGTGCTAATAATTGTAGTAATTAATATAGTTAGTATTATAGTTATGTAGCTGTTGAAATTGAAGTTAAATAAGATAAACTATGCCTCGTCCTACAGAATACTTCACCAGGCTAGTCTGTATGGCAGTGTGGCAAGGAGGAGCTGGCTATTAAAAATAAACTATCCGTCTCAAAGTCTGCATAGAGCTTGCGACAAAGCACCTCAGTGATCATGCAAGATGTGGCAGTACTCTTTGCCATCAGATGAGATGAAATCGGAAATATCTGGTCTAAATACCATGTTATTGTTTGTTGCAAACCCAGCACATCACAATCTCCCAGCCAACAACATCCCTACAGTCAAACATGGTGGCAGCAAAATCATGCTGTTGGGATCCCTTTCCTCAGGAAGGAATGGAAAGCTTGTGAGGATTGAAGGATAAATGGACGGGGTGAAGTGTGAGCAAATACTAGAGTCAAATCAGTTTCACACTAAAGACTTAAAAGTAGGACAAGAAATCGCCTTTTGGAAGGACAATGACTCAAAGCTCAAGGCCACTGGAGATGAAGAATGAGAAAGTGAATGTCCTTGAGTGGCTCAGTCAAAGTCCTGGCCTGAATCCCATTGAGAACCTGTAAAAAAACAGGTGAGCGTTCAGATTTAAATAAAATATTAACTTAAAAAAATATATGCATCATTTTGTAAATTCACAAAATGGGACACTGGTCTGAACACTTCTGCGAGGCACCGTATGTTAGTTGTCTGTGGAACTTTTACATGGATTTAGGTACAGATGTAGAAGTTAGTATTTTGTCAGAAACAGTGATGCAGTGATGACAAAGTTACCACTTCATCTTAAAAGTGGATCTGTGCTGCGGCCTGGTCACTACAGGAATGGGAGACCTTCAGAGACAGCGAGGTTGCTGCTGTAAATGGTATTGTAGACCAGTAGGTGTCGCTCCTCACTTAGGACCAGACTTTCCTCCCCAATGACCCAGTATGGCAACTGGGGACACAGTTGTAGGAAGTGTCATCCTTCAGATGATACGTTAAAGTCCTAACTTCTTGATCTCTAAAGATCACATGGTACTGTTTGGAAGAGAAAGGAAGTTAACTCAGGTGTTTTAGCTACGTTCCAGTGCTTGCTCAGGCTTGCCTGTGTGCTGTTAATATAGCTGGCGAAATGCCTTCTCCCTGTTTCCACTTGATCTGCTGTGCAGTGCCTCTACTGGTGTAATGGAGGCTGCACTTTAGAGGTGAGTGAAGTGGATACCCTCCTATTTGGAAAGCAATTTGAATTCCTTTGGGATGGAGAGCACTATACAAATGCAACCATCAATCCATTTTCTAACCACGTTATCTGATAGTCGGCTGCGGGGAATCCAGAGACTGTCCCGGCAAGCAATGGACACAAGGCAGGATACCCCCTGTACAGAACACCAGTCCATTGTAGGGCACACACAGACAGAAACACAGACACAAACACACTTGTTTTTAGACTGTTGAAGGAAACATAAAACCTAAAGGAAACCCTCATGAGCACAGGGAGAACATACAAACGCCACACAGACAGAAAACGAGGAACTGATCCCAGGACTGCAGTGCTGCAAAGGCAACAATGATAACCACTGTGCCACCATGCGTCCCACAAATGCAATCGCATATAAAATACATTTTGTGCAGTAAGAAAATAAAACATTCCCAAATACAAGAGATCCCTGCTCATACAGTGGCTCCTGTTTTTTCTCTTATTTGTTCCAGCTATGCGTGGGCCACAGTGGAAAACTTTTGTTAAAATTTTAGATCACATGTCTATCAACAAAGCACACAAGCACTCTCGCCTTCATCAGTGTTAACGCTGCTGTTTTATGACTGGAATTCAGGTATTCAGACACTAGATGGAGCACTCTACATAAGTAGGTGACCTGTAATCCAGAATAGACGTGTGTTGGTGTGTTATTGGTAAGGAAAAGTAGTGGTTTGACAACTGTCAGAGTTGCACTGCATTCTTTCCCAAGTGCATAAAGAATATGTGACTGTTTTTTCTTGTGTGCCTTTGCTGTGCTTCTTAATCTATAAATTCCTCTGTATCTGCATAAAGTAATGTGTGTTTTTTATAATTGAAGTGGAAACGTACACTTTAAACATTTTAGATCCATTTGTCTCCCGAATATCATCCTCCGTTCTTTTGGGAAAAAAAAAGCTCAGGAGCTTTGCCATGATGAAAAAAAAAACATCTTAAATAATGGCTTCAAAATACTTTGCTGTTCAAATCAGATTAAAAGCTGAATGTGTTTTGCATGAAACAAGTAGGCCTTGGGCAGCATGGTGGTGCAGTGGTTAGCATTGTTTCTTCACAGCACTGACGCTCTGGGTTCAATTCCTGGGGTGCTGTCTGTGTGGAGTTTGCATGTTCTCCCTGTGTTCCTCGGGGTGCTCTGGTTTCCTTCCACCGTCCAAAGACATACTGGTAGGTTAAGTGGCTTCCGTACAGTTTGGCCCTGCTGTGAGTGTGTGTTAGCCTGTGTCAGTGTGTTCGCCTGCAATGGACAGGCGTCCCGTCCAGGGTGACCTCTCCCATGATGGACTCAGGGCCACTGTGACCCTGAATTAGATAAGCAGTTATTGAAAGTGATTTATTGTGATCACAGTTCAACAATGTTTGAAAAGAGAAATATATCTACACCTGTCCTTCTCTAGAGGAAGATCTTGAGTGGATCATTTAAATAAGGGTGTGTAGAAAAGTCTCCACACCCTTATTGAAATTTAAGCTTTTGTTAATGTAAAGGCTGAAATCAAGACAAATCATGGCTTTTTTCACCTTTAATAAGATCTTGTAATCATCAGTATCAAACCAAATGGATCATTCTTAGGAAAAATGGTTAAAATTATTTGACTCGCATGCACTCTATATTGCACTGGCTCTCGTTGAAAGTTGGAGGACATTGAAGGTTTCTTTCTCAGGTATAAGGCACTAAATAATTATTTGAAGGTCTTATCTTGTGAAAAGAATCCTGTGCTTCATTTGAGATCTGCTGATTCAGACCTTCTGACTCAGGCAAAGACCAGGCTCCCCACGTTCAGCAAAAGAGCCTCTCATGTGCAGCCCCACATCATATCCCTCAGAGATTCTGCAATTTTTTAAAAACAATTTCTTCAAGACTACTCTTTTGTCTAATGCTTTTAATTTGTCATTTAGTTTTACTCTCAAGTTTACTGTGTCTATGTGCCTGGCTTTTTTTCTCTTTTGCCTTACTTCTGTTACACGTTTTATAAGTGCGCTGTTGTGTACTGCTTTGTGTTTCCTGAAAAGCGCTTGTAAATAAAATGGTATTATTAAACATATAGCCCTTTGTTCTATACATTTTGTTTTTTTTTCAGCCTTTTCCATTTCTACATGAATAGAAACATAAGAAAGGCTTGAGGAACTGTAGGGTACAGGTGTTTCTCTCAACAGCACTGAACAGCCTTTTTTTGAAGGAAGTATAATACAGTTTCACATATCATGTACTGCCTTTTAGCCAGATAAATCTCATCATGTCAGCATCTTTGTTGTTAGTTGTTCAGTGCTGTGCGGCTTGTGCTGAAACACGCTAATCTGATTAAGAAGTAAAATGTGATTTCTTACTTGAAAGGGTGGGGTAAGACTACAGTACTTTTATTATTGGAAGCATATGACAGCAGGAAGCCTAGATGACAGTCTGCTGTAATTATTGTTTTCTGCATTGTTTTAATTCGTTGGCCTGTGCTGCATGTGTTGATAACAATAGAGTCCGTGATTTTTTTCTGTGTACTGTGGTTCCGAGGGTGTTTGGGGATAGCGCCTAAAGCTAATTAAAATATTTTTTCTCTTGTTAAATCTGTAAGAGGTTGCAGGTTTGCATTCCTTCACTTTAATGTAATGTAGTGCATTCATTAATCTAAATCATTTATTTAATGATTGCTGGACCTTTAGGTGGCGCTCTTCTCTCTCAACAAGAGTACCAGAAAAGCTATATAGGAGTTTTTCTAATTAAGCAGACATGTCAGTTGAGAATAAGTCTTACTTTACTGAGGGCCAGCAGACCTTTTTATACAGCAGGGTGTAGGGGAGGTTTGAGTGAAGTACTATTCACATCCCTTCTTAGAAGGTTTCCATTCCCTTATGTTTAGGCTTTGCTCTGTGGTCTCCTGCCTCTATATACTGTATTTTGAATCATGCCTGACAGGTAGCTGACGTTTTCTTTGACCTGAGATGATCTGTTCTGATTCCACCTCAGCTCTCATTAGTGAAACCCGCAAAAATTCCCCGACAGCCACTTCCATCTCATGCAGTCCAGCTGTAATTTCCAGTCTTTAGTGGGAGAGGAGAAGTTTGGTGGTCACAAGCATATTAGGGTGTGGTGGTCAGCTGTGGTGAAAGATTTTGAGGTTTTCCGTTCTGTTGAGCTCATACCTGCTTGCCACATTGCCTGGCTTGTGTGTCCCACTTTCAGTGTGGTGAAAAAGTAAGTCAGATTTTATAGTATTACAGTGCCTTGCGAAAGTATTCGGCCCCCTTGAACTTTTCAACCTTTTGCCACATTTCAGGCTTCAAACATAAAGATATAAATTTTTTATTTTATGTGAAGAATCACCAACAAGTGGGACACAATTGTGAAGTGGAACGAAATCTATTGGATTTTTGAAACTTTTTTAACTAATAAAAAAATGAAAAGTGGGGTGTGCAAAATTATTCGGCCCCTTTACTTTCAGTGCAGCAAACTCACTCCAGAAGTTCAGCGAGGATCTCTGAATGATCCAATGTTGTCCTAAATGACTGATGGTGATAAATAGAATCCACCTGTGTGTAATCAAGTCTCTGTATAAATGCACCTGCTCTGTGATAGTCTCAAGGTTCTGTTGAAACCGCAGAGAGCATCATGAAGACCAAGGAACACACCAGGCAGGTCCGTAATACTGTTGTGGAGAAGTTTAAAGCCGGATTTGGATACAAAAAGATTTCCCAAGCTTCAAACATCCCAAGGAGCACTGTGCAAGCGATCATCTTGAAATGGAAGGAGTATCAGACCACTGCAAATCTACCAAGACCTGGCCGTCCCTCTAAACTTTCAGCTCAGACAAGGAGACTGATCAGAGATGCAGCCAAGAGGCCCATGATCACTCTGGATGAACTGCAGAGAACTACAGCTGAGGTGGGAGAGTCTGTCCATAGGACAACAATCAGTCTTACACTGCACAAATCTGGCCTTTATGGAAGAGGGGCAAGAAGAAAGCCATTTCTCAAAGATATCCATAAAAAGTCTCGTCTAAAGTTTGCCACAAGCCACCTGGGAGACACCCCAAATATGTGGAAGAAGGTGCTCTGGTCAGATGAAACCAAAATCGAACTTTTTGGCCACAATGCAAAACGATATGTTTGGCGTAAAAGCAACACAGCTCATCACCCTCAACACACCATCCCCACTGTCAAACATGGTGGTGGCAGCATCATGGTTTGGGCCTGCTTTTCTTCAGCAGGGACAGGGAAGATGGTTAAAATTGAGGGGAAGATGGATGCAGCCAAATACAGGACCATTCTGGATGAAAACCTGTTGGAGTCTGCAAAAGACCTGAAACTGGGACGGAGATTTATCTTCCAACAAGACAATGATCCCAAACATACAGCAAAATCTACAAAGGAATGGTTCACAAATAAATGTATCCAGGTGTTTGAATGGCCAAGTCAAAGTCCAGACCTACATAAATCCAATCGAGAATCTGTGGAAAGAGCTGAAAACTGCTGTTCACAAACGCTCTCCATCCAACCTCACTGAGCTCGAGCTGTTTTGCAAGGAAGAATGGGCAAGAATTTCAGTCTCTCGATGTGCAAAACTGATAGAGACATACCCCAAGCGACTTGCAGCTGTAATCGCAGCAAAAGGTGGCTCTACAAAGTATTAACGCAAGGGGGCCGAATAATTTTGCACGCCCCACTTTTCATTTTTTTATTAGTTAAAAAAGTTTCAAAAATCCAATAGATTTCGTTCCACTTCACAATTGTGTCCCACTTGTTGGTGATTCTTCACATAAAATAAAAAATTTATATCTTTATGTTTGAAGCCTGAAATGTGGCAAAAGGTTGAAAAGTTCAAGGGGGCCGAATACTTTCGCAAGGCACTGTACATATTTGACCTTCACCTAGTCCTCACCTAGTCCTAATAATAGATCAAATTTACCTCATTTAATAAATAACACACACAAATTATGCTTTTTAATTAAAAAAAACACCCAGTTCAAAAAAAGTCACCAAGTTCTGTAGCTTGGATGATGGCTAGCACCTCTTTCATGAGGCCGAGCCGTGCAAGGCCTGGATCCAATTGGGATTTAGAGCCTCAGACTCAGAGTTTATTGGCACTTTTCCGTGATGTTCTCTTCAGTCCTGTTTCTAAGTGGAGCAGCAATATTTTGATAAAGTAGCTAGTAGAAACAGGAGCGATATGGTTAAGAAACAAATGAAAACAAATGATTTTCATTTGGCAGTAAGCTAGCCAGAACAGTTTTGCACTAAATTCTGCCAGATCAACCAAATCACTTTGTTTTGGCCTAAATGCCAAATACTGAGTTCCAGCTTTGACACTTACAGCAGTATACACATCCATGAGAACAGTAATCCCAGCTACTGCATACATTATTTTTCAAGGGATTTTTGTTTTCTCTGGACTGTAGAAATATAGTTTCTATTTTTGTTACTTCTATTGGCAGTTTTTTCTCATTCCACTCGTGATTTATATGGGGAGGATGGTTTTCGACGGCGTGCTGCACTCTGTGCTAACCCTTCACTCCTCACACAGAGGTGTAAACAGACTTATATGCACGGCAAAACACCTTTCACAAGGCGAGAGGTACGAAACGTTATTAAAAATGTACCTGCAAAGTTGTATTAACCGCTCCAAAAATGTGATATTTTATTAGCCCGTAAAAATTTTACGGGCATTTTAATCCACAAAGCATGTTTGCGAGGAAAACGTAGTCCATGTAACCTCCATTTTGACTTATTTAAAGACTTAATGAAGCACAAGTGAAAGGCACAATATGCAAAAAAAGATGTAAGTTCATGAAGCCATGTTATTATAATGAAGTCATAATAGGATATATAGCACAGTTGTCTTATCCTTAGTCTAAAGGTGAACAGTATACAGTACCTAAATGCTTTTGGTTTAATTCAATTTTTGCCTGATCTTGGTCAAGGGCAAGGAGGCTCATGGGCTGTGAAATTGTAGTGGTCTGACTTAGAGGTGTGGTGGTACAGCTAGAGGGGAGAATAAGAAAACTGGAAAAAGAAAAGCTTTGATGTGACTAAGAAGTAAAGGGGAAATGAATGAACAACAGATATGGTACATGCTGCCTGCCTAAAAAACTTATGTTGCTAATCGTATCTGCAATTTTCTGTGCCCATTGAATTACCTGTTTTCCCTCACAGCTCACATGTCCACACCTCTTTAACTCACCTCTGTTGTTGTTCCTTTTCTCTTCAACATACACATGAAAAGGCAAAAAAGATGAAAAAGATGTCTTCTGGGAAATTGGTGTCTACCTAACACAATTTCACCTTGCTGTCAGAAAATGCTTATAATTGTACAAAGTTAAAAAGAATTGCCTTAAATGATAGCTGGGACAACACAGACATCCTGAATTCAAAGAAAATAGCAAAGTCCTCATTAAGACTTCTAGGTGGTAATGTTTGTAAATAATACATCTAAACAGTGACTCACAATCTTGCCCCAATTCCTTAGAGTCAGATGTACAGTAGATATCCTGTTGTTATTGAAGTATACAATGCAGATGGTGGAAGGTGTTGGCACCTGGACCTGAATACAGTAATCTGTAACAATACTCGCTATTCAATAGGTTTAGTGACATAGCTTGTTGAGCTTTGAGTGTTTGTCAATGATACCCTTTCTAAATTGTATTGAACATTCCTGCAGGAGGAAGTTCTCATGATCTTAACTCATTTAATATACAAGGTTCCAATTCTAATAACTGTTTGGTTTTTTGGAACTTTACCTGTCCTCTCTGCCTCTGTTTCAAGGTTAACTTTCAATTCACTGCCGTTTGATAATTAACAAAACAAAAAATTGTGTCGTTTTAAAAGCTCAAAGTGTAAACAGAACAAGAGACAGCATTGATATAATAAAGAGGAACAACATGAATTGTTAATTGTTGTTTTTGTAGGAGAGTGCATTTTAATTAGATATTTAATAAACAGGCAAAGGTTAAAAATAGATATGAGGTCTTAACATGTAAAAATCAGATCTTATTTCTTTGTTTACCATAATAGAATCTGAATGAATGCCAAACACATGGTTTTCAGATGCTTTCACATTGTCTATCAGAACTTTCTCAACACCTACAGTATAAAGTTTAATTTTTCATTCAATCTTTTAGTAAAATGCTACCTGCTATAAAAAATTAACTATTATACAGAGCCAAGTTTGGGTTTCGTCTTATAGATTAGACTGTAGATGGCTGAGTGTGGTTGTCATAGCAATCATCTATGTAGGTCATGTTTTGGATATATATATATTGATACTGTTTTAGTTGAAGACCAACTGTATTGCTCAGTGACTCTCAAATACTAAAAATAACAGAGGGCCTGGTAGGATAATTTTCTTAATTCTGATTGGCTAGTGATGACATGCTGTAGTAATAAGGAACGGAAAATTTCAAACCATGCTTCTTTCTTCCTCCTATCTTAAAAGGCCTTTCTCCGAAAAATGGATGCATAACTTTTCCTTCATTATATATCACTATATTAACACGCAGTCTATTCACTGTCCATTGTGTGCTTGGGAATGTTGTACCTTAGCAATTATTATGACTCTGTGTTCTGTGTATGTAATCTCCAGTACCATAATTAAACATATAGAATTGACTCTTAAAATATTCAGTGGATGAGTTAGTGTATTGAATGACAAAGTGACTGAGGACTTCAGGCAAACTACAGCAGTGTTCGCAAGCCCAACAAGGCTGACAGTGTGACTGCCAAAAATGACATTGTTTTGCAGATCTTTTCAGTAGATATAAGAGTAGTCTGCTAATAAGAGGGGGTTATTCGACTTGTTTTCTAGTTTAGTCAGCTGAGTGAATCCAAAATTGTGTCTAGCCGTTTCTTAAACATGACCAGAGTTTGAGCCACAACCACCTGACTGGGAAGCCTGTTTCAGACACTTCCCACTCTTTCAGTAAAGAAGTGTCTCCTGTTCTCTGTCCTAAATTACTTCCCATTAAGTTCCTAGTAGTGACCCAGTGTTCTTGATATCTTTGGAGACCTCCATGTCTTCCACATAATATTTGTGAAAGGGAAAAAATTACTACCCATTTCCCAGTATTGGCACTTATCTCATAGCTGTACAGCATTTTTGATGCTTGCTCTAAACCCCTACCTCTGCCAATTTCTATATATTATGCATGTTCATACTGTAAGTAATTGGATTAGAAAAAAAAACTCTTCACTAAAAAGGATGTAAAGAACTGATCAGTGTTAAATATAGAGTAAAACACATTTCTCATTTCTCATGTCAAGCTAATGAACAATGAATAAATAAACCTTATACAACTATGAGAGCGTGTTAGGTTAGGAGAGTTAACTTTAAAAGATGTCCTTTTACATGCTGAATGCTTGATCTGGTATTGTCCAGAATGCATATTAACAATACAATCTCTATTTTCTGCAAGAACCTCCATGGACCTCCTATAAAAGTTAAATGGAAAGTATTTGCAAAGCAGCATTTTTTGCACAGTAAAATCTGATGAAGTGAGTTTTACCGACAGCTTTAGTATCAATTTATCTTTTTTTCCACTAAATGTTTTAAACTAGTTTGTGGTTTTTAAAGCCATGCTTTTAGATTTGGAAACCATTACCTCATAACTACTGTGGTGACTGTCATAAAATGGAGTAATTGCATTTCCATTATTGTGAATAAGTGTCGTGTTGATAGAAACCTCGAGTGATGTGGTTATTAATAGGAAAATAATACTTCGTTATATTTTAATTAATGCACAAGGAAATAAAAATGTATTGAAATATGTTAAACAGGTATCCAGTCAAGAAGCTATGTGGACACACAGATTTCCTTAGTAATTTGTCAAGACTTTATGGGGAAAATTATTTTTAGTAAGTTATACTGCTATGTAAGAATTTGGTAAACTTAGATTAAGTGTCCGATTTTTAATGTAATCACATATGAAGAAATACATAATTTCCTGTGGAGTTAATAACTTTAAATACAGGGCTATTGGGCTATATGGGCTGTTCATGACTTCCTCTGTTTTCATGAATGAAACATGAACAGCCACTTATTGTAAAATGTTACTGAATATTTAAAGATTTCTGGCTAGCATCGTTTGGCACTTTAGTTCAAAGTTGGTTTGTATTTATTTCAGATCATGTTTTTTTTTGCAGTGTACTGCTGGCATTCTACAGTAATATTTGCTTAATTCTAAATCACAATTTCATAAAGTAATACTTTTAATAGAATTCTATACTTTTATGTTCATTTCTGCTTTTTATGCATTTTAAGGTATGTTTTTTATTCAATTTAATTTTTAAAATCAGATTTTCTCTTTGCAGTGGGCACTTTATCTTGCACTATTAGCTTTTGTGTGGGCTCATCTGGGACATGGCAGAGATTTGCAGTACTTTTTAAATAAGTGTTTTTCCAACTATATGTTTTTTAAGCTATATATTCTTTGTTGAAGAGGAATGTGTGCTGAATAGTTCTGTCTCACAGAACAATGGAAAATATTATTTTATAAATAGTGGAACACTAACGTTGAGGTACCTTGGTCATGTAAGTGTGAACACAGTTCATTTTGGAAACATGAATAGGGGCTTTCATTAACTTAAGAAATGTGGACTGAGAAATATCATATGTGAAACAAATCACACATCTATTAGTTTTAGATTTTAATATAAAATGTTTGTAATGTGTGCGTGCTGTGCAAAGTACATACCTGTATTGTTTGACCGCTTGAATATTTCTGGAAGCAGGTGACAGAGTTAAAGTATTAGTATTAGCTTCCTGTAAAAAGAGACCCTTAGCAAATCTGTTTAGTGGTGTTATACTTAGTGATATGCTGTGTAGTTGGTAAGTAGCATGACGTGTCATGTAAGTTCACTGCTCTTTACTAACACAGCTTGTGTGTATCAAAGCCATTTCTCTGCTATATATTGAAATTTGCTGGTGATCTGACAGATGGTGTAAGTTGTTTCTTTTTTTACAATTAGCTTATGAAAAGGGTCTTGGAAAATTTAGAAGAAAATTGCTAGCGACATTTTTATCGTTTTTCATATTAGATTTCAATTTAATAGAAATGCAGGAACATTTTTTTTCCTTAATGGGGCATATACTGCCAGTGAGATTTTACACATATCACATGCCTTTTATTTTCAGTTCTGTTAGTTTCCCAGATCTGGAAATGAGATATGTGTGATCTCAATGGCAGTCCTCATGCTTGGACTTTAGAATAATGCAGCCTTAACAAAAGGCTTATTTTGTGGTCTAGTATTTGTCTGCCATTTTCATATACTGTAATATTGTTTACAAGGGCGTCTTTGGCAACAGTAGTAGCTGATTTTTAAAGTCTTAAACACTTAAACACTTAGCAGGGGTTTCACAGACTCCACTTAGCATTAATCTTGGAATGTTACAATGCCTATAGAAAGTCTTCACACCCTTTCCAAAGTAATACATTTTTTGACCTAACAGCCTGAGATCAAGACGCATTAAATCAGAAAGTTTATGCATTTACGTTCATTTGTGCATTGTAACACACAACCTCAACTTTTTGTTGTTTAATAACTCCACTGTTAGTTGGACTCTGTGCTTCCTTGCAGAAGGTTTTCTGCATTCTGGTTTCCATCTATATTTTGCTCCATCCAGTTTTGCTTCGGTCCTGACCAGTGCCCCAGTCCCTGCTGCAGAGTAACGCCCCATATATGCTGCCATACATGCTGCCTCCACCATGCTTTACATTAGATATGTTGTTCTGTGGCTGATGGGCTGTATTGGGTTTTTGCCAGACATAACTTTTGCATTTAGGCCACAAAGCTCTTTCCTGGTTTCATCAGACCACAGAATCTTTTTCAACTTGACTTCAGAATCTCCATAGTGTTGTTTTGCACACCTCAAATGAGACTCAGCGTAGGTTTTTTTTAACAATGCATTTCTTCTTGACATCCTCCCATATTGCCCATACTACAAGTCTTCAAAAGTGCCATTAGATTCCTGGTGGCCTCTCCGATATGTCTCCTCCTTGTCTCGTCATCCATTTTGGAGAGACGCATGATCTAGGCAAGGTCTTCATGGTGCCATATGCCTTCCATTTTTAATGGTGGTCTTGTCTGTGTTCCAAGGGATACTTAACTTTGTAATCTTTTTATATCCATCTCCTGCTCTGTGTCCTTCCACTACTTTATCCCAGAGATTTTGATAGCGTCTTGTTGCCCATAATTGACTCTTTACTTTGAGATGCACCACCCAGAAGAGGGTACCTATAAGAACAGCAGATCTAATTCTGAAACCATCATGATCACTACAGTTGAACACAGGTGGAGGCTAAATAGCTTGTTGTGTGATTTGGAAGTCAGTGCTAATTTCTAGTTGCTTTTACTAATGGCTGTGTTCACTTATGCAACCTATTTTTATATGTTTTAATTTGTAATTTCTTTTCAGAATGGTTGTGTGTTAGAGAGAGAGAGTCTTTATTATCCCTGGAGGGGCAAATTGTTTTAAAGCAGCAGTGTTGGTGTACAGATGGACAGAAGAAAAAAACACAACTGGAACAACAATATACATACATATTTGCATAGAAAGTCAAGTGTTAAGTAATGATTTGGCGACAGGTATGAATGAGAACTTAAATCTGTTGATTTTGGAGTTGGGGAGTTGGTATCTGCGTTCTGATGGGAGTAACTGGAAATTATTAAACAAGGGGTGTGAAGGATCGTCACAGATCATCAAAACACGTGTATGATAGATGGTGGAGAGAGCTAGAAGATCAGCACAATTAGTGTATAAAAAAGCTAAAATAGATTCTGATTTAATGCGTCTTGATTTCACGCTGTTAGGCCACAAAATGTATTATGTTGGAAAGGGTGCATAGACTTTCTATAGGCATTGTATTTCAGGCATCTTGGACTGTCTAGTGTTATTTCAGGCAAACAAGTCTTGGGACCAGGCTGATTTGTTCAGTGAAAACCCACTTTATAGTATTGGTGATTGATTTCCACTAGGTTCTGTTCCATGGTTTGGGTACAATATAGCAGGAGGGCACTACTCCAATCTTTCAGGTTGGAACTTTGGATAGGTATAAAAGGTGTTTCATTAGTACAGTGAAGACCTCAACGAGTTGCATTAGCTAGTTAGGAGCTCAGAGTGAATTAAATCCTCCAGGTCTGGAGCTGGTCACACCACCGCTATAGTGTGGCGTTGTGCTTCCTGTTAATAACAAGATCCATTTTGATGCACAGAAGGCTGTCCCTTGAGCACTGCAGCATACAGCAAGCTGTGAAAAGTCTAGATGAACATTTGTAGGCTTTTCTCCCTTCTAATTAGGTGCAATCTCTGTTTTCTTGGACCACGCTGCTGTCGTGTGCCAACGCATCCATGTGGCCCAGCTTCAGAGCTGAATCACATTTTGACTGTTCCTTTGAAACTACTTATCCATTTATGCAGTACATGATAGCCACGCTTCTGAGTAAAAGCTGTTGACACCTAACTGGCAAATGTGTTGTAGCAAGGTAGAAGAAGGCCAATACAGAGTTTTCTCTTTTAAGGCTGTGATATTAAAGCAGTAATGATTGTTTTCATGTCTTTGCTTTTATCAAGACTGAATCACTTCATGCTTCGGCATTGTAGCAGTTGTGTGATTATTTAAAAATTTCCTTGAAGTTAGCACAAATTAGCAAATGTATGATCTGGTTTTCCTGACAGCTGAGGTGGCTGATATTAAACAGAAACTGGCTGGAAATCTTGGTCGAGTTTCATTCTTTAAAATTCACAGTAGTTGTAGCTTTTATCTTGCGCCTGTACACTTTTTCTTTGGGGGGGAGTCAATTGCAAAAGCAGAATGTTGCTTTGATGTAACATAAAAGATCAAGACTGGTTTGGCTTGAAATAAAAAGGAGGGATTTATTTCTGGTTAGTATTTTAAGTGCTTATATGTGGCCATATTTTAAAATGCAGGCTTAAAATGTGTCAGTTTTTAAATACATCAGAACTTAGTGTTCCTTAAAATATTTGATTCCTTAATGTGTTTTTCTAGAGTTACATCATTGATGAATTATTAGATGTCCATGTGTCTCTTTATGCATTTGACCGTGAAGCCACAGGAAGATTTAACCAAGATACAACAAATACATTGCTACCTTGGAATTGGTCCAAAGAAGAGAAACCAAGGTAGCTCATTTTCAGACTTTCTTCCAAGGCATGTCCTATGCAGACAGTCTAAAAGAATTGAATCTTTTTAGTTTGGAACAGAGGAGGCAAAATTAATCCTGGCTAAAGCTGAACTCTGGGCTTGTCTCCTCTGGCCTCCCAAAAGTTTCTACTTAATTGAGGTGGAGAAGCAAATTCTTACTTCTTTGCTTCATCTGGTAAACGGTGAGGCTGTCACGCATCTAACAATTGACTGCACTTCAGTGGTGGATGTACATCGTGTTTTGGGAAAAGGTACCGTGGATATAAAAAGTCTGCACACCCTTACTGAAATTGCAGGTTTTTGTGATGTAAAGCTAGAAATCAAGATAAGTCAGACTTTTTTCCATCTTTAACGTGACTTTGCAACCAACAAAAGTCAAGAGAAAAACAAATAAATAATTATTAGGAAAAATAATCTAATTTAAAAAACCTAAAACACGCTGGTTGCAAAAGTGTTCACACCCCACCCCCAACTAATACTTTGTGGAAGCACCTTTTGCATTTATTACAGCAGTAAGTCTTTGTGAATATGTCTCTATCAACTGGCACACCTGGACACCTGGCTCAAGGAAGCTCAAAGTTCAAGCTCCTTCAAATTGCTAGGGGATCTCCTGTCCACAGCCCTCTTATGGTCATCCACAGGTTTTCTATGAGATTGAGGTCTGGGCTCTGACTGAGCCATTACCAGACTTTGATCTTTTTTTTCTGAAGCCATTCCTGGGTTGACTTGAATGTGTGCTATGGGTCGTTATCATGTTGGAAGGTGAAATCTTCAGCTTTCTGACAGATGCCAGCAGGTTTTGTGCCAAAATCTTGATATTTGGAGCTAGTCATTATCCCATCTACCTTGACTAGAGCCCCTGTCCCAGCTGAAGAGAAGCAGCCTCAAAGCATGATGCTGCCACCACCATGCTTCACAGTAGGTATGGTGTTCTGTGAATGATGAGGTGTGTTGTCTGCGCCAAACATAGCTTTTAGAATTAAGGCCAAAAAGTTCAACCTTTGTCTCATCAGACCATAAGACATTTTCCCCACATGGTTTGCGGTGATTGAATGTATTTTTTTTTGCTAAATTTAGACGGGCTTGGATGTTCTTTTTTGTGAGAAATGGCTTCCATCTTGCCACCCTACCCCATAGCCCAGACATGTGCAGAATATGGGAGATTGTTGTCACATGCAAGGAGTGACCAGTACCTGCTAGTAATTCCTGCAGTTTATTTAATGTTGCTGTAGGCCTCTTGGTAGCCTCCCTGATAAGTTTTCTTACTCCTTGTCCTGTCATCAACTTTGGAGGGTCGTTCTGATCTTGGCAATGTCCCTGTGGTGCCACATTTTCCCCACTTGTTAATGATAATCTTCACGGTGCTCCACGGTACAGTACATCCAATGCCTTTGATATTCTTTTATACCCCTCTCCTGATCGGTGCCTTTCAACAATAAGATCACATAGATGTTTTGTCAGCTCCTTGCGGACCATGGCTATCCCAGTAGGATGCAACTATGAAAGTTTCAAGGAAATCCTACAGGAACAGCTGATTTGTATTTGGGGTTAATCAGAATCACTTTCATTGATGGCAGGTGTATGCTACTTACCTTTGGACATGATTTTAACTGTGATTTTCCTAATAATGATGTATTTGTTTTCACTGGAATTTTGTTGGTTTCAAGGTCACATTAAAGATGGAAAAATGTCTGACATGATTTATCTTGATTTCTGGCTTTACATCACAAAAACCTGCAATTTCAATAAGTGTGTGTAGACTTTTTATATCCCCTGTATAGCATATAAATGCAAGGAATTATTATATTATGGAAAAACCTGCTCAGCATTGTTTTTTAAACTGATATCCTGGCTTCATTTAAGATACTCTAAACTCGCAGAGTAAATCTGAATCTTGCGCACAACATGTTTTTGTTTTTTTAAGAAAATGCGATCGCTGAACCACTTTGTGGGTGGGTTTTCAGAAAAATACACAGGACAGCCAATAGATCTGTGAGAAGAGGGCAGGGCTGTATGTGGCTGTTCCTCGGAAAGCTGATGACTTCAAGAAACAAACTTCCCGTTTTGCTCTCTGAGGTGATAGCCATTGCCCTGTAATTGAGGGAAATGTCTGCTTCTTAACTGAGTCTGGAGCTGCCAGCACTGTGTTGTGGAGGGCCTAGAGAGATATGCAGCAGAGTGAAACTGAACTCACACCTCAGCCTACGCAGTGCCACACAGCTGCTGTAATTTTCAGGGCATTGGAGGATAACCCTTCTTCGACTCTGAATCTATTTTTTGGAGTGTTGTTTGAAGACATCACCTGATATCAGCAGAACTGATCCAAATGTGGGTAACTACTCCTGCCATCCCTTTGCTCACTCTGGTGTCCCGTTTTATTTTCAATCTGTTTGTCTTCCACAAGCAAGACAAATTAAGTCTGCAGCTTAATGGGTTTCTAGTTCATGTTTCTATTAATGTTTCTGGCAAATGCACTCATTAAGTGACATGCCATTAAGTGACCTGTCTTTCCATTTTTCTGTGAGGGGCCTCTCAGCACTGACCGCAATCAGTTCACTTGTCAGATTTATCTAAGATATGTAATTTTCATGCATAGATCATTGCTGGAGAGATTATATTTTCCAGACCATTATGTGCTCAGTGTGGATTTGCCCTGCTTGTATTTCTGACTGCTCCCATCCTGAGTGGAAAAGAGCTAACAGAAACAATAAGGAAATATTAAAATGTCACCTCACCTTTGGACCTGATCTGTTATTTTTTCTCCACCATCAGTGTTTGTTTTTTCAGTGCATAGCAAAATCAAGCACTCATTTTCTATTTTTATCTAAAAATAAGCATTGCCAAAACTGTGCTGTTGGAATTCCCAGGCCATTGACTCAAGAGGAAATAGCTCTGCGGAGGGAGCAGGCCAGGCGGAGACATGCAGAGAGACTCGCGGGCTCTCAGGAGCCAGACAGCCCAGAGCAGCCAGAGACGGGGTCTGGGTCTGTGCCTGATGCAGCAGCGTCCTGTGGGGAGAGCACCAAAGGCAAGTCTCTTCTCTTCACAGCAGACACAGGAATCGACGCTCCTGCAAATGCTGATGACATGCAATGTGCTTAAACCAATGCCAAGCAAATTATCATCATCTTATATTTCAGTCTCTCACCATGTGCGTTATAAAAATGTGTCAAGGTACTTTCACAGCTTAAGCAACGATTTCCAAAGCTATTGCTCTTGGGTTTAATAATCTAAAAAATAGTCTTGAGTTATCTTTTTCTTTAAAGTTTAAATTTGACAGTGCTGAGTTTCATAATGAAGATGTTCATTCCAGAGGTTAGACATCTGTAATAGGAAAGCTTCCAGTGAAGGTTAGTGTATTAGAATTAGAATTGGACCCATCACAGGACGATTCCCTCTCACTGATCACATTGTACAACATGCCAGAATCGTGAAGATGCCCTTTACTGGCTGTCATCTCAGTGCTTGGCAAGGGCATCCCCATCTGTTGTAAGTGCTATTCCTAAAGTTATCATCTTGTCATGCGTTCCGATTGCTGCCTGAACCATTGAGAAATCTGCCAGCACTATGAATTAAAGCTGTTTCGCACTCTTTATCTGTAATCTTTTGCTCCCTTTCATGTTTGATTTCTTTTGTGGAACCTTTGTAGCGTTTTTCACAATCACTGTTTGAAAATAGAACAAAAACGTTTCTCTGTACACATATACCTTCACCCTTGCCCACTTAGAGCAAGTTCATCCTTTGCTATAAGTGTGGTAAGTCTCTTGTCATGGATACAGAGGTAGTATATCCAAGATATATTATAATATACTCTTCAACAGTGTAGTGAAAACTTACCAAAATCTGTGTGTTGAATTTTCTTTCCCAGGAGTGGACATGCTTTCTGGTCAGATGGAGACCATGGCCCTGAAAGCTAACAGGCCAGAGGAGGAGAACAAGGAGCACTTTATTGCCTTTGCCAGGGTGTACAGTGGGGTGGTGCGGAGAGGCCAGAGGGTGTTTGTTTTGGGTCCCAAATACGATCCGGCTGAAGCTTCACACAAGGTAAGGTTCAAAGCCAGCCCTGTGAGGCAACCATATCCACAAATCTTTACTGGCTACATTACCGCCTGCTGTTTTGCTCCTAGTGAGAAAACAACACAGTGAAGTTATTTTAAATGTTGTGGTTGAGATGTTTATTTCACCTTTTTTGATAAAGGTCTGTAAACAGTGCTACTTGTTTTGTCTTCTTAAACCAGAGTGCTTTTTATTCAGCTTTGAGCACTACATTAGTCTGGAAGTTTGGAACCGGCTGTTTCTTATACATTTAGCCCTGTCCACTGGATGGCTAGGTTGTTGTTTTTATGCATTTTAATCTTTTATCTGGGCTGGCGATTCCTATTGTGTATCAATTATTGTAAGTCAATTTGCATGTTGACAACAGCTAACACCGAGTACATCACAGCACCATGTCAGGTTTTCATTGGTTGGCTGGAATTACCTCACATAAACCCACTGCTGCCTCGGGCATGTCTCGAAAGATGAAGAATGCCCCGCAGTCCTTCAGGGAATGGCTCAGATGATATCAAGAAGGTACTAGAAACCAAACGAGCATGACGGGCCAAGTGGCCTCCCTTCATCTGTTACTGAATTATGTTGTAATGTGAAAAGGGAGATTTTCTTGGTGACCCTTAAATACAATTCAGGACTTAAGGAGGAATTTTTTGTACAATGTCACAAAAAGGGTGTTTGTCCGATTTTTTTTAATAATGTTTTCCTTTTCAGTGACGAATTATAAAGACAGAAGTATATGAAAATAAAACATTATATAAATAGATTTTTCTGTGTGTGTGGCACTGAAATAACTTTACACAACCCCTTACTTAGCTTAATAGCAATTCTGAAAACTGTTTGAAAGCTGCTTCAAACTTCCTAGACCTGTATTCCCAACCTGCTGGTGCCTCAGAGGACTGGAAATCAAAGACTGCTCCTGAATTACCTCCATCAGTAATTTCCACAGCTCTGAAACAAGGCAACAGAGCTACCGCAGGCAGCTGCTGACACAGTAGTGTTGTTCTACCAGGGGTTCAATTGTTTTATTGCATCACACAAGCATGATGAGCTGGGCTACTTTATAACCAGCCCCTCTGGGTCATTTTATAAAATATTTTTGAAGTAAAAATAAAAGATACTTTGAAATGTCCATTTGCATGCAGGGGAGGTATGATGAGCATATTTTTGTCTTTTTTAGTGATTCTTCCCTGTCAGGTACTGCAGCTTTGGAGCTGAACACCAAATAGACAGTATAGAATAGACAGTTACGGTGCTGTACTTGTGTTTTCTGTTCGTTTCCGTAACCCCACTTGACCTCGTGCAGGGCTGAGGCACTGATGCATGTAATGAAAATGATGCCATTATCCGTGTGTGTGTTCCACAGGAAACTGATATGCCGAACATCATTTAGAGAAGCGTATGGGCCGAGATGGGCGCGGACTCGCGGCCTGCTTGCACATGTTCCACCACATCAAAGATTCCTACACCAGAAAGCAAACAGAAAGGATAGTTGTGGCATTAGAAAGACTAAACTGCCTTTAAACCTACGTTCACACATTCCCCTAGCACTCAGTGATTTCTTTCTTAAGTTCTCCATTCATTTACAGATGGTGGTCCTCCTTGGTTCCTCGGAATTTGTCTCCCATATTCATGTTTTTTTTTTCCTTTTTTCCCTTATTCAACCCTTTGCCTCACCTTCCTGTTCTTTCTCCTACATACCTGAAGAGTCTCCGCAGCCACAATATTGTGTTTGTTCTTGTCAGCTCGGAATTAACCTCTGCTTGTTCCTTTGTAGCCCCCATACTGCCACGGGCTGTCACTGGCTCAAATCCCCCTGCTACTTCAGGCTGCATTACGATTTAGTGTTTTTTGGAAGAGCCTCAGATTAACAAACACCACGTGACTCTGATTTTCCTTTGATTTTCTGTCAGTCATATTTTCAGAAAGTAATGGTTTGCTGCTTTATGATGTGCCAGCACAGCCAGCTCCTATAGTGTGCTTAGCGTAGGAAACACAAATATGTGGGTTTAACTCATAAACTTTCTTATTCCTATTCTTCTGAAGTCCACATTCGTTTTCAAACCTTTTTGGAATTTCCAGTGTTAACTGTAGTTATTCTGCGATAATGTGACCACTAAGAGCATGTAGGCTCAACTGCCTTTAATGTTTTTTTAGGAAGAAAAATATTAATTCCAAAGGGCGATAATTGAAATGCAACATTTAAAAATTGGTTTCAAGAATTTAAAGCCTGGATGATTGGGAATTTTTAATATTCGAATAAATAACCAATAAATAATTCTGAAAATGTCTCCACTTTGTGCCGCCACAGCAGATTTTGCTTACAAAATATAAATTATTAAAGCAACAAACTATCAGAAACAAACTTCTTTCAATTATTTTGGGTCAACAAATTAAAATGTCCTATTAAATCGATAAAAAAGTAAAAAAAATTGGTAGATTAGATCTTGTTAGATCCCTCTTTCTCTGTGTAGTAAATTATATTGTGTATTCTATGCTACTAATAATAATGTATTATTAATATTATAATATTTTGAAATACTCTGATGAGAGTTTTAGATACCACCTTTAGATATGTCTGTGACTGGCAAAGGGAAGGGTCCATAAATGGTTGTGCTACCGATCCCAACACAAGGGTCCAGCACTTTTTTCTCTGGAGGTTCTTAATATTTGACTAGTGCGTATGTACTGTATTGGAATAGCCAGCATGTTTTCTATGATTTTCTTTAGCACAGTAAATATTTTTGACTATTCAAAGCAGTTTCAAACCTAAATCTCTGGGCTTTTGCGCCCAAAGAGCTGTGACTGCTGATTTGTTTTTCCTGATGACCAATTGTACCATCTGCCTTTTCTCATCTTTGTGCAATAAACCAAGCTGGACATGACACCTTTTGTAAGGTGATCCTCCAGGACAACTGCATTGGAATTCCTGTCAATTTCTGTCTGTAGGACCACAGTGCTGTTCTAAAAGGAGAATTATTTTTCTTTACTGCACAAAAGAAAATGTCCTTAACAATCAGAAGACTAGATGTTTATTTTTGTTTTTGGTTGCAGTGTTGCTGATTATTGTCTATTGTTACTGTTGTTTTTTTTTCTATCTGTCAGCTGCCGGAAGGCTGTTCTGCTGCAGATGATCTCCCATCAGTACCTCACTTGGCTTGTTGCACACTGGAGAATCTCTACCTGCTGATGGGGAGAGAACTAGAGGAGCTGGAAGAGGTGCCCTCAGGCAATGTGCTCGGTATGTTCATGCTCAAGTATTTTTCTGCTTATTTTATGATACTGTGCCAAAGGCTTTGAAGGCATTTCTCTCTGAAGTTCAAAGAAAAATCTATATGTCTGTATCGGTCTGTAGAGCATCCCAGTCATTGCAATCATATTTCTACTTGGCCGTACAAGAAGTTGGAAGCTGGTTTTATCATTACTGAAAACCAAATCACTCGTTTGCGATCAAAGTGTTGGAGAAAATTAACCATTGTCAATTAGAAGAAGTGAGTAACACTTCATTTTACATGCTGAGCAACGTCCACCTAAAAGCAAATCAACATCTGCAAGTGTAAGACATGCACCTTCGCACAAAGAGGTGATGGTTTCTATTTTGTTGAGGAATCGTGATTAGTTAATAAGGGTAGTTGTTCTACGATAATGATTGTTCTCTGCAATTATAAAACTTTTTCATATGTGCTTTTCCCACAGTGTATGTTTCTATTTATTGAGCCTCAAAGCTTAGAAATTCACTCTGGATATTGGGCTGCATCCCTATTTTTCATACCATTGATGATCTCATTTGTGAGGATGATCTCAGCACTCATTTTTAAATGACACTCCCTTCCCTTCAGTGTTATCACGTATTACAGGTATTTTGCACACCGGAATGGTTTCCAAAAGTTTAACAAATGGATGATGTGAAAAACTGCCTACACAAACTCCTTAACTCCTTTACGATATTCATTTTCCTGGGCTGACTTGAGAAAGCTCAATGAAGATTAATTGCCTGGTTTATCTGTACCAGTACAGATCGTATTAATCAGGATCCTCCTAAAATTAATGGCAGCTGGCGTTATCTGAAGTTGTCATAACAAAAAAACGTGTCCTCTGAAATATGTGTAGGAATTTCCTGATACTGTTTCCAGCGTGGGGCAGAAGGAATTAGCGTGAATTTGTTTTTCATCCCGGAGGTTTCCAAAGTGCTTTCCATGTGGAAATCTCTCCATTTACCGCTGACCTGTAGTCCCCCACCTGGATGATGTGCAGCAGCCATTTTGGACAGCAGATCGGGCAGAGAGTTAGAAATCGCTTTACTGTCTGAATTAATAGAAAACTTTAGGGAGGCCAGATTGTATAAGCCCAGGGACTAATTTAGTAAGGACACCAGGGCTAACATTCCTGTTCTTACGAACACTTCCATGGTATCTTTAATGACCGTGCAGTCAGGACCTTACTTTAGTATCTCACCACCAACTACAGCACAGTCTCCTCGGTAGGCATACTAGGGAACTGGTTTGGATATATTGGTCAAAGGGAAGAGCTCCACCCACCAGCATGCAGAAACAACCTGGTTTTCCTTAAAAGCCTCCCATCCCAGTACTGACCAGGCCCAGCCCTGCCGAAGGCACACTACAGTGTTGCAAAGGTACAGTCAAGAAAATGTGTTTTCTGTATTGCCTTTGTCACTGGATTGTAGAAGTAATGTGAAATGTTATCATGGCTACAGGTAGAAGAATTGAGATTATCATTATCGGGCACTAACTCTCGAGCTCCCTTATTTATTAATAATGCACTTTGAAAATAATGTCATTGCTGCTTACCGCAATCAGACACAAAACAACTACAGACTGCACTCAAGTTCATTTGCTATCGTTTAATGTTGTTGGCGTTGTCATTGGAGTATTGCAGATAGAGAAAGGTTTTTTTCCAGGAAAATCTCAAATGGTTATCAGATTCAAAGAAAATGTAAAAAAAAGTAATAATCTTGGCAAAACTTCTGTTTTTGTTTTTTCCTGTTGTGCTTCTGTGTGCCTTTTTTTATCTTAAATGTTTGTGTACATGGTCATCATCATCTCCAGTTTTTATCAATCCGCTGCTGGATGAAGGACTCCTCTGGAATTTTCCAGAGATCATCCATCTCATTCCTGTTGGCCTAGTGACTTCATTTGGCTATCTTGCAGGAGCTCTTCCTTGTGGTTGTTTTTAGGATTGGTTCCAGCTCCTTGGTGCAGTGATAATCTATACTTCTGGCTGTGTATCCAGCCCCTAACCTATATGTACACCTGTGCATTTGGTTGTGGTCTAAATGATTAACTATTTTTTTTTTGCCTTTCCATGATTGTTTTGAGTCATATTCACACGTCACATGTTGTTTATATAGCTTTAATTTTTTATTTTTATATAGATAAATCTCTAATGTAGGAATACTATTTCCCTTACTCATTGGTTTATAAGATTATAGTTAATGGTAAATGGAGGTCTGTGCCTGACTAGACAATGAATACAGCCGTTAGAACACTCCAGGTTCTGTATTTGATTGTTTTTCAAGGGCAGTGATGTGCTTCGTAAAATAATCAGCTATTATGCCGCATAGAAAAGACAGGATTCAGCAAGTTGTATCAATGCAGTTGCTTATAAGTTCAGTAATTATTTGATCTTATTTTAGAATGTGTGTTAAAATTAAAAACACAAACAGTCTGTGCTGCTTTATGTTCAGATTTCCTTAGGTTAAAAGAATGTCAGGATTAATAACATTTGCATGAAGTATAAAAAATAAGAATGTGCACTAATGTGGTGTATTTTACCTGAACAAAGTAACATCGTGGGCACTTCAGTAATCTCATCTGCACTTAGTTCCCGGTCTACCACGGGAGGCAATGAAGTACAATGGCAATTAGGAAACAGTCCAGCTGTGGGCTAATCACAGCAAGGAGCAGCTTAGCTTGTCACTGAGAAAAAAGTTCTCAATCTGTGTGTGATGTGGTCTGTAAATTACACAGACCACACGATGAGCGAAGGCCTGTGCATGACAGAGCAGGGCAGATCCTCCTCAGCACTGGGTCGCAGATTGAAAGCAGACGCACGCCACCCCTTGTGCAGCAATCACCACATCACACAGACAAAGGCAACACATTTGTGCCATTATCGATATGCTTGCTGTTTCCTGCCAGCTGGAACTGTGGCTACATGAGAAAAAAAAACAGAACAGTTGCTTCAACTTTCTCTTCATTTGAAATTTTGCACGATTTTGGTATATTTATTAGCTGGCAGGGACCTTGGTCTCTTTTTGCACTGAGCACGTGTTTCTTAAAGACAAAGGGAGAAAAAGACATCCTGAGTTCTTCTAGGGGGAGGTATTCCACATGGGCCCAGTTATTCTCAGTTTGGTAGTGATTCAGACTCCCAAAGATAGCCCAAATTATGTTCTTTCGTGATCAAAGTGATTTTTTTTCTAATTTTGTTGGCAGAATTTGACCGTTCATATTTTATTGAGTGAAATTATTTGGGAAATAAGGACAGATGGGCATCTAAAGCCCAGAAGAAGAAGAAAAACATCCTGTTTCTAAACTAACCCTACTGTAGCTCCTGAAATGTCTAACCAAACACTGCCTATGTAGTTTTCTGCTTTTAAACTGGTGAGTTAAGTAAGTCTAATAAATGTGATATATTTAAGTTTGAAGGTGAAACCTTTAATATTTCCCAGAAAGATGTAACTCATACCTCATGGAAATACCACGGAAGTGTCTTTTACCTCACCATTAGAGATTCAGTATTGTCTAGAATATTTATAAGACAATCTGTTATCAGTAGGAAAATAAGATTGGATTCATTCTAACAGGGGAAAGTATGATTTCACTGTTCACATTCTTTTTAATAAAGCAAATACATTTCTTTCTGAGCGTTAACTTTCATATGAGGTTTTTTGGAGACTGACTGAGTAACAAGTCAAATTGTGGAATTGTGTTCTTCAGTTTACTCAGATATAAAAAGTAGAACTGTTTTTGGATTTTTTAAAAAGGTTGGTGTATATTCCATTAATTTATGGAATGTTGTAAATGAAATGGAGTTTCTTATGCCAACTTTTTGACTGATTATTTGATGTGCTGTAAAGTAGAGCACAACATTTCCATGGTTGTGTCTTCATTGTATTTATGTTTGTTTGCTTGAGTTCACATTTAATCAAAATTCCATATTTTTGTGAGCATTTTACGCAAGATATGGAAGATACAGAGCACTGTCTTATATCAGCCTGTGATCACTCTCAGCCTTTATCCACAGGTGTTGGGTGTGTCTGACTGGTGTCCACTCTCAGCACTATGCCTGTATGAGCAGGTGCAAAGTACATGTGACCTGTGTCCACTCTCAACATGCATGCACAGATATTCAGGTTATCTGACCTGTGTCCACTCCCAGAGCGAACTCAGCCTGTATCCACAGAAGTTAAGTGTATCTTATCTGTGTCCACAGATATCCAGTTTATCTGACCTGTGTCCTCTCAGCCTATATCCACAGGTGTTTAGTGTATCTGATCTGTGTCCACCATTCCACCATCTGGCCTGTGATGACTCTGAGAGCTGCACAGCCTGTTCAGTTGTATAGGAACTGTTGTGGAGTTGCCTACTTTTGAAGAGAAAATTTTTTCTGCCCAATACACTTGCAATGGTACCTTACCCCTTTTATTTTGCACTGTACAGAAAAGTAGAAGTCAATTATTTGTAATCTTCAGGATAATGTGATTTTTCTCTCTTTGTTCAGCTGCAAAATTCACCTAATTAAATTTCATTGACATGAACAAAAAACCTAATGTATTTTCCTCTCAGACTCTTCATCATTTCCATAATTTGTTTATTTTTTGTTAACATTATGCTTCACAAGGCTCCTTGACACAGAGAAACTATCCTGTCACATGCCACCTCCTTCCTGCTGTTTCACTCATTCAGGTTCAGAGGGATCAGACTGAGGCAGGTACCCACAGGTGTTTCCAGGTTTTAGGTCTCTAGTATGATATAATCATTCTTCTTCCATTTAATTTGTGGTTTGTGAAAACATTCCATTTCACTTTCCATTTCACACACAGGACTGGGCTGTGTGAACCTCTTCATGTTTATGGTCCATTTAGACCTTTGAACCAAAGTACAACAATGCACAGCTGACCAGAGTTTCAGTCTAGGTGGTTTTAGTGTGTGATTACACTGTGTAACTCACCTGCACTCTCAGGAGCGCTCAAGGACCTGGCACTGTAGTTCAGCGGGTTTGATGCTTCACTTAGCTGTGTGGCTCGAGTAAGTGGTCAGAGTCTTGTGTCTGATCGCTCAGATGAGTCTCTTGAAAAGTGCAAATGTCACCTTTTACACCTTATTTGTTTTCATTCGTGTATTTTTTATGACTTATAATTAATCTCTGAATTTGTATGTTTCAGAAAGGAAGAGTCACCGTGTGAAGTTTAGTTTAAAGAACTTTGTTTTATTTTTCAGTAGGGTGTCATTGAAATATGAAAAACTCAGTGTCATGATGCCCAGTTAATAGTCTTCTTTTCTCCCACTAGTCATTAGCTAACTAGTTAGAACATACTGTAGGAAAGGATCAGTCCATCTAGCTCATTTTGCTGCTAATAGCTAAGTGATTTTCTTATCCAGCCATGGGAGAGGATAGTGCTGGTTATGATACTATTCAGAGCTGTGCCTAATTTCTTACTGCTCATAACTGTTTTGCTGAAACCTTGAGGAAAATTATTGCCCTTTGCATTGGGGCTGTAGTCCTAGACAAGTGTCTTCAAATATTAACTATGTTGGCTTTCCGCATACCAAGAGAGTGCTGTAATATAGGTCTGCTGTAATGTGCTTGGAGAGCATGCGTGCAGTGGGTTATCCATTAATAACCCTCTATCATCTTAAGGCTGATCTGCCTTTCTACAGCCCAGTTTAATTTGTATTCATGATAACTCTGGCCTATTAAAGTATGAAGCCTGGCTAAGCCTTTTACAGACTACTTTGTGGTGTACCATCACCACCAAAATGCTGAGTCTCATGTATATAAAAGAGAGCTTTCATTATTAATTCCTACTGCAGTTTTTTTTATAACTGCATTCAGAAGCAATGATTTCCGTTTCTAAAGCAATTCATCTTGCAGCTTCAAAGGCTGCAGGAGTGCTTTGTTCCCGACCATACAAAGAAATTAATTGTACATTATCCAGTATGTTAAAGAAGCTTTGCCTTAACCTTAATAAAATTAATACCACATGGATTATATATTAATCAAAGCTGTCAATCTCTCATAGTGTTAGAAAATGTGTTAATGGAAAGCAATACATTAGTCTGATATAAAACTGTGAAAATGAAAAATCTCCATCACATTCTTGGTCATGTGCATCCATGTGCTGTATTATTTTGTATATTGACCTTCTTAAAACAGTGATAGGTTTAGGCTAAAGTTTATGCTGTTGTGAAGAAGCAGTACAGTGGGAATGTGGAAATGATTTTAGAAACTACATTAGACACATGGTCATGATGTGGCCTCGGTTAAGCTGATTTTGATCTTAGAGTGCTGAGTATTCAGCTGTAAATCTAGGAGTGCGCTGTGCGCCTTTGATTAACATCTTATGTTAATGGTTGCCTCATTTATTAGGATTAAGCAGTTCCGATTGAAAAGTAAAAGTAAAAAGCTTTTGATACAGTACATCACCTAAATGTTTAATAAAGGTTTTGTTCTCTTCTACTCCAGATTTAATTATGGCAACAGTAGGCTGCTAAAATTGTAGGTGTATTTATCTCACACACATGTTGTTATCGTATCAACATTAAAATTCCTTAAGATGTTTCGTTGAGTGGAAAATTCAGCGTATTGTGCTTTGATCAAATTGTTTCCTCGGTCTGTAATTGGTACCACTGCAGGACTTCTGAATACACAAGAAGAAGAGTTTGACTCGTTTGATCAGTCCTGGAGTTGAAACCTTGCCATCTTCACCCTGCGGTCCATGTGGGTCCTAATGCCCCAGTATAGTGACAGGGACACTATACTGTAAACAGGTGCCGTCCTTCGGATGAGATGTAAAACCGAGGTCCTGACTCTCTGTGGTCATTAAAAATCCCAGGGCGTTTCTCGTAAAGAGTAGGGGTGTAACCCCGGCGTCCTGGCCAAAATTTCCCATTGGGCCTTACCAATCAAGGCCTCCTAATAATCCCCTTCTATGAATTGGCTAGATTACTCTGCTCTCCTCCCCACTGATAGCTGATGTGTGGTGAGCGTTCTGGCGCACTATGGCTGCCGTCGCATCATCCAGGTGGATGCTGCACATTGGTGGTGGTGGAGGGGAGTCCCATTTACCTGTAAAGCGCTTTGAGTGGAGTGTCTAGAAAAGCGCTATATAAATGTAAGCACTTATTATTATTATTATTATTTATTATTATTATTATTTATTATTTATTATCCTGTACCTGCGTTTGGGGCTATTTGCTGGCTTGGTTTGCCATGCAGCAGTGAGCCGATAGTGCCGTCAGCGAGAGCTGCATCGCTCCTCTGCTCCCAGCCAACACTTGTGATAGCATGCTTCCGGGGAAAGAGAGAGCGAGAGCGCATGTAGCAATGTGTTATTTAATGGAAATTAAATATTCAAATTCAAAATGGTGGATGGTGGGGGAGGGGTTCTTATTTTTTAAAGTGGGTGACAGTAAAAAAAGAGGGGTGGGGGGGCGCCCATCTTTACTCTAATGGTGGTGGGAGTGTGGAGCAAGCTACACAGTCATGGTAGTTAAGCCGATACCCTAGCTTCGTTCTAGAAACCGCTGGATGAAATTTTCAGATCAATTAGCTGCTAATTACCAATGGGCTAGATGGGGCAAATGGCCTCCTCTCATTTGTAATTGTTCTTATGGTTATAAAGAGAAAACTAATTAGGGATTCTAAATTGAAAAAATGAAGCATGAACATGCAGGTGCCAAGAAGAGTCCGATAATAGTATTGGGCTTTTATACAGTTGTGCTAATCAAGCACATGTTAATAGCCTTACTGAACAGCATATGTAATAAAGCATAGTTGATCCATCAATTAACATCATTAATGTTAATGTCTGGAAATTACTTTTCCAATAAAAATAATTTAAAAAGGAAAGAGAATCCTAAAGGTCAGGGAAAGTGATCATAACCCCGGGTGTCACAAACCCATAGGCCTGTTGTGCTGTTGGTGACAATTATGATCAAGCAGATTACTGGGAGGCCATACCACCCTCTCTTAGTTTTGATGTGTACTGTGTAATGGCAAGAGCCTGTTGCCTGGGCTAAGTACGTGGGCTACATCAAACTTTCCACAATTCGAACCAGCTGCAGCGCAGTAATGTTTTGAAATCATCTGAGCTGGTCTGTAAACAGAGAAATGAATAATGCTGATTCAACGCAGAGCGATTTATGAAAACATTTGTTTTACGTTACGGCTTTCCATCATGCGTTCAGGAACAGGAGAAATTGGAATGCGCTCGCTTGAACCAGGCAAATGTTGTCATTCCCCTGCTTTGAAAACGTTAAGGGCCATCTGATTATTTTCCTGATGTGGTCATCAAAGGAACCAGTGCCCTAGTGCCCTTGTAGCTCATCTGAAGTTGCAGGGGCCAGTTGATGAAATCACTGTTTGGCTCTACTTTCCGAACTGCTTTAAAGAATATTGTCAGGTCTGATGAAATATTGTCTTGGTTGGCCATTGCTTGTCGTAGTGTTCACTGCAGTCAGGCTGTCAGTGATTCAGTACTCTGTCATCCATTCATTCCTAACATCGTTATTTTCTTGCAAAAAGCAGTCTGATTGGAATTAGACATTCATAAACTATACTTAGCAGGCCTCCCCTTTGTATGTTTCCTTGGAATTTATTGATGTGTGTTATATTTCTCTCTCACATTCACTTCCCCTGTATCTCACGCTCTCTCCTACTCACTTTTCCTCTCCAGTGTGACCTAGATTTCAAACTCCACTGCTTTCTTGAAATGTAGCCTTTCAGGGCATGTTGTTCACATTAAGAATTCTGTTTAGAAGCCTGTGGGAGAAAATGATAAAGAATTTTGCCTCTTTGGGCTGTAACTTCTTTTCTTTGTCATTAGCCTGGCAACCTAGATATGTAGTTGATTTCATTGTTTCTGTCTCTAAAAACAATCGTGTTGAGTGCTTTGTTAACACATACAACCGTTCATAACAGGAATATTAACAGCAGCGGTAGGTGGTGAGATGTGTTACAGATCATTCAGCTGATCACCAGCTCTCTGCTAGCAACAAAACAAACTGAACCACTAGGTGGCGACAAAATAAAAATAAACTCCCTTACACGATTCTGTCTGGCACACAACCCTAGGAGCACAAACAATAGACAGAGTGATGAGCCGCACCAGGCAGAGTCAAGGTGTTTTAAAGGGATCCAGGCAGCTATGTTTCAGAAGTACTGCCCGAGTCACTTGGCTCAGCTACTAGAATGAAAGAAAGTACAGAAAATACTTTTTTTGCTATTCAAGAGGTACAGCTTTTGTTTCTCTGTAGGAATGTAGTGTTAGGTGAGCTTTCAGCTTTTACAGAATAGTTGAATTTTCAATGACATTTTTCAGGAAAATATTAAGACCGTGTGTTGTACTTTATTGAATTGGTCATGTTTCCTTGTGAACCTCATTATTAAGTTTGCACACAAATCTTGTTCCCAGTCATGTGATTTCTTAAAGTCTCTTTGAGTTATTTTTGTTTACTCACATTCACTGATTTTGCTGTTCTGCTTTTTGCTTTTAGTTTTTTATGCATTTCATTTTAAAATGGGAACATTCATGTTTTAATATGTTTAATCTGTTCTAGGCGATGGGAATTTCCCTTTTCTGTGAAAAAATGAAATACCCCCACACAATGTGCTTAAAATACACCAGCATTCCTGAGTTAGGTTATGAGTCATGAGTTTGCCATGCTGGATGGAGGTCAGTTAACTGATATCTCTTAATCCCTGCAGGTATTATTCATGTTAATGTGAAATGCAGCTCTCCGTTTTTTATATATTTTGAAAGATAGTGTAGGCAGTGTAGCAGGAGGATTTTAATCCGGTTTCTGTCATGGTTGAAAAAGACACGTTTTAATAGTTTCCCTTTAAACAATGCAAAAGTCTAGATAAAGAATGTGTCGCGTGTAAAATAATTGTTTCATAGAGCTGATTTCAGCACATTTTTTTGCTAGTGTTATCGTATAAAGAGTTTTGTGTCTGTTTTCTGATAGTGCAGTATTAAAGGACTGCCTCATAAGATTCTGTGATAAATTAGTCATTTTTCTACTGTGTGTGTGGTCTGTAATATGGATTTGCATGACGGATGAATCAACAGCAGTCTTAGTGTTGACCTGCACAAATGCTTGGGTTTTCATAATTGGTATTGCTCATAGTAACTGCAAACCCCAAGCAAAAAGCAGTCTTTGATGGTAAAGCATTTACAAATCAGAATTCAATCTTTTGTATCCCATCCTTACAGGCGCCTTTGTGTGTCTGTCAGAGTTTGTAATTGCGGGTTGATTTGTGTTTTGTGCAGAGTCATTATGTGTGTATTGGTGTCGGAAGGGGTAATTAACTGCTTGTTCGAGTATCTTGGAGGTGTTGCGCCCTTAATGAGATGCAGTAGGCTAATATACAGTGGCCACCAATTGTTTTTTCACTGGCCAATTAGGAGCTTCACAGAGCACAGGGTTCATCTGTGAGGAGACTAATGCGCAAAAGCTTTAAAACACAGTGGCAATTGACAGAATTGATAATGCGTGTCTTTGGAGCAGTCTGGTTATGCTCAGTATCCAGTAAAGAGCCTTTTTGCTTATTTTCAATTTCCTCTGGACTGTACTACATCATTAAAGACATGGGCATGTTTTAAATCTGGGATTCTAACAGGCGCGTTTGCTGGCTTAAGGCACATTAAGACTTAGATAGTTATGTGGGAACACAGCTAGCCTGTCTCAGGAGCACATGCTGCACAGATGCAAATGCCATTAAGCATAACTTACTGCTGAGTGCGGTGATTCCAGTCTTCAGTTCTCCAAATGTCTTACAGCACTGTACTTAACTTAAAACAAATTGACATATCCAAACCCATATATACATTATTGCACATTCCTGGACTGTTTGAGAGCACCTTTCCTAAATCATATCTCCTGATTTGCAAGGAAAAGAAATGCTTACAAGCTGTGAAGCAGAAAAAAAAAACTTAGGTATCTACACTTATATAATATCTGTATGAAGGGTTTTATAAAAATCCTAAAATAACCTAGACTAGTGTTCCCCTGGCAGTGGAAGTATACGAGGTTTAGATAGTTCTCTCAGAGTGGAAAATATACCTTACTCAACAGCCCAGAGACTTGATTCAACGCATGCCTCACAGAGGGAAGCAGGACATGGGCCTACAGTTATACACATTTAGAAGTTTGGAATCAATATGTTTTTCTTATTATTCAATGTATTTTTCCATTTTTTTTTGGAGGGGGGATACATGTACATATTTAATCATCTTAACCGATTTATTCTCTGCCTGTATTCTTGTTTGTGTAGTTCTTCCATTAGCAGCGAGTCCATCCAATCTAGGAAAGGATTGCATTAACGTTTTGTAAGGTGTTCTTTGTCATCCTTTGTTGAAGAAGATACAGGTGTAGATTTATGTGTAACAAGCTACTTATAGGTTATTAAATGCCCTTCACTTTTAGATAACCCAGGTTATTTATGGAATGGGGTTATTTTCAAACAAAAACAATATTAAGTGATATTTGAAAATGGGCAACTACATACTACACTGTATTAAAGCTCATGAAAAGACAAACATAAATCCCTCAGGATGAAGGCTGTCAGTGGGTGCAGACAACACATTTAAGACATGAAGCAGAATAGTAGTCAGATTTTGCAGTTGGAGTTGATCAGGATCAACTGGAGATGATTTATATGAGATTCAGCATATGACAGAGTGCAGATGTTAGGAATCTGATTACATTTCTTCTTTGTCTCTGTAAAACGCACAGCAGGGTATTTGAAATGAATGATGCTCATTCCAGAGCTTGGAGAGGTCATTTTCTAAACTGAACTCTCTCTGATTTTGTCATCATCATTATTTATAACCATAAACATTTCATGAAATGCCCAGCAATCCCTTGTAAATATTAGTGTTCAGAAAATCTATTACATCTATTATTTAGATTATAAATAAATGTAGAGCACGTGTAATGAAAATGCAAAGTTTTGCAAGGAAAATTTTGAGAAATGGGTTTTACACAGTAGTGGAAGAGTTGTATTTACAAAGTAATTGGTGGAAACCTGAGTGATGGATATAGCCTGGAAGATTGAACAGGCTGGAAACACTTGAGTGTCTCAGAATTCTTAGGTTTCCTCAAAATCCCACTATTTTGTAAATTGAAAGTAATGATATTATGTGAGAATTATGTCTTCAGCAAATTAAATAAAATGTCTGTTTGGATCAGTGTTGGAGGTTTAATGTGCAGATCAGTCTGCAGTCACTGCAGGAGCTATTTTTATTTTTTATTTTTCCCTGGACAAGACGTTTCTTTTTTTCTCATTTATCTTCTAGCGGGTCCTCTGGGAGTTGTGAACCTTTTGTTATGGGCAGTGGGCTTGGAGCCATTTTCCTTCAAAGGAAAAAAAAATAATGTGTGTTTTTGTCATACCTTGTCCATAAAAGCCTGATAACGTTGAACAATTGAGAAGAGAATGTTTTTCTGTTTGTTTGCTTCACAGTAGACAAATAAAATCAATCAGATTCTTTTACAGTGTTGTTTTCAACCTCCTCCAGTACCCTCTGGAGTAACAACCTTAGCCGTAAGGCTGCTGGCCAGTCACTAGGCCTGTACCCACTCCAGCAGGCAGGAGTGCTAATTGCTAGATATCTCTGGTTTCTGTGGAAGGAAGTGTGTAATAGCATTTTTCATGGCAGGTAATTAGCTTGCTAAAGTGAAAAATATATAATAAGCTTAGTAAGCGTTTTGAATTGTTCTTTGGCAGTTCTTTGTTGTCAAGCTTCAGAATACATAGACCTCTTTGAATTACACTGGCAAACCTGAAAATGCATGATATTTTTGTGTGTGTTTTTGTACACCTAGTGGGTAACACTTCAAGAACTCTCTTTAGAATGAAATATTAGGCGAGGTTCTGCACTGTGATTTCTTTTGGTCGTTTGGTTTTCTTCAGTAAGCACACCGCTCAGGTAAACTGGTCAGGTTTTTTTGGCCCGGGTTCTCTACATAGTCGCCGCTCCCTCACCCAGCTTCCGTCCATCTTTAATCCATTTAAAATAAGGCTTTTGTTTTCGTGTGTCCAGAAGGGAGCTGCAGGCCCGGCGAAAACATTGTGCGGTGTCTAATAAGCACTCTGTCCCTCTGGATTTCTTTTAATAGTTCGGAGGCTTTAATAAGCAGCCGGTGTTCAGAATGGAGTGAGCAGCTGCAGGCGGGGGTGCCATTTAAAAGGGCCAGAACGTCTTTCCAGGATCGATGCCAGCGAGCAAGCGGTGCCACCTCCTGCGAAAGCCCCAGGAACCTCCCTGCTGATGCGCCAGCTTTACAATTCTCCGCAAACATTTGGTGGGCTAATTCTGCCATCACATCTTGTCCTGGTGCATTCACAGCCCGCTTCTTCTTCGCTGGTGACTCTTTTTTTCTTTTCTATTGTTTCCCTTGCCAGCTCAGCTGTGAAGAATGGTTTCTTTTAGCATCGCCTAGGGTGATGGACACAGATTTTTTTTTCTTGTGGATAGATTCCTGATCCCTCCTGATTATTTTTAAATGCTTTGCTTTTTTTTTAAGTCCCTCGTGGCTTCAGTCTCCATCACAGCCGTGCTTCGCCTGATTGCACAACGGCTGTCGCTGGAAGAGACCAGGGCTGTGATGCCAGCCAGCTGCTTTAGTGCCATCGCCTGCACCAGGAGCCGAAGCTTTTTATTCCTCACCTCTCCAACTCACATTGAGCTGTCTTACCTCCAGCATGCATTTTGTTTCAAGCAGAGATGTGCGTATAAGACCCATTTCACCCTGCCAGTTTGCGGGCATTTAGAGAAGCTGCAGGCTCAGCAATTGATAGTCCTCCTTATAACAAGATTCGTAAGGAGGCAAGGAGCAGAAGCAGGCCTCCGGTGTAGAGAAGTACTGTATCATACATGTTCTTACTGATCTTGGCAAACTGATAATTTTGCTATTAATACTGGTGTTTGCTATTCTATTGTGTCATGAAGAGGTTGGTTAAGGGCATTCACACACTCATGTTTTGTTTTGCCGTGTTGCTGCTTCTTTGCAACCTCGTTCAAGACTCCAACCTCCCAGGTGTTCCTATGAATTGTCATGTTTTTAATAAATAGAATTGTTTTGAAATAGATTTTAACTCCTCATATGATTTTAAAGCATCCACTGTTTCACCTTCTAGGAAAGTGGAATTCAGCTGAATCCCAAAAACCCATTGACTCAGAATTGCTTTTGGATTCCTTGATTATGGAATTAACCCACTCAACCATTTTATTTATCTGATGCAAAGCATGATGGCGAAAAGGGACAGTTTTCCCAGCAGAATGCAGAGCTGAAGTTAAGAGTTTAATGGGTTAAATATGCCACACTATTGGAAGAGAGCCATCCATTAAGTTTCAACCCTTCAGTTCAACTGCTGTGTAGTTTGGGCACCTCAGTAGGATGACCCGTGTAGCTGGGCAGTCAGTAAAAGGCTTTTCAGATTTTTTGGATTTAAGGTTTTAAGCTAAATATGTTTTTCTTCTGCGCTTTATGAATGACTTCCACAGCCTAAACAGGCTTAAAACCATGTTATTTGAAAATCTGCCACAGAAATACAATTGATCTTGATTCTTTTTTCGATGAGGTAGCTGGCTACCCCTGCTGTAATACTGATGGGAATACATCTCAACATTTAAGAATCGCAAGTTTGCTGATCTCTTTTAACTTTTAACACAAAAATATTTCACCCTCTCCCCCTCCCCCAGAAAGCTGGGAAATTTCAGCATTCTGTTTTATCAGTTCTGTGTGCCGTTTCATCTCTCTGGCTGCAAATATTGTTTTTACAGAAATAAGATCTGACACAGCAGTACTTCTCAACACAGCCCGAACATCATAAAACTTCTCTGTCACTGCCATCAAACAGCCGCGATTTGTAACGCACAGGGGATTAGCGTTTCATTTACTAGCTTCTGGGACAGCTTTGAAATCAGTCGGAGTTGGAAGGTTGTGGCTGTGAAAGGGTTAACTAATGAATTGATAAAAGAAAACCAGACAGTCAGTTTTATGAGCGAAATTCATACTTCTTAGTGGTTTACCATCAGTAACCAGTGTTTAGCGAATCACGGGGACACAGAGGGAGTTTACAGTCTGTTGTGCTGTGTGATTTTTATATTGCATAATTAGCAACACATTAGAAACAAGTCATAGGATTTATATGTAGTTTCTGTGTTATTCCATATAATATGAGTATTTTTGGAGTATGTGTGCCTTGCTCAGATGCATTTCAATATAAATTTGAATTAATTATTTTTTGGTAAGTTTTAAATATAAACCCAAATTACTTTAATTCATCCACCATTAACTTCTTAGAGGGTTACAGTAGGCTGGAAACTACCCTTTCAGGCACACGGCAGGAGTACACCCTGGACAAGTTGCCAGTCTATAGCAGGACACACACACACATTTAGAATCGGCAGTTTGTGTGGACAACCTGTGTTTGGACCATGGGAAGAAACTTGTACCTGCCGAAACCCAAGCAGACCAGGAGGGTCATGCAGACTTCACCCAGAAGGCATCACATTCCGGAATGAAACCCAGAACGCAGGAGCTATGAAGAAGCTGTGTAAAAACACCACTGTGCTGCCCACCTAAATTACTAGCTAATAAAAACTGCATCCTCTTGGAAGAAGGAGAGAAAAAACATTTTCTTTGATCAGGTCACAAATGTTTTCCAGCTTTTTCCGGCCTGGCATCATGAAACACCTGCTGTCGTCTCGATGCCAACTAGACAGGGAACCAAGCCGGCTTTTCCGTTACCCAAATACCTGTAAGTGCCAAGACTTCACTTCCTAGTTTAACTTAAAACAAGGGCTGCTGTTTTTACAAACTGTCTTAATCTTTAAAGTAAATCTTTCTATTTAAGGGTTTACTTGAATATGCAATGTCGCTGTTCTTTAGTAAACTGTCTCTCTTATTGACCGATTTACAGCAGCCTTTCACGAAATCAGAGAAGTGATGTCGTGTTGCACCTCACAAAACAACTATTTCCGAAGCAATTAAGAAAAACTTATGAAAAACAACCTATTTTGGAAGCAGTGGATTAGTAAGATTTTCTGTCATGTCATAAACGAATAACCATAAAATTTCATTGCCAGATCTTGTTTTTTTACCATGCCAACAGTAATTTTTTGTGTCAAGTTTAAATGGACAAATTTATCTGATTTACGCCCTCCAGCCGTTCTAAACTTTTTGAAGTACATTTTATTTATGTATTTTTAAAACTCAAGACATGTGGGATCAGTTAAGAAACTACTTAAATCATCAAAATCCATGGATTTGCCCTCTTCAAGCCGGAAACTAATTCACTTTTCCAAACAGATTTTAAAAGACCATTTATTTGTTTTTTTTAAAAGTAATCAAAGCTTTTTTTGTATGTGGGCTAAGCAGTTTGTTAGGAAATTTGTGCTAAAAAGCAAAGGAATATTTTTCTGAAATCCTTTTAGGCTTGTATTCATCTTTCTTAAGCTAAAAGCTTCCACCAGGGACTTTTGAATAACTTTCACTGTAAGAGGTTTTAGGAAGCACCTGTAGGTTCCTGCGAGCACTAAAACATTATCTTTAAGTTAGGGGCAGGCGTCCGGAAATTGTGCCTTGACTTTATGTTAAATGAGGCAGTTTATGAGAGTAAAAGGCACCCTGCCTGCAACTTTCTGTTAATGAGATTCTGCATATGGATGTTACCAATGGTGTTCAGTTTGCTAGATGAAGGACAGAAGCAGAGACAGATCTGGGTAGAATGCTCTGAGTCAAGTCTGTGGAGAGCATCCTGGGCTGTGTTGCTTATTGCTTGTGCTTGATACCGTGGACATGGAGAGCTCTTTGGGTTAGTCAGCAGAATTTGTCTTCACAGGCTCCATTTGGCTAGAGAGAAATTATATCAGAGCCCTGCTGCTAGGTGGCTTCTGTGCACAGAGCCTGGTCCACACACAAAACGGAGGTTCCTTGTCTCTGCTCGGCACAATGGCAGTACTGTCTGCAGGCTTTCTTCTGCGGTTGAGTCTATGGTCTTCCTCTTCCAGTCAGAGTTCTTTGGCTGTGGATTCTATATGCCCTGCACACACATGCAAGGGGACCACAGACATGTTTCTGTAAATACAACTGGTATTTCTCTTTGAGGTTTCCACTTAACCTTTTGGCGACCCAGACTCAGGTATTTAGCACAGAAATATGTCCTTCAAACCATCTCAATTCCTCAGTAGATTTACAGAGAGGAATATCAATAGCACCTTCTAAAATATGCTGCAGCTCTTATAGTAAGGAGTTAGGGTGGACTTCAGTGCTACTGCTATGTCCCAGTATGTGGTAAGCTGATGTTGGACCAAACCGACAGCATTGTTAATGCCAACATGATGTTGTTGTGTCTGGTTTTTGGTTTAAATTTTGTTGTACAGTATATCCTAGGTCAGATTTTGAACAGTATTTTTCTCCCCTTTTCCTTTTGTCCTTTGCCTTTCGATGCTAGTGTTTGGGATACAGTTTTTAAGATGACTTGTGTTTTTCTGGCTTTCACCAGATGGTGTTGTAGGCTCCTGTTCTTTGGGGACCTCAGGGTGTGTTAGAAATGGAAAGGCTTCAATAAACAAACACCTGAGCCAAGCACAATCACATTGGCTCTCTTTTTCTGCTCCTAAAACATCAAAGCATCTAAGTTGTCAGAATGTATTTTTTTAGCAAATGCTTTAAGTGGTACCTTCCTGATCAGAAGGAAGAATATGGATATAATTATATAAAAAAATGTAATTAAGCAGTAATTGTGGCCTCGGAGCCATGTCATGAATTTGTTGTATATTTCTTATGTGGTAACCTAGGAAACAGAACGAACATTGTCTTTTGGTTGTTTTTTTTTTGTTGATGACAGACCCTATTGATTTTAGGAGACATAAAAAATGTGCACAGTTTGCACATTGGAGCCTTAGAGTGCTTTCCTGGCATGAGGACATTGTCCTGGGAAAGGAAGACTCAAAAACAGATGTTTTTGAAAAAAGTAGCAAAGTGGAATATTAGATGGAATATAGAAAAGGAGGTCAGTTTGAGTATGTGTTTATATAGATGTCCATTGAGCCACTCTGTATTACAGCTTATGAGGTTCACTGTATTCTGAAACATCTTTGATTATTTTTTTCCAAGACATTTTTAACTTAGTGAATCCTTTTACTGGTACTTATATATGTGCAGTTGTTGCTTTCTACTGTATGAACAAAGAAAAAGTTTGACTTTCGTAATATTGCAGTGCTACTGCTAATGCTAATGAATAGCATTTGTTAAACTTGCAATTGTATTGGATTGAATTTCTTACCTGGCTGTCAGATTGAAAATCCTGACAGTGTTAGCAGAGTATTAATTACACAAATAGAGAAACATTAAATAATAAAATGTTAAAATGTTCTTAGAACAAAAAAGTGCAGCAAGTCTCTTGTTAGAAAGGATTAAAGTGTAAATGAACACACCACTCAGAATCCTTTCATCTACCTTTCTATTAACAGCTGCTGTGCCAGGGTGTCCCTGTGTCCCCTTCCAGGGCTCAAAAGTTTTCAGTCTCCTGCAGAAATAATTGATTCTTGGCAAATTTGCTACTTGAAGGCCTTATTGTGCTTTCAGCAGTACTTGACTTTGACAGCTGGCGCATGACATATGCTGTCGATTTTTTTTTCCGTCCAGCATGCCAAAAGAACAGATAGTTTTCTAAATTTGGCTAAATCAGATATTTAGGCAGATTCTATAATCAAGAGAGTCAAAAGCAGTTTTTAAAATATTTTTTCATCTACCTAATTCTTTGAACTTTCATTAAGTTCTTTTTTGGTGTTTTTTTCCATTCTTTCTGTGAATTATAACATTTCAAGTTCTGAAGACTTCTGATACCTGTAGTATATGAGCAATGAGCACATTGAGGTTCATTTCAGGTTTACTATACCCTACAGCTGTGCTTTAAAAAGCTTGTAAGCTGTATTTAACATTAATGTCAGTACTATATTTAACAGTACGTTGATTGTATTTTAATATAAAGGAGGTTTTGCTTTAGAATCATTTTAAGGAATATGTATGTGGTAATATACTTTTTCTAAACCTTTATCATTTAAAGAAGCTTAATTTTGCTTCAAAACAGTTCATTTTTTACAATATTACATATGAATACAAATTTGGTGATTATTGTGGATAAATACATATTTCAAAAATTTACTTAAACAGGGTTTAAAATTGGATCTGGCATTTTTTACCAAGAAGAATTATGAATTCTACTGAACATCACCTGCTCATCCATAAAATGAATGCTTTAAAAAACCTTAAGAAATAGTACTCCCAGTTTAGTCTCAATATTCGAAACTCCTGTGTGTAAGTCACACAGTCGCAGCAAGTACTGTGACTGATGAGCTGGGTACAGTGTATATTTCCAAAGAGAGGCAGGTTACTATCAGCCAGCTCTACTGATAAAATGCTTATTTTCATCTTTACAAGTAAGGCTATTAGTATTACACGTGTGATGTGAATGTTAACTCATGCTTTTTAGAACAGCTTCTATGTAAGACCAAGCTTTACGCTCAGTCTTCATTGAGAACAGTTTTTTAAAGACACAGAGTAGAGCAGGGAAGTTTATTGCCATATGTACAAGTACATTATAATTATTATTTACACTTATTTGCACTGATCTCTCAGACCATTTCCAGTACAACAGACAACACCACACAATGTAGACAATACATTACAAACATAATAAATAATAACAACAGGCACAATAAATATGTTGTGGGACAATACATGTGTAGTGGTGAGAGAAAAAAAAACTGGCAGACCATGCAAAAAGTGCATAGTGCAGATGTGTATTGAGCTGGTGTGCTTCAACATTAGCACTTCAGCTTTCTTTACACTCCCTAGAAGTGTGTACTCTGCAGGAGGATCATGCCTACACAGATTCTCGAAAACCTGAAATGTTTTGCATACAGATGTCCGTCACTTCTGATTAAATTGATGTCACATTTGCTGAAGCAGTGTCGCAGAGGTGTCAGAACAAGGTGAGAAAGGTGACCATTAAACATGGTGACCTGTTGCTCTACTGAACTTTTGGGTTATGGAAGTCCACATGTAACATGTGCTTTGATACGAGCTTTCCTGGAGGGAAAGGGTGGTGATCGCTGCTGCCTTCATGATTAGAAAGGAACTGGATGTTTGGGCTAGAAAAAGAGCTTCAGGTCATGTTGCACTCGGAAGAAGGGGGCTCCATTCCTCCAGATTGGACCATGATCTTGGATGTTTGTTCTGTGCAAGTCAGTCTGACAGTCAATTTTTTTCATGAATTGTGGTGTCAGCATTGCAGCCACATGACACATATGGCAAAAGATGTGCACTGCATTCATGTTAAAAAGTACAGTTTTTTTTAACCTTCCTGGGTTGAAAATATTTATGCAAAGATTTCAAGTAGCCATGTAGTGATGGCAAGAAATGTGCTGACACCTGTTGTCACACACACAAAAGGAGCCTACAGCAGTCCTGAAATGGAGGCTGACACAACAGGGAATGACCTAGTACAACGCCCTGGGATGTCAGTCAGAATGGATCTCACGTTCTTTAGGAAATCACCTCCTACAGACTCTTCAGAGGAGGATTCTTTGCCTGCTGGACACAGGTGGTCTTCCTCTTGATAAACAAAGAGTCCTGGAGATCAGGCAAGGCTTAATGAGCAGGAATGGGCTGGTAGAGCAAGGAGTGTGTTGGAACTGTCACTGTGATGGGTTTCTCCATAGTGAGTCTCAGGCAGACATGCATGCTGATTTTCCAGGTCAGTGTTCTCCTACCCTGGTCTCAGGGGTCACTGTGAGTGCTGGTTATCCTTCAAGTTTAGATCTAAATCTCCATTGCTGACTGATGACTTTAATGGATTTACTTCCTTGTTCAGACTTTTGATTTACTTGCTTCTGCACTCTGTCCTGAATTTTAAAAATACCCTTTTTCAAAAATATTGTTTACAACAACTTCAGTGTAAAGAACCTTAAGCAGCCTGATCTGAACTTAGCTTCCTTTTTTTCAGTTCTCAATAGGTGATCAATGTATGATGTACTGACACAAGTGGAAACACAAATGAAGATGTTTTTATTTGTTGAAGATGTTTTTATTTTCTTTTACAGGGGTACAGTTAGTTTCGTTAGCACATCTGAATCAAAAGTAGTTCTGAAACTTTTAAAAAGTTTTTAAAATTTTTTTAAAAAATCCTCAAATATATAAATGAAATCAATTCAATTTTGGTTAAAACTTCATCGGCTGTATAGACCAACCAGAAGACACAGAGACGACTCTGGACCAGGGTTGGAAACCAACTCATTTGTCACAGAGGAGTGTGGTGGAAGTGGGCAAGCAAGACTTGAGGATTTTCTAAGCAGTGGTACTGTGGAGGATACAGGGGTCAAAGACATAAACCTCATAGCACAGAAGGTGAATATTTATGCAATCGACATCTTTTGAATTTGGATTTTTGTTTGCAGTATTTGCTGACATTTCCCTTGTTTCACCCATTAAAAGACTCAAGATTCAAGAAAATATGCACTTTCAATAAATCCATATGCATCATGTGGAAGCCCATTTACTGGGCTTATGCAACAGCCTTTCACCTTGGGCGCTTTCCTGTTTGGCTCTCTTCCCTTCTCAGAGCTTTCTCGCCTCGTCAAGCTCAGGGCACACTGGGGACTTGGACTTCTGACCTTTCTTCTCCCTCTTCCCCTTCTCCAGGCTGGAGACCTCAGTCTCTCTTGAGGCACTCTGGCCCCACCACAAGTACTGACCTGAGCAAGAAGGCAGGCATGTTGGAGTCTGTAGGTTTAGAGCAGCAGTCTCTGCCTGTACATTACTGTCCACACAGTAATGTTTTGGGGCCTGAGGGTGGGGTCCCTTTTTTCCACTGGGTTTTGGATTTTTCTTAGGTCTCCACTCCATAGGACCTCAGTCGCACCAGCAGCTGCTGCCAAGTCCTGTCCCAGTTCATCCTACAGTTTTGTTTTTTAGAAAGATATTCTTGAGGTGTAACCTCACTTCTCCACAAGGACAGGCCCCACCCTTAGATAAAGTGGGTTGAGGCATATGAACACGTAAGAAACGTGGAAAGGTGATACTGGACAGTGCAAGAAGCTTTATTTTGCAGGTTAAGCAATAAAGAGAGGTCCTCAGCCTTATCCCCATATTCCTATCAAACACCCACGCACCATCTGACACCTTGACGCCCTTTATATACCAAACACACTCATTACATCCATGTGAGAAGGTGCATTATTTTCCCATAATTTATAATATAATTGTTGAAGTGATAGAGGCCTTTAGATAGATACTTTATTGATCCCGTGAGGGAAATTGCAGTAAAGTGACCACTAGTAGCAGACTGACTTTTATAAAAGTCTGAAAGGCTATATGCTACTTTTTTTATTTAGCCAAAACAGTAGAGAAGAGGAGGGTGTTTGAGGGTTTAAGGGTAAAAATGAGGTGGTCATCCCTGATATAAAATAAATGTTGGACACTACCTCAGAGTTCCTTGAGGTTTGTCTTCTACAGAAAAAGGATGCTTAATACTTTGTCATACGTAAGCATTATGACTAGAGTGCAGCAGAATCTTACTTAGCAGTTGGATGAGCTGGAGAATAGTACTTTCTCTGACCTGACAGTTGCATTGGTGTAGCTGGCCGATGGGAATGAGCCAGCAATGGATTGATTGTCCAGAAAATTCAGTGTTATATTCTAGGATCTCCTGATACATACTTTGCTAGAGGTCATGGGAGCATTTTCTGCTGAGAACAGGATAGGACCTCTATGACTGGTGGGCTTATTTCCCTTATGGGTTGGGTGGATGACGGAAACCTGCAGCTGACAATTGTCTCCTTTGGCCAGGAGAAGGTCTTTATAAAGCAAAGTACAGTTTTTATACACTTAGGTTTGGGGCTTGTTTTGTTCAGAGGTTGCATAGTTTGTCATTTGTGTTGGGGACTGAGGTACACATATGAACAGTGCCTTTGGTTTATTACAGCAGTAAATCAGGGTTGTATCAGGACATGCAAGTTCAAACTAAACAAATTAAAAATCACAGGCTGAAATATTGTGTGAAAGCTGTGTGAAATACATGACTTGTCTCTCTATTAATGTGACTTGCATGTGTCCACCCCCTTCACCCAAAACATACATCAAACACTTTTTCATAACCAGAGAAATATCAGTGTACCTGACCCAACCCTGTTACTGGAAGACCTTCAGGTTATCGGATAAGGAAAAATTCCTGCTCGCCTGCACCTGCAGAAAGATTCTGTAGTGTGACTAACAAAGGCTTCATGCCTGAGCAGTGTAACCAAAGTGATGTGAAATATGAAGGGCTTATGATGTTCAGGTCGACCAGAATTTATAAGTGATAATGATCTTTATGGCTATGTGCATGGCTTTCTCTTTGAGATAAATACTTTTCTATTTGAGAAAATACTACAATGTTTTCTGTCTGATTTCTTAAGCTGACATTGTAAAGTAATTAGTGCAATTATCATTATAATTATAAATTGCAACAAAATGAAAACATATGTTTGTGGTGTGATTGTACCTCATTATTTGATTTGCAGTAATAAAACTTCATACTGTAGGAATGGATTAGAACTAGAAAATAGACATGGAGCAAAATATTTGTTTTTGTGTAGAACAGAGCCTTCTGGTCTCAGCTGGATTTAAATACATTTCCCATAAGTTTTCTTTTCTAAACCCTGTGGCTTGTGTTCTGCTGTTAATTTTGCTCCTCAGGGTTAACATTGTCAATGCCTTTAATTCAAAAATTTTATTCACTTTAATATCACCACCAGGCAAATCTAAAAAAAAATCAATAAATTGCTTAAAAAATCCATTTTAGTGTCTGGGAATAAAATATTGTCCAGGTCAGTGCATTTGTTTTATCAGATGGTTCTCTACAGATCAAATTTAGTCAGTGATGCACAGTAAATTATTAAAGAAGTAGATCTGAATAGACAAACACATTATATCCTTATATGTCTTCAAATCTCCACCTGTGCTATGAACAGAACAAGGAATTGATGTTTTAAAACCATATTATTTGATTACTTTACTGCGCAGTTGAATATGCCATGCAGTGAGTTGAAAGTTTCAGTAAGACATTTTGGTTTGCAAAACGAATGAACCTTGTTTTCTTGCACTGCAATTAAATGCATCCTTTAGGCCAAACCATGATATTTTTCACTGGAGAAGAAACTCGTAACTAATTGTTTAAGTAGTTAAACCCCTGTGTGTTTTTTCCTGCCTTATACAATAACATTTTACTATGTGTATTTTTGTACTTATTGGTTGTTTGCTTTGAAACAATATGACATGAATCTAGACTGAAAGCAAATCTTCTTGAGAGCTATGTTAGCTACTGTACATGATCTGAGAAACAAACGCATATCTGTTAGTAACACTTAGCAGGCTTTATTATTCAAGTTCTAGGCTACAAAAGCAGTTCACGGCGCCAGCTTTGGAGAAATTACCCAGAACCACAGCTGAGAGCGGGACCAGCTGCCAAATACACAAAGAGGAAAAAATGTTCTTTATATAACTTGTGCTCCAGCCAACTGTATTTGTGGTTTTGTGGAAATTTCTCTGGGCTTGAATCACTGTTAGCTCTTTTTGTGGGCACCACCAGCATTCTCCTGGAAAGCTAAAAGTGGAGAATATATATTCTTTACTTTGCTGGTTCATACAAATTGGAATTTTCACAATTACAAGGATGATAAAACTTAGTAAAGCCCTGGCCTGACGTTGCCATTTGCACGCACACACCATAATTAAGCTGATGCCTCAAGCATCACAGCACTGGGGAAATGTGTTGTCTGAGAAGGCAATCTTTCCCTGTGCCTTCCAGATGTCCTCAGATGACTTTGGAGACCTGTAATTGGTGGTCATTCTCTTGGGCTTCAACAAGTTCACAAGTGCAGCTCTTGCACGTTGGATAGCTGGTGCTGCGTCAGTCAGTAAATACAAACTTAGCAGACACAAAGTGCTGTTTACATTTTAGTCACAGTAATGCAGGAGTGCATGGGCGTTTAGAGGTATAAGCCTATACTTTAAAAGTTAATTTGTAAAATAAATCTGTTATTTGAGCTCTAAATATATGTTTGCTGTACCACTCGTTAATTTATTAATAAAACAGATGTGATAAGTCTCTTGGCCCGAATAAACCAGCACAGTGATTAAATCTGGGTTTGGTGACTGTGTATGTTTGACAGTTGACATCTAAGTAAATTGAACTTCTAACAGTAAATTAATAAATTGAACTGTTAAGACGTCCATTTGAAGTTAAATTCTGGAAACACTGATGTGAGGTTGGTTAAAAATTCAAACAAATGGATGGGTAATACATCAGTGATTTCTATAGTCTGTTATGGTCATATCTGAGCTATTTATTAAGTTTACATTGTCCTGTACAACTTTAAAGGCACCAGCTAAAGAAAAACACCTATTGTAGCAAGTATGTGTCTGGAAACATAAAGGGCACAAACCTGTAATCATTCACATAGAAAAAAAGCAACAGTAAGACAAAAGAAACTTGTTTTAGAGATAGATGTGTCCTGTTTGCAAAATACACAATGTGCAGTTGTAGTGTGTTTCTTTCATTCATCTGCACATTCTTTTCATTATATTTTTCCTTTGTTTCTAAAGATAAAGCTCATCCCTGTTTTAGTTCTTAAAGAAAAGGTGAATTCATCTGTGAGTTAGATAAAGCCTTTTGCAGATGCAAACCTAAAGTTTCCAACTGCATGCCTGGCAGAAACCCTTGAAGCAGATTATCACCATAATGAGTGTCCTATAAAAGCTATTTACTGATGGCTCCTCTGAGATAAGACCTCAGTTTGTTTAAAGTATATTTCAGCCTGCTAATCTTGTGAGTCCCTGCTGACAGAAGACCCTTTCCAGTCCAGTAGATGTGTTTGCTTTTGGAAACACCCTGCTCAATAAAGGGGATAAGGATCTCTCACCCGGCTGGAGAGGGTTTTTTTTTGTTGGCCTGCAGAGGCTGTTTGATTTGACTTTGGCTTGATTGCCTTTCCTTCATTCAGCTAATTAAGAGCATGCTTGGTTGTTGTCAACATCTCGTTGAGGAATGAAAAACTGCGGAAGGGTTTGCCCACTTTCCAAGGGCAACGGGGGAAAAGGCGCCCAGCACCTGACAGTGATAAATGTTTCTCCACTGTCTTAATCCCCGACTCGTCTGATTTCTTACTTTGCAACACTTAGCAACCTGTCTCAACCTATTCCTGGTTAAATGTGGCTAGGTGCTTGTGCACTCGACTTTATCCAGTCTAAATGTCTGCAGCAGCATATGTCTTTTATTAAAGTTTTAGAAATTATGATAATTCAAATGGCACAAAGGCTGATTGGTGTTGATGCTTGTTGTAGATGTTTTCCATCTGCTTTTGTGCAAATGGCTCTTATAACAGCCGTGCATACCTGCCAGCATGGGTGTATAATGTTGGGGAGTTTTTTTTAAGGTTATTGTGAATCAGTTTACAAGTGATGAAAATAACCACGTACAGTGAAAAGGATAAAATTGCTGAAAAAATTATGTTGCATCAGAGGATGTTAGAATACCTTTATTTCCATACAATAAGTATGTATTGCTGAGAAAAATAAAGCATTATTCTGTCTGATGTGTTTCTGAAGTCCATCACCATAAACTCTTATCATCCATACCGCATCTTAGTCAAAGCAGCCCCGGTGGCTCACGAGTTGCTTCTGCTGCATGTTGGTGGATTCATCTGCTTGGGGGCATTGAAGTTCAAAGAAGTGAAACGAGCAGGTTTCGGCAATTAACACTTCTTACAATGTTAATTCAAACAAAATTAGCTGTGGTTTGAGGGAAACCTGCATATAGTGAAACCATTTTAGCAAGAATATATTTCAAAAGCTAAATGAGCTCTTGCATGTCATTTTTTGTTGGTTTTCTTCCTGTGCTGCTGCTTGCAATAGGCCTCCGCTATACTGGTAGCTAATTCTCCAAATTAACAAATCTATGTCCTTTTAGTATGTAAGGCTGGCTCCATGGACAAAGGAGGTAATTATGATAATTCTGCTACGAATAAGAGATGATGGGCTTAATACATTATACAAAGTCATCTTCGGCTTAATTATTTCACCAAAGGCTTACCTTGCTCTTTGAATTAAATCTGTGTTAACACTGGCAGCTGGAGTTTGTCTGCGAGGTGAAAAGTTTAAGAGTGGCAGGATTTATGTTTGAGTCACCACCCCAGCACAGTAATTGAAAGAGTTTTTTCTTACTTGCTTTTTTTTTGGATTGTGAGCAGTTTGGTTCTGTTCAAGGGCAGTTCTGCAGATGAGGAAAAGCAGCAGAGGCCAGACACGGCAATGGGCGCGTTCAGGTACAGTTTGAGAGAGTTCATGGTGCAGCGCACAAACGTTGCCTCTGTTGAATTTGGCCGCTTTGCTTCATTGATGTCTCTGATTGAATGGAGTGGCTAGCAATCCTGTCAGCTTGAGCTGTTTGTACTGCACGGCCTATAGAGCTGCTGTTTAAATAAGCATGGCTCCGATAAGCTCACAGCCAGAAAGCCGGACTTACCTGGGATCTAGGTATCAAAGGGTAGATGACATCTTGGCCAGGGGCCCTGAGCACATGCTGTCCCCAGTATAGGCAGTGAAGAGCGGATAATGACCAGTTCCACCTTGACACAGCCAAGCAAATTTGCAAACCAGTCGGCTCCATGCCTCATCTGAGTCTTGTGCTGTTCTTTCCCCTCATCTTCCCTGCAGCCTTGACAGTTGCTCAGGATTTATTGGACGGGTCAGTGCAATTGGTCACACTCTTCAGAGGACAGTACGACATAAAACAGAACAAACTGGTTAATGTAGAAAAATGAGTTTGTGAATATCCCTTTGAAAAATACAGGGTCGTAAGAGGAGATTTGATTACCTCAACAAAGACAGGAAAGAGGAGCAGGTTTATTGCAGCTCAAAGAACTGACACACTTTCGTACTACTTTGCAGTTTTGATAAACATCTGCTGTTTAGTTAAGTTTTTTTAACTTAAAGCAAACATTATTTCCAATATTAAACATGTGGTAGCATATAATTTGGGAATGTGGATTTTTTTGGTTCAAAATATTCCATTAAATACTGTCTTTGAGAGTGCTGATTTTTCTGACCAAAGGCATGCTTGATTTGTGCTCTTTTATACTTGAATGTATAAATATGTATATTTGTATACTTTAGATTACTCAGTTTTTATCTGTTGTTTTTTGAAAATGTTTTCAGATTGAAATCTTGCTTTTAAACAATATGTGCTGCTCTGATAAGTCTGATACTTTTGTGGCATTGGACTGAGTACATCAGTCAGCATGTTGCTTTCTTCTGTGGTCCCACAAGTGTCTTCAGAGGTGGTAATCCCAAAATTACAAGCATCTAATTTTTAACATTGTGCAGGTTACAAGCTAGTGATCCAATCATTTTTAGTTCACTTCTCCTGCTGAAAGTTTTAGCCACAGATTGGTCTGCAGTTTGTGTTGCATTCCTTCCTTGAGTTTTAGCCCTTGCTATACTGATTCTTCTTTGTATATGACTGAAAGTAGGCTGAAGTCAACAACCTAGTTTCTTTTAGCAATAAATCCATAAATAGCCAGCAGAGAGGCAGTAATGTACTGTTACTGTTTGGTCACAATAAATAGTCTCATGTTTTCTTTGTGCTGTAACCTGTGGCACACCTGTTATCTAATGGATATGAAGTGGGTGCCTTCTTGGAATGTATTTATTTTGAGTAGGAGGCAGAAAATCTTTTTGGACCAACATAACGCTTATGGAGACATATACAAGCCTGGAAATAACAGAAACAGAGGAAAATCTGGCCATCTAATGCAAATTAGTTATTAACGGTCTTCAGTGTACGTTCTCTCTCTGATAATTGGTAATTGCAAATTGCTTCATGCTTCATCCTGAGTCTCCACTCTTCAGCTAACTTAAGCTACTGTACGTGCCTACAGAGACCTTGTTGTGCTAATGTATAACTTCCTGTTCTTGAATAAGTATTAATGGGTGAAACATGCATTTCAGCTGCAGTCTGTCCATAGGAGTGGCCTTCATCAGCTGAAACTTTCTTTCACAGGAAACATATTTTCCTTTGTATATTAAAACCTCTGCAGTGCTATCACTGTCTATATGTACAGTACATGAGCTTTAAAGCATGAGGCATTTTCTGATGGGCTGCCTGACAATGACATTATAGCATGTCAATATAATACTGTATAAGATCACATTTTTACACAAAAGCCGCGAATTTACTAAATGTAATTTGCATTATATACCCATATATTCCTTTATTTGCAATATTTTGTTTATGGACATACTGGATGAAAATAGTGAGAAGCCCCATTCAAATGCATAGGTGTGGCTATCTTGAGGAACACAAGATAGACTGCCATCACCTTGTTCTGAACAGAATGATCTCCAGATCTCAATCCTACTGAAAGTGCCTTTATGGAAAAACAGGTGTCTGGTGTATCAAGATTTTTCATGACCTTATGGAAAATACATCATGCCCTATTCAAGCCATTTCTTGTGTTGAAAAAGGAGCAGCATGTTATGCAGTAGGAAGCCTAAAGGGTTTCTGCTTGTGCCTTTTGATTCATGTTTCACCCTAGGTTCTGAAGAAGTCCTCTGAGTTGAGGATTATGAATACGTTCGCACCCTAAACTAGAGTCATAGCAATAGACCAATAAACCACAACCTATCAATCATGTTAAAGGAAACCACACAAACCTGAAGAGCTCCACAGCTGAAAAGTTGTTTTTCTTTCTTTTTGCTATTTATAGAAATGCTATAAACTTCTACTTGTTCCTTTGAAGGAAACCATTCATGTTTTTTTCCAATTTGTTTACCTTTTAGGACAAGCTTGTTTAAAATCAACTCTGAATGTGGGAATAGAAATTTAGATTCAGGCTGAGTTTACCTTAACATTAAAACAGTGCTTAAGAAATTGCACAGTTGATTTGCTTTTACACATCTGAATACTGATCAGTGCAAATCCAATAGAGTAAACCCGCTGAGAGTCCCGAGGCAGGAGGCAGCTGGTTTCTGAGCAGTGGAGAGTTATTGCTTTGCTCTTTTGGGTTAGTAAAACTAAAAAAAAAAATGAAAATATGATATCCTCTTGCTGAGTTTACAGAAAAATGAAGACACATGGAATGCTATGCAGTTTACTGTCATAAATGAATAAGGAGCTAAAATTTTGCAGAATTCAGACTAATTCATACATCTAAGGTGCCAGCAGTGATATTTTAGGAGCTGTATTAATGTTTAACAACAATATATTTATAAAACATCTTGCCTGAAAGTTTAATTTTCCACTCAAAAAGAGTCATGAATATAAAATAGTCACCACTTTCACAAGTAATCGGTTCTCTGTTATCTACTGTAAGTCCCTGTAACACAGTGTATTAGACAAATAGCATAAGAGCTTGAACCTGATCTTTCTCACCACCTGACAGAACATGAATGCTTCAGCAGTTGAATCCTAATGGTCCAGCTGAAATACTGGGTTGGCTCAGGCTGGCCATTTAAAAAATGGCATGATATTTAAAAAATATATATTTATAAATATTCTGCTTTCAGTTGCTTGGCAGATGTCATTTATGTGCATAAGATGAACATCTGGTATAGTTGTTCAGGTGGGTAGCTGCGTCAGCATGCGTAGGCTACAAAGGAACAAGTAATAGGTTTATTCCATGCTGAAAAAAAGAAGAAAGAAAACACGTTTCAGCCGTGGAGCCTTCTTCAGGTGTGAGCTCACACCTGAAGAAGGCTCCACGGCCGAAATGTGTTTTCTTTCTCCTTTTTTTCAGCATGGAATAAACCTATATCTGGTATAGTTGGCGTCTGAGAATAATGGTTTAGTATGCATTAGTGTTTTCTTAATAATTGATAACACTGTATAATGTATTATAAAAAATTAGTCTCTAGAAATCATTAGCAGAGCACTAAATGTTTATGCAATGTGAATGTTATTCAGATTGTATAAATACGGGAGTGTCAGAAGAGAAATATATGTGTATGCTTTTACTGAATTATTTGTCTTCTCAAGAACTAATTGTGGTCACAGTTAGAACAAAATAATACACTTTAGCAAAGCTCTTCAAACACAGAATAGGTGTTAGAGAAAAGAGTGTTTCCATGCTTAATCGGGTTCTGTATTTTATCTTTGCTTTGCTTTATGTTTCTTTTAATCAGGGATGCTACCAGTGTTAATAAGGAAGCTTCTCAGCTATGTACAGTATCATGAATGAATGGGTGTGGAAAATATTTTGAAAAGCAAGGCTCTTAGGAGATTTTGTTGTTGTTTTTTCCTTAGGAGGTTAGTTTGTGAATATGCCTTAAAATCAATTTCTTAATTGCTGTTAAGAAGTACATTGCACACACTTTAAAGTTGTGGTTTACCCCAAGGAACAGTTCAGCATGAAGTTTAGGGCGTGTTTGTTCTCTTCATTAAAAGAAATGAAAGAAGGAAGATGGGAAAAAAATCTCATGGATGGCACCCCAGGAATGTCAGTGTGAAGAAGTGTATGGAGTCTTTGTCTTTGGAGTCTGGAGAACAGTAGTTACAAAAGCACCTTATAGCCAGGTGTTAAGAGGTGTGCTAGAAGTAGCATACCACATGGACAAGGAGCATTACTAATAGACACCTGTACTCTTGTGGTTTTTGTGCAAAGGACCCTTCTTTATCTGTGTACAGAGCTTGTGGGTTTGTGGTCTCCACCTTCTGCGCAGTATCCAGTACACAGAGGCTGATCTGCCCGTTACATTATGCATTTTCATCCCAGGGGTTCTGTGTTCATTGACAGCTGGAAAATGAACATTTTTTCTGTTTTTCTTGTTGAATGAATGTGCAAGGTTTTTGGAAACATTGGTGTCTGGTTTCTCAAGATTGTTCAGTCAAACCTAAAGAAAGCCTTGGGGCTGAAACTCCAATACCCACCTCCAGTTCTTTTGATCTCTTAATACAGAGTTCAAAAAAGTGTATGATGTTCCTAATTAAAGGTTTTCCATAGCCCAGGGGCTAATTTGTCATATGGTTTTGAAAAATAAAAAATATAAAACCTTGCTAAAAATTCTGACTTAAAAACGTAAAATTAGCCTTTGATAAATTTCGTATCTTTGATTTGTGCTTTTCTTTGTTACACCTGTTTGTATTCTGTGCACATTTTAGAAGTGTAGTCTTACTGCCCTTTAAAATGCTTGTGATCACTTCAGTGATGTTCCTAAGCAGTAAGTAATTATCTCTGTGAGCCACACATGAAAGGTCAGCTCCATTGCTGTAACTGATGACAGGGTTGAAATGTAGAAAAAGCTTCCATACTAATTTGAAGCAGTTTATTTTTTACTTTATTTTTATAGATGTCTAATGATTTTTATACCTTTCAATTTGTGTTGCTGTAGAAAAATAAAAGTTTTGTATTTCCTTTGTTTGTAATTTCCAGTTATAATTACAACTACTGCTGGAAATAACACGCATAATATTGCTTATATTTAAAGAGTAGCACATCAGTCCTGTTTTTTATCCCACTTTCCAGTTTGAGTGCATTTAAAAATCTAAACTGACTCACAGATCATAGTTTTTTTATTTTAGTTTTTGTATATATCATTATTTAAGGACATGCTTTCTCCAAGACCTTTTTTAAAAAGCAACAGCAAGAATAAAACCTCTCTGATCATCAGAATTCCCAGGGCAAGCTACAACAAGAGACCTTAAGTGAATTTGTACTTACCAGTTTTCCCAGAGAAACATGTTTGATTCTGTAGGATGTCAGTCTGTGCTTATATGTACAAGTATTTTGTTGTTGTTTTTTTACAAAAAGAAGCTATTTTTAAACTGAATTTTAAAAGCACATTAAAAATAACTTAAAAGATTGAAGCTTTATGTGTTTATTTTCTTTCACATGAGATACACCTTAAAAATACACATATCTGCTCTTCAACCAGCTCTGTAGTTGCTAATCAGACCAGCTGCTTATACAGATGGAACCACAATGTTTCCATTAGTATAATGAGCAAGTCATTAACTTTTTCACATTAAGTGCATTTAGATTAATGCATCTGTTTTAAAGGTCTCAAAATGTTGTGTCAACTTACCATCTCTCATCTCCTGCTTTCTCTCTAAGGTATTGGAGGGATGGAGGAGTGGATATTGAAGTCAGCCACCATATCAACCTCTCCAGCCTGTCCTCCCTTCACCCCACTCAATTTTGAGGCCACGCCCATCGTCCGTGTAGCTGTGGAGCCCAAGCATCCAAGTAAGGCACCTCCCATTAATTCACCTTGTAAGTTTTCTCTTTGGACTCCTCTGTCAGAAGGGAATTTGGCACTACCACAGAATGGGCACTGTCGAGCGATGTGCCTCCTTTTGCCTTGTGGGCCCAGTGCTAGGCGCCAGTCTTAACAGTGTTACAAGGAGCGATGCAGCTTGTGCTGACAGCTCTGCAAGCACACCCATCTAGGAAGCCACAGGGGGTGCTGTAGTGGGGAAGAGTAACTAATTATAAATTCAAGTAGGCAGAAGGGTGAGGCATCTGAAGAAGGCTCCACAGCTGAAATTTTGTGTTTCTTTTCTTCTCTTTTCAGCACAGAATAAACCTTTATTTGTTCCTAATTATACATTCTGTCCAGTATAGCGCCTTCCTCTCAATTCCAGGATTCCCCGGCCAACAGCTCAGGACCTCCCCTCCTGACCGTGCACGGCATGTTGCGTGCAGCCCTTGGTCGCAAGTCCTGGCTGTAGTCATAATCTCATTACCGAGCCTAGATTCTAAACCGTAATCTCCAGACAAGCACCTGCAGTGTCTGAGGCTCACGGAGCCCCAAGTGAGTTTGCTTTTATAATAAGAAATAATTCCTTTTAGTCTCTTCCTTTGTTTTGTTACAAGTGTCTGCAAGGCATATGTAGGTTGAACTAAAAAACGGACTGCAGGAAAGTTAATCTTAGCTGTGGCAGTCTGTTGAAGTGATTAGAATTATATGGTGTGACTTAATGGCTCCCCATTAGCATTGTAACATCTCCTCATATGGCGTTGTTAATACAGTGTGCCTATTAGGCAACAAAGAAGGACTGTGGACAGGAAAAACTGCATAGAGTTGATGAAGGAGCTGGCTTTTCTGATGTTTTTTTCTTTCTCCTAACATTGGGCTTCCTAAATGCTTCTCTTTTCACTGTCAGCGCCTGTCACTGGGTTTGCCTCCTATTCAGAAGAAACTCATGAGAATGGATGCATTTAATGGCAAACAGATCATTTTCTGTTTTTGTGGTTGTTCCTCTGTGTTTAACTCTTCAGAATCAACAGCAACAGAATTTGCTTCCTTATAGCTCTAGCCGACTAGGTGGGTTAAGTAGTCTTGACTTCAAAAGAGCAGTGCTTTGCCTTTCTACTTCAAAACTTGAAAATGTGTTGTAGAAGCAATGCACAGATTTGAATTTAGACTAAATTCAATAACAAACTCAATAGTTAGTGTTGTATTTCTTACTGACATACAATACTAGGAAACATCAAAACATTTAACAGTTTTAAAGGGCTTAACTATACAGTAATTGCTAATTAAGTTGTTTGTAGTGTTCCACTGTTCTACTTTATTTTTATTGAAAAATACCACTTTTTAAAAATGGTAAATGCATGCCAGTTCACCTGCATGTGTTGCATTTCCAGTTCAGCTCATTACATGGATAAAGATGCTGTGTTGAGGAAGGCTTGTATAAAGGATATTTGCTTTCAAACAAAAAAGTAGGAATTAAAGCCCTGCTTAGCCTAAGGCTCTGTGTAACCAGGAATAACACAGAAGAGCTAAATACACTACTTTCACTACTGCCCAGGTGAGATGCCAAAGCTGGTACGTGGAATGAAGCTACTTAACCAGGCTGACCCCTGCGCTGAGGTGCTCATCCAGGAGACTGGGGAGCATGTGCTGGTGACGGCAGGAGAGGTCCACCTGCAGCGCTGCTTGGATGACCTGAGACAGAGGTGAGTACAGGGCATCAGGGCTGCCAACCCCCCCAGGACACTGCTTTCTCTTGGGAAGCACACAGGACAGCAGGTCTGCCAACCCCCCCAGGCCTCTCTTTCCATGTAGACAGCACACTGGGAACCATGGCTGCCAACCCCCCAGGGCACTGCTTTCATTTGGGAAGGAATCAGGGCATCAGGGCTGCCAACCGCACCACACCACTTCCTTCAAAACATGTTAACAGGTTCAAAACTGTGATTTATCTCATAGTAAAGTCAACTACTTATTACAGCTAACCTTTATATTCATGTCGAGCCATACATTTGTATCTCACCAGTTATAAAAACAACTCTGTGCATATTTGGAAATCTCCTTTGTACAAATCATACTAAATATGAATGATTTATACTAAGTATGAATGAATTAATGCCTGAAAAGGCATGTTTTCTAAACATTCTTCATATTTTTTGGCTGTGCCAGCTTCAGAAATAGACCAATGAACAAATAGTGAACTGAGCATTAATAATAATGACAAAATATGCACGTGTTTTGAATTTCCAAAACACTAGCCAGCTGGTCTCAATCTTTGTGACCACAAGGAGAACCATTTCATTTGTCTTCAATGGTATCTTATCATATGATAAATATGTGCATCATATATGCAGTTCATATTGACCGGAACCCTTGTCTTGATGTTTCCCCTCTGATAAGGTCATGCAAGGAGAAATAAACATTCAGGTAAGATAAATTTCACAGTGAGAGCTTTAATGCATTCTTGTCTCCTCTCAGGTTATAATTGGCCTACACATAAAATAAATAATTTGTCTGAGCCAAAGGCTTTCTGACACCTAGCATTTGATTTGTCATAAGAAAGGCAAGGCACCCATCACAGGCTTCATTTTTTCAAACGTTGTTTGGCAGTTCTCATGCAACGCTCTTAAGAAGAAGCAATTCGAAAGTGAGCAGGACTCACACAGAGCATTCTCTGTTCATACAATGAATGCAGGAGTTTGTCCTTCCACACAATCCATATCCCACTCCCATTGCCCCAAGACTTACTCGAGTGTTGGAGTTTCTGATAAATGCCTAAAAGGTTTTCAAGTTTTGGTGATTCCTTGATGACAGTTTTTGATATATGTGTTCATGAAACAAAAGTATTCTCTTCCATGGCATTAAAGAACAGCTGTGCCTCAGACAGAAATGTAAAATAATTGAAGCAGCTTCTTCTTTGCCAATAAGCCCAGCAGGCCTTTATTTAATCTTTAGCACTGTGTTATTAGCTTGCTGAATAAGAGTTCACGGAAGATGTGACTAAATGAACACTAATTGGTAGTATCTACATTCCCCTACCTTGTTTACTCAAGGTAAAACTAAAAACTGGTAAAAAAAAAGCACCTTGTCTTGTTCATGTCTCAGCAAGTTACATACTATATATCTTGCTCATTTTTCTATATTTCTTTTAAGTGTAGGTGTGATTTGTAAAATAAATGTCTGAAGACATTCTTGTAATCCAAGCAGGATTTGTCATAGCTGTAGATTTATGGAAAAGCCCATAGGTTTGATCAGTTCCTGAGTACATCTGCAGCTGGAATGCAGTGGTTTACTTTAAGGTTAGAAACCAAATGGAAGACTTGCAATAAATGCCTTACTGACCTTTTGTGTGAATTGTGTGGGAAAAGTCATGCATTCATGCACTTTGGAACTCCAGCTCCATTTTTTCATTAAAAAATTAGGATACTTACAAATACCTCCATTAATAAGACCCAAAGCACAGAACATTGAACACAGCAACGTACTGTACATAACAGTCACCTGAGTACTCATGAGAACTAGGAGAACATTTTATCAAGCTTGTCTCATTGTATCCAACTTAAAGGGATCGTAAATGTGAAAGAAATTCATTTAAATTTACCAACATCGTGGACTGAAAGGGTCTTTCACACCTGTCCAGCAATCTTCAGGACAGCACTTAACATCTTTACATACTGTACAAAAGTTAGTCCTCATTAAAGGTACAGTGATCTTGCAACACCTGATGAAATGTTTGTAATCCACAAACTATAATGTTGAGAGGAGACTGTGATGATTGCATTTAGAAAATGTACAATTTTACAGTTCCTTTCCTCCAGTAATGTGCGAATTAACATGCCTCTTCACAAACAAACAGGGTTACTTTCTTAAACCCATTACAGGTGATGTTTTAAAACAAGTCATGATAAAGGCACAAGTCACAGCTTAGATAGGTGTGTGTTTTTCCTGTTTTTATTGAGGCCTTGAAGACATGTAAACTTAAACTGATAAGTAACATTTTTCTCATTTGTAGTTCTAGCTGTTAGGTAATACAATTATTTATGTTTTTGTAAATTAAGAAGAGTTTGTTAAAGTTGTTCCAGTCAAATACCCATCTGTATAAATGACAAATGTAAGTAGCCTTGAGTAAAAGTGTCAGACAAATTAATTACTAATTAGCTAGTAACAGGTTTTGACTTCCACTATGAAGTGTCAGGGTTTAACAGGCTGATGCTTTTCATTGCTGATCGGTTTGTGCTGGCTGGATTGTCAATATAACAACAGTCCTTGAGCCTAGGCTAAAGTAAATCCAACTGCAGTTTTGTATGAGTGACAGTGGATCTACAAGACCTCTTCTCAGCTAAAAAAAATTGTGTAGAAATGCTGTGCAATACCATTTAAGATTTGCAATTCAGTATTGGCTTGAGAGTTCATATTAAAACAGAGCTTACAAAAGTTAGTAAATTAAGCATAAGAACACAATCACCAGTCTGTTAGCTCTCTATCTAAAAAACAGATGCACTCTTTAGAGTTTTGAAGATTGAATAAATGTTGGCCTCATGTTGTTCCACTGATTATTAATGACCGATCATGATATACTCAAGTGAATTTGACTATCGCAGAAGCCCTAAACCACCTTATTAGTGAGACAGTTGTTTGGACACAGGTGTTAAAGTGATTTAGCCTGTTGAAATGTCAAGCCTGGTGAAAATCAAGAAAAACAAAAAGAAAGCAATACAGTATGTCCCACTTATTATAAGAGCAGCACCTGCAAACCATCGGTATTTTGAAGACTAGGCTAAATCAGCACACTGTGTTTGCTCTCTAGGTAGTTCACAGCCAGCCAATTCTAATCTGCAAGACATGACAGCCAAATAGAGTCCATTAATGGCAAACCTCAGTCGGGGAGATCAGAAGTCACAGCACCTTGCCAAGACCAATGGGGAGGTCTGTGTCAGATGGTCCAGGCGAGGGTGTCTAGTTTAATTCATATTTAATATTTTTATCCATTTAACAATTGCAAACTACACAACCCAAATTTAAAATAGTTGTTACAGAACTCCACTTGTAGTGACTGATTTCAATCTGACTGGTGATATTGGGATATGCTGCCCTCTTTACAGGCTCATCTCGATATAACAACAGTCCAGCAGGGTAATGCACATCCTCATCATCCTTATGAAATAGATGCTGTCTTGCTAGATGAGAATGAGATGGTTCTACTGTGGATGCTCCTTGCCAGACTTGATCCAAAACATGATTACAGAAAGCAACTACCAGCTGCAAAACCAACAGTCATTGAGGAGCAAGAAATTAAAATTGTCAATAGTTACAAGTATCCTGACACTATAGTTGATTATAGACTACCCTTTGATGAAAACGTGAATTCCATGTGTAAGAAGAGCCAACAGCAATTGTTCTTCCTAAGAAGATTTCACTCTTTTAATGTGTGTACTACAAGGCATGAAAGGAATGGGGCACAAACCCACAAAACAGTATCTGCAGCCTCATGGAAAGCATGTGTTGCAGATGAACAGCTTGTATTGCTTTTCAGTAGTGGCCACACAAGAGCCTCCTGCTATGTAGACTTCCTGCTGGTCAACCCTGTTGATGACAGATTTTAATCAGCATAATCAGTATTAATTAATTTCTGTTCTGTCAAATGTCCATACACATGATAAACAAAAATGTGAATTTGTGAATGTATTGCAGTTCTTGTCTTTCAAGTAATAAGTGTCTTCTCATGCTCCATATATTGGGGTGAGCACTCGCTCATTGCTGATGCTCAGAATACAGGTTTGTCGAGATGTTTACAGAGGTGTGTGCAATAACAGGATCTGTCTCTTTTACGTTACACCCACAGGGCCTTGTTGATTCTTAAAACTAATCCGGAAAGTTAAAGTGCCTGTCTTTTCCTGCTTTTCTTAAGTGCATAGAGCAGGTTGAAAGTTCAGAATTTGGAAAATTGGTGAGGTTGGACTGGACAGAGATGAAAGGGAACATGAGGAGAACCTAACTTGTCTGGGTTACTCAAGTCTGTGCAGTGTACCAGACTGCTCTTAAGTCAGAACAATTTCCTTTGGCAGGGCACTGCAAAAATGGAAAGAAAAATCTTAAAGGGCATTATTAATCAAATAAGCCTGTGTTTTTAAATTAGTCTTTGTTTTTTTACTAAAAAAACCCAAGTCTTTGTTGTTTTACTAAAAATTAATTTATTTATGAAAGCAAAAAGTCATCTTAGAAATCAGTTGTAATATAACCATAAGAATCAAGCACTTTGAAAGCCTCATCATGAGCTTCTCCCTTCCAGTAGATATCACTTTGTATCGCAGATTTACAAGGGCTCTTTTATGAGATGGGTTTGTCCCAGGAGAGAAAAGGAGATGAGTTTCCATTACATGCCTTATTGTCAGTGAGGCAGAGAAGTGTGGTATATCTGTACCTGATGCAGTGATGCCCACTCTTGCAATTATTTGTTGTTAAAAATAAAATTTACTTTTTATGTAGATGTTCTGCTGTTCACCTTAGGGCTTTGCTGCTGAAGCTAGATGGCAAAGGCAGGCAAAACATCCTGGCTTTAGCTATTTTTTCTTTCATTCCTCTGAGGTTTTGATTGTTATTGATTGACAACTACAATTTTGCTGAGACAGTTGTTTCTCATTACATAGAGGAGCAGTTAAACACCAGTCATGTAAGACGCAAGGTGATCAGTCTTTGCCTTAACTTGGAACTAAAAGGAAAGTTTAGTAAAAAAAATCTGCTGAACTGAAAGAACAAGCCTGGGTTTGTTCTCCCCTCAGATGTACTCTGTTTAAATAATTATTGTCCTCTTGTAGCTACTGCAGTACTTCCCCCAGCAGTGAGTGACATCCCCTGTGAATATTTACAAAAATGTGGAAATGGGAATGAGCTGTGTTCTATGGAATTGGTTTTCTTTTTCGTTCTGTCCTTGTAGCAGACAGACCACAAAAGAATATGTGTAAGAATATACATTTGATAGCCAATCCATTTCAGCCCTCAAATAAGCTGAAAACTACAATAAGTTAGAATACTAACTAAATAAATTGAGGAAATACTGTAAGTTAGAATGCTAAATAAACTGAGAAAATACAGTAAGTTAGAATACTCAAGGCTCTTGTGTGTGGAATAGTTGTTCTTTCTAGCATTCAAGATCCTCATGTAGCTCTGAATAAGTCACTGTGTGACCTGCATTGTCTCCTGCTGGGCTCTGCTAACAGCTAATGCTGTTTGGCAGAGAGTGGAAGCTTCACAATGGACCCTGAGGATAAATGAAATCCAGGAAGACGATGCATCACCAAGTTGACATTTGTCCCACAACTGACAGATGGGGGCAGGAGGGCAAATTGAAGATCTTAAGATGTAGAGGTCAGTGTATTACTGGCGCTAACTTGCCAGCTAAATGAACTCATGTCTAGGAAGAGCATATAAATATCACAAGGGGGAATGGCGCGTGGGTGCTGCTGAGCTGCACACAGTGATGCTCAGCAGACCCGTCTGCTAACTAGTTTCGCCTGAGGCAGTTTACAGTCATCGCCCGGAAAGAGGTCAGCCTGTCCCTGACATCACAGGGGTTGTGACTGTCCGCTGACAGGTCCTGGGACCCTCAGCTAACTTTTTATTCTTGTTTCGAGGTGTGCTCCTTATGCGTTTAGAAGCAGTGTAAAAGGTGCCGTAAAAGAGCAAGAAAATTCTGAGCACCATTGACATCACACATCCAGTGGTTACAAAACATTAGTTCAGATAGTAGCTGTTCTTCCTATGACTTGAGTCAAAAGAATTTTCTTCATGGCTCTAAAAACAGGTGTTCATTTCTAATATAATTTTGAGTTATTCGGAAAAAATAATAACAGTATCTGTTCCATTACCATTGTAAAAATACACATTGAATCGTCAGCATTGGATACAGAATTCACCGGCGTACCCATCAGTAACGGAATAACCTAATTTTTTTACCCTGAGACTCCTTATTTTCCATCTAATAGTTCTGTGAGAAAGATTGTATCTTAATCTGCGGTGGAAAATTATTTTCTTTTGGTTCCTACTTTCCTACTTAATTTAAGAATAAATTGGTACTTAGCTAGGAAATGGGTCTTTTCGAATTTAATTTGAGCCAATCATTGATAAAATGTTGAACATTTTCTAATTCTATTATTGGGAAACTCCACATATATTAGTGTGTTCACATTTATTTGACATAACAAAATGGTCAGTGTGTTTTCAGTGCCTTTTTGAGTCGGTACCTCTGCAATATTAAGGTCTTCTGAACTTCTTTTTGCAATAATTATTTTATATATCAAACAGTGTTAGCAAAAACTCACACAATCATTAAGGGAAGGATTAACCCTTTTCCCACCTGTTATAAGACTGTCTGAGTCTAAATGGATTACAGAAAGCCTTCTTTAGACTTGTTGTAAACTGGCCACCATTCTGCCCTCTACCATCTGCTCTGGTCTTCTGTGCTTGCTAGTCAGGAGGCATGAATTGTAGCAGTAAATGTGACCAAGGCAGATTACAGATACTGTTGTCCTCTCATAAACCTGTACAAGAGTCAATTTGTCCTGCGTACTGTATGTGTTGTGTGTGTTTATATATATGGGAGGATGTGAATATTAATCAGCTCTTACTATTTCACAGTGCTGGGAGGCATCTTGAAGGACTATGAATTCCATTTTGTGACTTTTAGTTTATATACACAAAGCAAACTTCACTGATATAATTAATCCAACAGCTTATTTTTAAAGCTTTGAAGAGTGTTTCTCTTGAAGCACATTTCTACATGTGATTCACTAGTCAGTTAGCTGTCTCACTGATGACCCCCAGTAAGGGGCTGTCTGTGGCTGCTGACATATGTACTTTTTCATATTTTAGTAGGATAAGCAGTCTATTTAGAAGGTACTGCTTTTCAGCATTTTGAAATGGTAAAATCTGATTAATATTAACCTTCCCATAATATACTGAGAGACATTAAAAGCACAACAAATGCTATTGATTTCAATACACATTATTTGCATTTTTAATGCTTCTCATTATAAGTAGTGCATATACACAAACAAGCATGTATTGTTGCATTACAACTTTGTTCTGTGCTTTTAATAAATGTGTGGTCATTCTGCCCTTTTAGGTTTGAAGAAATGCCTTCCTAGAGTACAATATGTACAATATGCATTTTTAATTTGAATTTCTGTAAAGAGCTGTGGGGCTCAGTGAATGATTTAAGTCCAGGCTAAAGAGAGGGCTTAGATATTTTTTTATTTGCTCAAAGCTATTATGTAAAGCAAGCAGAAATGTGTTTTTCCCATTCATTGTGAATAATGTAAAGCAGCTTCTTTGGTATGGCATGTGTTGCAGTTCTAAAAACTGCAAGCATTAATTTTTGCTCTGTTGAAATAGAGGAAAGTAAAATATCCTTGTTGATGAGATTTAGAAAAAGGTAGATATCGATTAACAAATATGTCAGGCTGCTGTAATGAATCCAAATAAAACATAAATTGTGGTATTTTAAGTTTTCAACAGGATTTTGATCACTTTCCTTCATGACAGATTATTTTTTAGATGCTCACATGGGGCTGATTTAGAAAGCAGTAGCTCTGGGATCTGCACTGGTACCACCGCCCTTCCTAATTTATATCAATGATTACGGTCTGGTGCATTTAAGAAACTACTCAAGTTTACAAATGTCAAACTAGCTTTGCAAAGACTGTACACAGTACAAAAGAAGACCAGATTTAGGACTCACAAACACCTAGCAGATGACATGTTGTCAAGTTCTGGGTGTTGCATGCAGGTAGTAAAAACCGCAATCTGTAACTGTAAAATGGAAAACTTTAGTTTAGAAGCTTTAGAAAACATATTTTAATCTAGACATATCATTTTCATCTTCTAGCCACCACAAGGAAGCAATTAAAAAGGCAAACAAAAATTTTGGATTGTAATTGAAATCAAGGGATGTTGTTATGTTAAAACTGTATAATGTGCTGGTAAGACATACTTTAGAATATTATGTGTGCAATTTTCATCACATATATTGCTGTTCTGGAATCATTTCAGAGAAGAGCAACCAGATACATTCCCTAATGGAATGTCCTTCACAGGGAAAAAGAACTGAATCTTTTTATTCTTGAACAGAGAAGACTACGAGAGGATATGTTTAATGTATTCATATGCTCAAGGCTTTGATAAAAGTCAACCCAGTGGTTGAATTTTTTTCAGAATTAACACAGACCAGAGGACATTTTGTGGAAATTATGGGCAGGCTCATTAAAAAAGGAAATACTTCTTTACACAAAGGTTTGTGGGAGTATGAACCAAGCTGCCCCCCCCCATTTTTAGGCTGATTTTTTATATCGGCTTTCAAGAAACTGCTGGATGAAGTGCTTGGATTTATTAGCTACTGAAAAAATGAGCTAGATTGGCACAGTGCCCTCTCTTTTGTAGCTGTTCTCATGAAAACAAAACTTGATTCACAAATCTACTTTTTTTTTTTTCATTCAGGTTTGCCAAGATAGAAATCGGTGTATCTGAACCCATCATCCCATTTAAAGAGACTGTCATCCGCCCTCCGAAGGTAGACATGGTGAATGAAGACATTGGGAAGCAGCAGAAGGTAGCTGTGATACACCAGGTGAGAGAGGAGCAGTTAAAGTATCCCGAAGGCATCCAGGTCGATTCTAACGGGCTGGTCACACTCACTACTTCCAACAAGCTGGCTACCATCGGGGTCAGGGCCATGCCACTGCCAGAAGAAGTCACCCATCTACTGGAGCAGAGCAGCGACCTCATCCGCACGATGGAGCACTTCAACTTATCCGTGAAGGAGGGCAAGAAAGCCCTTGAGATCAATCCGAAAATGCTGGAGTCTATTCATGACTTCAAGGAGAAGCTGGAGTCTCTGTTACAAGGACGGAAATGGAGGAATGCTGTCAACCACATTTGGACATTTGGGCCTCGGCGATGTGGCCCTAATATTTTACTCAATAACCTGGAAGGCTACCAGCGTCCCTCAGTGTGGCAGTGTCTAGACACAGAGAGGGTGGAGGCTGGGCAGTACTGTGATTTGGACAACAGCATAGTCAGTGGGTTCCAGCTGGCCACACTTTCAGGGCCCATGTGTGAGGAGCCTCTGATGGGAGTTTGCTTTTCTGTGGAGTTGTGGGACATGAAAGCCCCGCAGGTCCCTGCCGCGGCGCCCCCACCTGCACAAGCAGCCCCCAAGGCCGACAGCCCCGGCCCCGCTCCTCACACCGCCGGCGAGGAAGCTCTGGGGCTGCAAGCCCAGCTCGCTGCGCCGCCCAGCAAACGCAGAAGTGAAGCGGCCGTCCCTGACTGCTACGGGCCGTTCTCGGGGCAGCTCATAGCAGCCATGAAGGAAGCCTGTCGATATGCCTTCCAGGCAAAACCCCAGCGCCTCATGGCCGCGATGTACACCTGTGAAATCATGGCCACCGCAGACGTACTAGGTAAGATGGAAAAAAATATTGACAAAAAAAACCCCGGAATAATTCCCAGGGCAGCTGTAAATTCTGTTTTTAATGCTTTTGCCAGTAAATGCTTTTTTTCTCTCCGGTTACAAGGCTGAAAAATGATTTAGTGCATACACAGGAAATAGTTTTCGCTGTTCCTAATGGGAAGCTGCTGTGAAACACCAGTGTTCAAATGCAGTGATGTCATACTGCAGAGCTCTGAAACAATGGGCAATTGTCTCCTGAACATGCTTACTGTGACTTATATGAATCAATTTGCAGGGGTAACTGAATCCTACTCCATGAGAGCAGAAATAACCTCTCATAAAACAGAATCTGCAGAGAATCGGACTGAGGTTTTAGTAGACGGCCATGCAGCAGAAAGATTGCATTAATGTTTCAATCGGCATTAATCACAAGCAAGATATTGTGATTATTATTTTTCATTTGCCACCAACAAAAATATCTGCACTCGAGTGGACTTCACCTGGAAGGCTCACAGACTGTTATTGCTGCTTTAAATATCCTAGAAATTAAGACAAGCATTTGCAACAAGAATGATGCTGAAGCCCATTTCCAGGCTGTTTTTTTATTCAAATATGGATGCACAGAGTTTGACCATTGTCTGTTTCCAGGAGCTCCGTCAGTAATCAGTAGATTGTAGCATGGTGAGGGTTCAGTGATTTATTTTTAGAAATGTTGTTATATATTGTGTGCGCTGGATGGAAATACTGCCATTTTGAATAACCACAATGTCTATTTATAGAAACCTTTTTTAAAAGGTTTATGCTCACAAAGGTCCCATTGATACTTTACAAGTAGAATGCAAATATTTCTTCCATTAAAACTGACGAGACCTTGTTCTTATTACGGCTAATGATTATACATGTTTTTTAAAAATCTAATACTCAGCATAGTTTACAATGTAGTTGTTTTCCCTTTGACAGTCGGTAATTAAATACAGACAGTACCTTAAAAAGTATCTGTTAAAAACATCTGTACACAGTGTTGTAAAAAATACAGTCACAGTAAAGCAGAACAAAGCTTGAGTTTTGAAAGCTCTTCAGTGGGGTCTCCTGCATCTCTGAAGTATGTAAAAGAGTCACTCATTGACTGTAAAGTGTTGTAAGCAGTTAACACAATAACAACTTGCTAAAACTTAGCAGAAACAGCTGTCTTCAGGCTCACAGAGGCTGTTTCTAGGTAAGGGTGAAAGCAGTGGTGACAGTTATCACAGCTTGTCAGAAGTCATTATTCCAGGTTATTGCATTGCTGGCAGCCTGTTGTTCATAAGGACCCAAGTGTTCAGCTTTTTTTTTCTTTTTAACATTTGTACAGATTATCACGTACGCGTGCGCTGGTTCTCACAATGTCATGTCAGCACTGGCCTCTTTCTCACACAAGGACGGCAGTTTTCCTGATGAGCTCCTGTGCTTCCTAGGTCGCGTCTACGGCGTCCTGTCCAAGAGAGAAGGCCGCGTGCTGCTGGAGGAGATGAAGGAAGGCACAGACATGTTCATCATCAAGGCCATCCTCCCGGTCGCGGAGAGCTTCGGCTTTGCCGATGAGATCCGGAAACGGACGAGCGGCTTGGCCAGTCCCCAGCTGGTGTTTAGCCACTGGGAGGTGAGTGTGCTGGCTGACCGGGGAAAACCCTAGCTGTCTTTCTGGCTTGTTCCGGAAACTGGTATGTGTACTGCAGTGCTTGCGCTTCATTGTCATTTTGGTAAAAAAGGGAATTTCATGTGCATTTTTTGCCCGGTTGTGGATGTAAACCAGTTCAGTGCAACTAGAAATATTGATAACTCAGTGCTAGAACAGACATTAAAAACAAGCTGGCTGCTTGTGATTTAAAATCACTGAAAACAAGCTAAAAAAATTGCTTCTTGAAAGAAAGAACCTGCCAAAAAATACATTTTTAGAATTAAGATAATACTCGAAAATCCTAAAAAAGGATAGTTTTTGATAATCTTCCATCATTACAGAGCATTTCTTTTTCTGTGCCATGCACACAGCAAGAGCGGTGTGGGTGTGAGGGTTGCATGATGGTTTTCTGCAGGGGAATCAGCAGGTTGGAGCCTACCCCTGGGTCTGTGTCACTAAACACTAATGAGAGAATTTCAACAGGACTCTCCCTGCTTGATTAAAACATAGTGCTAAACAATTTACAATCTAATCCTATGTTTACGCCAAGAATTTAAAATGATGATGAACATCATAACTTCTGTCAAGACAAGTTCTTTATTGATTTTGTTTTTCACTCAAAGAAGAAATTCTGTTCCATTCTATTGATCTTTCTTTATTGGTATATTTTTCTGCATCTACTTTCATTTGGATCAGTTGCGTGTACATACACGGCATGAATTTATGCTGAGCGCACACATGTCCAAAGTATATGTTTTCACGGTACGTGTTGCACTTTGCTGTTTTCTTGGGTGTGTGCCTAAGGCCCCTAATTAGCAGAAGCCAGAGGAAGCACACGCTGTTAACAGCCGAATACGCACACTGGCCCACATCGACCAAAGGCAGATTGCCCCCAGCCAAGACGTTTCTGAATTAAACATGATTCAAGGTCAGTGTGGGGATTCAGGCTTGTAATTAGATAGTCTCCACCAGGGTTAGAGAGGATCAGAGCTCCAAGAGAGCACATGTGCCAAGGAATTATACCTGCGTCTGTCTCTGCCATCCAAGCTGGACACAGTCCCTGCCATATGTTCCCAGTGTCACTCTGGGTAACAGGTCACTCTGTCTGCACTGGCTACAGAAAGGAAGACAAAATCAACCTTGATGGATATGTACAGACCCTTAAATTGCATGCTCCTTTTAGTAGTGTTCGTTGTGTTTTATGTGTGTGAACACACCTTTCTTGAAATACAAAATGGTCTAGATATGCTGTTTAGTTTATAGCCTTAGTCTACAATGGAATGAAAAATTAGCTTTGACACAAGTGTCCAGCGTAATTTATCTCAAACCTCTGGTATCTGCAAATGGTAGGTCACAACTGTAATTATTTTTCAACGCTTGCAGATGCTGTTAAAATGAGATGCCTCAACTTAAAACTGAAGTCCCACTCCCACATGAATAGATTAGTAATATGTAAATATCAATCAAAACACAGTAAAAAAAAAAGATGACTTTTTTAAAATCACTGTTGGTGGCTTGTGTATACAGTAGAAAAATGTAATCAAAATATTTATTGAATAAAAAATACATTGCCTGGTAGAAGCACCCAAGAATTCACATTATAATCTAACTCATATGGAAATCCGTCAGCCCCCTGACTGAATGATTAACTCCTCTCTCCTAAAATCTGTATACATAAGTCATAAAGAGAAATTTAATCTGCTGCTGTTTTTGAAGTCAAAACTTGGAACACCGCATTACTGTGCTGTTCACTGCTGATAAACTCAAGGGATCAGCTATTAGCAACATGTTAAGCCTATATGTAAAGAATAAGATTTTACAGGTAAAGAACACGTATTTTGTAACTTTAAATACCCCAAGATTAACACTAGATTTTCTCCCTTTAATGACAATAATTTTACAAGGCATTTTAAAAAGCAGTGAATGCTGTGCATTTCTTTCTGTTTGCTGCAAGCAGATTCTCTGAGAATCAGTCTTGTTCATTCCCTGAGAGGACTGGCTCTGCTGGTAGAGAGCAAGCATACCTCTTAAAGGTTACTAGCATTCCTGCCTATCTGCTAAAATTACTCAGTAGAAATGGACAACATAAACGTTCTGTGCCTTTCTCCAAACCAGAATAATGGTAATAAATATCAGAAGAAGTAGTTCAGGTGGGTAGCTGCATCAGCATACGTAGGCTGCAAAGGAACAAGTAATAGTTTTTTTCTGTGCTGAAAAGAGAAGAATGAAAACACAACATTTTGGGTGTGGAGCCTTCCACCTGAAGTAGCTCACACCTGGAGAAGCCTCCACGCCCATAAGGTTGTGTTTTCTTTCTTTTCTTCTCAGCATGGAATAAACCTATTACTTGTTCCATAAATATAGGAATATATTTGCCCTTTTCATTTCACTATTGGATACGATACGACAGTCCTGTCCATAGTCCCTCTCTTCAGCTCTCCATTACTCCATTACTCTGGACTTAAGAAAGGTAAAGAATGGAAGGGGGCCATTCAGACTTCTTGAGTGTAATCCCTCCCCTGCTGTAGTTCAGCCTATCCAGAACTGCTGTGGTTACCTGTCACCCCTCTAAATGCTGTGCTGGAAAAGTAGAAATCCGGAGCAGTGTGGAAGGTGTATAGGCCTCGCAGACATAAGGAGAGTGCAGTCGGACAGCCCTCCTGCAGAGCCTGGCCTGCACCTGCTCTGGGAACAATAGATTCCTTCAGAGGACCGCTGGACTCTCATCTGTCACGAACATCTCATTCAGTATCCTGAGTGGGGGGTGGAAAACAGTGTGACTGAGGGGATTATAAAGCACTCACAAAAGAGAAAAACCACAAGCTTGAATAATGCTGACTCATTCTCGTTGAAATCGCTTTGGTCTTTTTCCTAACAATCCAGTTTTTGATGCTGTTTATGTGGTGCTAAAAAAAAGTAAAAAATTATATTGAGGAGTTAATAGAGGGGTGGCAGCTGCACTCTGAAGTGCTGAGACTTTCCCTGCCAGAAACCCCCACTTGAAAACTGGTGTGTTTTAGATTCTGCACAGATGAACACTGTTACTGTATGTTCAGATTTGTAGCTCTAGCATACCTTGTATAAAGGAAAAGACAATTAATATCATCCAAACCAGATAAGCAATGTCATTATATGTATTATTATTGTGAAAATCCATCCATCCGTTATGTAACTGCTTCTTCCCCTGGATGGGACACCAGTCCATCACAGGGAACACAGCTACAAACACAGACATGCGCACACACTCACACCAGGGCCTGTTTTTCCAAAAGGCTATTGACCTACCAGTTTTTGGACTGGAGCACCTGGAGGAAACCCATGTTAATACAGGGAGAGCATGCAAACTCCACACAGATAGCAATTTAACACAGATACCCAGCACTGTGAGGCGGCAATGCTAACCACTGTGCCACCATGCATCCTATTGTAATAATATTTTGCCATAAAATAGTTTTTACACCTCCAACAAAGACTAAAGGGAAACCCTCTCAAGGCTTTTGTACATTAAAAGTACAGTCCTATTGTAGTCTGTTCAGGAATTCATTTTGATTTATTGCTGCCTAGGCTCAGTGAATGAACAGTTTTTTTTTTCCCCCAAAGTCTTTACTTAATCTAGCAAGACAAGAAAAGGATTGCGTAAAAAATGTATCTTGACCTGGAGGTATAGGTTATTGCAGATTTGCACTTCTACAATAGTTGTAGAAGCCTTATTTGAAAAATCTGGAATCCCTGGCTTTGCTCACAGAGATAGATTCATAAATATTTTAAATGGGTTAGCATGGTAAAAATTGCAAAAAAGCCCAATCACATCTTTCTTTAATGGTCTCCACAAGTGTAAGTGTCTGGAGAAAACAGTAATCATGTTTAAATGTCTTTTGTCACTCACTCCCTCTGGTTGAGTGTAAATTCTGTGTATGGTGCTGCCTCATTCAGTGTGCTCTGTGGGTCACACTGTGTTCTCTGCCACACATGACTTTAATTGTTCGACTTGGCACTTTAAGAACATGTTTGCCTTGCTAAGAAGAAGTAATTAAATTCAATATTTAATTCGAACCTTACGCATGATATTTTCTAACTTGAAGTTTTTGGAATCCTTTAAATGTGGCCTTTGTATTCCAGGGAAAAAAGAAGCCTTATTTGAAATTCTTTTGACTTTTGACTCAAGACACTGAAAGATAAAACCTCTGTGTCTTAACCCCCTCTCTACAGTAAAAAAACTGCAAGTCAGCTTTCTGATTTTTTTTCCTTGTTTCTTGTTTTGCAGCTGCGTAGAAATTCATGATTTTCTAATAAAGGGGCTGTATGTCTGAAGTTAGTCTCTGGGCAGGACTCTTTATAATATATGTGTGACCTGGCCTGGAATAGAATTCCATTTATTGCCATTACGTTCACAATTGCTACCATATCTGTAAATAACATGAGAATCATATGAGCACTCCTTCAGCTGATTGTAGTCATTTTTTTGTGTGTTGTTTTTAATGATATCATCATACCTACTGGACCAGGATCACCAGACCTAATTTTCACAGGACATGTGGTTTCATTCCCAAAGTCCCCTCCTGCAACCATCTGCCAAATTAAAAAGGGGACATCTTCTGTGACACTATTGATGTATCATATTGGAGTGTAACTGCACTAGTCCCTAAATAGGTCATGTTCACTAGGCAAAACATTTTCTAAAAAAAAAATAGGAGCTCTCCTCCAGCAGACTGGTGTTTCTGTTCAACTCTTCTTGCACTGACAGTTAAAGCAAAATGATTTCACAGGAACTATTTTCCTACTTACTATGGGACATTAAAAATCTGTAAAAAGTCTTTCACTCACATTGGATCCTTGACTTTGAGTGTTATCCCAGATGGAGCAGCTGTTAGAGTAATCAGGTACATAGTCTTCAAAATGACTGACACCAAAAAGTTTATATAAAAAGGTTATTATGAATCTGAGTGTTATAAATCTTAGATTTTTTTTCTTGCTTTCATGTTCTTTCTACTGATCTTAATCCCATTTTTTTACTTTTGTGGTTTTCGTTCAGGTGTTAGTGAAGTGAAATAAAACAAGTCATGCCAAACCTTTTATTCGGGATTTTGATGGCTGAGAATGACTATATGAGGAAGGACTCTCAAATAATATGCACCCTACTATTGACGTTTGATTTCATTTTGGTACGGTCCTTTTCAGCAAGAGTTTCCATTCATTTTTTGAAAATCAGCTCAGTTTCAGTAAATGTAGAATGGTGTTTCCTAAGGTATTGCTAACTTTATTAAATTGATTTCAATTATATTATTTTTGTTCAAGGTGTGTATAGTTGTGTCAGCTGTTAATTCACGGGGTTTTCTTATAAAATAGATGTTTGTGAATTAATCTTCTAATAGTGGAAGAAAATGTGCAATAGGTTAATGTTTTAATAAATGCTCTGCTTTAGTGTTCTTCATTGAAAAGAAGCCAGCACTATTCTTCAATATATTAGAAAACTAAAACACAGAACCAAACTAGCACCTCAGAAAGGTGTTTTTGTCAAAACAGATTACATTAGTGTTCCATTCTTCTCTTTTAAAAGTGCTGAAGTTAAAATGGCCTCTGTGTTCTATCTCAGAAACTGTACCTTTAGGAGAGAAATGGTGTTTATCACTTACAGAATCTGCTTTAAGAGCCTTTAAGTTAGTGAATGAGTTTTGTCACTTAAAACCATGTCAGGAGTTTGCAACAAATAACTCAGGCTCCAGGCCTCCAGTAAAGCGCCCAAACTTCCAGGGAATCCCTGTGGCCAGAAGCACATTAGGCAGACTGGCCTGGAGGTGGCAGGATGCACGATCCAGGAGGAGGCCTGAAGGTGGCTGAAGCAGTCAGCTGCCCGGGTCAGTGTAGTCTGGTTGTGTCAGCCGCACACAATAAGCAGCAGCAGCGTGGGGGGCTGTGCCCAAAAGCTCTGCCAGCCCAGGCCTGCTGCCTCCTCTGTCCTGTCAGCCAGCAGGAATCCCTCCGCAGACCTGCAGCCGTTAATAATCATGTCACACAGCTGTCTTGCTCATCATTAGGGCTGTAAAAAATCCCCGTAATGACTCCCTTTTAACGCAGGTGCACAAGATATTGAGATTAGTCAAAGAACAAAAGATTCCATGTTGAACATTATTTCTGAAGGATCATTTTATTTGCTGTTCATCATAAAAATAAAATAATTTACTATATGAGCTTGCTCTTTATTTTGTTTTATTGTGTTAATGTCTAGTTGTGGGTGCCTCAAATGCAAAGATTGTAGTTGCCGTAGAAGCTGACCTAAATTGACCACAATGGACCACGCTGGTTTAGGTTTAGTGTCAGTGCTAAAATTACATTACATACTGTATAACTTAAAAAAACAAAATGCTATTGAACTGTTTGTTTTATATACACGAAATATTTTGTATGAATTTGGACTCGAGAAATACAAGCACTAAGCCATAACAGACTTTTCTGCAATAAGACAGTGCTTTCCATTCATAAAACAAGAGTTCGCAATCCTTGCCATCGTGTTCTTTAACCTGAGAACAGAGGCACGCTTCAGCGGGAAAACAGAAGATAGAAAAGTCTGACAAAAGAGAGAAACCCAAGCTTTCAAAACAAAGCACTACACACACAAAGATTCAATCAAAGGCAGGCATGCGATATACACTGGATGAAAACTCCTGTTTTCATTCCCGTGGAGGTTAGGATCTAGCATATCTCTAAAGAACGGCAGATGTATTGCGACATGTGCCCCTGCAGCAGTGCCTCAAGTTCTGCGTGCAGATAAAGGTTTTGTATAGTCCTAAATCTTGCCGTTATTATCCCTGCCATCTGTCCTGTCTAAATTAGGCAGCTTGCTAGCTCAGACCCCTGACCAGGTGCTAGGGCTTGCCTGGACTGGTACAGTAATTGTGCTCTCTGATTGCTGTCTAATTGTTAGGTCATTGTAGTAACAGTTCCTAAGCTGCAGCAGGCATTGCCTCATCCTCTGAAGACAGTCAGCGGATGTTTTCTTTCCAGACGTTTCCTCCTTTGCACAGAGCTCTACATAATGAGCCTTGTCGAGTGCCGGGGTGCAAACAAGTCCTGGAAAGATGGATTGAAGCGGAACTTTTCCATTGTTGTGACAAACAACAACGTGACAGAAGTACTAAGGAATCAAGCATTATTTTCCTTACTGTGGTTAAGCCTCAGCTCTGTTTAAAATGGATGCTTCTTCCAATTTAACACAGAGACCTCCCTAAAAATATGTTGGGATTTTTTGGCAATTCAAAACATGGTTTGCACTTTCAGTTCAAAAATCAGATTCTTAAAACCCATTTCTCAGGTGTGCAATATGAGCAGGTCTGTCTGTATGAACCTGCTTAGTCAGACTACTGGAAACCCCTGTGCAGTTGGTTTACAGGTATTTTTTAATGCTGTAGTTTGTTTAGTGTGGTGACAGCCTACAGTTTTGATTATCCACATTTATTATTATGATCATACCCCTGTGATGCCAGCAGTAGGTCTGATCCCAGAAGATTCACAGTCCCATTTCTCTCCTGTGATTTGCACGTCTCTTTCTGTCTCTGCCTGATGTATTGTCTGCTTTGCAGGTGATCTCAAGTGACCCGTTCTGGGTGCCTACCACAGAAGAGGAGTACCTGCACTTTGGGGAGAAGGCAGACTCTGAGAACCAGGCACGCAAATACATGAATGCTGTTCGCAAGCGCAAAGGGCTGTATGTGGAAGAGAAGATTGTGGAACATGCAGAAAAGCAAAGAACTCTAAGCAAAAACAAGTAGCCCCACTCAGCATGGGCCCTAGGCAGCATGGAACAGTGGACAAATAGGTATTAAATGAGACAACACCCCTTATTCACAAGAATAGAACAAGACTGAATCTGGTGTGGAGGATGTCACCCCAGGTGCATTATAGGCATGACACTCAGAACAAGTATTTCCATCACTAAACCTATTTATGACTCACATCCATTAACATTGTTGTGAAAATAATAATTTAAAAAATACTGGTGTTTGAATGTTTGCCTAATTGCTTCTTTATTTTAGGCTGGTTCATTATTTTGATTGCCTTTTTTGCCATTCATGTGAACAAGGTGCACCCAACTAGATATTTCAGGATGAAATTTAATGTTTTTGTATTGCTGCTGAAAGGCTGTATGGATCTTAGAACTCTGACCACTGGCTAGAAAGAGTCAAGTCCATGATGGTCATTAATAAACCACGGATGTTACACCAGAGTAGACACAATTCCTCTGTCAGCGGACTGCAGTTACTTGAATTGTGTTCTTAGTTTCTTCCAGCTGCAAATATTTATGGTCGATTTTAAAGACTGGATGTAATTTGACAAACAGGAACAGGAGACAAAAAACAAAACAGAAATCACTTGTTTCAATTATAACCAAGAAAAGGAACCCTTTATCTCCATTTTGCATGTTACGGAAATGAGGGCCCACAATGGAATAACCCCTTCATTTATGAAGAAGGGCGGATATTCATGGCCTGCACAAGATGGATGCAGTTTGAGTGTATGGTATTTCGTACCCCTGTGATCAGATGCATCACCTACTGTTTGAAGCAGGCAAACATGAAATAAATTTGCAACATTCAGAAACAGAAGTTTGTCCCACCAGCACTGACTCTTGAATGTGTTTAATCTGTTGTTGCACTGAACAGTATCACTACAGAACAATATTTCTCACCCTAACTGGTTAGACATGCAACACTGTGCGCATTCTACCTCATTGATCACTTTCCCTCATCTTAGTCCTGGAGCTCAGTGTGTGAGAAGTGCTTCTTGGTAATTGACCCCAGTGTCCTGTTGAGTTAATGGGTTGACTTTTGCAGAACCAATATGTTTCAATCACACACACACAAAAAGACCAAGTCTATCTGATGGCTGTGCTCCCATTTCATTGTGAACTGCTTGGTAACATTGAACGACAGATCGTTGAGTCATAAAATGACAGATATAATCCAAATTTGTTTTGTTTTTGTGAGTAAAATATTACCTTTCCTTAATGGTTTGGGTGACTGTACAGGTTTCTGAGGAAGAAAAAGAAAAGAAAAGCTTTCAGTTCTCACACAGTTGCAAATAAATTTGTTTATTTTGTCCATTGAACCACAGAGAACTATTGATGAGATAGCTTAACCTGCCCTGTGGCTAATGTCTTGACTCTTCTGGCCAAAGCAGGGACATTAAAGAGATGGGAGATAATTATCCTGTTAAGGAAAACAAATAAGAAGAGTCAGTTTCAGTGCCTAGACGGAGAATAGCACTGCCTGCGAGTATTAAGTGTAATGTGAAACCAGCACAGAGGTCAGACACACAGGGGCCGAAAGAGCCTGATTGATTATTTGTAATGTCCGCATTGATTGTCAGGCCAGGTGTCCAGCAGTGAACAGCAACTCTCAACTCAAGGGACGCATGGAAGAAAAGGGGTAACCTCGGTTCAAGTTTACACAGCGACAGGCGAGTGGTTTTTCTAACCCAAGCTCCTCCCTGCCAGAGTGGGTATCCTGTGGCTGAGTGGTGATTGACTCGCTGCTTTACTGAGCCCCAGGCAGCTGTGTCATTGAGTGGAGCTCCTTTTAAGGTGGATACTCTTATTTGCCACTGAAAGTCAGGAAACCTTGACAAGCTTACCCCAACATTTTGTTATTTGTTATATTTGTTTTCATCTAGTTTAAAACTGCTGTTAGGGATGTTTTGTTTGTTCTTCTTGTATTGGTCTAAGAAAATACACTGTATTTTGTAGGTTGCTTCATTAGCCAAAGCAAAATGCATTTTTTGTAACAACTGCATGGTGCATATGGGAAAATAATGTGGGTTCATTTCAGCCTTTTCTGTCGTAAGGCACTGAATAGCATAATCCACTTAAGAACAGCATATTCCCCCTGCTGTTCAGAAGCCCTTCATTCTGTCATTTGTAAGACAAAAGATTGTTCCACCTTAAAAGACTGAGGGGCTGTGATTGAAGCAGACGAAACATTAGACTTGCTACAGGGAGTCTGTGCATACATTATTTATGAATCTGCTGAGTGGTGTCTGGAGAGGAGGCTCATGGGAAATGGTTGAATTGCACACCTTCTGAAACATTAGTCAGGTGTGGTTGGGTCCCTGGTTAGGTCTAGAAAGGCATCATGAAGCCCTTAAAACCTTGCTGTTTCACTAATGTTGTTATTCAGCTAGTACTAAAAACACATTTCTAAGTATATTTCTCAACACCACATATTACCAGGTACATATTAGTCAACATACAATCAATATGCATGATTTATATTAATGGTAACAACTTGCTGTTACAGTTCTTACACCTAAATCTGCCAGAATTGATAACTACTTGTGAACAAGTTTAGGTTTTCTCACAACAGTGCCTTAATATGAGCAACATATCAATATCAGTACCATGTTACATACTGTTTATTATGTTTAAGTCACAGACTACACTTTGTCTTTGTCAGTATACACTACATAATGGGGCATTCACATTCCGAATGATGTTAATGCCACAGAAGATCAGCTTAGATTTTGAAGACTGGCCCTCAATCGGAATGCCTTGGCCCCCTCCCAGCCCTTGAATCTGACCCAGAGGGAACATTGCTGTGTCCAGGAAATTGAGCTGACAACCAAACAGATTTCTTTCCCAAAGACCATAATCTGTTTCGTGCCTTCAGAAGTTTTAAGTAGCCGGTATCCTTGCTGTTGATGAGAAGTGAGTTCCTGTGACTTTTTAATTACTTATTTTTTTGTTTCTTAATCCAATTAAAACTGTAAGATGTCTAAGCTCAACTTCGGATGTACCCACATGCATCATTGTGTTTTTTTTTGGAAACCGTGATGCTATGGTTCTGCTCCTTAGGGAAAAGGACAGTGTAGTTTAAATGCATTTTCAGTTGCAATTCAGACTGGACTATTGGTGTTCTCCTAGCTGTGTCTCATTGTTACCACAGCCCAGGCACTGAGTTAATCACATGCAGCACACTGTGGTGGACAAAGGCTGGCTCTGGCAGATGTATTTCCTGTCGAAAGTGGCCCCTGGTCAGTGGGAATTTTTTAGGTACTGTGAGATGACACTCATCCAACTTCTCAAACCCACTTCACTGCCAAGTCCAACAGTGCCCAGATACATCAAAGCAGCCTCAAATAAAAACATAATAAATGGAAAAACCTCTGAAAATGAATCTCTGCTTTGCTTTTACTACTTCCACCATCCAAAAACAAAAGGAAAAAAATGAAAGAATAGAGAAAACTGAGGTGCAAGGGAGGTAAGAGAACCTTTATTTATCTGCATCACAGGTGCAGGTCAAATGTTAGCTAAACCCAAGAAAATGAAAAGAGTTGTCCCACTGTGAAGATAACAGCCAACCATCCTTACAATGGCTATGTTTGGCTGCTTAAAACAAACAATATTTCCTCCTAGCTGAATTATTGCCTGAACTGACAGTGCTCTCCACTCCCTTTTGTGTTTTAGCTCCTCTCATCCCTTTTTCCCTCCTTCAAAGAGGAAAATCTGAGCAATAAAATTAATTGCTATTGTTGTAAAGTTTCTTCCTCCAAGGAAATTCTCTCTGGCATTACCTCACAGCGGTCTGTTCTCTCATTACTAAAATCACAACATTCACGACCGGCCTAGTGAAGAAGGAGAGACCATGAGCGACTGTGGTCAGGCTTATTTGGCAGGAGGATCACTGTTACAGCAGATGCTTGCGTTTTTTACAAAGGATTTTTTGTCTGTTACTTCCAGTCCCCCAGGGGGCCTCACCTTTGACCTTTGCCTCAACCCAGCAGGCTTGTGTTTCCGTTATTTTACATATGGTTTATTCTAGGATTCCTTTGTCTGCTTTCTTCCACCAGTGATTAATTAAGAATCACTGGAATCATGCTGAGACAATTGGCTGCTAATGTCCTTTACAGAGCTTTTTGTACAGTTCCTCTTCTGAAGTCCATTTCAAACAACAAAACAGAATGCAAAGTCTTAAAGTGCACCCTCACTCATGAGGGTATTTCCCCAGATATTGTGGAGGTTGCTGGACAGTCAGGAGCCTCCATTCTCTCTGAGTAGTTATCCAAAATACAGTATTGAAATTTTTACATTTTGTTCCTTAGTCATTCTGCTTCTGCAAAATGTGCAAAATCATCTGCACAGCCGACATCTACCACTTTTCTTAACTGCTCTTTCCTAGGCTGGCCCTGGAGGTCTCACAAGTCAGAAACTAATTGTGGAATCAGCAGACAAGGCCACAGGATGGCTAATCTCTGGAGGCCATAAATAGTGAAGCCTTCCATTAAAGGAACATTGGGTAACAAAATTATCCGAAGGTTTGTGTTTTAATGACTGTGAATTACGGTAAATGTTATTGAAAGATGGAGGGAGGGGGATGGCACTGTCATGGTCCCATTGGGGTTCTTGTTGTTCTTCCAAACACAACTTCCTCAGCAGTGGACCAGCTTGTGTTTCTATAAAGCCAGAATCAGGCTGGTTAGTATGTACGCCTAGCTGTGGTAATGATGGCATGTGTGCTTAGTGTTGGCTCTCCCTGCAATCAAACCCCATGAAGAACAAACCACCAATTCTGTAGAAAGTGTTTTCTTAAGTAGTTGAATAACATAACACAGGACCACCATATGTCACTGAACAACAGGGCAAAGGAATTGTAAACAGTCTTACAAGAGCAGTCTGCACAGGGAGACATTTCTAAGTGCTGTGACTCTAAACAGCCATCATGTGCAGAGGAACAGAGGAATCTTTCCTAGCACTGAGTATATCCAGGTTTGTATTATTGTCACCAAAGGATAAAAATGAATGTTAATGAAAAGTATAGGTGTAACTGTTGCACATCATTGTGAGAATAACATATGATGTTCATTTGAGCTTGCATTAATACGAAGACAGACCACACGTTATTTATTACACAACACGTTCTTCTGCAGGCACTCCTGTGGTGCCATTGACCATATTACAACTTGCAGGTAAAAAATGAGCATTTGGAAGCCAGTTGAATTTCCTTATACTTAAATGACCTCTTTATTTATTTTGTGATGTGTGTATATGAAAACCACCCATACCTTTTTAAAACATGGGGATTTAGTGACATTTGTAAATGTCAGGAAAACCACAGGAGAGAACCATTTCCTTCTGTGTCACAAGTGGGGATGGTTTTAAACCATCAAGGCTTGCTGTCCTATTTATAGAACAATCACGTTGGGTGCATTTTGAAAAACAATGGGCTTTTATGATTACATAACTTGCTGTGACAGATATGTACTGATCTTCTGTGCTGCGTTTTGGCTGTAGTTTATATATTTGTTTAAGGTGTTTGCATTTTGGAGAATCTGCACACTTGCTGAGCAGCTAGGTGTTTCAGAAAAGCATTGAGCAAAGGTCAAAGCATAATAATCATCATCTTATATAGGTCTTCAATGATACAAGCATAATCATAAAAGAAGAATTAAAAGGCCAGTATTTAAATGCTTTTTGCAAATCAGTTTTTTTAAGAAAAACAAAGGTCAAAAGAAAGCACCCCTCTTACCCTGTTCGTCTGTGATAACACCCTTACAGAGCTTCTATCACAGGATGAAACTGAAGATGTCTGTGATAGAGTAAGGATATGAATTACGGCTAGGAATTTATCAATTAGATTATAAATCTACATAAATTGTCATATTTATTGGTTAGAGACATAGGCAGGGATCTACGGTGCCTTCAGAAAGTTTTCACCACCAAGTGTTGAAATAGATTACGAAAATAATACCATGCCATTCAGGGCAGAATTCAAACATGTCAAGAGAGAAAATTCAAAGACTCACAATGTTTTACCAACACCATTTCCTATTAAGTGGTATTGGAATCAACTGACCAGATCTGTTACATCGAAAAGGAGTTATCATTTAACAATAGTACTAAGTGAGTTAAAATCTTTCTTTAGATACAGGACGAAGAAGTGGTAACCAGTCCCCGTTACCAATCTGGACACTCCTAAAACATAAATTGCTCATAGGGCCTCATCACAGAGCTAAGGACTAGGGAAAAGTTTTGAATGTTTGTGTCTACAAAGTGTCAAGTAAACTCTGTAGAACGTTTCTGTGAATAATGATTATGATTTTCAAAAGCCATATATATATATTGTTCTAAATATTGTAGTGTCCCAGGAAAAACTTGAGGAGAACCTAATTTCTTCATACAGTATGTGACATTCGTATTTCAGATTATTCACTAATGTTATAGGTCTTGGATAAAACAGACAAGTGTAATTAGAGAACATCAATACTTTTTTGCCCGTGAAATCCAGTACGTTAAACAATGTCTACACCTCACGCTCTAATTGACATGCACTGCAGAAAGGAGTTATTCATAATTGCAACATTTGTATTGGGATTACTAGTCCTGAGATGAGCAACGTTTATACTCATTAAAACTACTGTATCTGCTAGCATATGAATCTCTTTATTTCTACAATGTGACTTTGTGGGAGAGTGGGAATTACCTGTTAAAAGAGTGTAAACAGGGTAGCCAGAAATCAGTGTTAAACAAGATTTGGGATTTTTGGATATCAAGTTGTAATGCTGTCTTGCTATTATGGGGGCAAAATGCAATGTCCAATTGGAAGAATTTTTAAATCTGGAAATCTGTAATGGAGAGACCAGGGTCCAGACATGGAGACCAAGGTATTGGAGTGTCAGGATTTGATAAACGGTTATCACAAAACAAATACAACAGAACGTTTGGTAGAACTAAGCCATCATTATAAACCTACAGGAATTGATATGGTTATTGGACAAAGACATGGATAATAACATACACTGACTTCAGAAAACACAACTAAAATGTTTTTCTCCTTTAAATTGTTGTGTATGTTGAGAGCATAAAAAAAATCATTTTAGTGCATTAAAAATCATTTCAGTGTGGGGTACCCCTGAACAAAAACAAATACACTGAATGATTTTTAATGCACTAAAATGATTTTTTTTATGCTCTCAACATACACAACAATTTAAAGGGGAAAAATTTTTTAGTTGTGTAACATAAATATAGGAAAAATTAAAAATATAAATATCTGCTTTACTGAAGTATTAACCATCTGTCCCTACCCCGAGTCAATACTTTATACTCTTAGTACATCTCTTGCGTATGTCTGTAGCAGCTTTGCACATCTTGATATGCAAAATTTCAGGATTTTGTCCATTCTTCCTAACAGATTTACTCAAGCTCTGTAAAGTTGGATGGGGAACATGGGTGAACTGGGATTCCATTCTGGGCCCCAGTGTTGCTTTGGTGTTTATTGCCATACATGCATGTACATTGGAAATCTTATTCACTCTGATCTCTCGGGACATACAGTACACAGTACAGCACACGACACCATACACTGTAGACAGTACATTACGACACGATGAATAATATAACTAGAACAATAGCTATGTAGTAGTGAGAGAGAAAAACATGCAAAAAGTGCATCAAGCAGACGTGTATCGAGTCTGAGGTATTGCAGGATGTGCACTGTAGTAGGGTAGAAGCTGTTCTCAAGCCTAGTGGTCCATGCTTTAATAGTACGGTACCACCTGCCAGAGCGCACGGGGTAAAACAGTTTGTGGCTGGGATAGTTGGGATGCTGAATGATGGATTTGGCTTTATTGCCACAGCGGATGGTATGAATCTCACTGATTGATGGTAATCACATCCCATAATCCTCCTGTGTCATGCAATGACAAAGACACAGCCAAATACAGGATTTGCCAGTATTTGGCTCCATTCACTGTTCCCTCTATCCTGACAAGTGCCCTAGTCCTTGCCGCTGCGAAACATCCCCATCAGATGATGCTGCCCCCATCATCATTCATGACAGGGACAGTGATACACAGTGATGAGCTTTATTCAGTTTGCGCCACACATAGTGCTTTGCATTCAACCCAAAGAGTTCAATTTTTTTTCATCAGACCAGAGAATATTTTGCCACGTGGTGTCAGGATGTACCACACAGCTTTTTACAAACTATTATTCTCTATCTAACAGTGCTCCAAAAGAGCCTAAAGCTGGTGCAGAGATTGTAGTTCCTGTACAGATTCTTTCAACTCTGTGCCATGGAACTCTGTACCTCCGACAGGATGGTCATTAGTTTCTTGGTCACTTCTCTAATTAAGGTCCTTCTTGCCCGGTTGCTGTATTCTGTCCTGACTGTGCTCCTGGGAACTTTAAGCACCCTAGATATACTGTATTTTGTATCCCTCTACTGATCTATGCCTCCTCACAATCGTGTTTCAAAGTTGTACAGACAGCGCCTTGGTCCTGACGCTGGAGTTTTTACTCTGCTAACTGAGATGCATTATATAAAGAGGTGTGTGTCTTCTGAAGTTATGTCGACCCATTGAACTGACCACAGGTGGACTAGATTAAAATTTTAAACTGATCTCACAAGGAAGTTGTGTCATAGCAAAGGGGGTAAATACTTACCAAATCAAGACTTTTTAAATAACATTTTCCATAAGTTTAATTCCACTTCAACATTATAGAGTAATTTGTGTAGATCAGTGATAAAATATCCTGTATAAGTATGCGACATTTGTATTTGAGTTTGCAGCATGAATTGGGAAAAATACAAGGAGGGGTGAATACTTTCTGAAGGCATGGTAGGTTTTTGTACCACAGAAAACAAAGCTTGTGAAGGAAACATATTTACGGTGTAGAGTTCATGCTTTCTTGAAAATAAATTCTTTGGCTAATGGTTTAAACATATGATATATCGACCACATTTAGATCAGACATACAATTTAGTTGTTGTACATGCATAAGACTGGGTAATAGCATGTAATTCATGACAGCATTCACATCTGCACAGACACTTACATCAAACTTCCAGCAAGGATTTGGCCAAAGGATTTGTTAGTTTCAAATATGCGAGTCACCCTCCGATCTCTATATAGAAATTTGAAAATTAAATGCTCTCTGCAGAAGAGCAGGCTGCCATATTGTAATGCTTATCAAAGTATTAACAAATCTGTTAACATTTTGTTATTGTTTTAAGTGAAAGCAATTGTGGCAACATCCATTTTTTGTAGCAAGTCTAGACAGCTCGCATGTTTCTGGAGAGATTTTAGTCCAGATACACATTAACTTAATAAGAAAATGCACAAGAGCTACTAAGGAGGAATGGAGAGATAATTAAGAGTGGTTAAAAAATGAAATCTTTAGCCTTGTTAACAGGGTACCTACAAACCCACACTGGAAGCAGAAGAAGATTCTGTTTGTTTGTTTGTTTGTTTGTTTGTTTGTTTGTTTGTTTGTTTGTTTGTTTGTTTGTTTGTTTGTTTGTTTGCTTGCTTGCTTTTTGAGTCTCTGACATCCCTATTACACAAACAAAACCTGTTTCAATGATAAAACATGGACAACCCAAATTCAGTCCATCCTGGTGTATAAGTCATGTGATCTACCAGAGATGTAAGTTATAAGGCAAGGAACAACACAGCTGACTGAATTGCAAGATCTGATATGAGATGGGAGATCATTCCACAGCCTTGGAGCAACACCAGACAAAGCTTGTCTCCCAAACGCAGGGTCTCACTTTGGGAACCGGAAGAAGGCTGGAATCTGAGCTGCACCACCAGTGTACAGGTATGGAGGGAGTTAACAGCTCAGGAGCCAGACCTTTCAAGCAATTAAATATAAGCAGTAGGATTTTAATTGTTATTCTAAAATCCACAGGGAGGATGCTAAACCAGGAGAGGTCTGCTCAGCCATTTGAGCCTAGAAGCCATTGTAGATCCACTTACAAGCTGAACATTATAACAATTAAGCCTGGAAAATACAAAATAATGCCTTTGCTTCAGACTGTGAAAGACGTGGCTTTGTAGGGGTAATGTTCTGAATATGAAGAAAGAAACCTTCGCCAAGCAAAACCTGGATCAAAGAAGACAATGCCTGACTCCAGTACTCAGACTGATTCCTATACCCTCAGCAACTGAGGATGGCACAGTTGTGAACTGACATTGATGCAAGATGTATTGATTTGGTTGCCCCGTTAGTGCTGTAAATTCTGTTAGACCTTTGCATCTGTTGGAGTGCAGGAAGGCTCTACGTGCCAGGAGCCAGGAGAAGTGGTCTAGTTAAGCAGTCACACCAGTCAGCAGGAGTCATCCAGTTCCCGAGATGTATGAACACCACCTTCCATTTATTTCATTTTTTGGTTTGTTTTTCATTGTTTTGCTTTGTGGCTTTTGTTTAACCGATTAAAATGAGCAGTGCAGGTAGGGGGTGTCTGATGTGTTCAAGTTTCTCAGACTTGTTGACAAGGGATCAGGAGGCTTCAAGGGGCTGTAAATTGTTTCCTGCAGCTGGTCAGATGGTATTACAAAACAAAATAGCAGACATTCTTAGATGAGTGTTTAACTTTCATGTGGGAATAAATTAACTCCTGGATTTGATGAAACTGCTTGAAGCCACATCAGGCCAACACAGTATTTTATATATAATATACTCTCAATCTCTTCAGGCAGCCATGGGAAGGCCGGAGTCACAGAACCGACATTGATCATTATACCTTTAAAATTTAGCGTTCGGCTCCGCTGCTGCTGCTGTACTCCCACCATATTATAACAAGATCATGCCTGGGTTTTTTTGCAATACTTTATTTTGAATTTCAAAAATAAGGAATTCATAAATATTTATTAAGTTTATAACATGGTGTCCTGGACAAAGAATGTTTGTTCACCTGCCTGTTTTCTTCAAGAAGGAACTTGCCGGTTTTGACAGGTAATATTATCATTTTAAAAATGTATTTGCTGTAGACCTGTGTGGCAACTCTTCATAGCAAATCTAGCTATTCAGTTGCATGAATTATATAAAAAAATTATATAATTATGTATAATGAACAACTGTGAAAAAAATATGCTAATACCATAAGTAATGCAATAACTGCAGTGTACAATACAATGCACATGTTAAATGCTGTATACAAAGAGATTACCCGCTGGCTTAAAAAACATTTTATAGTATATCTGACAATAGAATACATGTACATGAACTGTTGGCACCCTTTTCACTGCAAATTAAAACCCATTGAAAGCTGTTGACTAACTGAAATTGCATAGAAAAACACACAAACCTTTTTAATTGCGATATTAATACACAATGAGCTCTGCTACATGGGGCAGCAGCACAACCAATATGAAAAGGAATATGAGATCAAATGTTATTCTGCTGTGTGTTTTTTACTGAATCTCTGAACCTCAACCTACATGAAACTATGAATTAAAAACACTGTTAGGCATAATTTGTCCCCCAAAAAAGAGCTATTTCCTTTTTAGATGTAGTATATTTTCCCTGGCAATGGCATTATTTTTTTGGCCTCAATCCCAGTTTCATTTAAAGTTAGTTGTTGTCTAACCCCACCACACACACTCCTTGAGCAGCATTGTTAAAGCCAAAGATTGTGAGATTGCGATTACTGATGTGACAAGTACCTTTGTTCTGTTGTTTGCATTCTGAAGGTGATGAATCTTGATTATTTACCTCAGACTGCTTTAGGCAAATAAGAACTCTCTTAAAAATACTGTATTTTTGTTGTTTTAATCTGTTTTAACACTGCGCCACCCAATTAAGGAACATGATGAAGTGTGTTTAGCCAAAACTAGTGCAAACAGTCCGTGGATCAAGAACGTTGTGAAATACAAATGTTTTAATCAGTAGAGCACATAAACATTTATTTAATTTTCCCTCTATAATGTTACACTGTCTACCCTCTAGAACTAAAAATCAATAATGAGCTTGAGTGTTGTTAACAGAACATTTTGTGATTTTTTTTCTGTATATCTTGACTTCTCAATGCGACATTACTAACCCGGAAATGAATAAGAGTGATTTTACTATTTGGCTTTCTTCCCTGGTGACAGGACTAACTGCAGTCAGGAATCAAAAACATGATTCCTGACTGTGCTGATTCCTGTTAAAATTTGTATGGTTTGAAGCTAGGGTAATGTTTTAGAAATAAAGATGATTAAAAAGCAGCGCTAACAAATCATTGTTGTTTTCTATAACTTGTTTTTGTCTTTTGCATATTTTGCTTTCATTATCCCATCAGAACAATTCAGAATTGTTAACAATCAATTCCAAAATGTTCATCGATCCATTGAAATTAAATTCAGACCATTTTTTTTCCCAAACTGAAACTGAACATCAGGTGAACTGGAGATTTACCAGATGAAATATTAAACTGAGGTCCTGACTGCTTGGTCATTAAAGATCCCTGGGCACTGCTCATAACAAAAGCCATATCAACCCACAACTCACAACCGGCAACCCACTGAAGCTCAGCAGGTGTGAGCCTGGCCAGTACCTGGATGTGAGACCTCCTGAGGAAAACTAAGGCTCCTGCTGCTGGAAGAGATAATAATGGGGCCAGCAGGGGGCATTCACCCTGCAGTCTGTGTGGGTCCTAATGCCCCAGTATAGTGATGGGGACACTATACTGTAAAAAGGCGCTGTCCTTTTGATGAAACGTAAAACTGATAAAACGTAAAACTCTCTGTGGTCATTAAAAATCCCAGGGCATTTCTCAAAAAGAGTATGGGTGTAACCCTGGCTAAGTTTCCCCCTGACCTTTACCAATCATGGCCTCCTAATAATCCCCATCTATTAATTGGCTTCATTGCTCTGTTCTCCTTCCCACTGATAGTTGATGTGTTGTGAGTTACTGGCGCACTATGGCTGCTGTCACATCACTCAAGTGGATGCTGCACATTGATGGTGGTGTCCACATTACCTGTAAAGCACTTTGAGTGGAGTGTCCAGAAAAGCGCTATGTAAGTGTAAGCAATTATTATTATTAATAAAAGTGATGATCACCTCCATTCTTCTGGCTACTACAGTCTGGCTTCCCTATTGTTACACCTTAATTCAGCTGGTCAAGCTCTTACTCACTTCTTAATTCTTATCTGCTGGGTAATGGGGCTTCTTGCAATGAATGGCCACTTTGCTGCACCTGAGATGTGGATAAATTGGGTCCTGTTTGTTAAGCATTTTGGGACCCTTTGGAATGAAAGGTGCTATATAAATTAAAACAATTGTCCCTGTTATTTGCATCCTAATGTTGTTGGTATTATTATTACTTTCATTGTAGTCATTAATAATATTAATTCCATCATTATTATTATCACTTTCACAAATCTGTTTTTCTTTATCCTTTGCCTCTTTATCACAGCACATTTAGACTGATAAAGAAATCGGCATTTGTTGACAAAACCCCCAGTTACAAATCAATTTGAAAACGAGTCTACCATTGGGCCAACAAATCAAATACACTGGAAAAAATAATAAGATCTTGTCAAATTTTATGACATCAGTAATACAGCAGTCAGTCTCTGTTGGCCCAGGGAGGAGGTCTTTGTCTGCCTGGCAGTGTACCTGTGAGCCACTGGGGCTGTGCTGGAAACATCTGGCAACTGGTCCTGTTAACCTGGGAATCCTGGGAATGGCTTGCACCCAGACCTACCTCACCCTGGCTGAAATATGTCCCCGAGATCTCTTGAATATAAAATCTGGGGTTGATCATTGCCTCCTGAAGGTTTACTGCAATAAATGCCCTCTTTCCCAGTGGGTTTATCTTCCTTATACAGCATTTTTTTCATGATGACTTATTGTGTCATGTTTTCACGAAGGTTTCACCAAAATGCCACTGTGCTCAGATTCACTGCACTCTGATTTAACTATAGTAAACATGTAGAACCCTCTACCCTTCTGTTGTTATCTGTTTATTTTGTTTGCTGTTTTTGAAATTATTTAATTGAAATAAGTATACATTTCAAGAAATTTTAGATTTGAAAATATTTAAACAAAGGAACGGGTAATCTTATTAGGAACAATAATTAATGTTTAATTCCATGTGATGCATATAAAATTACCCTCTTTTGAGTTTGGATTATAGTAGTTTGTGTTAACAGGAAAGGTTTGTTGATGTTGATAAACACCACTGTCTTGACACTTGGAAAGAATGCAGACTGTATTTAACTCAGCAGATCAGTTTACTCAGTCTTTTCACCTAGTTTTGTGGTTCACCTCAGGAAAGACAAATAAATGCAGTGATCTCATCCCATTGTCAGTGAACAATATCTCGAATGACTCTGACCTTGCTTGGTTTACAATTACATCATCTAGTCCATATGTTATAAATCACAAACTTTACCCTGCTGCAAGACAACAGTAAAGATAACATTACAGTAAAAACTGAGAGCCTGACCATCAAATGTGGCTCTCTAGCTGAGTGATACATGCATATGATCTTAGTCATAAAACCACTTCTAAGAGGGATTTGAAGAATGGTTTCATGTGTCCTGTGTTTAAAGAATTGCCTTGCAGCTTCCCTTAAAACACATCCTTTTATGTCGACAGTGTATTTGTTAAAGTCAAATGCTAGCAACCGTTGGTGGCCTATTGTCTGTTATAAATTGTTAAATCACGTTAAAAATGCACCATAGCTTTCCTGAGCATAAACATTTCTGAGGTTGTATTCCAGACCATAACTCATTCTAATGAACACAACTGGCCCTAAAGCTTCTTATTCAGAAGACAATGTTGGCATAATTACACTTACAAGCTCAGGAGCCTGACAGTGATCCGGAACAAGCACAAATGCCTCAATTTCTGATTTGAGTCCTGGTCAAGCTTTCCTTCTGCTTTTTCACAAATTGGATTTAAACCTCATCAGTTCGATTTGATTTAAGGTTTAAAGACCAATGTGGCGCTTGTTTCATTTAGTTTGCAGTAGTGTGATCAACTTGTAGTTTCTCCTAATCTGTAATCAATTTGTTTTCAGTATGCAACTCTGAGGAGTAATTGTGCAACTGAGATTGCTAGAGCCAAGATTAATGCCTTCTAGAGTTAAATAAATGAGTCCCCCTGACCACAGCCAATTACTTCGTCCGAAAAGGAAAATATTTTCCATCTTACTCACAGTCCTCTTTGTCTCTTAGCCTCCTGAGCTCCTTCTGTTTGTCTGTTTGGATGCTAACCTTTTACCTTTTTACAGATGGAATGCTCTCTGTTTTATCTCTTCACTCCCACACAGTTTAACTGTGTCTCCTGATTTGTGCTTCTTGTAGCAAAGTGGAAGAAAGTTTTCCTTAAGCCACCATTGCATAACTAATAAGGTATTATAAAAAAAAAAGTAAATTGGGAACAGATTGTTTAAAAGGTTTATTTGGAGAGCATGTGAAACATTTTGCCTTTTTTATGCTGAAATCTGAATCTGTTCTTACTAACTTGCTTTCCTTTGCAGACAAATAATATTTTGCACTCCATACCAATGTTGTCAACACTGTTTTTGTGCTTCTAGTCAATGGTTACATGTCCTCTATTTTAAGGAACTGGTGATTTCCTTTGTCTTTTGCTGCGAAGCCAACAAGACTGTCTCCTGGCCGGTAATTTAAAAGAGGAGTGAAAATGCATTAGGGAAAATTTCAAAGTGAGACCTGGCGGCTGTAGAGTCTTAACTTCGAAGTAAGAGGCAACAAAGTAGCAGCTGATTTTGGTGAGTGTACTGTAATTGAGTATGTAGGACAATTATACACCAGAGGTCAGTGCTGAAGAACTGGAGCTCCCCTGTAACCACCTCCCTCAATCTGTGCACTGTTTCTCATTCTTCTTGTTATGATAGATTGCGTGGGTGCACACATGTGTGAGCGAACAAAACTGCAGCATTACCATCAATTGGCAAATCAAAGATTGTTCCTTTCCAAAAAAATGTGAGATTTTTATGTTTTCTATTAGTGTTTTATATAATTGGAATTCCAGTTCTCAAATTGCTTGCGTGCTGATGGCTGTTTTTTTTTTGTGACATTTTTCTGGCTGCTGCCGAGCCTGATAAACACTTAAACCCACAAGTGAGGAGCCCCTTTTAACCATTTCCTTGCATCTGGCTTTAACATTTTGATTTTTATTATGATTAATATTCAGTTCCTTTTCCCACTCTGGCTGGAGCTGTTACAGGCAAATGTAAATTGTACTTTTAATTTGTGTTTACCTCAGCTTCAAGTGGTGCTTCAGCAAACCAGCATTGTTTTACCACTCATCTTGCCTCATGGCACAGAGCAAGACAGAGAGTATGTCTCTATGTAGACATCCGCTGTGTTTGTTCCATTTTATCTGAATTTATCTTAAATATGTGCTTTAATCAGCCTGTCACAGCTGTGACTGTCAGTTGTCACCCACCCAATGTGATTGCACTTTAAATGCTTAGCACTTTACTGAATTACTGGGCCAGAAACAACCATCCTCAAGAACAAAATTGCAGCTTGCGTCATGCTAAGACTTGAAAGTGATTGTAACTACAAGCATTGTACAGCATGCGCATAGGTCACTTTGTCAGCCACAGTGCTCATCATGTATGGGTGGGTGCAGTACTGACATCACTATTTGTGCAGCTGGATTTTTTTTTCAATGTGTTACCAGACAAGTCATTTGAGAGCAAATGATCATTCACAGTTATTCCCTGGAGACCCATTTATGCAGGAGGATGTTTAAGGGGGCAATCCAAGTGCAGTACCTCGCTCAAGGTTACACCTGTAGTGCCCAAACTGGGAATTCAACCCAAGACCTTCCTGTCCAAGGCCCTAATCTTTGCTCCACACTGCTGCCTAAAGCTTCTTTCAGTATATATTAAGTTTGCAGCCACTATCACCAATAAGTCATTCCATTATAGATTAATTTTGTTCTCATTTTGTAGGTCCTTAGAACTCCAAGAATTTGGTCAACATTTATGGCCAAATCCATCATTTTCAGCTCACGTATTGTGGTCATTCCTTTTATGATTATTGTCTTGGTACCGTCATCCCTTAAGGCCAGTAATAAATACAGAAAAAACACAAACAGTGTTCTGAATATTTTGTTCTGCTGTTGTTGTAGTAAGTGACCTCACAAAGTCAGGATCCTCTTGAAATTCAAAAGTAAAATTAACAAGTGTTTTTTTTGTTAGTATTTTAAAAACATAAAGGAGTCAGTGTGATCGGTGACAGGCTTGTGTGTTTGAAGAGAAGTGAAGGGCAGATGTTGATGAAAGGATACAGTAGCTCTGCTTTCTGCTGCCAGATGTGAGTGGAAATGACAGTGCTGATTGGGTCTTCCCTCCCTTAGGGTGAGTCTCGGTCACTGCTTCTCCAGGTGAGCAGCCCTGAGGAGTGACCTTGCCTCCTTGGCTTCTGTCCTGTTTTTGTGTTTTGCTCTAACCATTTGCCTCTCTCCAGGATTTATTTTTTCCCCAAGCAGAATGACCTAAGCTTCTTGGTAACAAACTCTGGATTAACACTTACTAGTTTTAGTTCTACTTAGAGTTTCGCCCAGGTAGTTTTTCCTTACGTCTGTTGATGGATGTTTTTTGTCTAAATTACAGCCCTGCAGCTCACATCTAGCAACCCACTGAAGCTAAGGAGGTGTGAGCCTGGTCAGTACCTGGATGGGAGACCTCCTGGAAAACTAAGATTGCTGCTGGAGGAGGTGCTGCTGGGGCCAGTAGGGCTGCTCACCCTGCAGTCATAGTGGGTCATAATGCCCCAGTATAATGACGGGGACACTGTACTGTAAAAAGGCGCCGTCCTTCGGATGAGACATAAAACCGAGGTCCTGACTCTCCGTGGTCATTAAAAATCCCAGGGTGTTTCTCGAAAAGAGTAGCGGTGAAACCCCGGTGTCCTGGCCAAATTTCACATTGGCCCTTATCAATCATGGCCTCCTAATAATCCCCATCTATGAATTGGCTACATTACTCTGTTCTCTTCCCCACTGATAGTTGATGTTTGATGAGCAATCTGGCACACTATGGGTCCCCATCACCTGTAAAGCACTTTGAGTTGAGTGTCCAGAAATGTAAGTGTAAACAATTATTAATAATTATTATAAATTGCATTTTAATCCCTTTTAGTTGCATTTATCATAGACTCCTTAATAAAGAGGTACACATTTAATAAGGAGTGGTGTTTTGGCTCAATGAAAAGTTTGTAAGAAATCAGCAGATGATGTTTCTCTGGACCTAACCGGTGTTTACAGCAGAGTACCAGCTATTTTCATCTGAATTACTTCATCCTTGTCAGGTGCTGAAGTCACATGACTTCCTTATCAGACTGGAGGGCACTGAAGGATCTTCAGCAGTGCAAGATCGGGTTACTGTATTCCAGCAGAATTTTTAAACTCCCACTGTTTGAAAATTTCCAGTTGCATGTGATGTGTGCATTCCAAAAAATGAAAATAGCTAAGAATTAAACTCCTTTTAAAATTAAAAGGAGAGCTATGATGATGGTTAGCACCACTCTGTATAATCTGCCTGTAGTAGTATGAATAAATGTCTTCTCTCCTTGCATTTTGTGTAGCCATTTTTCTAATGTAAATGATGTCATAATTTTATCAGACAAGACTGATGAACATCCCGTTGGTGGCTGAGAGATGAATATCTTGCTTGTTAAACTGCAAAGAGTTAATCACCACAATGCATTTCCCTCCCATCGCGCTCCATGTGCTATTTCTCTCCCATTGCCAGAGCAGTTACCATATGGGCTGAGCCTCAGCCAGTCAGCTACTAAATTACAAACGGCCTTTTCACAGCAAATTGAATGGGAGTGCCTGTCAGTTACTGCCTCTCTCCTGTGGCTGGACCACAAGTGCACCTGCATAGAGAAGCTCTGGCTCTGAGGCTGTGTAAGGAGCTCCCGTTGTTTACCTTAACGGGCCCTGGCCTCGGCCCGGCTGGCCCATCTCCCTTATGCAGAGAGGGGAAAGACTTCCAAAACAAACTGCTTTGAGCTCTGGCCTTAGGCTTTGCGTTACATTTTATTTGACAACGCGCAAGGCAGGCCTACATTTAGGATTTCATCAGATCTGACCACAGCCTCTCCATGAGGCTTAATGAATCTCACGTGCTCTGTGCACATCTTTGCTCTTTCACACAGCTCGCTGTCGCTTTGTTTTGTTGTTGGGCTTCAAAGGTGACGACCTGCAGTTGTTACTGCTCAACAGCATGATCTATGTCTTACACTACCATTTCGGAAACAAAGAGCAAGGCTGCAACTGTCTGTGGGGAGCCAAAAAAAAAGAAAGAAATAAGAAATCAACGGCCACCTATGGTTCTCTGGTTTCACCCAATCCAAGCGCAAAACAAAAAAAACATTCTGTTTCCCCAGCAGAGCGAGGGAGGGTGTGGAATTTGACCACAGCTTCATCCCCCCAGGGCAGGTTTAAACTGGAAGTCCCACTTGAGCGCGCAAAGAGGCTTTGAGCACTGGAGCGGCAAGGGGAAAAATGCACCGTGTGGAGGTGGTGAGAAGGCCCATCCATTAAGAGAGGCAGCTGTTAGGGCAGCAGAGGTGGTGCATCTCTCTGTGATGTGACAGCTGACAGAAGGATCCTTCACGACGCGTGCAAAGTCTTTGCTTCAGTCAGAAGGACTCCACGCCATAGTCTCACATGGCCTTGCTCCACCGCTCAACACCCAGGGTGCATAGAGTGCAGCGGTAACCATGAAATAAGACCACATTCCCTAACCATCCAGGCTCAGAGCACGTCAATGATGGGGTTTTTAATTAAAAATTCCACTTTGTATGTTACAGCTCTTTTTCTCTGGCACATTTCGGCTAGACAAGGGACAGACAGAGCCGGATGGCAGTGGCAGGCTATGCAGAGCACTGGTGAGTCAGCAGAGGAGAAGTGCTCAAAGAATGACAGAAATATCATGCGTGGTGCTTTTAAAGGCGCACAAAGCCAGTGATGTGTTCCAAACTTGGCATTTGTTAATAAAGAAACAGATTGTAAATGTTTGCTTCCAGGCCTTGTTTATTTTAGAATTACCTAAGCTTTATCCTTAGGTGCTTAGAATTATTGAATGATGACAACTTTGGCTTTTTAACACCTGACCTGCTACTGATGTGTGAGCAGGTAACCTGTCATTGTATCTCTTTAGCTGTACAAATTGGCTAGATTTTTGGTTTTCTCAATTCTGAACCTGAATGATTTTTGTATGGCTGCATTTCAGGGCATATTGTCTCGATCAACTTTACAGCTTTAGTGGTGATTGGGTTAGTTCATTGAATTGAAGGGCAATTATGAATACTCAAAAGAGTTTTGTTTCCAAGCTCAATGACTAGTTTTAGGGGCACTGTTTTTAGATCCATTTTCTTTTTATTCTTTGAGTCCTCTGGATTACCCAGTTTATAAAAGGTTAATTCTTTCTCACGTGTCTACTAACACCTATGGTATTTGTTATTTTTTCTGTGATGAATCAAGCTATGCTTTATGGTAATATACTATCATGCTATAAGGGTTCCAAGAGAGAGTGGTTTGGCTGGAGAAAATGCTCTATTACATTGTGGTTTTTCTAAGAGATTACAGTTCACAAGGCTAAGTGTAGGAAAGTACTATTTACACAACACTGTAGGTACATTTATCCAGGCTAAACAATTAGTTTAACTCTTTTTTATTTTTTAAGGGTACAAAGGTTTCTAAATATGAATCTCCTTTTCTAGAGATGCCTCTGTAAATAAGAAAACACAACAGAGAGTTGTTTTCTCATCTTGCAGCCTGCATTTTGTGTTGTGGTGTAGAAAGAAAGTAAAACTACTGTTTACTTTTGCAATGATTTAGTGTTATAAATAATGTAGCTGCATAGAATAAACAAAATAAAATTGCTGTGTTCTAACTGATTAGAATTACGGTGTTACGGTGCCTTGCACAAGGGTTCGGACCCTCGCAGTTTTCACAGTTTGTTGCTTTAATGCTTGCAGTCATGACACTTTGAAGTAGCAAATAATATTTATTATATACACAACCTACTCCACTATATATACACACAATATACTGTATATTCGAAAGCAAAAACAAGAAGAAGAACATAATCAGTTAGAAAGAAAATGTAATAGACATGATGGCATAAGTATCAAACCCTTTGCTGTAAGAAACCTAAATTAATTTAAGTGCCAAATTTACTTTAATGAGCCACATAATTAGCTCAGTAGTCCCTGTATGTGTACAGTAATAGAGGTTGACATGATTTCTAAATAAATAAATCTTTCTGTGTAAAGTCCCTTGGACATGTAGTGAATTTCAAGCAAAGATATAACCACGAAGACCATGTTGCTTCACAATTACTCAAGGATATAGCTGTATAAAGGCACAAGTCTGGGAAAGGGTATAAAAACAAATCAAAGACCCTTAATATCTCATTGAGCCTGGTGAAGTTGATCATTAAGAAGTGGAAGGCAACCAGACAGTGCCTAGCTTGGCACTGTCTGTCCCTCCAAACTGAGTAGCCAGGCAAGAAGGAAACTGGTTAGGCATACTACTCTGGGGCCAACAACAACTTTGAAAGACTTTCAGAGTTCAATGGCTGAGACGGAAGAGCCCTGCACAGTGCGTCACTCAGTCAACACCATCTTTACTGTCAAGCTTGATTGTAGCAACATTAACTGGGAACCTGGTCAAGACGGACAGGAGAAACTCTTTGGGGAAAACCTGCTTCAGAGCTAAAACCCTTCCAACAGGGCAATGATCCAAAACACACGTGATTCTTGTGTGACCCAATCAAAATCCTTTCGGGGTTTATAGAAAGGCTTGAAAACTACTATTCTAAAGTGACTCCCAGGCAATGTGAGAAAGCTCGATCAAACCTGCTAAGAAAATTGGCCACAGATTGCACCAAGCCGATGTGCAAAGTTGGTAAAAACCTACTCACAAAGACTTATGGCTATAATCGTGGCCAAAGGTTTTTCCATCAAATTCTGAGCTCACTGGTATGAATACAATTAAATAAATAATAGTTGTTCTCTTTACTTTTTGCTGACATTCAAAATAATCTGTCTCACCCTTAGAAGTCTTCACTTTAAGCCATTTAGGTTTTAAATATTAGGGAAAAAAATCTTTGCATCATTTTGTAATTTATCAGCACAATAGGAAGGTTCTGCATGCTTCTACAATGTACCGCATACACTGATATCTACCACACCTGAAGAAGGCTCAACGGCCGAAATGTTGTGTTTTCTTTCTTCTCTTTTCAGCATGGAATAAACCTATTACTTGTTCGTTTGCAGCCTACGCATGTTGACACAGCTACCCACCTGAACTATGTATTTGATATCTACCTATATATCCTTATACAAACTACAAATGTTGTTAAAAAGTGTTTGCAACTGGACGTGGAACATGAACATGAAACCCTGTGAAATAGCTGGACAGATACACCCTAAATTGTAGGTCAACATGACTTACAGGAACTTCGATGCTGTTCAGAATGTTTTACATCCTTTTTGTACTGTGGGTTAATATAGAATTATATTATTCTAGTCACTCTTGTATTATAAAGTGTTTTTTTATCCCAAAGTATCTGAAAGCACTTAATTTATACAGTAGGAGAGGACTATTGTCATCTGCCACAGAAGTGCAGTCACCACCTGGGTGATGAGCAGAAACCATTTTCTACCCACCACAGAATTTAGCCAGGGCCCTGAAAGATTTAGGCATGTTCCCTATTTAAGAAAGATTTAAAATCATCACTAATTTCTTGACATACAAACTCTTATTTGTTACAAAACACCTGATTTGTACTCAGAAAGGTCCTTTATCTTTGACCGTACTTGAATTATTGGTCATTGTAACATTGTAACTGCTGTTCCAACTGCTTCTAAAAATGTTTCTTTTTTTTTTTTGCAATTAATACGTATGGGTACAGTGGAATACCATTTTCTAACTTTGTTGTCAAATAATGCATAGGAACATACATTTTAGACAATAGTCACATCAGGAGTGACTTACAGTATATGTGCTGAAAGGGCTCTTGAAGGTAAAATATGTTTAAAAATAATACAAACTGAAGACAATATCTTCAGCTATTTGTACTCTGTATAAATCTTTTTCTAGTATTCATATAATAAGAGTCAAGACAGGATCTAATTCATTGTCTTGTAAGTAACGTTATTCCTCTGTATGATAAGCCTTTCCCCTTGATAGTCTGTCTAGAGCTCTGTCTCCACAGAGCTCCCCCTAGTGTATCTTGTGCACATTGACATCCATTCCACTCTGCTCCTGTGGGGGAAGTCTGAAGGAGAAATTCTTTATTTTCCTGAGCAGCTTCCTGAAAATGGCAATATCATTACACACGTTGAAACATGCCAAAAGAAAGAGTTCAATTGTTTTTTTCTTCCTTTTACTAAATCAGGTTCTAAAACCACTACAACTACCATCACTACTGCTACTGCTAAAAACTAAAAACTGCTAATACACTAGGTATGACCTAGGTATAGGAATAGGTTAATATCAATTTCTGATGTCTATGTCGACAAAATCACACTGAGACTGAATTTACTAAATTGATTCTATTTTGAAGTGTTAATGTATTTAATGAGTGCCTTGATTAGGTTATAGATAGTAGTAACCCAAGTGTCCATAAATCACTGGACTGAAGCTACAGCTTCATACTAAAGTATTCAATATACGCCAAGTTTATATATGTGATACACAACTGATATCACCTAGTTATATATCAGGTTCTTCTACATTTGCTCACATTCTTCTGTGCACATACAATGTGTCTTTTTGTGACCCATTGCTTTACAAGGAGCATTACGGTATTAGATACAGAATGCATACATCGGGGATTAGCAATCATTTTCCTGTCAATGGTGTTCTGTGAGACAAGGAGGAGTGGCTATATGATGAAGAGACGTCCATTATCAGATATTAGCACTGAGGAAGAGTGACCCGAATGGAGAGAACAAGTCTTTTATTCAGAGCTTACAGGTCCTGCTGAGGCAGCTTATTAGTGGCAGAGGTGGGAGTCAGAGTATGCTTTTTGGCTGCCTTCCAAGCAGCCAATCAATGTAGCCTGGAGTCAAAAGAACTTAAAATCTGATCCCCGTCAGCTCTCACTGCAGGATGGGGGATGACAGACACTCCTTTGAAATGATACAGCATTTGCAGCTCCCATTTTTTTAAACCTTTGAGCTACATAGTTCTTATTTTTTCCTGCATTGCCTACTATACAGGGAAACAAATCCTAATTTTGCCACAAGTGAAATGAGCTGAGGAGAGAGGGTAAAGCAGTTTTTGAACCTGAGTAAAGTATTGGGTGATTAATTCTAGCATCTGAAGCTATGTATTTTATTCACATAAACCCTAAGGGCCAATCAGCTGAAGTAAACCTAAATGTTCAAGTGCATTCATTATTGCACCATGATTATGAAAAGGGAAACAGTTTAATAGCCATCTAGCTGACCTGTGCACTTTTCACCACTCTCTGTGCTCTTTAGCTTCTGCTGGAATTCTGTCTCCTATTATTCTGGTTGTTATAAGAATAATAACATTATTTCACAGCATTGTTTCAAGAAACATAATATTAAAGTTGTAAATCAGCTTTAAACCTGTTTACAAACTAACCAAGAGCATATTTTCAATTAAGGATAAGTCTTGATTGTCCTTCTATGCCTTAAGCAACACCAGTGGTACAACTGTCTAAGAAAGTGGAATGTTTTCAATTAAGAATTGTCAAAATGGTATCAGACTTGATGCATCTTTAAATAGTGAGGTGATTCACTCTGTGACATTCTCAAAAAGCAAACAGAACCTTTTAGTCATTTATGTGTCTGAAGAAAATCAGGTGATTTTTAATCTTGTGTGCTTCTGTGAGGCTTAAAATAAATGTTTAGGCATCTGGCTCACAAGCCCTTTTGCAGGCCATACTGATCTGATCCAAGTCATTTATCAGAGGAAGATTTCCACAAGGGCACTTCTCTCCTGTGGGTTTGTATTCAGTTTTTGTCTCTTATTCAGTGGTCAAAATTTAAATTTAGCCATGGAATGAGACATTTGAAAGAATCTTGAGTTCTCCATCTTTAAACTTTTACATGTGTCCCAGGAAAAATGCTCTAATAACATGCTTCATATAAATAAATACTTGTTCCATTTAAATAACCAGTTAATCAGTCTTTTTGGTTTCTGCTGAAAGGAAGATAACATTATTTACTTTCAATTATTTGGGTTTCTGCAAAAAAATTAAATTTGTTTGTCAGCTTCATATTATTATTATTTATATTGATATATTCACATATAATGAAGGCTGACTGTGAACTAAGACTTACATCAAACTACTGAAAGATGTATAAAGTATAGTGAGGATCACAAAAAAAATGTAAAACTACTCAGATTTTGAATATTGGTTTTTTTGGATCACCCATGACTGAAAGTGATACACTTGAGTATCTTGTTGCATATGTCAATGTTTCTCATTAGTGAGAAAGTTGATTTGGCATAGGTCATGAGGTAATTTAACTATTGAATAGTTATTAAATGTTAAACCTTGTGGAAATAAAAAAAAGAAAAATACAGAAAGCAGCCAATATGCCCTACTCGTCAAGATAACAACACTTTCCTGCCATTGGTATGATGAAGCAGCATCTCAAGTGGACTCAACATAAAGTAGTGAAGCTTAGTCCTCTTTGTTGATAAATCAAGGTTTTGTGGGGAAAACCCTGATGGAAGCCACACAGTCTGGCAAAGACATGCAGAATGATAGGCTATTTTTTTTCTACAACAGACCAAGGAATGAGAAAGTCCAGGTATGATGGTCTAGACTAGTTGTTCCTCACTTTGTAGGGAAAGGTGGCAACCTGACTTGACCAAATCCCAGGACCTGACTCTCTGCTCTTCCTGCAGGCTGATTCTGTCGAGACAACATTCGACGGACAAGGTATAGTTATTAGTGTAACATGCTTTCTAATGAGACGAGAATTTGAGTTATGCTGTGTATACCCTACATACCTTACATTACCTGAGCACTATTGAACATCTTTGGGAGGCGCTGGGACAATGTGTGACATCTAGAGCTCAGAGCCCTGCAAACAGACACAAGCTTGTCCAGGAGATATGAGGGGAATGGGACAGAATCCCACAAGACAGCATCACAAAGTGGTGCAAAGCATGTGTTACACATGTACACCTTGTGCTGCTCCCAAGAGTAGCCCCACACACTACTAGTCTTTGACTTTCACAGTGGACTCCCTGTTGTTCAACACTATTAATGACAAGTTTTAATCAGCATAATTAATTTACCTATGTTGTGGTTTTTCAATGCAATGTGCTAGAAAAATGATTTCATTATTTTCCTGGTAATTTTCTCAATCTGTATCAGTTTACAGCATATATTCTTTCTTCTATTTTTTAAAGATTTAGATTCAAGTTAACTGTGAACAGTGTTTTCTTCTTAAAACTAGCTTTGTAATTTCTAGAAACAGAATTTCCTTATGTGAAAAATGTTCCGCTATCTTCAATCTCTTTTTCTTAGTACCATCTGTTTGTGTTCCTCCCTGTAAGATGTAGTTTTATTGATTCTCCTGATGCAATAAACAGATTTTAGACATCTATAAACCAGCATTATTCTAGATGAGGCCTCAATAAACACATCCTGAATGAGCTAATTCAGTGCTACTTACTGGTGTAACTTTGTGTTCTATGGAGTGTGTGGGAGTTGAGTTGAAGTGTGAAAGAGATAAGACACCATTTGTCCTAGAGGACACAGAGAACAGGCTAGAGTTAAATCACTTCCTTATTTTAAACACAAAAAGAAAACTCCATCTTGCTTTTGCAAGTGTATGACAAAGGCAGAAAAATTTAAAAGTCAGTTTTACAGAATAAGATTCAGACTAAAAAGCAAACCTTGTAAAGGGACCTTAATTTTAATGTTGTTTCTTGATTTATGTCTACAGTTGAAATGCTAGCAATCCTCTCTTGAGCTTTGATTCACAGTCTTAATGTGTTTCATAGGTGCCTCAAATAGGCAGAGACTAACACCGAAACACACACGGTGACTTCAGTCTGCATCAGCATCGCCATTACAGATGTGGTGCGTGAACATCATTCAAGGATCAGCAAACACGTTTTTTTCACGTGCCATTTGTTACTGCACAGTTTATCGTCCGTTCAGTATGGTCCCACCCTGGATTTCAAACAGATGATGACTTAATGTTTATGAACGGTGTGTGCAGCTGAACAGATGCCAGGAGGGAGAGGCATTAAAGCACTTGCGCTACAGGAGACTATGGGCACCGCTGAGACAGGAGGTTTTTTGCTGCTGGGAAGGGTTTCCTAAAGACTACTTTAATGTGAAGTGTTAATAAAACATCTTTAGTGCTAGTTATGGAACCTTTAGTATTGACATTATACCTAAAAGAGTTTCCCAGAAACATTCAAGAACAAAATGCTTGAATTGTGGGCTGCATCTCCAGCTGTCCTGATGCTACAGCTCAGAATTCCAGAGGCGACTGGCTGAAAGCCAGCACAAGGCAGGGCCACACTCAGTTCAGTGTGTCAGTGTGGAAGCCACACCAGACCAGAGCTCTATTTTACCTTTGTCTGATCTCACTCTATTAATTGACCAACTGCATACCTGAGCACTCCAAATAAACCAAGCTACAACTAACAATAGTCTATATTTGTAAAAAAAAAACCACCAATACTGAATAATAAATGAACAGCCTGCTCAGGGCATTGAGGTTTTTAAATGTCAAACACTAATATTTTTGAAACAACAATCTTAACAGCTTTTTTTTTTTCAAAAAATCAAAACTCATTATGCTGTTTTTACCTTCATTCTAAACACATATTTAAAACTGTGACATTCTTGTACAATTAGAAAATAAACAAGAAAAAAACAAACAGAGAAAGGGACTGGGCTATTGTTCTAATGAACATAAACATTCTGGAGACGTTTCAAGAAAAAATGATGACTCATGAAATTTCGACCACTGCCTTAACAAGCTGAGAAATGCCTTAAACCTGTGCTGGAGGCTTTTGTAAGAGCAAAACATCTGCTCTTTGTTTAAAACTTCTGTTACATTATTCTAGTGTGTACGTATCAAATTTCTATTACATGACGTGAGGTAGCACAGATTCATATCGGACTGCAAGCTAGAAACTGTTGTGACTTATTTACAGTTACAGATCTTTTTTTACACAAATAAACAAAGATTTGTATATGTTGTAGTACTTCTTCACCTAAAACTACTGTGCTGATATCATCATGTTGCAACCTGTTTTGTTTTTTTCTTTCCATCTGGGGTAATTGCTGGAGCCAGTAGAACTGCTCCACGCATGGCAACAGCTACAAAACCAGGCCTCCAGAATTCTTGAGCTTTGGCTACCGTGTTTCCTGTCACCCACAGCAGCAACCTTAAGAATCTGGTCTCTCAGCGACGATGCATAGCAGCTCAGGGGGTGTTTCAGCCCATCCTGGATTCCCAGCTCGTTGACAGACGTCGTGAATATGCTGTGCTCTGACCAGCAGACGCCCTGGGTCAAGCAACGCTAAGCTCTTTCCTTCCTCTCACTGAAAGTAAGCAAGTAATCACATTTAAGAAGGTTCTTGAGATATAATTCCAAAACAGCAAATATCAGTTACAGTGTGCACAAGTTGCCAGGATAGCGTTTACAGTAAAACAAATAACGATTTTCGCAATACAGAGCAGGAGCAGCCCTCCAGATCACGTTTGTGTCCTGAACGCTGCAGTAGCCTGTCTCTGTGGCTCACAGGGGGATATTGTTGCAAACAGCTTTTAAGGTAGAGGAATGCTCGGCTAAAATTACATTTCTTTCAGGGAAACGAGCAAGACCATGGAGTAGTCTCTCAATTTGACGGAGTGAAATGATCGTTATGCCTCAAGAAGGTTTTACAGTCGCCTAGGAATCCTTATTAAATGAATTAAAAAATCTGAATTATAATTGAATGGGATTGCTGGCCCTTGCAGCATTTGACAGTTAATTAGGCTATTGCCCAAAATTAGTAATACATGTTGAATTACCCACATTAAATACCATTTGTGATCTGGCCTGCTGAAATATGGTATCTTTCATAATGTGATAAACAAAAACATTGGGCCACTAAATCCTTTGTTTGTTCCTTGAATGTTGAAGTTACTTACAAGACTATTAATATTATTTGTTAGTTTTTTAAGGCTAATATGCAAATAAGAAAAATATGATAAATCAAAAGCCTTTGTCATTTAAGATAATCCTTGCTGTCACTGCCTATAAGCACCAGAATGTCACTCATGTCAGAGCTACTTCAAACTGTGGAAATTCCCTAGGAAAGAGACACCAGCGAAGTACAGCTCTGTCACTGAAGCAGAGCACTGCTGTTCAACATGTATACAACCTACAAAATAGTGTTGAATTACACAGTGAAATATAGAAGCTTTGTTTCCAATATGAATAAAATCCAGTTGGTTAACCTCAGCCATACAGAATACTTTAATAGTCTTCATCTGACTTTCTTGGAATCTATGTGCTTCTTACATTAGTAATGTTAGTTTTAAAGGAAATTAAAAATAAAAATGGGTTATTTGCTTCCAAAGGAATGACATGGGGCCCTTTTCTAGTACTAGTTTAATGAATGCGCAGGAGAATTGTGTCTTTATGCATTTTTTAAATCGTTTTATAATGTAGAGAACACTTGGATATTTGAAATACAATAACCCCCAGCTGGAGTTTATTTATTGCTTTCCTATGAGCAGTTTTAGAATGAACATTTAGAAAATTAACAAATATACAGAATACAAATTGTGGGAACACTAGTATATTGACTAAATTTAAACACAAGCCTGTTGCTGTTAGACAGCAATGTTATCCAGCTCCTGCAAAGAAACGGCAGCTGAGAGCCAATGTTCTGTCTTGTTATGTGAAGGAATTCTGCAGAAGATTAATGCTGTTTTTGCTGCAATCGCAGCATCTGTCTGTATTATTAACTTAAGCTTTGTGTTTGTCAATTTGGGCATTGCTTTTATGCATTGGCATGCTTAGTCATGCTTAGTCAGAAATTATTAACCTGGGTTTTTTTAATCCAGGAAGCTGTTAAATATATTAAAGGTTTGTTACTTTGGAGACTATGGGAGCTTTTGAGCAATGCCCCTGTAAGTAAAAGCTAATTAAAACAGCTCTGTGTAACCCCTGAAACTGAATATCACACTTTGGCTTCGTGCACATCTCTTATCCTTATAATCCTTACACAGGACCAGCTTTTTCTAGATGCAGTAAGTGATCTCCACCTGGTTATAATGCTCCATTGAAAATTCTATTTGTTTTTCCAGTCAATCCCATTGACTTTTCAATATAACAAGAAAGGTGAAAAGTCATTGACCTATGTCTGTGGAAGCCCAGAATGACTATGTTACATGTCCATTGCAATATTACTATGACTATGAACACACTCTTTTTGGTGTGGGGGAAATCAGACTAAAAAAATGCTATGAACCAGAAGAAGCCATATAGCTGACCTTAGTCATTGGCTTTTTAGTATCTTGTTATCCGTATACCTCATGAAGCATTTTCTTGAAGGACTATAATGAATCAGTTAATCTGCCCATCTGAAAGTTTACTTTGGTAAATTTCTGGATGTATTTTTTGTACTTGTGGTGTAGTTTTCCTGTAGTTTGGTTGTGGTTTTCCACTGTTACAAGATCCCTTCTCTGTACTGCAATGGATCATGGGAACACCATTGTATACTACAGTAAATATGTGTATTACAGTACTACAGTAAATATACCTTATCATGGCCAATTATGGTATTTCCGTGAGAGAATAAGGAGCTTCCACAACCCAGACAAGTGGTCTGCTTCAAAACACCCACAGCTAAAGAAGTTCCTCTTGTTTAAATACAGCGCACACTTTCTCCGTTTCCAGTTGTGTCCCCAAGTCAATTTCATTTTCAAGCAGACTCTCCAAAATAATGACCACCAGGACCTGAGAGAGACAGACTTCTGGAACATAATCTAAACAATCATTGAGAAAACGTTTGTGTTTCATTCCACTGTGCCTTTCTCAAATGTTTCTTGTTAACACATTACCAGAAAATCCACTTTTAGAACATATTGATATGGTATCGTCAGTGGGTTCTGGTTTCCATCTTTAAGAGCATAACTGGTGACTGTGCTATGTAATTGTCTGGATGTTGCTTGATAGGAAAGTGACCTTTCTATGGTAACAATTACTTCCGAAGAAGAATGTATGAAATCATTTGGCTAAGAGACATCCCACAAGTGCAGCATTGCTGTTAAAAAAAAAAATTATCACAAATTATCGAACACCCACAGACATTTTGCATTTGTTTGTCAACTACACTTTCTTCAGCCACACACAGCAGGACATCATACACTGTATTGTTGAAGTGAGAACATAACAGGCGAGCATTTTAAAAATAAAACTACAAAGATCATCCTGTGAAATCTTGCTAAAGGAGGATGAGCTTTGTGACTTCAAAAGACAAACTCAGCCTGTTACAGTCAGAATGCCTCTGGGTAAGCAGCTCAGCTACCTTCAGCTGGGACTGACAGATAGGTGCCTTCAGGGGATTCAAAGTTGCACAGTACTTCTGGCCACATCATTGGGAGTGAACCCAGGTGCAACCCTTTTGTCTCCAGCAGAAGACTCTGGGTGTAGCTACACCTGGGTGAGTGCCTCTGATTTGACTATGGTGTCTCGTTCAATTGTGTCATTTTGTGCAGCTTTGCAGGACACTTTGACAAAAGTTCTCATTTCTACCAGAATTTCAGCACATGCACACAGCAATTAGATACAGCATACAATTAGATGTATGGTGTATACAGATATAGAACACGGAGGAAGAAACTGGATATTTATATACAGATATTTATAAATAGGGATAAAAATGATTAGACTTTTTTCTTCATTATGCTTTAAACCTTACTTTTTAAGTCAAAGTACATAATTTGCAATATACTTTATTTACAACCTTCTTTTTAATGCACAGAGTGATATGAATGTTTTGAATGCAAGTCAGTTTTGGGACAACTGTAATTTGATTTTACTTAAATCAGATTTTCCTTAAGCTGTCTTCGGACATTTCTGAATAGTTTTTGCTGATATATTGTACCTTGTGGGTTAAATGGCCTGGCGCATTGCAAAAACACTACTTACAATATAGCAGCAAGACAACAGAAAAAACTAAAACAAAAGAGATGTGCCATGAATCACTGTGTATTTTTTCAGTCAGGTTTCAGTTTAGTTCTATTCCTATAATGATTCTTACAGCACAAACATTCCTGCTTCGCTCTTAATTTTCTTACAATCAAACACAAATATATTTGCCATCTTGCATAAACTATGCGAAGTAAGATTTATGTAGGATGATAAAAATAATCCTTTGTTTAAATAAAAATCCAAAAATAAACAATAAAACAATAGGATACATGATCCCTGTTACAGCTATTTGGCAAGACAAGCCGTCCCATTAGCAAAGTTTCCTGAACAGGCATGTCATGTATCTCATGTTTGTTTGTTTTTTAAAACAGCAACACAGCAGCAGCCATTGGCTCTGTTGAGAAGTAAATCCTTTTTGTCTAGAAAATTATACTTAAAATCATTGCACATACACAATATTTTTATTTGGGTACAATATGTGTCCACCAGGTGGTACTGCATGCTATGTTAAAAGGCATTCAATTTGATCGACAAAATTAACCAAACATATCTTTTTCAGATGTGCTTGCATTGACTAAGTAAAGAAGAATTTTAAGAGCAATTTAATATAAATATATTTCTGGTTAGCTAACAATTTCCAAAAAGATCTGTCTTAGGTTATCATCAGGTTTGAGACCAAATACTTATGTGCTTTGCATATGAAACAGATATTAATGATGAAAGGTTTCATGAAAGACTTAACCATATGATGAAAGGAATACATCTGCTACCCCTTCAAAAAAAAGTAGAAAATGCCTACACTTTTCACTTTACATAACCTAAAACAAACCACAACAGGAAACCACACTCCTAAACTTGAAAGTAAAGAGCTGTATAATTGAAGTGTGCTTTTGCAATTGTAATTTTCTTTCAGGGAATTTGTAATGGTACATTTAAAAAAGTGACTAAAAACTATTACTCTGTAGAATATTAAAATGGCGAACCATAGAACATTTTCATGAAAGTAAGTAATATGAAATTAGCTTTATACATTTTTGATAAGTTCAATGAAGCGAGTTATTTTTAAAAGCTCATTTCATGAGAGTATTTAAAGTCTAACCCCTTGCAGAGCTTTGCATGTTATGCATGAGACGATCTGTACAGAATATTTACAATTTGAAAGTAGAATAGGATGAATAAATAAATATATTTTTCGAATTGGAATTATTTGTTAATGCTTTCCTGTTATGTTGTGCTACTGCTGGTTTTCATCTGGGACTAGGGACTAGGAATTTTAGGATTTTCAACTCATAACTGGTAGGTTGAGGTCTTAGATTTCAGACAGTGAATGACATGTCATTCAAATTTCTTCAGTCAAACCCCCAGCTGCATAAATGGGTACAAATGTACATTGTCTTAGATAAAAGCAAAACCCAAATAATAATGTTCATGGCAATGTCCCACAGTGAGTTTGCTGTAGTGACTTCATATTCCTTACTATCAGGAAGAGTACAATGCATGTACAATGTATGTGTAACTTTACATTTCGTGTAGGGGCAAGTTATCTCATATTTTTTTTGAATAATTTTAGATAATTTAGCGCCTATATATTTAGAGTGATCTTAGTCGTGAAGTGCAGACTGTTCTACAAATCATACAACTGTAGTTTGAGTACAGAATCTTTTGTTCCATGGTTACACATATCTGTGTCGTGAGGTTATCGATGGAGTAATAGAATTAGCTCTTAAAATTGCTTTTCGGTATCAGAAGGTTAGCAGCATTAACGGAAGTCAATCAAATATTATTTACTACGTCAACACTACATAGAACATTAATTTTTACAGTTTATGAGCAGAATACATAAAACAATCTGGAGTATGAGATGTTCTTTTGGATTTGTGAAAAACTGTTAACGCGACCAACAGTCTCATAAATAGGGTAACCTTATGTATATCAATGAATAAATGCAATCCTACCCCTTCACTTCTGCTTGTAAAATGAAAATGATGTCATGGGGACAAGCGTATAGAATGTGAAATAAACGATAACTTTTAAAGAATGCACTTCCAGATGTTTTAAAATGCATACTTTGTGTGCAGGCATTAATACGATTATGTTAAAAGGGGAAGATATTAACAAAGAGGTTCCAGCCCACATTCGCAGGTTTAAAGCGGTTTATATTAGCATACCTATTGTGGTGTAGGAGTGCGGTGACAGAGAAAGTACTTTCCGTTTAAATGGATCTGAACTGAGTTGAAATTTCTTTTGTGTTGCTGAAGCTCGCTCCCATCCCCCACTCCGTTTCCCCTGCACGTCGACAAAGGGCAGATTGTCTTTAAGATGCGGCACCCCCTGGAAAATCTGCAATCAGCACGTCCTCAGGGGATATTTCTTCTTTTCCTCCAAAATCATAAGATGGCAAAGCATCAAAATTCTAACACGTTACAGGGAAAAATTAAGATAACTGATTTTAATATTTTCACAATTTACACTGAAAGGTAGTATTTGTAAAATAAGCCTTTATCTGAATTAGATGGGAACCATCACGTTAAAATTTCGATCATACATCTGCATGGGTCGCACTGAAGATTACCTAAAGCTTGGCATATATACAGTCGTGCTGCAACCTACATATTATGTAAACATCAGACTTTACCCCCGAATCTCCACTGAAAAACAATGACAAGAGAAGTGGTTAGGCAACTCCACGTTTAAAATGTGTTCTGCGGTTTCTGCTCATGTCTTGGTGTTCCTGAAAGATCAGATAATTTGCAAACTTTGTAGTCAGCTGTCAGTGTAAACATCCCAAGGAAATGAGCACTGTTTGAAATCCACAATTACCTGTAACTTAGCACAGGCAACTTAATCAGGCGGAACTTGTTTTTTTTCTGGTCAGCTTGTGGGAAGCACTCTAATGCTGATATTTCGAGCTTTTCTGATTTTCTGTTATATAGGCAAATCAGTGTTTCAGTTGTATTATGTATATCACACCTAAAATTCAGAACATGAGCTCAGGCTAGGACGCTACATGTTAGGGCATGCTCTGGGTGGGATCATTAGCACCCGGCAGCTCGCTGATTTTGTATATTAATTACAGAAGACTTGTTTGGCGATAATTTGCAAAATAGTCGCAACTAGACTAGATGACACTTGTTAAAGGTTGTTTCTCGTAGTAATTCGCATGAATAAAGAAACCCAGTTTAAAAATGTAAAGTGAAACTTCCAGCATCTTAAGAAGCCTCGAGAACGCGGTGAGAGGCGAATTAGCACATTCACAGCGATTATGGATGGTTAATTGGTAGTTAAAAAGCATAACTAAAAACGTTATCAGTGTCTATAACCAACTATGAGAAAGAAAGCGCCTTGCAAATCATTAGTCGACGCTGGCTAAACATGACAATTGTACGTATTTGGCATACAACTCCTTATGTTTTATTGTCTGCAGTTCTTAGAATCATGTTTTGTGATGTATGCATCGATACATTCAGATCTGAATAACTGCAACACAATGTTTACCTGTTATATATAGTAATTTAAGTTTATTTAGCTTATTTAGTAGCTTAAAAAGGTACGTTTAACAGAAAGGCGAAGGAGGGACAAACCGTTGGCACGATTTCTAACTCTGTCACTAGTAGAACTGCCATGTGGTGTCTGCTAAATACTTCAGATAAGAACAGAGAGGGTTAGCGAAATAAACGAATTACAGTTTTGGATAAAGCCCGAAATGTTGTGTTGCATTAATTTGGAAATAAATCATCTTACGTTTTATGTATTCAACAAGACTACAACCTCTGTGTTGCACATTACTACAAAACGATGGGTACAAACGAGCGTCTTTCGGGTTTTATTGTTTGGTAAGACAACAAAGAGAGGAGTTTGCCTAAGAGGTCAAGCGCTCTGGCCCCACCCCCACAGCACTGTGTCCAGCCAATCAGCTGAGGCGGTGCAAATACAGGCAGCGCCGCACCGGCCCTTACCAGCCCGTGACGTCACCGGCACATATTCCCCAGTAGTGCCGTCTGGTTGCAGCAAGTCAGACAGAAAACGGAAAAGAGCGGAGAGAGCCGGGGAGGGGCTCCGTTAAGGAATATTGCCATCGCCGGCATTCCAGCAATCTAGAACTACGGTGTCCGCTTTTTGTCCGTCCCGTAGAGTTTTGTTTTTGAGGAGCCGGTTTCCGAGAGCGTGTCGATTTGGCCGGATTGCACTGATCGCTGACTGCAAAGCAAGAAACACTGATTTTGCACCGCTGGCTTGAAACCAGTCCCGTCCCCCCCTCCCCTTTCTCTCTCTCCCTTACCAGTCCTACCCTCCTTCCTTAGTTTTTTTTTCCCTTTGTCTGATCTTCCTGATCCCTGGCTACAGCAGGACTGCGAAATATTAAAGATGCCTAGTTCGCTTTTTGCCGACATGGAAAGGACCGGGAGCAGTCAAGGGGACACTCTAGATGACCAAAGAGCCCTGCAATTAGCACTGGACCAGCTTTCTTTGCTCGGTTTGGACAACGATGACAGTTCCATTTACGACAACGAGCCAAGGAAAAAGAGTGTGAACATGACCGAGTGTGTCCCCGTCCCCAGCTCGGAGCATGTTGCCGAAATTGTTGGCAGACAAGGTGAGCATTCTGTCACTGTCGCCACTTTAAAAAAATTTCATTGTCTTTAAGGCTCAGGCACACACTGACATGTGGCATGACACTGCAGCTGGGAATCGAGGTTGAATCGGTTGATGAATCGTAGGCAGGAATCAGTAGCTTCTCGCCGCACTGCAACTAACCCGTCCTCAGCTCAGCAGACAAAGAGAAGTGTAGAGACAGGGGTTAGCTACTTACAGAATAGCTCTGCCGAAGACAGTGTGGCACAAAAGCCATCGAATCGGGAGATATTCTTATATCCGAATGAATAATTTTCGACCACATAATTATATGTGTAGTGGTATTTAGTAGTTGCTGGAGTGCTTTCCTAGCACAACAAAGCCCCGAACTACAAAAACATCAATCGTGTATGCTTAAAGATACAGTATGCATTTTTTTTCCACTCGGGCAATTCTGTGTCTTCGGTTATCAAGTTAAAAAACCTTTAGACCTCTTTTAAAATAATATTGACGCCAGAATGTTTATTATCGGGGCTTAGACTGTAAGCTTCCTTGTTCATAGTTTTGAGCTTTTTAATAGCAAGTGTGGTAGCTGCAACGCTTACCTGATCTCCTCCCTTTGCTATTTTTGGGATAGCAGCACATGAATTGAATTGCTGTATGTCAGGATGCAGAGACATGTGGCATTAATTTACTGCAAATAAGAGGGAATTTGAAAGCATACATTCAGAATTTCTATCTGCACGAGTACTACAGACACTAGATATATATTTTGGTATGTGGGGGAAAGAAATCAGTCTTTATTTTCTCTTTAAATCATAGGTTGTAAAATCAAAGCTCTGCGAGCCAAGACCAACACCTACATAAAGACTCCAGTGCGTGGGGAGGAGCCAGTCTTTGTTGTGACCGGCAGAAGGGAAGATGTAGCAATGGCTAGGAGGGAGATCATCTCAGCCGCGGAGCATTTCTCAATGATCCGAGCCTCCAGGAACAAAAACACCAGCCTGAATGGGAGTGGCACGGTGCCGGGGCCACCCAACCTGCCCGGTCAGACCACCATCCAGGTGCGGGTGCCCTACCGGGTGGTGGGGCTGGTGGTGGGGCCCAAGGGAGCCACCATCAAGCGCATCCAGCAGCAGACGCACACCTACATCGTCACGCCCAGCCGGGACAAGGAGCCCGTCTTCGAGGTGACGGGCATGCCGGAGAACGTGGACCGCGCCAGGGAGGAGATCGAGGCGCACATTGCCATGCGCACCGGGGGGCTCATAGAGCTGACTGACGAGAACGACTTCCACGCCAACGGCACAGACGTGGGCTTTGACCTCCACGGACCCGGAAGCCTGTGGAGCAAGCCCACCTCCAGCATGACCCCCACCGCCGGGCGTAAGCCCTTCTCCAACTACCGCAATGACAGCTCCAGCTCACTGGGCAGTGCCTCCACAGACTCCTACTTCGGGAACAACAGTAGCTCCAGGCTGGCGGATTACAGCCCGCCCAGCCCGGCCCTGAGCTACACCGCCTCCAACAACGGCAACAACAACAACAACGTCAACATCAACGTGAACGGCAATGGATTTGTCTACGGGAGTGACGTGATTTCCCCCGATTGCACTGATCTCGCCTTCGAGTCCCCCCCTGGGTTCGACCCCGCGCCCGCTCCCCCCGGCTCCACCCTGATCTGGTCGCAGTACGAGCGCGGAGGCGTGGCCCCTTCCACTGCCACCACCACGATTTTTCCTGCCAGTGCTTCCACGAATGCCAATGGGATCCTAGCGAACCAGAGGAGAGCCAATGGGGTGGGCTGCACCGCCCAGCCCCGGTTGTCCCCGCCGCTGCACCACGTGACCGGAGTGGCCGAGCACCCCCTGGCCCGCAGGGTCCGCAGCGACCCCGGAGGGGGCACCCTCACTTTCCCTGGCTACTCCAGCAATGGACTTTCCAATGGACTCGTCTCCCTCTCCGGCTCCCACCTCCCGGGGGTGCCGTCTGATTCCTCCGCCTCCTCTTCCTCCAGCTCCTCTTCCAGCTCCTCCTCCTCTTCGTCAGGGGCCGGGAGGAAGGGCAGCCGGGATTGCTCCGTGTGCTTCGAGAGTGAGGTGATCGCGGCCCTGGTGCCCTGCGGCCACAACTTGTTCTGCATGGAGTGTGCCAATCGGATCTGTGAAAAAAACGAGCCCAAATGCCCTGTCTGTCACGCTGCAGTTACTCAGGCTATACGTATATTTTCATAAGGTGTTCCAGCTCCACAAAGCCGTAACAGCATTGAAAAAAAAACTTTGTTATACTGCATTAAAAATAATAGCCAAGATTATATATAAAGCTGCAGTATCCCATTAAAAGGGACATCCTTCAGGGCTCTGTTGCCATTGTTTGTAATGTACTGTAGCTTGGGGAAATATTTTTACCATCTAATGCATGTTCTAATTAATGAAGAATAGTAAATAATAGTTCTAGTGAATTTTACAATGTATTTATAAAGTTCCAAAATCAGAGAAGCCGTAAGTGAGGTACTTACGCCATGTAATGTACAGACTATAAGGACAGCAGGCCTGCTGGTATCACAAGCAGCAGAGTTAACGGTGGGGTACTTTTGAGTGCTTTGTAAAAACATTTATATCCAAAAGGAAAACAATTCCTGTGGAAAATATTTCTAAATGAAAAAAGATACTGCAGCTTTAGTTGGAAAAGGAGGAAAAAAAGCAACAACATATCTTATGTATAGATGAAAAATTCCACAAGTTTAAACTTTTAAAGATTAATGACATTAATACAGATTGAAGTATTTTATTCTTTTTTGACTTGAAAGATTATATTTCGTATTGCAAAGATGTTTACAAGTATTTTAATTTAAGTTCAGTGAACTTTTTGTAGCTGGGTTAAATTTTTTTTTTATTTTTTAGTATGGCCATTCGGCAAAGAGCACTGTATTATTTTAATATCACACAGCTGTGGATGGAACTACAAACCACAAGATGTGTATTGCATTAAACAGTATTCTGTTGGGTTGAAGGTTTTATAGGTTCAGCAAAAAAGTCTTTTAAATCTGCTTCACCCAGCATATTTTTTATTCAGTGATATAAAGCATATTTTATTCTATATTATTACAAAAATGAAAATGTATAAATCTTAGTAAGTCAAACAAAAAGGAACTGTTTATGCTTTCTAAAAATTTGTATAAATTAGATTCTGGTGGAGATTACAGAGTTCTGTTGCACCACTATAGTTTTAGTAGTTCTATTTTAATACATTTGTTTGCCTCTTGTTTCTGTATATGTAGGTGAAGTTATTTGAGCGTAAATGTACTTTATTGAGCAAAGTTTTTAAAAAACAAAGTATATTTTATTTTATGATAAAGGGCCTTTAACCTCATGGTCAAATACTAATATTATATTTGCTGAAACAAGATTTGAAATTGTATCAAGAGTTTTATTTTTCTGACATTTAAAGTTCTACATAATAAAGGTAAAACTTAAGTAATGGTGCTACTTCATGTTTTTTTAAGTATTTCTATATAAATACAATAAAAATGGTACATGAAACAAAGTTGTGTCTTCTAATTATTAAATAATGTTTTATTGCAAAGCATGCTCAATGTAATTCAGCATATGGTAATTTTAAATAGTGCAGAACAGTCTCTTATTTCGGACGGAAGCAGTATGTAGCAACCAAACATATCTGCATGCCTAAAGTGAGTGCAGTAGGATGCCGTTTATTCAGAGTTTAGGACTTCCTGAAACTCTTTGTTGAATCCTGGGTGATGGACAATTGCATGTCTTTCTCAGGGGAGATATACTACAAGGGACTTGGCTAGAAACCCTTTTGTGAATTCTTCTAAATAATTTCCCATTCCTTAAAATACCAGGATCCCCCAAGCTCGGTGCATTTTCTTTTCTTTTCACAGTAAATATACTGTTTTGCATCAAGTGGATAGTGAGCTGTAAGAAGGTATATTCTTGTAATGACAATCATATATGAATACCTTTAACCACGTCTGTAAATGTGTGGCATGTACCCTTCCATTGTAAGAGTGTCTTTATGAAGGCCCTTCAAATATAAGAACAAGAAATTCTTTAACAGCTACAGCTACGACACGGGAGAGACCAGCTTTATATAGAAATGACTTATTAGGACGGAAACATTTAGTTTTTTTCTTCTCTACCTCACATGACCTCTCCTCATTTTACAATGTAGTTGGTTTCTGGAGGGTAGCCAGAGAGCATGACAATCTAACTGTATTCCAACAAACAGAGCTCTGTGTAATTTAAAGCAAAGCATTTTTAAAATTTGACAACGGCTCTTGCAGTTGCATCGGTACATCGATGCATCCTTTGATGAATGTTTTTAAAAAGTTTATAAAGTGCAAGAATTTTTGCAGTTAGTGGCATGCATAAAGTGAATGAAGTGGCAGAGATTTAAAACAGTAATAAGGGTATAGAGCTTTGAAGCTGTGAAAGTGATGCTGCAAAATGATTCCTGACCTAGGCTTTCTGTCTATTGCAATACTGAACTTTACACACCTCTACAGTAAATACAATATTACTTTACAAAAAGCAAAACAAAACACACAGTGTTTCATCGTTTTTATATTGTGTTAATATTTTTTTAAAAAGTTTAATAAAAAGGCCTCACTGCTTTTCATGGGTAGTGCATAACCCTTAAGCAAAGAGGCAGACAAAGGAAACTGCAGTTTTTTTTCCACGTATATCCCGTGTGTGATTACATCTTCTACATAGATAAGCTTTTCTCTTTTTCCATCTTTTCTTGGTAAGTAACCACCAATCGAATGTGATGTGGTTTTCTTGGAGAGTTTGTGGAATATAAACATATGTTGCACAGCAAGATAGTAAATATAGAAAAAAATAACTTAATGATAAGGTTAAAATTTAAAATACTCAAAAGCAGGCTTCAGAAATTGGCCTCATAAACCATACTATTAGGAAACGATTCCAGGGTTTAAAAAAAAGAGCTGACAAGTATTTTATATAAACACAAAACACATGCTTTCTCAGTTGCTAAAGTTACAACTTTTTCATAGAAATAAAATGCATATTAGTTTAAATACTTTTTTCATACAAGTCTTACCTGATATGTTTTGGCTTGTATTGTGTCCTGATTTTACCTTTAACTTTCAGTGTCTTGGAAAAGCTCCCACTAAATTATTTTGTTAAGTTCCAGATCACAGGTACATGGATTTAATTATGTTTGCAAGGAGGTGTTCTTCAAATCGTGTCCAGAATATAAAACTAAATATATATATCCTTGATTCTGTAATCTCTGGAATAATTCTATTGTTTTATTATGCAAAATAAAAATCATATTCTTAACATTTAGTTTTGAATAATACACAAAAGAAACACAAATATAAAAAAATCTCTACCTCTAGAGATAGTGACAGTATAATTCCTAAATTAATCTAATTAGCCATTATTAGAAGGCCATTCATTCCTGGTAACAATTCTCAGTTAATTATTCATTATTTACTAATTGTTCATCAATAAAGTAGTAAAAGCATTCATTGGCAATTGTGCCGAAACAGTTTGAAAACTGGGACTGTTCTTGCATTGTCTGACTTTTCATTTTTGAGACTAATTATGCCAGGTGACTCTTTACCCTTTACTGTCCATACTTTCTGCACACTGCAACCCCAGTCCTTGAAAAGGGTATATTTAACCTAAATGTTGAAGTAATGATGTCATACAACAGTTAGCAGGTTAACCGTATTATTGATTTTTAAAATCCATCTTAAACTATTTGGCTCTGAACATCACTGTATTCCAGACTGATACCAAAAGAAATGCGCTACATTATGAAGTAGTTCAGGTGGGTAGCTGCGTCAGCATGCGTAGGCTGTAAAGGAACAAGTAATAGGTTTATTTCATGCTGAAAACACAAAATTTACACCTGAAGAAAGCCCCAAAGCTGAAACGCTGTTTTCTTTCTTCTCTTTTCAGCATGGAATAAACCTACTACTTGTTCCTTTACTGTCCTATATTATGTTTGCCACCGCATTGACTTCACCTAAAATAGGTCTGCCACATAACGGCAATACACAGCTACAATACAGTAGTTTCAAAGTGGGATGTGCTGAACACGACTTCCTCAAGCAATATTTTTACAAATATTTCATAATTATTTATTTTAAACATTATTTACTGTAAAATTGACTACTGCTTCTTTTTGCAGAGACAGGGAGTTTTGTCAGGAGCATTGCACAGTACTTTTGCAATCACCTGCTTAGTATTCAAAAAAATATGAATAGGATATTACTCATTGCAACACTCTTTAGAAGTGATATCTTGTTCCTGGTGGTCAGTAAACAAAAATGGCCTATAATTAACTTGTGTTGATGTGGGTCGAAGTATCTAGACATAAGAGGGTTTCTTTGTATTTTCCAGTTAGGAAGATGGCCTTTTTAATGCTATTTAAAGCATAAAGGACAATGATTCACAAAATATGGTCAATTGTTCCCCTATTTGTATACTGCAGAACACCATGACTTTGCCTTTCATGTTTGGTAGCTGATTTTAGCAAACGAAATGAAAAGTTGAAATCAGACTCCAATCAAAGGAGAGCCTCTACTACTCTTCTTTGATTTTGGAATTGGGCACATAGACTATTGTTCATTTTTTATTTTTACCTTTAGGATTGTAGCTTTATGTCACCTGGCAGCAGCTTTTGATTGCCTCTTACGCTGATAACCTGCTAAGTGAGTAACAGCCTCTATTTGCTAGCTTACGTCATTCATGACAGCACACAAGACTTAACTGTTTGTCAAAGACCTTCAGGATCTGAAAATTAAGACAATGTGTATCCGCAGTAATGAACAGAGTTTTATGAATGACTTAATTTGACAGGAATTGGACATCAGACATATTTTAAATATCTGAATTTGATAAGGATCTTTGTGCAAGAAGAATAGTCATGCTTCACAAGGCTGAAAACATTGATTAAGTTCTGTATTTGAAATAAAAAATGCAATAAGTCTGTTGTTTTCTGTGATAATTGTTTTAAGGAAAGGAATCATAAGTAGTCTCTCTCTCTCAACTTGTGCTCTTTACTGAGTGTCCTGCACGCCCATAATGACAAGTCCACAAGGCCCCCTTCCTTTTTTACACCCAGTGAGATGCTGGGGAGTGTTGGCTCTGTTGCAGCAGAATGTTAAACACAGAAAGTAGTCTACAAAGTTCACTACAAGCCCACCTGTACACCCACAGACCCTTTATCCAGAAATATCACTCCTGGCCACTAGAGAGAGCAAAGAAGAGAAAAAAAACTTAAATGGGTTTAAAACCTTAAACCTCAGAAACAATACAAAAAATACAAGCCTCTCCTTCAGTTCAATCGCATACTGTAGTCATACACCTCACTAAACATGAGACCTAACAAATTGAATGTTTTTTGTTACTGTTATTGAAGAAAAAAGGCAGGCCAGGGTAATTTCTGGACAGTACTAGTGTTCTAATGAAATTAAAATTAATTTTCTTTGGACATACTATCAGGTATGTGCAAAATTCGGAGAAGAATAACTTGTCTCAATCAATATCAAGACTACTAGAGATCTGGATGGTAAGGATTTCTGCATTGGGTTCAATTACTGGGGTGCTATCTGCTTGGAGTTTGTATGTTCTCTCCATGTTCATATGGGTTTCCTCTAGGTGCTCTGGTTTCCTACTAAAGTCCAAAGACATACTGTAAGGTTAATTCGCTTCTGGGAAAATTGTGTGTGTTTGTGTTTGTGTGTTCCCTGCGATAGCCTGGTGACCTGTCCAGGATGTAGCTTGCCTTGTGTCCTTTTCTTGCTGAGAAAAGCTCCAGTTCCCATGCAGACCTGAAGTGGATGAAGCTGTTAGAAAATAGATGGATTGGACTACCAGAGTTAGAGATTTTATAGAAATTCAAGACGCTTTGACAGGATTTCAGAGGACTTTGAGAAGTACCTGTGCATTATGTAAGTTAGAAATACCTTTAACTCAAGCACATTAGAGCCAGGATATAAGATAGATAGATACTTTATTGATCCCGTGAGGGAAATTGCAGTGCAACAGCAGCTTAACACACACAACACAGCCACAGTGTAACGAATTATATAATAATAGTACAATACAATACGAGAGTTACTCACAGTCCGGAAACACAAGAGCAAACTAGAACAGAACAGTACACAGAAAATCGTATCACACATATGAATATAAATATAGATGTAACCATAGATATAAATATAAATGTATTGCACAGGTCCCTGGCATATATTGCACAAAAGTGGTTGTAAACGGGAAAAAGAAAAAGAAAGAGAACAGATGTAGCAGTAGATGTGTATATGCGTTTAGTCCAGAAACAGGTCACTGTCGATGTTGCCTCTGCCAAGACGCAAGGTGGATGCGCTGTACAGTCTTATGGCAGACGGCAAGAATGACCCCCTGTAGCGCTCCCTGTCGCACCGTGGATGAATCAGCCTATTGCTGAACGTGCTCTTCATTCCTGCAAGCCTGTCATAGAGGGGATGGGAGAAGTTGTCCATGATGGCCTCTAGTTTGGACATCATTCTCCTCTCAGCCACTACCTCCAAGGGGTCCAGGTCAGACCCAATGACAGCTCGCTCTCCTGATGAGCTTGTTCAGCCTTTTGGAATCTACTGCTCTAATCCCAGAGCCCCAGCACACCACTGCGTAGAAAATGGCACTCGCTACCACCGACTGATAAAACATGTGTAGCATCTTACTACACACATTGAAGGACCTGAGCCTCCTCAAGAAGTAAAGTCGGCTCTGTCCCTTCTTATAGATGGCCTCGATGTTCTTAGACCATTCCAGTCTATCGATGTTCTTAGACCATTCCAGTCTATAAGATAACTCAATTTTAAGTGAAGATTTTAACACTTTCAATCAGTTAACCAGCTAGGCACAAGCAGGGAAAAGTAAGCCAGTTCAAACCACAATACCTCACTTACACTTACCTGCGTTATTCTGAATGTATCTGTAAATCAGTGTGTGCATAATCCCATATTCATGGGAGCAGTCAACAAATGAGGAGAGCACTGTGGGAAGAAGGATTTTCAAGATGCAACACTGTGGTTTTATCTAAAGTGCAGCTTTATCAGAGTGAGAAATGCATATAGTTTTTATTGAGTTCTGGCAAATTACTTCTGAAGAGCTAGTATTTATACTCACAAGGTGAAGTAGTGCATGGGCAGTCACTACAGTACGATGTTTATTTTCTTCCTGCCATTTTCAATCTTCAAATCTTTCAGTATTCAAGGCTGGTCTTGGTTTTCCCGCTTCCTCTGTGGGTATCCATCAGTAAAAGGGATGATAAATAGCAGCAAATACTGAGGTAGTTCTTTTTGTGGCAGCACTGAATAGGAATTTAATCAGTTAAAAACAATCATAATAATATGATGTGATGATGAAAGCAATTGGGATGGGTTAAATCAAACTTGGTTTGTCCAATAGTCCAAGTGACACAAATTTGCACAGTAAATTATAATGAAATCTTGTGTTAGTTTCACAGAATATAACTCTGTCCCCATGTTTGTGTGTATACAGTATGTATGTGACGATTTGGATACCTAACTAGCTACCTAATGATATTTCTACTGTACTTCTACTACTGGACTACTGTATTTCTTTTTAAAAGTTTGTAATTGTGTTTTTCATGAGTTAAGAACCCCATTTTCTTTCTTCTTTCTTGTATATTTGTCTTACAGGCTCCTTAGAGTTACAAAAATTCACAATGACCTAAAACACAGGGTATGTCATCTTGTCACGGAGTGTTTATGCACAAAACAGAAGGAAACATTCAACATGGTCATTCTTGAGTGCTGCTTGAATAGAGGTTTAATATTTATGTAAGAGGCAGTTACATCTTTAGACTTCTTTACCAGTGTTTGTGTTTTGTATTAAATCTAACAGCTTTTATGAGGCCTATTATCTGGCTACCTTTGCACTGAGTGTTTATTGAATTTAGTTTTGAAACCTTTATTTCTTGCACTTGCCCTAGGATGGACTGCTCCGACTTCCTCTGACACCCTATTATATAAAGAGTTTTGGCAAATGACATGACACGACCTTTATTTCTGATTGTGCGTTATTCATGATTTGGAACAGTTTGAACAGACATCACTGAAAGGCGTTGAGAATGGAAGTCTTCAGGATTTCAGTACTTTTAATCTGCTCCTGAGTGAAGACAGAGCTGAGTTTCTGCATTCTACTTCTTTTCTTGTCTAGTTTTATCTCTTCATTTCTACTCATTACCCTTCATTATAGAATTCTTGCTACATCAATCTTCTGTCTGCTTCCCAATCTTCTGATCCTGTCTCCTTCCACTTTTGTGTTTATTGCTAGATCCAACCTGAGCTGCTTCTTATAACATGCCCAAACCACTAGTGGTTTCACTTTAGCCTTGTCTAGTAAGGTTGCTTTCTCTCCCAGTCATTGTCTTATTTCATCATGCCTTTCAGATATTAAGGCTTTGAGAGAGGTTTTCAGCCTCAAACCTTTACAGTCCTTTTCAGTCACCCCATCAGTAGCATATGAAAAACAGAGTTACTTATACCTGCACACTGGCTGTATCACTTGCCATCTGAACAGTGACTCCTTTGCAGTTTTTTTTTCCTGAAGCAGTTATCCATTACAGACATTACAGACATTCCTTGAGTGAAGATGATGACATCACATGACTTTGTAATCAGATGAAAAGGTAGACAGTTTTTTCTCTGCCTTCCAATTCAGGAAGTGAGCTGAATCTCCCGTTGCCTGACTCATCTCTCCACATGCAGCACTGAGTGGAAAACAAGCACTCAAAACCTTCCCCCGAAACAGAAATAAAAACCCAAATACTGACTGTATTTTCATAACTCAGCCTATTTATATGAGTGCTAGGGTTTGCAATTATAAGGATCATTTGCATACCAAACCTGTGTTTGTGTCTGTTGGCATTAATATATTTCTCTTTTTACAGTATGGTGTTACCACGTTTGCATTTTATTGCAAGGAATTTGTTAAAGCTTGTTCAACAGTGAAAGCATGTTTAATATGATCACTTCTATGATTTGTGTGCTATGAAGAGGATAAAGCAAAGTTAGTTGTGATCACAATTTCCATCCTTGTTCTGTAATCTTTTTCTGCAAATCCTATATTTAAGTATGATACAGGCATTGTTTAAGAGCTTATCTAAGTGTAGACATTTGTATTTTTTTTTAATTTCATGGTGTGCTCTGAAACTATTTCGATCTCTTCATAGGGAACAAAATGCATGCGATTAGTTTGCATGCTTGTCATTCATGAACAAATCTATTTACAGTTTCTGCAACTGTTAAAATGTAAAATCTACTGCAGAAACACTGGGAAAATTGTGATATAGTAGATTAGTTTCATATTTCAACTTGAAAGGCCCCTTCAGTTGGAAAGTATTGATATGAAAGAATACACTTCAACAAAATAAGTGCGTGCCTTGCTTTAGTCTTATTTCAGAGAAATTTACTCACAAATAGGATTGTGGGGGGTCTTTAATTACTGGTATATCAATTACTTTACATCACCAGAGTGATAAAAGAGTTTCACTTTTTTGACTTGTGACATTGAAACTGCGTGAATAAACCGTGAATGCATTCTCAAACTCATTAAGTCATTAGATATATTAAACTAGATTAAAGGCACACATTACTTTTTCTGCTTTTACTTTCTGTACTCTGTTGACAAATCTTGAAACATTTTTCCTACAGTGTGTGTACATGAGTTGTATGTGCATTTGTGGCTTTCCTCCAGCACTCTGAGCAACACAGTGGCATGGCAGTTAATGCACCTCCCTCCCAGCTCTTGGGCTCTTTGCTCAGGTTTGGAATGGTCTGCCTTCTGTGTGGCCATTGCATATTTTTTTTGTCCATGTAGGTGATCAGCAGAGCTCTGCTGTCTAGGTTAATTGACATTTACAAACTGTGCCCTGAACAATCAACATCCTTTCCAGGGTATTTTCTGCCTTGTGCTCACTTAGTTAGGCCCTGGATCTCTCCAATTATAATGATCTATATATAGATCTACAGTAAGACAATTAATAATTCTTTTCAGGATTCCCAGTCTTTCAGTTAGCTGGTTGTACTTAAAACCTTTACCCCTTTATGTTGTTCATTGTTAAAGTGTTGTTTTATCCATCCATCCATTGTTTTACTGCTTTATCCAAAACAGGTCACGGGAGAGCAAGCAACGAGAGCAAGGTAGAATACACCCTGGATAGGACACCAGTCCATCGCAGGGCACTCACAGACACACACACTCACCAGTTAACCTACTGGCATGTCTTTGGACTGTGGGAGGAAACCAGAAGCACCAGAAGAAAACCCACACAAATACAAGGAGAACATACAAATTAGACACAGGTAGCACCACGGGAACTGGACTCCAGCACTGCAAGACAGCAATAGTAACCACTAAGTCACTATGCCACACACACTGTTTTATTCTGTATGTAATTCTATGTGTTCTCTATAATTTAACTAAACCAAATTCAAAACAAATTATTCACCTGCTGATCTGCTTTTGTTAGGAAGAGAACATGGAGCCAGATTGAACTTGGATCTCAGCTGCTGTTAACATTACAAAACCCAACTCTCACAGCAAGGTTGTCTGTGTTTTAGGTTGAACTTATTACTCAGCATTCATTTGAGTCTTTTAAACTAGAAACTCCAAGATGAAAGCCTTTCTTGCTGCACTGTTAGAAGTGTTTTAAGAAAAGGACAAGCTCCTGTCCCTGTCTGTATGGTCAGAACTTGGAATGTAAGGAGAACAATCTGGCTTCTTAATAGTGAAACAAGTGATGGAACAATTAAAGCTACTGAGAATGCGATAGCAATGGGTATCACTGGAAAATTCCCAGCAGCAGTCTCTTGTTAACTGAAAACCCCATAAGTAAATTAATTAACAAAGTGAGAAGCCTTCATCATCGGGCTTGTTAATCTCACTAGGAATCTAATTATGTCTGACAATTGACAAGGTTCTTGAGCAGCGCAAGGACAGCTAATTGTGTTTTTGGTGAGTATTTGGTCAGACGCTGCACAGGCCAGTCCCCTTTTTTCTGGAGTGTAGTGTATGTGTGAATGTAAGATGGCCTGAATCGCCTCCTCTACTTTGTAACCTTTCTAATACTACTTTCAGTGTTTTCAGTATTCCCTGCATGTCAGCGGCTTCATAAGAAAAATTGTTGCAGTTCACCAAACGGCTGTGAGTAATATTCCTTAAAGAGGTAGAGGTGATAAATAACGCACCTCTCCTTTTTTTCTTTTCTCCCTATAAAATGTCAAAAATGTGAACGAAAGCAATGAATTGCTGGACTGAGGCCAACGGAATGTGTTGATGACAGCATGTCTGCACATTTACAACATGCACTGACAAATCAAAAAGATCACGAATCTAAGCAATGATAACTCAGGCTGTTAATTTTAATGCAGTACAGACCTATATAAAAAAAAACAAATACTCAGTGATGGCTAGTCCTCAAAAGAAGGACTTTGTTGCAATGCACCATATTGGCCACATGTTTACTCACCATGTAAGGTCACCTTGTTGCCTGCAGTGTGTTTTTGGCGCACCACATCCTGGTGCATGGTGACTTGAAGTCAGCGAAGATGAAACCCAGTGAATTTGCCTTACTGTTGCAGTTTGTTTCAAAGAAGGCAGTAATGTTTATGTTGTCAGATTACATCCTTCAAGGAACATTTGGAACTGGTAATGAAAATAAGAAGAGACGAGGTCTTTAAATGGACCAGGTTTTTTTGTTTCCAATTAAAGTAACTTTGTTTGAGATGATCATTTATGATGAAAATTATTATTATTGTTATTATTATTATTATTATTATTATTATTATTATTATTATATTATGAATATTGAGAAACTATTAATTTAGAACTAGAAAGTTTCTATCCCCTGTGCTATGATTCCATGATTATTAGATGAAGAACGTAATACAGTGTTGAGCAGTGCTCTAAAGACAAGAATCATAGGGTACTCTCAGGATGTCTGGCACAGGATGGATGGAAGTCTTGTAGATCTGTGATCATCTTAAGGCTGCAATAGCCAGAACACTGTTGCAGATGACACATTTTTGCATTGTTAATAAATCCATCTGTGAAGAGTCATTCAGAAGTTACATGGATATGATACCTGTATTTACACACCCAGAGGGACCAAGGTAACTTGTAGACCTCGATGACTGAAGTATGCATACTATTTAAGAAGTGCTTCATGCATTGTAGATTTATTTTGTTGTGCGTCTTACACTTCATTGATGCACAACTTTGTCATTTCAAGCAGTGTCTTTAAAGAATATTTGAACATAAGAATGGTAACACACAAGAGGAGCTTATTTGGACTATTTTGCCTCTTTGGTAGTTAATAGATATTTCGTTCAAGGTTCTCATCCAGGTGTTCGTTGAAAGAAGCCAGGGTATAAAATTCAACAAATAGGTTGGAGCGCTTGTTCCAGACTCCCACAACCCTCCTGTTCTCAATTTTCAAAGCAACTCACTGTAGTTTCCACTTGTGTCCTCTAGTTTTGTGATGTTTCACTATTAGTTCTGAAGAAGTCCATTATGCTGACTTTGGCAAATCCTTGACTATCCCTGTGAGCCGGGGTAGCAAGGTTAGAACCAGATAAGTGAAAAGGCAAAAGGGCAAAAAGGCAAAAAGACAGTTTGAAATGTAAAGTGCTATTACATGAATATTAATCGCCCGGATTCATTGTTCACTCAAATACAATGCTATCTCTGAAATTCAAAAATTAGTAGAAGTGCTGAATTTTTCCTGTGAGTCCTGTGAAGCTCATTAAAAGAGCCTGTGTGTGTCTTGTAATTTTTTTACTATGTTATAAAATACAGGTATGACACAGTCTTTAGATTTCACCCTTACAATTAGATTTTTGTGATAATATTGTTCCATACAAACCCCTGCTGGAGATAAGGAAATAATGATAATGTGCAAAATGTAACAACAAAAAAATGAAAGTGTTTTTCTGGCTGATGTTCCATGTGCACAGATTTCATGCTGAGTGATCCTCAGATAAAAAGTACAATTAGTTGGGAGTCGTAAGTTTTGTAATGATAATTACAGGCTCACAGAACAATGGTATCAGGTTCTAAGTGGGCTGGTTCATTTTAAATGTACTAGGTCCTGCAGTTTTTTTTTCCTGTATCATTCAGTTTTACTGTGCTATTTCACACTGCGCAACACAATGGTTAAGATATTTAATTTTCCTCTCAGAAAAAAAAATAAAGCAAAATTTAAACACAATGTCCTTTGGTGGTAGTATTAACTGTGAAATCACGATTCAACAAATACAGTCACTAAGAAATATTTTTGTTCTCATGTTCAATTCATTAAAATGTACGGTATCCTTCAATGGATCTGTTACCACCTTTGTCTTGTGTTGACCGTTGTGACTGCCCAATCACCATTTCTCAGAGTTCTTGTTCAATGTTCTTATAGTATTTCACTTTTCTGTGAGATACAGCATAGCCTCCAGCCAAAGTGTAAGACATGTTTGTGGGGCCAAAGGCCTTGAACCCCAGTCGTCAAACACTTCTAATATTGCACGTATCTTCATTTTACCACAGCAGGCCATGAGGAACAATGTTTTTGTTACTGAGTCAGGTTTGTGTGTTCATTGTCAGTCTGGGTATATTCCAAAATATTTACTAACCCTAATTTCTTATCCTCCTCTTGCCCCAGGCCTGAACCGTGCCTGATCCTAACCCTGCAAACATAAATTGTTACTCTGTACCTTTCTGTTTCGATTGCTCCAATCTGAGCCCTACCCCAGCCCCAGACATTGTCATAAAACTGCACTTTTACTTTTCTACAAATCCTATTATTTTGCTGATAACAAATCTGGAGTAGAAATTGGTACACATTAGATAAAATACACAGAAAAGGAAAAAAGGTGTTAGGTGAAAAAAGCACAAACTATTTTTCCAAAAGTGTGAGATTTCTTAGTAACACGATGCCTAGAACCCCTCTCTCCTTTACATATAGTGTGGTTTCAGATTTCAGAGTAGTGAAATTTTCAAAGGGTGTTAAATCAGCAGTCTTCTGAGTGGAGTCTGCGATCATTATCTGTGTAAGGTGTTTTCATCACACTGCTAGATCCCACCTTATACAGAGACAGCACAAAGGATTCACTTTTGTATCGGTAATACATATGTTCACTCATATTTTTAATGAAACAGACATATTTTTTTAAGCATGAGGCAGTATTAGTTAAAATTATCTTCTCAAAAATAATTTCAGATGAAGATGATGAACACTCTGCCATATGGTTCTATCACTCTTTTGAATATTTCTTTTTTCTTCAAGATGTAAAACTCCAGAAGGTTTCCATGTGGAGCTGTACATTTGGAAAATGGTAAGGCAAAGCTGTTCTAATGAGGCCTAAAACATTTATAACATATGTCATGTCTGTATTAGAACACACGATACTGTCGTAAATCTGTCTAGATGTGATCTCACGTTTTACCATGAAAGTTATAAAAAGACTGACAATCAACAGACAATCTTAACAGAGAAAAAAATAGAATGCATGTTTTCTTTTCAGATTTTGGCCACCCATAAAGAATCCTTTGCTAGTTTACTGACTAAACACAAAGTAAGAAACTCTAAAGTGTTGTTTTTAGAGATAACTCCCTTTAATGAGCAGTTAGATGCCTCCCAGGCTTACAGCCCACTTTGAAGCCAAATTTGACAATACATTTAAACCCCGAACTCCTCTGAGCTTAACCACATCAGACCTGATTAGGAACGATATTAACCGATACTTTGATGGTTCTTGCATTACTTCATTCTTCGTCTTGTCAGTTATTATTAATCTACAGCACAATGGAACATGACAGGTGATTAGCAGAGGGGATTAGTTTTTGAGATCCAGGGATTTTTAAAATGAAAAGAATAGCTCCCTTTTACAGGACTTGTCATAACAAAAAAAAAAACTAGAATATTGTAAATTGTGATTGAATTGATTTTTTGCCTTCCTTAAAATTAAGAAATACAAACAGAATTTACGCCAGGATGCTCAATTTTTAGATTCTAGTTTAAAAAACATGCAGCTTCCATCCATTTGCTAACTGTTTTATCCCATTCAGAGTCACAGGGGAGCCAGAGCCTATCCTGCAAGCAGCAGGCACAAGGCAGGATACAACCTGGATGGGATGCCAGTACATTGCAGGGAACACACAGACAAATACACACTCTAGGGCCAATTTCCCAGAAGCGCAATAATCTACCACTATATCCTCTATCTGTGGGAGAAAACCAGATCCTTCTGAGAAACCCCACAGGAAAGTGGGAAAAACATACAAACTCCATGCAGATAGCACCCCAGGAATTGGGCTCAGGGCCCCAGCACTGGCAAGAAGTAATGCTGACCACTGTGCCACCGTACCGCTCAGCACACAACTTTTGGAATTTGTGTTTTTCTGGTATTTTCAGTTTTATAGTAGATTCTATTGATCATACCCTTGCTACATGTCTAAAATGCACATTTTTCATTTCAGTGACATAAGATTAAGAAATATAAATAGATTATCTCCTTTACTTTTCTTATGTTTCTAATGAAATAATTAGTTTCTGTTAAATATATTTGTTTCAGATTCTACAGGAGAAGAATAGTGGAATTTATGATATTCTGTTCCCTTCCCTTAGTGCAATAAATCTATCACACTACATGCAACAATATGCAGTACTGGAGGAACTGTTGTAGCACAACATAATAAGTTTAATGCTGTACATGTAACACATTGTGCAGTATTACAGGAAATAATGTAATGTAATACATTACCATATACGTAACACATCAATGCAGTACTAGTGCAATAGGTCTATTATGCTACATGTAATGTGGTACAAATTATTTATTGTAGTAAATCCAAAAAACATGCAGTCTTGTCATGGCATTTTTCATCTGGTCATTTACACTACAGAGGAAGGGTATTATTCTTTGCACTATCATGCGCACTGTAGTTTAAGCTAGAACAAACACAGTATATACAGCTTTATACAATATGTATCTGCACCCCTCATCAGGGATGCTGCTCCTTTCTGGTGAAGATGTATAGGCTTCACTTACTGATTTTAAATCAAGGAGGGGCATCTTCTACCCACAGCTGCCACTTACATAGAATTATAGCTAAAGTAGGGCTCTATGCTTATTAACAGGAAGCCATATTTAATTTGCGCATTCATATTTTAGGATAATTATTTATCTGGATGGCTGATTCCAGTTTCTAATTTTAATGGGATTGATGTCCACCAATGGTACTCCTGTGTCCAGGTAAGTCCTGTGGGATCTACAGATGAGATAAACAGGGTAAAATATGTCCAATGGGCACTTGGAGGGGTGGTGTTGTTGAGTTACACTAAACTGGCCATTCAGACATTAGAGCTGGTTATCACTTGCCACTGACAATGTGTTTATACCTCCATCTGTCAGCAGCTCTGAAAGTGCTTTCAGATCAAAGACAGGGCAGGATACATTGGCGTTGAAGGCAGCTATTGTATTACTCTGAAATCTTGCACATTGTTCTCCATAGTGTGTCACTGCTGCTGAGCACATTACTATGTAGATGTGTTTTCACAGGCTGGCCTGCTTTTTTGAATCATCACACCACAGACACTGTTATGTGAGTCATGAGGAGTAAGAGGAACAAAGGAAAGCATATTTAATGCTGTAGAGACAGACACCATAGTGTTGAAGGTAAGAAATAATAAAAGGGAGACATGCAGATTGGTTTAGTAAAATGCTGAATCCAGGATTTAGGGCCATGATTACCAGTTTTACTTTGAAAATTAGAACCTTGGACATCCAAAAACTAGAAATATAATAATATATCATTGATGTTTGCAAACCTTTATTTTTTACTAAATGATTGAAACTGAGGAAATTGGTGAAGTGACTATAAAGAAAAATGCACCTAAAACATTAAAATCGCAGGATGTCTACAATTCGAATTTATCTGAGTTCCAGGTTGGTCTTTTCTGTTGTTGAAATAAAAAGTTGAAACACACTTAACTTAAAAGACATCAAAAAAGGGAGAGACATCAAGTAGAAAGGACGTTCTAGTTCTCAAATGCTTACTTGTGTGCTGCAAAGACTTTCCTACATATTCCCTTATATTTAAAGGATTCCAGAATCCTTAACCAATGAGGTCAGTGTTTGATCAGCTTGGGGAGGATAAGTTTGAGGTGTAAGCTTTTTCCAGAAAAATCTGTGCTGTAGGTACATGTAAACTGTGAGCATCCTTCTTCCAACAACTGGTTCATTATCCATAAAAAGCGGGGAAGGAGAAAGATGTGTCACTAAACAACTTATGGAATGGAATGTAATATAACTATTTCTAAACTGAGCTTTCTATCCCAGATAGTATATCATTTATTGTTTGCCTTTCTTTACTCTCTTAAAGCCAGAGAACCTGATCTCCAATGGCGCTGAGCCTGAGGACTGTGGATGAGGGGATTCTGTGACACAAAACCCTCCAGAGCCTCTTTTCAGGACCCTTGGCTCTATACAATGTGAATCTCACAACACTGTAGATTGTTTAGTTTAAAAACAAACAAACAGTATTCTTTTGCATTACAGGGTTGAATGGAATGAATTCAGAATGGAATCGTCTTTTATTTGTTTTCATACTTTACCTTTGCAACACTATTTATTTCAAGGAAGATTATTCATAATGTTCTATAGATATTCAAATAATTTACTCTAGGATTTTGTTACATTTGTATTATACCACATACTTATCGATATAGCTTTTATGCCACACAGTGCTGGGGTCTTGGGTTCAATTCTGGAGCTGGGATGTTATCTAGAGTTTGTATGTCCTCCCCATTTCCTCTGCTGCTCCAGTTTCCTCCCAGTCCAAAGAGACACTGGTACTGCTCCAGTTTCCTCCCAGTCCAAAGAGACACTGGTAAGTTAATTGGCTTTTGGTGTAATTGTGTGTGTGCCCTGAGATGGAATGGTGTTCCATCCAGGTTGTTGTCCTGCGCCCGGGGGCGAAGTGGTGGTATGGGGGGAGGAATGTGTTGGCACTGTGGCTAAGGATCTGTGCCTGTGGGTGGAAGGTTGCTGGTTCAAATCCACCAGCAGGCAGAGTAATCCTACTCTGTTGGGCCCCTGAGCAAGGCCTTTCACCCCAACTGCTCCAGGGGCGCTATACAATGGCTGACCCTGTGCTCTGATCCCAAGCTTCTCTCCCTGTCTGTGTGCAAGAATTTGCAAGAAATTGTATATGGCTTATAAAGTGATCATAACTTGCAGGGGAATCCTCCGGCTCCCTAATAACCCTAAGTTGGATGAAGTGGTTAGAAAATTGAGGTATTTATCAATATGGTAAATCAATATGATAAAGGTGCTGGAGCAATGTGGAGCAAACAAACTGGCCAAATTCCTCAAGTATGTGTAAGATAAAGGGGTCATATGAGATATGCAAAGGACTATCAAAAGTAGGATTTTAATGGCATTGTTCTCTCTGGCACAGAGATCCTTATAGTTCTGACAGGGGTCACCTATATTACAAATGCTCTAAAGAGCAATGGCAAAAGTCAGAGGATTCTGTCTGGAATTGTCTGTCCTGTTTTTGATTGAGTGCAGCTGTGAGACAGGAAGAGTGACCCCGATGATCAGAGCACAGTGGCTGTTAGTCTGCGAGGGCTCAGTTACACGCAGGTGAGAACAGCAAGGCAAGCAGCTGTTGAGACACCCCCACACACCATCGAAGTCAAGACAACAGCTGGGAGAAGAACATTTTATTTTGTTTTACTGATCCACTTTTCGCCCACCAACTCATTTACAGGTCTGAATTTAAGTGAATCTTCAAAATGATAAAAAATTATTATTTTGAAACTGCCATGGTAGATAATTAATGTGATGCTTATTTAGTAGGTAGGATGGATGATTCTGTTCCCTTTCATGAAGATCTGACCTGGACCTAGACATTTTAGCTTAATTTTTCTTTTTAACCTTTTGATAAGACCTGATTGCAAATGTCCTGAAGGTGCTGTATTTTGAAAGCTTTGTGCTGACAACTCACTAAACAAAAGAGCTTTGAAGCCAATATATCACACTAAAAGAAGAAGAGACATCAGGCTAGGCAAGTTAAGCTGCTTCTTTTTCCTTTGCTTTCTTTGCATATCCTTCCTCCCCAATTCTTTAACTAACTCCACAGTGCTTTTTCTTTTGATCTGATTAGTGAAATTTGCTTCACAAAGCCCCTCCCTGCTGATCTGTTTCATATGTTTATCGGCCTTTGTGTGAAACAATTCCACCTACTGTAAATTCCCTTCTGGAGACTCCAGGCTGCATTCAGGCCTTTGGGAGTGACAGAGCTTTTAGCATTCAAGAACTGACTTTAATATGCAGAATAAAGTTAACAGCATGTACAGCTGTTACGATTGGGTTATCACTGCTGCACCGATCAATGGGGTTAAAATGAAGTGCTTCTCAGACATTGGAATGGGTCCAAGTTTATTCAGTAGCAGTGAGCTTGGTTTTCAATCATCTGTACCTTATGTGGTGTCCTGAAACACATTTTTTACACCAGAGAATTGTCTTTGCGATCATGCCTGAGGGTAGTGCCTCCCGTTAATTACCAGGATATCATTAATGAATGCAGCACACAAACACATTTCTCACTTCTGTAAGAAGTACTTTGCAACAAAATATTTTATTTTGTATTGAAACAATTTAAAGGGTTTTAACAAAACAATTGTGGGTATTTGTAGATAATTAATCAGAAATATTTTTACACACGTTCAGTTATAAAGGGATATGTATTATAAAGTAATTAATTTATTATTCAGTAAATATGAAGCAATTTAAATTATTTAAATATTAATATGAATGTCATATTAAAATATATTTATTTAATAGGACAGGCCTATTTTCAACACACTGAAGCGAATGACAAGTATAAATTGCAGTCATATTCTACTTTTTAGTACAAAATGCTTATTCAAACTCCAACTATTGTATTTGCAAAGATATGCCAAGGCTTAGGCTCAGTGGTATACAAACCTGGGCAGTCTGAGGTTTTTCAAAAACTTGTAGTTTGAAAACTGAACAATGTATGAACATAGAAGTTAAAGGTGAAGTTTCTCCTGAGAGCTGTAAATATGGTTGGAGGACATGATGTTCCAGAAAATAAATAACTTAGACTGGAAGGAATGAATATACAGAACATGTTTTATTTTATTTCAGAGCAAGAATCACCTGGAGTAACTTACCAGCTATAGATTTAAAATCCCTTTTCCTAAGATTATGTAATAGATTTTTCAGATTTTTTTATATCAATAGGGGTCATTCCACTCTCTCTTTGTAGCTCTGCTTGCTGCAACGTCAAAGCAAGCAACTGAAAACTGAGGTAACTGAGGCAAATTTTCATTCATCCTTATGCATTGTATTTTCAATTATTATATATTTCAGGAATTACTTTATGTTTTATTCTTAATAATATTGCATACATATCAAAGGATGTTCTACAAAATAAATATCAAGAGACAGAAATGATATTGTAAAGATGAATATAAAATGAATTCTCATCATATTAGTTTGCAATAATAGAATTAAAATTATATATTTATTTAGAAACACTTTAAAAAATACTGAAAGCACTGCAGTACAGCATGCAAAGTAAAAGTGCACTATTACTAATGATATTGAAATCATCGTCTTTGCACAGCTGCTGTTTGGAGGATTTTAAGTATATTCTGCATATTAAGTATATTCTGAGTCTATTAGGTACGTTCTGTTGCATCCTTATCTTATTATCAGACAGACACTTGTAAAGTGCAGAAATGTCAGCTGTAGCATCTTATTAAGTGTGGAAGCAAATCTGTAATTAGCTTAACCAGTGAACCTCAAATCCATGAAAGTTCAAAATCTGACAAAGAGAATGCATGGAGTTTAAACCAAAACTTTGGTATAAAGTCAAACCGCAGTCTCTCACACTGCCACCTACCTACATAGAAAATATAAGCTTCTCGCCACTTCTACACCTTAATTAGGGTTTGCAGACACACAGAAATGCAATTGCTATGCTAAACTGTAAAGTTCCTGGCACTGGACTCTTTGGAACGCTCTGCGTGTCTGAGACAATGAGACGTTTTAAAAATAGACAAAATGTACTAAATGGAGTATACAATGAAAACTGGGAGGAAAAACACCCACAAAGTTCACTTTCCCCTTAGTTGCCTGTGACAGCTCCCCCTCAGTTGGTAGCTGATTGTGTACACTTTAACCCCTCTGTTCACAGGAATTAAGGCAATGGCAGGACCAGCATTGTTGCATTTAAACTTTTCAGCACGAATTGGGGTCTGTGGCTCACTTTCCTTTCTTCATCTTGTATCTTGTGAATTGGTAGAGGTGGAATTTTCCTCAACTCAGTCATTTCCATTTGTCTGGTCCCTCTCTACCGCCTTCTTTACCTTACTGGAGGGCCGACACAGCAACAGCTGAGACTGCTGCTCTGTGAGAGTCTTCCCTGCTCTCAAGAAAGAGTTTTCTGTCTAGGAGTCTCCTTCCTTCATTAGTAAGTAATTAGTAATGCATTAGTATTCTCATTTAGAATACATTGTCCAACATGATCACTAGATTAGAGAAGAGATATTGCTGCTCTGGAATCAGTCCACAGAAGAGTAGCTAGATATATTCTGATTTTTTTTTCCTTTTGAACCTTTAAAACCAAAGAATACAAGTGAAAACTAAGAGAAAGTACATTTAAAACTGAGAACAGCAGCCGTGTCTTTACATGTAGTTAAGTGCTAGTGTAGAATAAATGATCCAGCCTTGTTGCTGAGGCCGATACCCCAATGTCTTTTAAAAAGTGACTAGATAAGATCCTGGGATCAAATAGTTCATAGCAACCAAACAGACTAAATGAGTTCTACTTATTTGCAATCTTACCTTAACAGACCTAATGTTCTTATGTTCTTGTGTAGGAACATTACGGTCCTGACTACATTCTTTCAACCCAGGTGTAATAGCAACAGAGTTTAAGCCTACAAAGCAAGAGCAGATATCAAGTACAAAGAGCACAGTAACTAAATTTGAGTAGAGGCAGTGGAATAACATCTAATGTATAGGTAGCAGGTCTCATTTTTGTTACTAGATTAGTAACATAAATAGCATCAACAAAAGAAAAGTGAGAGAAACTGGAACCTAGGAGAACAGGTGTGGGCAAAGTTAATATGCTTGCAGAAGGTGAGTTCATTTGATAATTAATATGGTGTATTTTGTTGTAAACAAAAATGTAAAACTATGTTACATCGTTCAGTAATGGCAGGTAAAAGAGACATTAATAGCTTTGAGAATTTGCTGATAGGGAACAAAATGATTGTAAGATTACTATGACTAACTTCATACTTCATACAGCACCTCAAAAGGAAAGAAAATCTAGTAGCCTTAGGAGCAACCCTACAGGACTGCTCATGCTGTTCGAAAGCCAGCCCTGTCCTCCTCCACAATTGTTCAAGGCACTGTCCTGCTGCTTTCACAGAACACAGCCCATTTGTGTACCACGAGGAAGAATGAGGCAAAAAAAATAGTTTTAATAGAATCAGAGCTCTCTGCTGGACTGTGTTAGTGTCTCATTGTAAAGAGCAACAGATCCTGCAGACAAAATAATAATAATAATAATAATAATAATAATAATAATAATAATTGCTTACACTTATATAGTGCTTTTCGGGACACTCCACTCAAAGCACTTTACAGGTAATGGGGACTCCCCTCCACCAACACCAACGTGCAGCATCCACCTGGATGATGCGACGGCAGCCATAGTGCGCCAGAACGCTCACCACACATCAGCTATCAGTGGGGAGGAGAGCA